>NW_026988511.1:10000000-11200000 GCF_030222135.1 Aotus nancymaae | reverse complement strand
CAATTTGTGTCACATCTACTGGAGCATCATGAGCATGTATTATGACGTCACAGTATATGATGACATCATAATTAGTATGCAGTATGACGTCACAATGTATTATGACGTCATAATGTATCCGCATTATGACATCACAATATATTATGAGAGCGCAACATGCAGGTATTATGAGCAATTTCTCTTACCCCAATTTGTGTCACATCTACTGGAGCATCATGAGCATGTATTATGACGTCAGAGTATATGATGACATCATAATTAGTATGCAGTATGACGTCACAATGTATTATGACGTCATAATGTATCCGCATTATGACATCACAATATATTATGAGAGCGCAATTTGCAGGATTCATGACCAATTTCGCTTACCCCAATTTGTGTCAAATCTACTGGAGAATCATGAGAATGTATTATGACGTCACAGTATATGATGACATCATAATTAGTATGCACTATGACGTCACAATGTATTATGACGTCATAATGTATCCGCATTATGACATCACAATATATTATGAGAGCGCAATTTGCAGGTTTCATGACCAATTTCGCTTACCCCAATTTGTGTCACATCTACTGCAGCATCATCAGCATGTATTATGACGTCAGAGTATATGATGACATCATAATTAGTATGCAGTATGATGTCACAATGTATTATGACGTCATAATGTATCCGCATTATGACATCACAATATATTATGAGAGCGCAACATGCAGGTATTATGACAAATTTCGCTAACCCCAATTTGTGTCACATCTACTGGATCATCATGAGCATGTATTATGACGTCAGAGTATATGATGACATCATAATTAGTATGCAGTATGACGTCACAATGTATTATGACGTCATAATGTATCCGCATTATGGCATCACAATATATTATGAGAGCGCAATTTGCAGGTTTCATGACCAATTTCGCTTACCCCAATTTGTGTCACATCTACTGCAGCATCATCAGCATGTATTATGACGTCAGAGTATATAATGACATCATAATTATTATGCAGTATGATGTCACAATGTATTATGACGTCATAATGTATCCGCATTATGACATCACAATATATTATGAGAGCGCAACATGCAGGTGTTATGACAAATTTCGCTTACCCCAATTTGTGTCACATCTACTGGAGCATCATGAGCATGTATTATGACGTCACAGTATATGATGACATCATAATTAGTATGCAGTATGAAGTCACAATGTATTATGACGTCATAATGTATCCGCATTATAACAGCACAATATATTATGAGAGCGCAACATGCAGGTATTATGAGCAATTTCTCTTACCCCAATTTGTGTCACATCTACTGGAGCATCATGAGCATGTATTATGACGTCACAGTATATGATGACATCATAATTAGTATGCAGTATGACGTCACAATGTACTATGACGTCATAATGTATCCGCATTATGACATCACAATATATTATGAGAGCGCAATTTGCAGGTTTCATGACCAATTTCGCTTACCCCAATTTGTGTCACATCTACTGCAGCATCATCAGCATGTATTATGACGTCAGAGTATATGATGACATCATAATTAGTATGCAGTATGACGTCACAATGTATTATGACGTCATAATGTATCCACATTATGACATCACAATATATTATGAGAGCGCAATTTGCAGGATTCATGACCAATTTCGCTTACCCCAATTTGTGTCACATCTACTGGAGCATCATGAGCATGTATTATGACGTCAGAGTATATGATGACATCATAATTAGTATGCAGTATGAAGTCACAATGTATTATGACGTCATAATGTATCCGCATTATGACATCACAATATATTATGAGAGCGCAACATGCAGGTATTATGAGCAATTTCTCTTACCACAATTTCTGTCACATCTACTGGAGCATCATGAGCATGTATTATGACGTCACAGTATATGATGACATCATAATTAGTATGCAGTATGACGTCACAATGTATTATGACGTCATAATGTATCCGCATTTTGACAGCACAATATATTATGAGAGCGCAATTTGCAGGTTTCATGACCAATTTCGCTTACCCCAATTTGTGTCACATCTACTGCAGCATCATCAGCATGTATTATGACGTCAGAGTATATGATGACATCATAATTTGTATGCAGTATGACGTCACAATGTATTATGACGTCATAATGTATCCGCATTATGACATCACAATATATTATGAGAGCGCAACATGCAGGTATTATGAGCAATTTCTCTTACCCCAATTTGTGTCAAATCTACTGGAGAATCATGAGCATGTATTATGACGTCACAGTATATGATGACATCATAATTAGTATGCAGTATGACGTCACAATGTATTATGACAACATAATGTATCCACATTATGACATCACAATATATTATGAGAGCGCAATTTGCAGGTTTCATGACCAATTTCGCTTACCACAATTTGTGTCACATCTACTGCAGCATCATCAGCATGTATTATGACGTTAGAGTATATAATGACATCATAATTAGTATGCAGTATGAGGTAACAATGTATTATGACGTCATAATATATCCGCATTATGACATCACAATATATTATGAGAGCGCAACATGCAGGTATTATGAGTAATTTCTCTTACCCCAATTTGTGTCACATCTACTGGAGCATCATGAGCATGTATTATGACGTCAGAGTATATGATGACATCATAATTAGTATGCAGTATGACGTCACAATGTATTATGACGTCATAATGTATCCGCATTATGACAGCACAATATATTATGAGAGCGCAATTTGCAGGTTTCATGACCAATTTCGCTTACCCCAATTTGTGTCACATCTACTGCAGCATCATCAGCATGTATTATGACGTCAGAGTATATGATGACATCATAATTAGTATGCAGTATGACGTCACAATGTATTATGACGTCATAATGTATCCGCATTATGACATCACAATATATTATGAGAGCGCAACATGCAGGTATTATGAGCAATTTCTCTTACCCCAATTTGTGTCACATCTACTGGAGCATCATGAGCATGTATTATGACGTCAGAGTATATGATGACATCATAATTAGTATGCAGTATGACGTCACAATGTATTATGACGTCATAATGTATCCACATTATGACATCACAATATATTATGAGAGCGCAATTTGCAGGATTCATGACCAATTTCGCTTACCCCAATTTGTGTCAAATCTACTGGAGAATCATGAGAATGTATTATGACGTCAGAGTATATGATGACATCATAATTAGTATGCACTATGACGTCACAATGTATTATGACGTCATAATGTATCCGCATTATGACATCACAATATATTATGAGAGCGCAATTTGCAGGTTTCATGACCAATTTCGCTTACCCAATTTGTGTCACATCTACTGCAGCATCATCAGCATGTATTATGACGTCAGAGTATATGATGACATCATAATTAGTATGCAGTATGATGTCACAATGTATTATGACGTCATAATGTATCCGCATTATGACATCACAATATATTATGAGAGCGCAATTTGCAGGTTTCATGACCAATTTCGCTTACCCCAATTTGTGTCAAATCTACTGGAGAATCATGAGCATGTATTATGACGTCACAGTATATGATGACATCATAATTAGTATGCAGTATGATGTCACAATGTATTATGACGTCATAATGTATCCGCATTATGACATCACAATATATTATAAGAGCGCAATTTGCAGGTTTCATGACTAATTTCGCTTACCCCAATTTGTGTCAAATCTACTGGAGAATCATAAGTATGTATTATGACGTCAGAGTATATGATGACATCATAATTAGAATGCAGTATGACGTCACAATGTATTATGACGTCATAGTGTATCCGCATTATGACATCACAATATATTATGAGAGCGCAACATGCAGGTATTATGAGCAATTTCTCTTCCCCGAATTTGTGTCACATCTACTGGAGCATCATGAGCATGTATTATGACGTCAGAGTATATGATGACATCATAATTAGTATGCAGTATGACGTCACAATGTATTATGACGTCATAATGTATCCGCATTATGACATCACAATATATTATGAGAGCGCAATTTGCAGGTTTCATGACCAATTTCGCTTACCCCAATTTGTGTCACATCTACTGCAGCATCATCAGCATGTATTATGACGTCAGAGTATATGATGACATCATAATTAGTATGCAGTATGATGTCACAATGTATTATGACGTCATAATGTATCCACATTATGACATCACAATATATTATGAGAGCGCAACCTGCAGGTATTATGACCAATTTCGCTTACCCCAATTTGTGTCACATCTACTGGAGCATCATGAGCATGTATTATGACGTCACACTATATGATGACATCATAATTAGTATGCAGTATGAAGTCACAATTTATTATGACGTCATAATGTATCCGCATTATGACATCACAATATATTATGAGAGCGCAACATGCAGGTATTATGAGCAATTTCTCTTACCACAATTTCTGTCACATCTACTGGAGCATCATGAGCATGTATTATGACGTCACAGTATATGATGACATCATAATTAGTATGCAGTATGACGTCACAATGTATTATGACGTCATAATGTATCCGCATTTTGACAGCACAATATATTATGAGAGCGCAATTTGCAGGTTTCATGACCAATTTCGCTTACCCCAATTTGTGTCACATCTACTGCAGCATCATCAGCATGTATTATGACGTCAGAGTATATGATGACATCATAATTTGTATGCAGTATGACGTCACAATGTATTATGACGTCATAATGTATCCGCATTATGACATCACAATATATTATGAGAGCGCAACATGCAGGTATTATGAGCAATTTCTCTTACCCCAATTTCTGTCAAATCTACTGGAGAATCATGAGCATGTATTATGACGTCACAGTATATGATGACATCATAATTAGTATGCAGTATGACGTCACAATGTATTATGACATCATAATGTATCCACATTATGACATCACAATATATTATGAGAGCGCAATTTGCAGGTTTCATGACCAATTTCGCTTACCACAATTTGTGTCACATCTACTGCAGCATCATCAGCATGTATTATGACGTCAGAGTATATAATGACATCATAATTAGTATGCAGTATGAGGTAACAAAGTATTATGACGTCATTATATATCCGCATTATGACATCACAATATATTATGAGAGCGCAACATGCAGGTATTATGAGTAATTTCTCTTACCCCAATTTGTGTCACATCTACTGGAGCATCATGAGCATGTATTATGACGTCAGAGTATATGATGACATCATAATTAGTATGCAGTATGACGTCACAATGTATTATGACGTCATAATGTATCCGCATTATGACAGCACAATATATTATGAGAGCGCAATTTGCAGGTTTCATGACCAATTTCGCTTACCCCAATTTGTGTCACATCTACTGCAGCATCATCAGCATGTATTATGACGTCAGAGTATATGATGACATCATAATTAGTATGCAGTATGACGTCACAATATATTATGACGTCATAATGTATCCGCATTATGACATCACAATATAATATGAGAGCGCAACATGCAGGTATTATGAGCAATTTCTCTTACCCCAATTTGTGTCACATCTACTGGAGCATCATGAGCATGTATTATGACGTCAGAGTATATGATGACATCATAATTAGTATGCAGTATGACGTCACAATGTATTATGACGTCATAATGTATCCGCATTATGACATCACAGTATATTATGAGAGCGCAATTTGCAGGTTTCATGACCAATTTCGCTTACCCCAATTTGAGTCACATCTACTGCAGCATCATCAGCATGTATTATGACATCACAGTATATGATGACATCATAATTAGTATGCAGTATGATGTCACAATGTATTATGACGTCATAATGTATCCGCATTATGACATCACAATATATTATGAGAGCGCAACATGCAGGTATTATGACCAATTTCGCTTACCCCAATTTGTGTCACATCTACTGGAGCATCATGAGCATGTATTATGACGTCACAGTATATGATGACATCATAATTAGTATGCAGTATGAAGTCACAATGTATTATGACGTCACAATGTATACGCATTATGACATCACAATATATTATGAGAGCGCAACATGCAGGTATTATGAGCAATTTCTCTTACCCCAATTTGTGTCACATCTACTGGAGCATCATGAGCATGTATTATGACGTCAGAGTATATGATGACATCATAATTAGTATGCAGTATGATGTCACAATGTATTATGACGTCATAATGTATCCGCATTATGACATCACAATATATTATGAGAGCAATTTGCAGGTTTCATGACCAATTTCGCTTACCCCAATTTTTGTCACATCTACTGCAGCATCATCAGCATGTATTATGACGTCAGAGTATATGATGACATCATAATTAGTATGCAGTATGATGTCACAATGTATTATGACGTCATAATGTAACCGCATTATGACATCACAATATATTTTGAGAGCGCAACATGCAGGTATTATGACCAATTTCGCTTACCCCAATTTGTGTCACATCTACTGCAGCATCATCAGCATGTATTATGACGTCAGAGTATATGATGACATCATAATTATTATGCAGTATGACGTCACAATGTATTATGACGTCATAATGTATCTGCATTATGACATCGCAATATATTATGAGAGCGCAACATGCAGGTATTATGAGCAGTTTCTCTTACCCCAATTTGTGTCAAATCTACTGGAGAATCATGAGCATGTATTATGACGTCACAGTATATGATGACAAAATAATTAGTATGCAGTATGACGTCACAATGTATTATGACGTCATAATGTTTCCGCATTATGACATCACAATATATTATGAGAGCGCAACATGCAGGTATTATGAGCAATTTCTCTTACCCCAATTTGTGTCACATCTACTGGAGCATCATGAGCATGTATTATGATGTCAGAGTATATGATGACATCATAATTAGTATGCAGTATGACGTCACAATGTATTATGACGTCATAATGTATCCGCATTATGACAGCACAATATACTATGAGAGCGCAATTTGCAGGTTTCATGACCAATTTCGCTTACCCCAATTTGTGTCACATCTGCTGCAGCATCATCAGCATGTATTATGACGTCAGAGTATATGATGACATCATAATTAGTATGCAGTATGATGTCACAATGTATTATGACGTCATAATGTATCCGCATTATGACATCACAATATATTATGAGAGCGCAACATGCAGGTATTATGAGCAATTTCTCTTACCCCAATTTGTGTCACATCTACTGGAGCATCATGAGCATGTATTATGACGTCAGAGTATATGATGATATCATAATTAGTATGCAGTATGATGTCACAATGTATTATGACGTCATAATATATCCGCATTATGACATCACAATATATTATGAGAGCGCAACATGCAGGTATTATGACAAATTTCGCTTACCCCAATTTGTGTCACATCTACTGGAGCATCATGAGCATGTATTATGACGTCACAGTATATGATGACATCATAATTAGTATGCAGTATGATGTCACAATGTATTATGACGTCATAATGTATCCGCATTATGACATCACAATATATTATGAGAGCGCAACATGCAGGTATTATGAGCAATTTCTCTTACCCCAATTTGTGTCACATCTACTGGAGCATCATGAGCATGTATTATGATGTCAGAGTATATGATGACATCATAATTAGTATGCAGTATGACGTCACAATGTATTATGACGTCATAATGTATCCGCATTATGACATCACAATATATTATGAGAGCGCAATTTGCAGGATTCATGACCAATTTCGCTTACCCCAATTTGTGTCAAATCTACTGGAGAATCATGAGAATGTATTATGACGTCACAGTATATGATGACATCATAATTAGTATGCACTATGACGTCACAATGTATTATGACGTCATAATGTATCCGCATTATGACATCACAATATATTATGAGAGCGCAATTTGCAGGTTTCATGACCAATTTCGCTTACCCCAATTTGTGTCACATCTACTGCAGCATCATCAGCATGTATTATGACGTCAGAGTATATGATGACATCATAATTAGTATGCAGTATGATGTCACAATGTATTATGACGTCATAATGTATCCGCATTATGACATCACAATATATTATGAGAGCGCAACATGCAGGTATTATGACAAATTTCGCTTACCCCAATTTGTGTCACATCTACTGGATCATCATGAGCATGTATTATGACGTCAGAGTATATGATGACATCATAATTAGTATGCAGTATGACGTCACAATGTATTATGACGTCATAATGTATCCGCATTATGACATCACAATATATTATGAGAGCGCAATTTGCAGGTTTCATGACCAATTTCGCTTACCCCAATTTGTGTCACATCTACTGCAGCATCATCAGCATGTATTATGACGTCAGAGTATATAATGACATCATAATTATTATGCAGTATGATGTCACAATGTATTATGACGTCATAATGTATCCGCATTATGACATCACAATATATTATGAGAGCGCAACATGCAGGTGTTATGACCAATTTCGCTTACCCCAATTTGTGTCACATCTACTGGAGCATCATGAGCATGTATTATGACGTCACAGTATATGATGACATCATAATTAGTATGCAGTATGAAGTCACAATGTATTATGACGTCATAATGTATCCGCATTATGACATCACAATATATTATGAGAGCGCAACATGCAGGTATTATGACCAATTTCGCTTACCCCAATTTGTGTCACATCTACTGGAGCATCATGAGCATGTATTATGACGTCAGAGTATATGATGACATCATAATTAGTATGCAGTATGACGTCACAATGTATTATGACGTCATAATGTATCCGCATTATGACAGCACAATATATTATGAGAGCGCAACATGCAGGTATTATGAGCAATTTCTCTTACCCCAATTTGTGTCACATCTACTGCAGCATCATCAGCATGTATTATGACGTCAGAGTATATGATGACATCATAATTAGTATGCAGTATGATGTCACAATGTATTATGACGTCATAATGTTTCAGCATTATGACATCACAATATATTATGAGAGCGCAACATGCAGGTATTATGAGCAATTTCTCTTACCCCAATTTGTGTCACATCTACTGGAGCATCATGAGCATGTATTATGACGTCAGAGTATATGATGACATCATAATTAGTATGCAGTATGACGTCACAATGTATTATGACGTCATAATGTATCCGCATTATGACAGCACAATATATTATGAGAGCGCAATTTGCAGGTTTCATGACCAATTTCGCTTACCCCAATTTGTGTCACATCTACTGCAGCATCATCAGCATGTATTATGACGTCAGAGTATATGATGACATCATAATTAGTATGCAGTATGATGTCACAATGTATTATGACGTCATAATGTATCCGCATTATGACATCACAATATATTATGAGAGCGCAACATGCAGGTATTATGACCAATTTCGCTTACCCCAATTTGTGTCACATCTACTGGAGCATCATGAGCATGTATTATGACGTCACAGTATATGATGACATCATAATTAGTATGCAGTATGAAGTCACAATGTATTATGACGTCATAGTTTATCCGCATTATGACATCACAATATATTATGAGAGCGCAACATGCAGGTATTATGACAATTTTCGCTTACCCCAATTTGTGTCACATCTACTGGATCATCATGAGAATGTATTATGACGTCAGAGTATATGATGACATCATAACTAGTAAGCAGTATGACGTCACAATGTATTATGACGTCATAATGTATCCGCATTATGACATCACAATATATTATGAGAGCGCAATTTGCAGGTTTCATGACCAATTTCGCTTACCCCAATTTGTGTCACATCTACTGCAGCATCATCAGCATGTATTATGACGTCAGAGTATATAATGACATCATAATTATTATGCAGTATGATGTCACAATGTATTATGACGTCATAATGTATCCGCATTATGACATCACAATATATTATGAGAGCGCAACATGCAGGTGTTATGACCAATTTCGCTTACCCCAATTTGTGTCACATCTACTGGAGCATCATGAGCATGTATTATGACGTGACAGTATATGATGACATCATAATTAGTATGCAGTATTAAGTCACAATGTATTATGACGTCATAATGTATCCGCATTATGACAGCACAATATATTATGAGAGCGCAACATGCAGGTATTATGAGCAATTTCTCTTACCCCAATTTGTGTCACATCTACTGGAGCATCATGAGCATGTACTATGACGTCACAGTATATGATGACATCATAATTAGTATGCAGTATGACGTCACAATGTACTATGACGTCATAATGTATCCGCATTATGACATCACAATATATTATGAGAGCGCAATTTGCAGGTTTCATGACCAATTTCGCTTACCCCAATTTGTGTCACATCTACTGCAGCATCATCAGCATGTATTATGACGTCAGAGTATATGATGACATCATAATTAGTATGCAGTATGATGTCACAATGTATTATGACGTCATAATGTATCCGCATTATGACATCACAATATATTATGAGAGCGCAACATGCAGGTGTTATGACCAATTTCGCTTACCCCAATTTGTGTCACATCTACTGGAGCATCATGAGCATGTATTATGACGTCACAGTATATGATGACATCATAATTAGTATGCAGTATGAAGTCACAATGTATTATGACGTCATAATGTATCCGCATTATGACATCACAATATATTATGAGAGCGCAACATGCAGGTATTATGAGCAATTTCTCTTACCCCAATTTGTGTCAAATCTGCTGGAGAATCATGAGCATGTATTATGACGTCACAGTATATGATGACATCATAATTAGTATGCAGTATGACGTCACAATGTATTATGTCATCATAAAGTATCCGCATTATGACATCACAATATATTATGAGAGCGCAATTTGCAGGTTTCATGAACAATTTCGCTTACCCCAATTTGTGTCACATCTACTGCAGCATCATCAGCATGTATTATGACGTCAGAGTATATGATGACATCATAATTCGTATGCAGTATGATGTCACAATGTATTATGACGTCATAATGTATCCGCATTTTGACATCACAATATTTTATGAGAGCGCAACATGCAGGTATTATGACCAATTTCGCTTACCCCAATTTGTGTCACATCTACTGGAGCATCATGAGCATGTATTATGACGTCAGAGTATATGATGACATCATAATTAGTATGCAGTATGACGTCACAATGTATTATGACGTCATAATGTATCCGCATTATGACAGCACAATATATTATGAGAGCGCAATTTGCAGGTTTCATGACCAATTTCGCTTACCCCAATTTGTGTCACATCTACTGCAGCATCATCAGAATGTATTATGACGTCAGAGTATATGATGACATCATAATTAGTATGCAGTATGATGTCACAATGTATTATGACGTCATAATGTTTCAGCATTATGACATCACAATATATTATGAGAGCGCAACATGCAGGTATTATGAGCAATTTCTCTTTCCCCAATTTGTGTCACATCTACTGGAGCATCATGAGCATGTATTATGACGTCAGAGTATATGATGACATCATAATTAGTATGCAGTATGACGTCACAATGTATTATGACGTCATAATGTATCCGCATTATGACATCAGAATATAATATGAGAGCGCAATTTGCAGGTTTCATGACCAATTTCGCTTACCCCAATTTGTGTCACATCTACTGCAGCATCATCAGCATGTATTATGACGTCAGAGTATATGATGACATCATAATTAGTATGCAGTATGATGTCACAATGTTTTATGACGTCATAATGTATCCGCATTATGACTTCACAATATATTATGAGAGCGCAACATGCAGGTATTATGACCAATTTCGCTTACCCCAATTTGTGTCACATCTACTGGAGCATCATGAGCATGTATTATGACGTCAGAGTATATGATGACATCATAATTAGTATGCAGCATGACGTCACAATGTATTATGACGTCATAATGTATCCGCATTATGACATCACAATATATTATGAGAGCGCAATTTGCAGGTTTCATGACCAATTTCGCTTACCCCAATTTGTGTCACATCTACTGCAGCATCATCAGCATGTATTATGACGTCAGAGTATATAATGACATCATAATTATTATGCAGTATGACGTCACAATGTATTATGACGTCATAATGTATCCACATTATGACATCACAATATATTATTAGAGCGCAACATGCAGGTGTTATGACCAATTTCGCTTACCCCAAATTGTGTCACATCTACTGGAGAATCATGAGCATGTATTATGACGTCACAGTATATGATGACATCATAATTAGTATGCAGTATGAAGTCACAATGTATTATGACGTCATAATGTATCCGCATTATGACAGCACAATATATTATGAGAGCGCAACATGCAGGTATTATGAGCAATTTCTCTTACCCCAATTTGTGTCACATCTACTGGAGCATCATGAGCATGTATTATGACGTCACAGTATATGATGACATCATAAGTAGTATGCAGTATGACGTCACAATGTACTATGACGTCATAATGTATCCGCATTATGACATCACAATATATTATGAGAGCGCAATTTGCAGGTTTCATGACCAATTTCGCTTACCCCAATTTGTGTCACATCTACTGCAGCATCATCAGCATGTATTATGACGTCAGAATATATGATGACATCATAATTAGTATGCAGTATGATGTCACAATGTATTATGACGTCATAATGTATCCGCATTATGACATCACAATATATTATGAGAGCGCAACATGCAGGTGTTATGACCAATTTCGCTTACCCCAATTTGTGTCACATCTACTGGAGCATCAGGAGCATGTTTTATGACGTCACAGTATATGATGACATCATAATTAGTATGCAGTATGAAGTCACAATGTATTATGACGTCATAATGTATCCGCATTATGACATCACAATATATTATGAGAGCGCAACATGCAGGTATTATGAGCAATTTCTCTTACCCCAATTTGTGTCAAATCTACTGGAGAATCATGAGCATGTATTATGACGTCACAGTATATGATGACATCATAATTAGTATGCAGTATGACGTCACAATGTATTATGTCATCATAAAGTATCCGCATTATGACATCACAATATATTATGAGAGCGCAATTTGCAGGTTTCATGAACAATTTCGCTTACCCCAATTTGTGTCACATCTACTGCAGCATCATCAGCATGTATTATGACGTCAGAGTATATGATGACATCATAATTAGTATGCAGTATGATGTCACAATGTATTATGACGTCATAATGTATCCGCATTATGACATCACCATATATTATGAGAGCGCAACATGCAGGTATTATGACCAATTTCGCTTACCCCAATTTGTGTCACATCTACTGGAGCATCATGAGCATGTATTATGACGTCAGAGTATATGATGACATCATAATTAGTATGCAGTATGACGTCACAATGTATTATGACGTCATAATGTATCCGCATTATGACAGCACAATATATTATGAGAGCGCAATTTGCAGGTTTCATGACCAATTTCGCTTACCCCAATTTGTGTCACATCTACTGCAGCATCATCAGCATGTATTATGACGTCAGAGTATATGATGACATCATAATTAGTATGCAGTATGATGTCACAATGTATTATGACGTCATAATGTTTCAGCATTATGACATCACAATATATTATGAGAGCGCAACATGCAGGTATTATGAGCAATTTCTCTTTCCCCAATTTGTGTCACATCTACTGGAGCATCATGAGCATGTATTATGACGTCAGAGTATATGATGACATCATAATTAGTATGCAGTATGACGTCACAATGTATTATGACGTCATAATGTATCCGCATTATGATATCACAATATAATATGAGAGCGCAATTTGCAGGTTTCATGACCAATTTCGCTTACCCCAATTTGTGTCACATCTACTGCAGCATCATCAGCATGTATTATGACGTCAGAGTATATGATGACATCATAATTAGTATGCAGTATGACGTCACAATGTATTATGACGTCATAATGTATCCGCATTATGACATCACAATATATTATGAGAGCGCAATTTGCAGGTTTCATGACCAATTTCGCTTACCCCTATTTGTGTCACATCTACTGCAGCATCATCAGCATGAATTATGACGTCAGAGTATAAAATGACATCATAATTATTATGCAGTATGATGTCACAATGTATTATGACGTCATAATGTATCCGCATTATGACATCACAATATATTATGAGAGCGCAACATGCAGGTGTTATGACCAATTTCGCTTACCCCAATTTGTGTCACATCTACTGGAGCATCATGAGCATGTATTATGACGTCACAGTATATGATGACATCATAATTAGTATGCAGTATGAAGTCACAATGTATTATGACGTCATAATGTATCCGCATTATGACAGCACAATATATTATGAGAGCGCAACATGCAGGTATTATGAGCAATGTCTCTTACCCGAATTTGTGTCACATCTACTGGAGCATCATGAGCATGTATTATGACGTCACAGTATATGATGACATCATAATTAGTATGCAGTATGACGTCACAATGTACTATGACGTCATAATGTATCCGCATTATGACATCACAATATATTATGAGAGCGCAATTTGCAGGTTTCATGACCAATTTCGCTTACCCCAATTTGTCACATCTATTGCAGCATCATCAGCATGTATTATGACGTCAGAGTATATGATGACATCATAATTAGTATGCAGTATGATGTCACAATGTATTATGACGTCATAATGTATCCGCATTATGACATCACAATATATTATGAGAGCGCAACATGCAGGTATTATGACCAATTTCGCTTACCCCAATTTGTGTCACATCTACTGGAGCATCATGAGCATGTATTATGACGTCACAGTATATGATGACATCATAATTAGTATGCAGTATGAAGTCACAATGTATTATGACGTCATAATGTATCCGCATTATGACATCACAATATATTATGAGAGCGCAACATGCAGGTATTATGAGCAATTTCACTTACCCCAATTTGTGTCAAATCTACTGGAGAATCATGAGCATGTATTATGACCTCACAGTATATGATGACATCATAATTAGTATGCACTATGACGTCACAATGTATTATGACGTCATAATGTATCCGCATTATGACAGCACAATATATTATGAGAGCGCAATTTGCAGGTTTCATGACCAATTTCGCTTACCCCAATTTGTGTCACATCTACTGCAGCATCATCAGCATGTATTATGACGTCAGAGTATATGATGACATCATAATTAGTATGCAGTATGATGTCACAATGTATTATGACGTCATAATGTATCAGCATTATGACATCACAATATATTATGAGAGCGCAACATGCAGGTATTATGAGCAATTTCTCTTACCCCAATTTGTGTCACATCTACTGGAGCATCATGAGCATGTATTATGACGTCAGAGTATATGATGACATCATAATTAGTATGCAGTATGACGTCACAATGTATTATGACGTCATAATGTATCCGCATTATGACATCACAATATATTATGAGAGCGCAATTTGCAGGTTTCATGACCAATTTCGCTTACCCCAATTTGTGTCACATCTACTGCAGCATCATCAGCATGTATTATGACGTCAGAGTATATGATGACATCATAATTAGTATGCAGTATGATGTCACAATGTATTATGACGTCATAATGTATCCGCATTATGACATCACAATATATTATGAGAGCGCAACATGCAGGTATTATGACCAATTTCGCTTACCCCAATTTGTGTCACATCTACTGGAGCATCATGAGCATGTATTATGACGTCACAGTATTTGATGACATCATAATTAGTATGCAGTATGAAGTCACAATGTATTATGACGTCATAATGTATCCGCATATTGACAGGACAATATATTATGAGCGCGCAACATGCAGGTATTATGACAAATTTCGCTTACCCCAATTTGTGTCACATCTACTGGATCATCATGAGCATGTATTATGACGTCAGAGTATATGATGACATCATAATTAGTATGCAGTATGACGTCACAATGTATTATGACGACATAATGTATCCGCATTATGACAGCACAATATATTATGAGAGCGCAACATGCAGGTATTATGAGCAATTTCTCTTACCCCAATTTGTGTCACATCTACTGGAGCATCATGAGCATGTATTATGACGTCACAGTATATGATGACATCATAGTTAGTATGCAGTATGACGTCACAATGTACTATGACGTCATAATGTATCCGCATTATGACATCACAATATATTATGAGAGCGCAATTTGCAGGTTTCATGACCAATTTCGCTTACCCCAATTTGTGTCACATCTACTGCAGCATAATCAGCATGTATTATGACGTCAGAGTATATGATGACATCATAATTAGTATGCAGTATGACGTCACAATGTATTATGACGTCATAATGTATCCGCATTATGACATCACACTATATTATGAGAGCGCAACATGCAGGTATTATGAGCAATTTCTCTTACCCCAATTTGTGTCACATCTACTGGAGCATCATGAGCATGTATTATGACGTCACAGTATATGATGACATCATAATTAGTATGCAGTATGACGTCACAATGTATTATGACGTCATAATGTATCCGCATTATGACAGCACAATATATTATGAGAGCGCAATTTGCAGTTTTCATGACCAATTTCGCTTACCCCAATTTGTGTCACATCTACTGCAGCATCATCAGCATGTATTATGACGTCAGAGTATATGATGACATCATAATTAGTATGCAGTATGATGTCACAATGTATTATGACGACATAATGTATCCGAATTATGACATCACAATATATTATGAGAGCGCAACATGCAGGTATTATGACCAGTTTCGCTTACCCCAATTTGTGTCACATCTACTGGAGCATCATGAGCATGTATTATGACGTCAGAGTATATGATGACATCATAATTATTATGCAGTATGACGTCACAATGTATTATGACGTCATAATGTATCCGCATTATGACAGCACAATGTATTATGAGATCGCAATTTGAAGGTTTCATGACCAATTTCGCTTACCCCAATTTGTGTCACATCTACTGCAGCATCATCAGCATGTATTATGACGTCAGAGTATATGATGACATCATAATTAGTATGCAGTATGAAGTCACAATGTATTATGACGTCATAATGTATCAGCATTATGACATTACAATATATTATGAGAGCGCAACATGCAGGTATTATGAGCAATTTCTCTTACCCCAATTTGTGTCACATCTACTGGAGCATCATGAGCATGTATTATGACGTCAGAGTATATGATGACATCATAATTAGTATGCAGTATGACGTCACAATGTATTATGACGTCATAATGTATCCGCATTATGACATCACAATATATTAAGAGAGCGTAATTTGCAGGTTTCATGACCAACTTCGCTTACCCCAATTTGTGTCACATCTACTGCAGCATCATCAGCATGTATTATGACGTCAGAGTATATGATGACATCATAATTAGTATGCAGTATGATGTCACAATGTATTATGACGTCATAATGTATCCGCATTATGACATCACAATATATTATGAGAGCGCAACATGCAGGTATTATGAGCAATTTCTCTTACCCCAATTTGTGTCACATATACTGGAGCATCATGAGCATGTATTATGACGTCACAGTATATGATGACATCATAATTAGTATGCAGTATGATGTCACAATGTATTATGACGTCATAATGTATCCGCATTATGACAGCACAATATATTATGAGAGCGCAATTTGCAGGTTTCATGACCAATTTCGCTTACCCCAATTTGTGTCACATCTACTGCAGCATCATCAGCATGTATTATGACGTCAGAGTATATGATGACATCATAATTAGTATGCAGTATGATGTCACAATGTATTATGACGTCATAATGTATCCGCATTATGACATCACAATATATTATGAGAGCGCAACATGCAGGTATTATGACCAATTTCTCTTACCCCAATTTGTGTCACATCTACTGGAGCATCATGAGCATGTATTATGACGTCACAGTATATGATGACATCATAATTAGTATGCAGTATGACGTCACAATGTATTATGACGTCATAATATATCCGCATTATGACATCACAATATATTATGAGAGCGCAATTTGCAGGTTTCATGACCAATTTCGCTTACCCCAATTTGTGTCAAATCTACTGGAGAATCATGAGCATGTACTACGACGTCACAGTATATGCTGACATCATAATTAGTATGCAGTATGACGTCACAATGTATTATGACGTCATAATGTATCCGCATTATAACATCACACTATATTATGAGAGCGCAACATGCAGGTATTATGACCAATTTCTCTTACCCCAATTTGTGTCACATCTACTGGAGCATCATGAGCATGTATTATGACGTCAGAGTATATGATGACATCATAATTAGTATGCAGTATGACGTCACAATGTATTATGACGTCATAATGTATCCGCATTATGACATCACACTATATTATGAGAGCGCAACATGCAGGTATTATGAGCAATTTCTCTTACCCCAATTTGTGTCACATCTACTGGAGCATCATGAGCATGTATTATGACGTCACAGTATATGATGACATCATAATTAGTATGCAGTATGACGTCACAATGTATTATGACGTCATAATGTATCCGCATTATGACAGCACAATATATTATGAGAGCGCAATTTGCAGGTTTCATGACCAATTTCGCTTACCCCAATTTGTGTCACATCTACTGCAGCATCATCAGCATGTATTATGACGTCAGAGTATATGATGACATCATAATTAGTATGCAGTATGATGTCACAATGTATTATGACGACATAATGTATCCGAATTATGACATCACAATATATTATGAGAGCGCAACATGCAGGTATTATGACCAATTTCGCTTACCCCAATTTGTGTCACATCTACTGGAGCATCATGAGCATGTATTATGACGTCAGAGTATATGATGACATCATAATTATTATGCAGTATGACGTCACAATGTATTATGACGTCATAATGTATCCGCATTATGACAGCACAATATATTATGAGATCGCAATTTGCAGGTTTCATGACCAATTTCGCTTACCCCAATTTGTGTCACATCTACTGCAGCATCATCAGCATGTATTATGACGTCAGAGTATATGATGACATCATAATTAGTATGCAGTATGAAGTCACAATGTATTATGACGTCATAATGTATCAGCATTATGACATTACAATATATTATGAGAGCGCAACATGCAGGTATTATGAGCAATTTCTCTTACCCCAATTTGTGTCACATCTACTGGAGCATCATGAGCATGTATTATGACGTCAGAGTATATGATGACATCATAATTAGTATGCAGTATGACGTCACAATGTATTATGACGTCATAATGTATCCGCATTATGACATCACAATATATTAAGAGAGCGTAATTTGCAGGTTTCATGACCAACTTCGCTTACCCCAATTTGTGTCACATCTACTGCAGCATCATCAGCATGTATTATGACGTCAGAGTATATGATGACATCATAATTAGTATGCAGTATGATGTCACAATGTATTATGACGTCATAATGTATCCGCATTATGACATCACAATATATTATGAGAGCGCAACATGCAGGTATTATGAGCAATTTCTCTTACCCCAATTTGTGTCACATATACTGGAGCATCATGAGCATGTATTATGACGTCACAGTATATGATGACATCATAATTAGTATGCAGTATGATGTCACAATGTATTATGACGTCATAATGTATCCGCATTATGACAGCACTATATATTATGAGAGCGCAATTTGCAGGTTTCATGACCAATTTCGCTTACCCCAATTTGTGTCACATCTACTGCAGCATCATCAGCATGTATTATGACGTCAGAGTATATGATGACATCATAATTAGTATGCAGTATGATGTCACAATGTATTATGACGTCATAATGTATCCGCATTATGACATCACAATATATTATGAGAGCGCAACATGCAGGTATTATGACCAATTTCTCTTACCCCAATTTGTGTCACATCTACTGGAGCATCATGAGCATGTATTATGACGTCACAGTATATGATGACATCATAATTAGTATGCAGTATGATGTCACAATGTATTATGACGTCATAATGTATCCGCATTATGACATCACAATATATTATGAGAGCGCAACATGCAGGTATTATGACCAATTTCTCTTACCCCAATTTGTGTCACATCTACTGGAGCATCATGAGCATGTATTATGACGTCACAGTATATGATGACATCATAATTAGTATGCAGTATGACGTCACAATGTATTATGACGTCATAATGTATCCACATTATGACATCACAATATATTATGAGAGCGCAATTTGCAGGTTTCATGACCAATTTCCCTTACCCCAATTTGTGTCAAATCTACTGGAGAATCATGAGCATGTACTACGACGTCACAGTATATGCTGACATCATAATTAGTATGCAGTATGATGTCACAATGTATTATGACGTCATAATGTATCCGCATTATGACATCACACTATATTATGAGAGCGCAACATGCAGGTATTATGACCAATTTCTCTTACCCCAATTTGTGTCACATCTACTGGAGCATCATGAGCATGTATTATGACGTCAGAGTATATGATGACATCATAATTAGTATGCAGTATGACGTCACAATGTATTATGACGTCATAATGTATCCGCATTATGACAGCACAATATATTATGAGAGCGCAATTTGCAGGTTTCATGACCAATTTCGCTTACCCCAATTTGTGTCACATCTACTGCAGCATCATCAGAATGTATTATAACGTCAGAGTATATGATGACATCATAATTAGTATGCAGTATGATGTCACAATGTATTATGACGTCATAATGTATCCGCATTATGACAGCACAATATATTATGAGAGCGCAACATGCAGGTATTATGAGCAATTTCTCTTACCCCAATTTGTGTCACATCTACTGGAGCATCATGAGCATGTATTATGACGTCAGAGTATATGATGACATCATAATTAGTATGCAGTATGAAGTCACAATGTATTATGACGTCATAATGTATCCGCATTATGACAGCACAATATATTATGAGAGCGCAACATGCAGGTATTATGAGCAATTTCTCTTACCCCAATTTGTGTCACATCTACTGGAGCATCATGAGCATGTATTATGACGTCACAGTATATGATGACATCATAATTAGTATGCAGTATGACGTCACAATGTATTATGACGTCATAATGCATCCGCATTATGACATCACAATATATTATGAGAGCGCAATTTGCAGGTTTCATGACCAATTTCGCTTACCCCAATATGTGTCACATCTACTGCAGCATCATCAGCATGTATTATGACGTCAGAGTATATGATGACATCATAATTAGTATGCAGTATGATGTCACAATGTATTATGACGTCATACTGTATCCGCATTATGACATCACAATATATTATGAGAGCGCAACATGCAGGTATTATGACCAATTTCGCTTACCCCAATTTGTGTCACATCTACTGGAGCATCATGAGCATGTATTATGACGTCACAGTATATGATGACATCATAATTAGTATGCAGTATGAAGTCACAATGTATTATGACGTCATAATGTATCCGCATTATGACAGCACAATATATTATGAGAGCGCAACGTGCAGGTATTATGAGCAATTTCTCTTACCCCAATTTGTGTCACATCTACTGGAGCATCATGAGCATGTATTATGACGTCACAGTATATGATGACATCATAATTAGTATGCAGTATGACGTCACAATGTATTATGACGTCATAATGTATCCGCATTATGACATCACAATATATTATGAGAGCGCAATTTGCAGGTTTCATGACCAATTTCGCTTACCCCAATTTGTGTCAAATCTACTGGAGAATCATGAGCATGTACTATGAAGTCACAGTATATGATGACATCATAATTAGTATGCAGTATGACGTCACAATGTATTATGACGTCATAATGTATCCGCATTATGACATCACAATATTTTATGAGAGCGCAACATGCAGGTATTATGAGCAATTTCTCTTACCCCAATTTGTTTCACATCTACTGGAGCATCATGAGCATGTATTATGACGTCAGAGTATGTGATGACATCATAATTAGTATGCAGTATGACGTCACAATGTATTATGACGTCATAATGTATCCGCATTATGACATCACAATATATTATGAGAGCGCAATTTGCAGGTTTCATGACCAATTTCGCTTACCCCAATTTGTGTCACATCTACTGCAGCATCATCAGCATGTATTATGACGTCAGAGTATATGATGACATTATAATTAGTATGCAGTATGATGTCACAATGTATTATGACGTCATAATGTATCCGCATTATGACATGACAATATATTCTGAGAGCGCAACATGCAGGTATTATGACCAATTTCGCTTACCCCAATTTGTGTCACATCTACTGGAGCATCATGAGCATGTATTATGACGTCACAGTATATGATGACATCATAATTAGTATGCAGTATGAAGTCACAATGTATTATGACGTCATAATGTATCCGCATTATGACATCACAATATATTATGAGAGCGCAACATGCAGGTATTATGAGCAATTTCTCTTACCCCAATTTGTGTCACATCTACTGGAGCATCATGAGCATGTATTATGACGTCACAGTATATGATGACATCATAATTAGTATGCAGTATCACGTCACAATGTATTATGACGTCATAATGTATCAGCATTATGACATCACAATATATTATGAGAGCGCAATTTGCAGGTATTATGAGCAATTTCTCTTACCCCAATTTGTGTCACATCTACTGGAGCATCATGAGCATGTATTATGACGTCACAGTATATGATGACATCATAATTAGTATGCAGTATGACGTCACAATGTATTATGACGTCATAATGTATCCGCATTATGACAGCACAATATATTATGAGAGCGCAATTTGCAGGTTTCATGACCAATTTCGCTTACCCCAATTTGTGTCACATCTACTGCAGCATCATCAGCATGTATTATGACGTCAGAGTATATGATGACATCATAATTAGTATGCAGTATGATGTCACAATGTATTATGACGTCATAATGTATCCGCATTATGACATCACAATATATTATGAGAGCGCAACATGCAGGTATTATGAGCAATTTCTCTTACCCCAATTTGTGTCACTTCTACTGGAGCATCATGAGCATGTATTATGACGTCACAGTATATGATGACATCATAATTAGTATGCAGTATGACGTCACAATGTATTATGACGTCATAATATATCCGCATTATGACATCACAATATATTATGAGAGCGCAATTTGCAGGTTTCATGACCAATTTCGCTTACCCCAATTTGTGTCAAATCTACTGGAGAATCATGAGCATGTATTATGACGTCACAGTATATGATGACATCATAATAGTATGCAGTATGATGTCACAATGTATTATGACGTCATAATGTATCTGCATTATGACATCACAATATATTATGAGAGCGCAACATGCAGGTATTATGACCAATTTCGCTTACCCCAATTTGTGTCACATCTACTGGAGCATCATGAGCATGTATTATGACGTCACAGTATATGATGACATCATAATTAGTATGCAGTATGAAGTCACAATGTATTATGACGTCATAATGTATCCGCATTATGACAGCACAATATATTATGAGAGTGCAACCTGCAGGTATTATGAGCAATTTCTCTTACCCCAATTTGTGTCACATCTACTGGAGCATCATGAGCATGTATTATGACGTCACAGTATATGATGACATCATAATTAGTATGCAGTATGACGTCACAATGTATTATGACGTCATAATGTATCCGCATTATGACATCACAATATATTATGAGAGCGCAATTTGCAGGTTTCATGACCAATTTCGCTTACCCCAATTTGTGTCAAATCTACTGGAGAATCATGAGCATGTACTACGACGTCACAGTATATGATGACATCATAATTAGTATGCAGTATGACGTCACAATGTATTATGACGTCATAATGTATCCGCATTATGACATCACAATATATTATGAGAGCGCAACATGCAGGTATTATGAGCAATTTCTCTTACCCCAATTTGTGTCACATCTACTGGAGCATCATGAGCATGTATTATGACGTCAGAGTATATGATGACATCATAATTAGTATGCAGTATGACGTCACAATGTATTATGACGTCATAATGTATCCGCATTATGACATCACAATATATTATGAGAGCGCAATTTACAGGTTTCATGACTAATTTGGCTTACCCCAATTTGTGTCACATCTACTGCAGCATCATCAGCATGTATTATGACGTCAGAGTATATGATGACATCATAATTAGTATGCAGTATGATGTCACAATGTATTATGACGTCATAATGTATCCGCATTATGACATCACAATATATTATGAGAGCGCAACATGCAGGTATTATGACCAATTTCGCTTACCCCAATTTGTGTCACATCTACTGGAGCATCATGAGCATGTATTATGACGTCACAGTATATGATGACATCATAATTAGTATGCAGTATGAAGTCACAATGTATTATGACGTCATAATGTATCCGCATTATGACAGCACAATATATTATGAGAGCGCAACATGCAGGTATTATGAGCAATTTCTCTTACCCCAATTTGTGTCACATCTACTGGAGCATCATGAGCATGTATTATGACGTCACAGTATATGATGACATCATAATTAGTATGCAGTATGACGTCACAATGTATTATGACGTCATAATGTATCCGCATTATGACATCACAATATATTATGAGAGCGCAATTTGCAGGTTTCATGACCAATTTCGCTTACCCCAATTTGTGTCAAATCTACTGGAGAATCATGAGCATGTATTATGACGTCACAGTATATGATGACATCATAATTAGTATGCAGTGTGACGTCACAATATATTATGACGTCATAATGTATCCGCATTATGACATCACATTATATTATGAGAGCGCAACATGCAGGTATTATGACCAATTTCTCTTACCCCAATTTGTGTCACATCTACTGGAGCATCATGAGCATGTATTATGACGTCAGAGTATATGATGACATCATAATTAGTATGCAGTATGACGTCACAATGTATTATGACGTCATAATGTTTCCGCATTATGACAGCACAATATATTATGAGAGCGCAATTTGCAGGTTTCATGACCAATTTCGCTTACCCCAATTTGTGTCACATCTACTGCAGCATCATCAGCATGTATTATAACGTCAGAGTATATGATGACATCATAATTAGTATGCAGTATGATGTCACAATGTATTATGACGTCATAATGTATCCGCATTATGACAGCACAATATATTATGAGAGCGCAACATGCAGGTATTATGACCAATTTCGCTTACCCCAATTTGTGTCACATCTACTGGAGCATCATGAGCATGTATTATGACGTCAGAGTATATGATGACATCATAATTAGTATGCAGTATGAAGTCACAATGTATTATGACGTCATAATGTATCCGCATTATGACATCACAATATATTATGAGAGCGCAACATGCAGGTATTATGAGCAATTTCTCTTACCCCAATTTGTGTCACATCTACTGGAGCATCATGAGCATGTATTATGACGTCACAGTATATGATGACATCATAATTAGTGTGCAGTATGACGTCACAATGTATTATGACGTCATAATGTATCCGCATTATGACATCACAATATATTATGAGAGCGCAACTTGCAGGTTTCATGACCAATTTCGCTTACCCCAATTTGTGTCAAATCTACTGGAGAATCATGAGCATGTATTATGACGTCAGAGTATATGATGACATCATAATTAGTATGCAGTATGACGTCACAATGTATTATGACGTCATAATGTATCCGCATTATGACATCACAATATATTATGAGAGCGCAATTTGCAGGTTTCATGACCAATTTCGCTTACCCCAATTTGTGTCACATCTACTGAAGCATCATCAGCATGTATTATGACGTCAGAATATATGATGACATCATAATTAGTATGCAGTATGATGTCACAATGTATTATGACGTCATAATGTATCCGCATTATGACATCACAATATATTATGAGAGCGCAACATGCAGGTATTATGACCAATTTCGCTTACCCCAATATGTGTCACATCTACTGGAGCATCATGAGCATGTATTATGACGTCACAGTATATGATGACATCATAATTAGTATGCAGTATGACATCACAATGTATTATGACGTCATAATGTATCCGCATTATGACAGCACAGTATATTATGAGAGCGCAACGTGCAGGTATTATGAGCAATTTCTCTTACCCCAATTTGTGTCACATCTACTGGAGCATCATGAGCATGTATTATGACGTCACAGTATATGATGACATCATAATTAGTATGCAGTATGACGTCACAATGTATTATGATGTCATAATGTATCCGCATTATGACATCACAATATATTATGAGAGCGCAATTTGCAGGTTTCATGACCAATTTCGCTTACCCCAATTTGTGTCAAATCTACTGGAGAATCATGAGCATGTACTATGACGTCACAGTATATGATGACATCATAATTAGTATGCAGTATGACTTCACAATGTATTAAGACGTCATAATGTATCCGCATTATGACATCACAATATATTACGAGAGCGCAACATGCAGGTATTATGAGCAATTTCTCTTACCCCAATTTGTGTCACATCTACTGGAGCATCATGAGCATGCATTATGACGTCAGAGTATATGATGACATCATAATTAGTATGCAGTATGATGTCACAATGTATTATGACGTCATAATGTATCCGCATTATGACATCACAATATATTATGAGAGCGCAATATGCAGGTATTATGAGCAATTTCTCTTACCCCAATTTGTGTCACATCTACTGGAGCATCATGAGCATGTATTATGACGTCAGAGTATATGATGACATCATAATTAGTATGCAGTATGACGTCACAATGTATTATGACGTCATAATGTATCCGCATTATGACAGCACAATATATTATGAGAGCGCAATTTGCAGGTTTCATGACCAATTTCGCTTACCCCAATTTGTGTCACATCTACTGCAGCATCATCAGCATGTATTCTGACGTCAGAGTATATGATGACATCATAATTAGTATGCAGTAAGATGTCACAATGTATTATGACGTCATAATGTATCCGCATTATGACATCACAATATATTATGAGAGCGCAACATGCAGGTATTATGAGCAATTTCTCTTACCCCAATTTGTGTCACATCTACTGGAGCATCATGAGCATGTATTATGACGTCAGAGTATATGATGACATCATAATTAGTATGCAGTATGACGTCACAATGTATTATGACGTCATAATGTATCCGCATTATGACATCACAATATATTATGAGAGCGCAATTTGCAGCTTTCATGACCAATTTCGCTTACCCCAATTTGTGTCACATCTACTGCAGCATAATCAGCATGTATTATGACGTCAGAGTATATGATGACATCATAATTAGTATGCAGTATGATGTCACAATGTATTATGACGTCATAATGTATCCGCATTATGACATCACAATATATTATGAGAGCGCAACATGCAGGTATTATGACCAATTTCTCTTACCCCATTTTGTGTCACATCTACTGGAGCATCATGAGCATGTATTATGACGTCACAGTATATGATGACATCATAATTAGTATGCAGTATGAAGTCACAATGTATTATGACGTCATAATGTATCCGCATATTGACAGCACAATATATTATGAGAGCGCAACGTGCAGGTATTATGAGGAATTTCTCTTACCCGAATTTGTGTCACATCTACTGGAGCATCAAGAGCATGTATTATGACGTCACAGTATATGATGACATCATAATTATTATGCAGTATGACGTCACAATGTATTATGACGTCATAATGTATCCGCATTATGACATCACAATATATTATGAGAGCGCAATTTGCAGGTTTCATGACCAATTTCGCTTACCCCAATTTGTGTCAAATCTACTGGAGCATCATCAGCATGTACTATGACGTCAGAGTATATGATGACATCATAATTAGTATGCAGAATGACGTCACAATGTATTATGACGTCATAATGTATCCGCATTATGACATCACAATATATTATGAGAGCGCAACATGCAGGTATTATGAGCAATTTCTCTTACCCCAATTTGTTTCACATCTACTGGAGCATCATGAGCATGTATTATGACGTCAGAGTATGTGATGACATCATAATTAGTATGCAGTATGACGTCACAATGTATTATGACGTCATAATGTATCCGCATTATGACATCACAATATATTATGAGAGCGCAATTTGCAGGTTTCATGACCAATTTCGCTTACCCCAATTTGTGTCACATCTACTGCAGCATCATCAGCATTTATTATGACGTCAGAGTATATGATGACATCATAATTAGTATGCAGTATGATGTCACAATGTATTATGACGTCATAATGTATCCGCATTATGACATCACAATATATTATGAGAGCGCAATTTGCAGGTTTCATGACCAATTTCGCTTACCCCAATTTGTGTCACATCTACTGCAGCATCATCAGCATTTATTATGACGTCAGAGTATATGATGACATCATAATTAGTATGCAGTATGATGTCACAATGTATTATGACGTCATAATGTATCCGCATTATGACATCACAATATATTATGAGAGCGCAACTTGCAGGTTTCATGACCAATTTCGCTTACCCCAATTTGTGTCAAATCTACTGGAGAATCATGAGCATGTATTATGACGTCAGAGTATATGATGACATCATAATTAGTATGCAGTATGACGTCACAATGTATTATGACGTCATAATGTATCCGCATTATGACATCACAATATATTATGAGAGCGCAATTTGCAGGTTTCATGACCAATTTCGCTTACCCCAATTTGTGTCACATCTACTGCAGCATCATCAGCATGTATTATGACGTCAGAATATATGATGACATCATAATTAGTATGCAGTATGATGTCACAATGTATTATGACGTCATAATGTATCCGCATTATGACATCACAATATATTATGAGAGCGCAACATGCAGGTATTATGACCAATTTCGCTTACCCCAATATGTGTCACATCTACTGGAGCATCATGAGCATGTATTATGACGTCACAGTATATGATGACATCATAATTAGTATGCAGTATGACATCACAATGTATTATGACGTCATAATGTATCCGCATTATGACAGCACAATATATTATGAGAGCGCAACGTGCAGGTATTATGAGCAATTTCTCTTACCCCAATTTGTGTCACATCTACTGGAGCATCATGAGCATGTATTATGACGTCACAGTATATGATGACATCATAATTAGTATGCAGTATGACGTCACAATGTATTATGATGTCATAATGTATCCGCATTATGACATCACAATATATTATGAGAGCGCAATTTGCAGGTTTCATGACCAATTTCGCTTACCCCAATTTGTGTCAAATCTACTGGAGAATCATGAGCATGTACTATGACGTCACAGTATATGATGACATCATAATTAGTATGCAGTATGACTTCACAATGTATTAAGACGTCATAATGTATCCGCATTATGACATCACAATATATTACGAGAGCGCAACATGCAGGTATTATGAGCAATTTCTCTTACCCCAATTTGTGTCACATCTACTGGAGCATCATGAGCATGCATTATGACGTCAGAGTATATGATGACATCATAATTAGTATGCAGTATGATGTCACAATGTATTATGACGTCATAATGTATCCGCATTATGACATCACAATATATTATGAGAGCGCAATATGCAGGTATTATGAGCAATTTCTCTTACCCCAATTTGTGTCACATCTACTGGAGCATCATGAGCATGTATTATGACGTCAGAGTATATGATGACATCATAATTAGTATGCAGTATGACGTCACAATGTATTATGACGTCATAATGTATCTGCATTATGACAGCACAATATATTATGAGAGCGCAATTTGCAGGTTTCATGACCAATTTCGCTTACCCCAATTTGTGTCACATCTACTGCAGCATCATCAGCATGTATTCTGACGTCAGAGTATATGATGACATCATAATTAGTATGCAGTAAGATGTCACAATGTATTATGACGTCATAATGTATCCGCATTATGACATCACAATATATTATGAGAGCGCAACATGCAGGTATTATGAGCAATTTCTCTTACCCCAATTTGTGTCACATCTACTGGAGCATCATGAGCATGTATTATGACGTCAGAGTATATGATGACATCATAATTAGTATGCAGTATGACGTCACAATGTATTATGACGTCATAATGTATCCGCATTATGACATCACAATATATTATGAGAGCGCAATTTGCAGCTTTCATGACCAATTTCGCTTACCCCAATTTGTGTCACATCTACTGCAGCATCATCAGCATGTATTATGACGTCAGAGTATATGATGACATCATAATTAGTATGCAGTATGATGTCACAATGTATTATGACGTCATAATGTATCCGCATTATGACATCACAATATATTATGAGAGCGCAACATGCAGGTATTATGACCAATTTCTCTTACCCCATTTTGTGTCACATCTACTGGAGCATCATGAGCATGTATTATGACGTCACAGTATATGATGACATCATAATTAGTATGCAGTATGAAGTCACAATGTATTATGACGTCATAATGTATCCGCATATTGACAGCACAATATATTATGAGAGCGCAACGTGCAGGTATTATGAGGAATTTCTCTTACCCGAATTTGTGTCACATCTACTGGAGCATCAAGAGCATGTATTATGACGTCACAGTATATGATGACATCATAATTATTATGCAGTATGACGTCACAATGTATTATGACGTCATAATGTATCCGCATTATGACATCACAATATATTATGAGAGGGCAATTTGCAGGTTTCATGACCAATTTCGCTTACCCCAATTTGTGTCAAATCTACTGGAGCATCATCAGCATGTACTATGACGTCAGAGTATATGATGACATCATAATTAGTATGCAGAATGACGTCACAATGTATTATGACGTCATAATGTATCCGCATTATGACATCACAATATATTATGAGAGCGCAACATGCAGGTATTATGAGCAATTTCTCTTACCCCAATTTGTTTCACATCTACTGGAGCATCATGAGCATGTATTATGACGTCAGAGTATGTGATGACATCATAATTAGTATGCAGTATGACGTCACAATGTATTATGACGTCATAATGTATCCGCATTATGACATCACAATATATTATGAGAGCGCAATTTGCAGGTTTCATGACCAATTTCGCTTACCCCAATTTGTGTCACATCTACTGCAGCATCATCAGCATTTATTATGACGTCAGAGTATATGATGACATCATAATTAGTATGCAGTATGATGTCACAATGTATTATGACGTCATAATGTATCCGCATTATGACATCACAATATATTATGAGAGCGCAACATGCAGGTATTATGACCAATTTCGCTTACCCCAATTTGTGTCACATCTACTGGAGCATCATGAGCATGTATTATGACGTCACAGTATATGATGACATCATAATTAGTATGCAGTATGAAGTCACAATGTATTATGACGTCATAATGTATCCGCATTATGACATCACAATATATTATGAGAGCGCAACATGCAGGTATTATGAGCAATTTCTCTTACCCCAATTTGTGTCACATCTACTGGAGCATCATGAGCATGTATTATGACGTCACAGTATATGATGACATCATAATTAGTATGCAGTATGACGTCACAATGTATTATGACGTCATAATGTATCCGCATTATGACAGCACAATATATTATGAGAGCGCAATTTGCAGGTTTCATGACCAATTTCGCTTACCCCAATTTGTGTCACATCTACTGCAGCATCATCAGCATGTATTATGACGTCAGAGTATATGATGACATCATAATTAGTATGCAGTATGATGTCACAATGTATTATGACGTCATAATGTATCCGCATTATGACATCACAATATATTATGAGAGCGCAACATGCAGGTATTATGAGCAATTTCTCTTACCCCAATTTGTGTCACATCTACTGGAGCATCATGAGCATGTATTATGACGTCAGAGTATATGATGACATCATAATTAGTATGCAGTATGACGTCACAATGTATTATGACGTCATAATGTATCCGCATTATGACATCACAATATATTATGAGAGCGCAATTTGCAGGTTTCATGACCAATTTCGCTTACCCCAATTTGTGTCACATCTACTGCAGCATCATCAGCATGTATTATGACGTCAGAGTATATGATGACATCATAATTAGTATGCAGTATGATGTCACAATGTATTATGACGTCATAATGTATCCGCATTATGACATCACAATATATTATGAGAGCGCAACATGCAGGTATTATGACCAATTTCGCTTACCCCAATTTGTGTCACATCTACTGGAGCATCATGAGCATGTATTATGACGTCACAGTATATGATGACATCATAATTAGTATGCAGTTTGAAGTCACAATGTATTATGACGTCATAATGTATCCGCATTATGACAGTACAATATATTATGAGAGCGCAACGTGCAGGTATTATGAGCAATTTCACTTACCCCAATTTGTGTCACATCTACTGGAGCATCATGAGCATGTATTATGATGTCACAGTATATGATGACATCATAATTAGTATGCAGTATGATGTCACAATGTATTATGACGTCATAATGTATCCGCATTATGACATCACAATATATTATGAGAGCGCAATTTGCAGGTTTCATGACCAATTTCGCTTACCCCAATTTGTGTCAAATCTACTGCAGAATCATGAGCATGTACTATGACGTCACAGTATATGATGACATCATAATTAGTATGCAGTATGACGTCACAATGTATTAAGACGTCATAATGTATCCGCATTATGACATCACAATATATTACGAGAGCGCAACATGCAGGTATTATGAGCAATTTCTCTTACCCCAATTTGTGTCACATCTACTGGAGCATCATGAGCATGCATTATGACGTCAGAGTATATTATGACATCATAATTAGTATGCAGTATGATGTCACAATGTATTATGACGTCATAATGTATCCGCATTATGACATCACAATATATTATGAGAGCGCAACATGCAGGTATTATGAGCAATTTCTCTTACCCCAATTTGTGTCACATCTACTGGAGCATCATCAGCATGTATTATGACGTCAGAGTATATGATGACATCATAATTAGTATGCAGTATGACGTCACAATGTATTATGACGTCATAATGTATCCGCATTATGACAGCACAATATATTATGAGATCGCAATTTGCAGGTTTTATGACCAATTTCGCTTACCCCAATTTGTGTCACATCTACTGCAGCATCATCAGCATGTATTATGACGTCAGAGTATATGATGACATCATAATTAGTATGCAGTATGATGTCACAATGTATTATGTCGTCATAATGTATCCGCATTATGACATTACAATATATTATGAGAGCGCAACATGCAGGTATTATGAGCAATTTCTCTTACCCCAATTTGTGTCACATCTACTGGAGCATCATGAGCATGTATTATGACGTCAGAGTATATGATGACATCATAATTAGTATGCAGTATGACGTCACAATGCATTATGACGTCATAATGTATCCGCATTATGACATCACAATATATTATGAGAGCGCAATTTTCAGGTTTCATGACCAATTTCGCTTACCCCAATTTGTGTCACATCTACTGCAGCATCATCAGCATGTATTATGACGTCAGAGTATATGATGACATCATAATTAGTATGCAGTATGATGTCACAATGTATTATGACGTCATAATGTATCCGCATTATGACATCACAATATATTATGAGAGCGCAACATGCAGGTATTATGAGCAATTTCACTTACCCCAATTTGTGTCACATCTACTGGAGCATCATGAGCATGTATAATGACGTCACAGTATATGATGACATCATAATTAGTATGCAGTATGACGTCACAATGTATTATGACGTCATAATGTATCCGCATTATGACATCACAATATATTATGAGAGCGCAATTTGCAGGTTTCATGACCAATTTCGCTTACCCCAATTTTTGTCAAATCTACTGGAGAATCATGAGCATGTATTATGACGTCACAGTATATGATGACATCATAATTAGTATGCAGTATGATGTCACAATGTATTATGACGTCATAATGTATCCGCATTATGACATCACAATATATTATAAGAGCGCAATTTGCAGGTTTCATGTCCAATTTCGCTTACCCCAATTTGTGTCAAATCTACTGGAGAATCATAAGCATGTATTATGACGTCAGAGTATATGATGACATCATAATTAGAATGCAGTATGACGTCACAATGTATTATGACGTCATTGTGTATCCGCATTATGACATCACAATATATTATGAGAGCGCAACATGCAGGTATTATGAGCAATTTCTCTTCCCCGAATTTGTGTCACATCTACTGGAGCATCATGAGCATGTATTATGACGTCAGAGTATATGATGACATCATAATTAGTATGCAGTATGACGTCACAATGTATTATGACGTCATAATGTTTCCGCATTATGACATCACAATATATTATGAGAGCGCAATTTGCAGGTTTCATGACCAATTTCGCTTACCCCAATTTGTGTCACATCTACTGCAGCATCATCAGCATGTATTATGACGTCAGAGTATATGATGACATCATAATTAGTATGCAGTATGATGTCACAATGTATTATGACGTCATAATGTATCCGCATCATGACATCACAATATATTATGAGAGCGCAACATGCAGGTATTATGACCAATTTCGCTTACCCCAATTTGTGTCACATCTACTGGAGCATCATGAGCATGTATTATGACGTCACAGTATATGATGACATCATAATTAGTATGCAGTATGAAGTCACAATGTATTATGACGTCATAATGTATCCGCATTATGACATCACAATATATTATGAGAGCGCAACATGCAGGTATTATGAGCAATTTCTCTTACCACAATTTCTGTCACATCTACTGGAGCATCATGAGCATGTATTATGACGTCACAGTATATGATGACATCATAATTAGTATGCAGTATGACGTCACAATGTATTATGACGTCATAATGTATCCGCATTTTGACAGCACAATATATTATGAGAGCGCAATTTGCAGGTTTCATGACCAATTTCGCTTACCCCAATTTGTGTCACATCTACTGCAGCATCATCAGCATGTATTATGACGTCAGAGTTTATGATGACATCATAATTTGTATGCAGTATGACGTCACAATGTATTATGACGTCATAAAGTATCCGCATTATGACATCACAATATATTATGAGAGCGCAACATGCAGGTATTATGAGCAATTTCTCTTACCCCAATTTGTGTCAAATCTACTGGAGAATCATGAGCATGTATTATGACGTCACAGTATATGATGACATCATAATTAGTATGCAGTATGACGTCACAATGTATTATGACATCATAATGTATCCACATTATGACATCACAATATATTATGAGAGCGCAATTTGCAGGTTTCATGACCAATTTCGCTTACCACAATTTGTGTCACATCTACTGCAGCATCATCAGCATGTATTATGACGTCAGAGTATATAATGACATCATAATTAGTATGCAGTATGAGGTAACAATGTATTATGACGTCATAATATATCCGCATTATGACATCACAATATATTATGAGAGCGCAACATGCAGGTATTATGAGTAATTTCTCTTACCCCAATTTGTGTCACATCTACTGGAGCATCATGAGCATGTATTATGACGTCAGAGTATATGATGACATCATAATTAGTATGCAGTATGACGTCACAATGTATTATGACGTCATAATGTATCCGCATTATGACAGCACAATATATTATGAGAGCGCAATTTGCAGGTTTCATGACCAATTTCGCTTACCCCAATTTGTGTCACATCTACTGCAGCATCATCAGCATGTATTATGACGTCAGAGTATATGATGACATCATAATTAGTATGCAGTATGACGTCACAATGTATTATGACGTCATAATGTATCCGCATTATGACATCACAATATATTATGAGAGCGCAACATGCAGGTATTATGAGCAATTTCTCTTACCCCAATTTGTGTCACATCTACTGGAGCATCATGAGCATGTATTATGACGTCAGAGTATATGATGACATCATAATTAGTATGCAGTATGACGTCACAATGTATTATGACGTCATAATGTATCCGCATTATGACATCACAATATATTATGAGAGCGCAATTTGCAGGTTTCATGACCAATTTCGCTTACCCCAATTTGAGTCACATCTACTGCAGCATCATCAGCATGTATTATGACATCACAGTATATAATGACATCATAATTAGTATGCAGTATGATGTCACAATGTATTATGACGTCATAATGTATCCGCATTATGACATCACAATATATTATGAGAGCGCAACATGCAGGTATTATGACCAATTTCGCTTACCCCAATTTGTGTCACATCTACTGGAGCATCATGAGCATGTATTATGACGTCACAGTATATGATGACATCATAATTAGTATGCAGTATGAAGTCACAATGTATTATGACGTCACAATGTATACGCATTATGACATCACAATATATTATGAGAGCGCAACATGCAGGTATTATGAGCAATTTCTCTTACCCCAATTTGTGTCACATCTACTGGAGCATCATGAGCATGTATTATGACGTCAGAGTATATGATGACATCATAATTAATATGCAGTATGACGTCACAATGTATTATGACGTCATAATGTATCCGCATTATGACATCACAATATATTATGAGAGCGCAATTTGCAGGTTTCATGACCAATTTCGCTTACCCCAATTTGCGTCACATCTACTGCAGCATCATCAGCATGTATTATGACGTCAGAGTATATGATGACATCATAATTAGTATGCAGTATGATGTCACAATGTATTATGACGTCATAATGTATCCGCATTATGACATCACAATATATTTTGAGAGCGCAACATGCAGGTATTATGACCAATTTCGCTTACCCCAATTTGTGTCACATCTACTGCAGCATCATCAGCATGTATTATGACGTCAGAGTATATGATGACATCATAATTATTATGCAGTATGACGTCACAATGTATTATGACGTCATAATGTATCCGCATTATGACATCACAATATATTATGAGAGCGCAACATGCAGGTATTATGAGCAGTTTCTCTTACCCCAATTTGTGTCAAATCTACTGGAGAATCATGAGCATGTATTATGACGTCACAGTATATGATGACAAAATAATTAGTATGCAGTATGACGTCACAATGTATTATGACGTCATAATGTATCCGCATTATGACATCACAATATATTATGAGAGCGCAACATGCAGGTATTATGAGCAATTTCTCTTACCCCAATTTGTGTCACATCTACTGGAGCATCATGAGCATGTATTATGACGTCAGAGTATATGATGACATCATAATTAGTATGCAGTATGACGTCACAATGTATTATGACGTCATAATGTATCCGCATTATGACATCACAATATATTATGAGAGCGCAACATGCAGGTATTATGAGCAATTTCTCTTACCCCAATTTGTGTCACATCTACTGGAGCATCATGAGCATGTATTATGACGTCAGAGTATATGATGATATCATAATTAGTATGCAGTATGATGTCACAATGTATTATCACGTCATAATGTATCCGCATTATGACATCACAATATATTATGAGAGCGCAACATGCAGGTATTATGACCAATTTCGCTTACCCCAATTTGTGTCACATCTACTGGAGCATCATGAGCATGTATTATGACGTCACAGTATATGATGACATCATAATTAGTATGCAGTATGACGTCACAATGTATTATGACGTCATAATGTATCCGCATTATGACATCACAATATATTATGAGAGCGCAACATGCAGGTATTATGAGCAATTTCTCTTACCCCAATTTGTGTCACATCTACTGGAGCATCATGAGCATGTATTATGACGTCAGAGTATATGATGACATCATAATTAGTATGCAGTATGACGTCACAATGTATTATGACGTCATAATGTATCCGCATTATGACATCACAATATATTATGAGAGCGCAATTTGCAGGATTCATGACCAATTTCGCTTACCCCAATTTGTGTCAAATCTACTGGAGAATCATGAGAATGTATTATGACGTCACAGTATATGATGACATCATAATTAGTATGCACTATGACGTCACAATGTATTATGACGTCATAATGTATCCGCATTATGACATCACAATATATTATGAGAGCGCAATTTGCAGGTTTCATGACCAATTTCGCTTACCCCAATTTGTGTCACATCTACTGCAGCATCATCAGCATGTATTATGACGTCAGAGTATATGATGACATCATAATTAGTATGCAGTATGATGTCACAATGTATTATGACGTCATAATGTATCCGCATTATGACATCACAATATATTATGAGAGCGCAACATGCAGGTATTATGACAAATTTCGCTAACCCCAATTTGTGTCACATCTACTGGATCATCATGAGCATGTATTATGACGTCAGAGTATATGATGACATCATAATTAGTATGCAGTATGACGTCACAATGTATTATGACGTCATAATGTATCCGCATTATGGCATCACAATATATTATGAGAGCGCAATTTGCAGGTTTCATGACCAATTTCGCTTACCCCAATTTGTGTCACATCTACTGCAGCATCATCAGCATGTATTATGACGTCAGAGTATATAATGACATCATAATTATTATGCAGTATGATGTCACAATGTATTATGACGTCATAATGTATCCGCATTATGACATCACAATATATTATGAGAGCGCAACATGCAGGTGTTATGACAAATTTCGCTTACCCCAATTTGTGTCACATCTACTGGAGCATCATGAGCATGTATTATGACGTCACAGTATATGATGACATCATAATTAGTATGCAGTATGAAGTCACAATGTATTATGACGTCATAATGTATCCGCATTATAACAGCACAATATATTATGAGAGCGCAACATGCAGGTATTATGAGCAATTTCTCTTACCCCAATTTGTGTCACATCTACTGGAGCATCATGAGCATGTATTATGACGTCACAGTATATGATGACATCATAATTAGTATGCAGTATGACGTCACAATGTACTATGACGTCATAATGTATCCGCATTATGACATCACAATATATTATGAGAGCGCAATTTGCAGGTTTCATGACCAATTTCGCTTACCCCAATTTGTGTCACATCTACTGCAGCATCATCAGCATGTATTATGACGTCAGAGTATATGATGACATCATAATTAGTATGCAGTATGACGTCACAATGTATTATGACGTCATAATGTATCCGCATTATGACATCACAATATATTATGAGAGCGCAACATGCAGGTATTATGACCAATTTCGCTTACCCCAATTTGTGTCACATCTACTGGAGCATCATGAGCATGTATTATGACGTCACAGTATATGATGACATCATAATTAGTATGCAGTATGAAGTCACAATGTATTATGACGTCATAATGTATCCGCATTATGATATCACAATATATTATGAGAGCGCAACACGCAGGTATTATGAGCAATTTCTCTTACCCCAATTTGTGTCACATCTACTAGAGAATCATGAGCATGTATTATGACGTCACAGTATATGATGACATCATAATTATTATGCAGTATGACGTCACAATATATTATGACGTCATAATGTATCCGCATTATGACATCACAATATATTATCAGAGCGCAATTTGCAGGTTTCATGACCAATTTCGCTTACCCCAATTTGTGTCACATCTACTGCAGCATCATCAGCATGTATTATGACGTCAGAGTATATGATGACATCATAATTAGTATGCAGTATGATGTCACAATGTATTATGACGTCATAATGTATCCGCATTATGACATCACAATATATTATGAGAGCGCAACATGCAGGTATTATGACCAATTTCGCTTACCCCAATTTGTGTCACATCTACTGGAGCATCATGAGCATGTATTATGACGTCACAGTATATGATGACATCATAATTAGTATGCAGTATGAAGTCACAATGTATTATGACGTCATAATGTATCCGCATTATGACATCACAATATATTATAAGAGCGCAATTTGCAGGTTTCATGACCAATTTCGCTTACCCCAATTTGTGTCAAATCTACTGGAGAATCATAAGCATGTATTATGACGTCAGAGTATATGATGACATCATAATTAGAATGCAGTATGACGTCACAATGTATTATGACGTCATAGTGTATCCGCATTATGACATCACAATATATTATGAGAGCGCAACATGCAGGTATTATGAGCAATTTCTCTTCCCCGAATTTGTGTCACATCTACTGGAGCATCATGAGCATTTATTATGACGTCAGAGTATATGATGACATCATAATTAGTATGCAGTATGACGTCACAATGTATTATGACGTCATAATGTATCCGCATTATGACATCACAATATATTATGAGAGCGCAATTTGCAGGTTTCATGACCAATTTCGCTTACCCCAATTTGTGTCACATCTACTGCAGCATCATCAGCATGTATTATGACGTCAGAGTATATGATGACGTCATAATTAGTATGCAGTATGATGTCACAATGTATTATGACGTCATAATGTATCCGCATTATGACATCACAATATATTATGAGAGCGCAACATGCAGGTATTATGACCAATTTCGCTTACCCCAATTTGTGTCACATCTACTGGAGCATCATGAGCATGTATTATGACGTCAGAGTATATGATGACATCATAATTAGTATGCAGTATGAAGTCACAATGTATTATGACGTCATAATGTATCCGCATTATGACATCACAATATATTATGAGAGCGCAACATGCAGGTATTATGAGCAATTTCTCTTACCACAATTTCTGTCACATCTACTGGAGCATCATGAGCATGTATTATGACGTCACAGTATATGATGACATCATAATTAGTATGCAGTATGACGTCACAATGTATTATGACGTCATAATGTATACGCATTTTGACAGCACAATATATTATGAGAGCGCAATTTGCAGGTTTCATGACCAATTTCGCTTACCCCAATTTGTGTCACATCTACTGCAGCATCATCAGCATGTATTATGACGTCAGAGTATATGATGACATCATAATTTGTATGCAGTATGACGTCACAATGTATTATGACGTCATAATGTATCCGCATTATGACATCACAATATATTATGAGAGCGCAACATGCAGGTATTATGAGCAATTTCTCTTACCCCAATTTGTGTCAAATCTACTGGAGAATCATGAGCATGTATTATGACGTCACAGTATATGATGACATCATAATTAGTATGCAGTATGACGTCACAATGTATTATGACAACATAATGTATCCACATTATGACATCACAATATATTATGAGAGCGCAATTTGCAGGTTTCATGACCAATTTCGCTTACCACAATTTGTGTCACAACTACTGCAGCATCATCAGCATGTATTATGACGTCAGAGTATATAATGACATCATAATTAGTATGCAGTATGAGGTAACAATGTATTATGACGTCATAATATATCCGCATTATGACATCACAATATATTATGAGAGCGCAACATGCAGGTATTATGAGTAATTTCTCTTACCCCAATTTGTGTCACATCTACTGGAGCATCATGAGCATGTATTATGACGTCAGAGTATATGATGACATCATAATTAGTATGCAGTATGACGTCACAATGTATTATGACGTCATAATGTATCCGCATTATGACAGCACAATATATTATGAGAGCGCAATTTGCAGGTTTCATGACCAATTTCGCTTACCCCAATTTGTGTCACATCTACTGCAGCATCATCAGCATGTATTATGACGTCAGAGTATATGATGACATCATAATTAGTATGCAGTATGACGTCACAATGTATTATGACGTCATAATGTATCCGCATTATGACATCACAATATATTATGAGAGCGCAACATGCAGGTATTATGAGCAATTTCTCTTACCCCAATTTGTGTCACATCTACTGGAGCATCATGAGCATGTATTATGACGTCAGAGTATATGATGACATCATAATTAGTATGCAGTATGACGTCACAATGTATTATGACGTCATAATGTATCCACATTATGACATCACAATATATTATGAGAGCGCAATTTGCAGGATTCATGACCAATTTCGCTTACCCCAATTTGTGTCAAATCTACTGGAGAATCATGAGAATGTATTATGACGTCAGAGTATATGATGACATCATAATTAGTATGCACTATGACGTCACAATGTATTATGACGTCATAATGTATCCGCATTATGACATCACAATATATTATGAGAGCGCAATTTGCAGGTTTCATGACCAATTTCGCTTACCCAATTTGTGTCACATCTACTGCAGCATCATCAGCATGTATTATGACGTCAGAGTATATGATGACATCATAATTAGTATGCAGTATGATGTCACAATGTATTATGACGTCATAATGTATCCGCATTATGACATCACAATATATTATGAGAGCGCAATTTGCAGGTTTCATGACCAATTTCGCTTACCCCAATTTGTGTCAAATCTACTGGAGAATCATGAGCATGTATTATGACGTCACAGTATATGATGACATCATAATTAGTATGCAGTATGATGTCACAATGTATTATGACGTCATAATGTATCCGCATTATGACATCACAATATATTATAAGAGCGCAATTTGCAGGTATTATGACCAATTTCGCTTACCCCAATTTGTGTCAAATCTACTGGAGAATCATGAGCATGTATTATGACGTCACAGTATATGATGACAAAATAATTAGTATGCAGTATGACGTCACAATGTATTATGACGTCATAATGTTTCCGCATTATGACATCACAATATATTATGAGAGCGCAACATGCAGGTATTATGAGCAATTTCTCTTACCCCAATTTGTGTCACATCTACTGGAGCATCATGAGCATGTATTATGATGTCAGAGTATATGATGACATCATAATTAGTATGCAGTATGACGTCACAATGTATTATGACGTCATAATGTATCCGCATTATGACAGCACAATATACTATGAGAGCGCAATTTGCAGGTTTCATGACCAATTTCGCTTACCCCAATTTGTGTCACATCTGCTGCAGCATCATCAGCATGTATTATGACGTCAGAGTATATGATGACATCATAATTAGTATGCAGTATGATGTCACAATGTATTATGACGTCATAATGTATCCGCATTATGACATCACAATATATTATGAGAGCGCAACATGCAGGTATTATGAGCAATTTCTCTTACCCCAATTTGTGTCACATCTACTGGAGAATCATGAGCATGTATTATGACGTCACAGTATATGATGACATCATAATTAGTATGCAGTATGACGTCACAATATATTATGACGTCATAATGTATCCGCATTATGACATCACAATATATTATCAGAGCGCAATTTGCAGGTTTCATGACCAATTTCGCTTACCCCAATTTGTGTCACATCTACTGCAGCATCATCAGCATGTATTATGACGTCAGAGTATATGATGACATCATAATTAGTATGCAGTATGACGTCACAATGTATTATGACGTCATAATGTATCCGCATTATGACATCACAATATATTATGAGAGCGCAACATGCAGGTATTATGACCAATTTCTCTTACCCCAATTTGTGTCACATCTACTGGAGCATCATGAGCATGTATTATGACGTCAGAGTATATGATGATATCATAATTAGTATGCAGTATGATGTCACAATGTATTATGACGTCATAATATATCCGCATTATGACATCACAATATATTATGAGAGCGCAACATGCAGGTATTATGACAAATTTCGCTTACCCCAATTTGTGTCACATCTACTGGAGCATCATGAGCATGTATTATGACGTCACAGTATATGATGACATCATAATTAGTATGCAGTATGATGTCACAATGTATTATGACGTCATAATGTATCCGCATTATGACATCACAATATATTATGAGAGCGCAACATGCAGGTATTATGAGCAATTTCTCTTACCCCAATTTGTGTCACATCTACTGGAGCATCATGAGCATGTATTATGACGTCAGAGTATATGATGACATCATAATTAGTATGCAGTATGACGTCACAATGTATTATGACGTCATAATGTATCCGCATTATGACATCACAATATATTATGAGAGCGCAATTTGCAGGTTTCATGACCAATTTCGCTTACCCCAATTTGTGTCACATCTACTGCAGCATCATCAGCATGTATTATGACGTCAGAGTATATAATGACATCATAATTATTATGCAGTATGATGTCACAATGTATTATGACGTCATAATGTATCCGCATTATGACATCACAATATATTATGAGAGCGCAACATGCAGGTGTTATGACCAATTTCGCTTACCCCAATTTGTGTCACATCTACTGGAGCATCATGAGCATGTATTATGACGTCACAGTATATGATGACATCATAATTAGTATGCAGTATGAAGTCACAATGTATTATGACGTCATAATGTATCCGCATTATGACATCACAATATATTATGAGAGCGCAACATGCAGGTATTATGACCAATTTCGCTTACCCCAATTTGTGTCACATCTACTGGAGCATCATGAGCATGTATTATGACGTCAGAGTATATGATGACATCATAATTAGTATGCAGTATGACGTCACAATGTATTATGACGTCATAATGTATCCGCATTATGACAGCACAATATATTATGAGAGCGCAACATGCAGGTATTATGAGCAATTTCTCTTACCCCAATTTGTGTCACATCTACTGCAGCATCATCAGCATGTATTATGACGTCAGAGTATATGATGACATCATAATTAGTATGCAGTATGATGTCACAATGTATTATGACGTCATAATGTTTCAGCATTATGACATCACAATATATTATGAGAGCGCAACATGCAGGTATTATGAGCAATTTCTCTTACCCCAATTTGTGTCACATCTACTGGAGCATCATGAGCATGTATTATGACGTCAGAGTATATGATGACATCATAATTAGTATGCAGTATGACGTCACAATGTATTATGACGTCATAATGTATCCGCATTATGACAGCACAATATATTATGAGAGCGCAATTTGCAGGTTTCATGACCAATTTCGCTTACCCCAATTTGTGTCACATCTACTGCAGCATCATCAGCATGTATTATGACGTCAGAGTATATGATGACATCATAATTAGTATGCAGTATGATGTCACAATGTATTATGACGTCATAATGTATCCGCATTATGACATCACAATATATTATGAGAGCGCAACATGCAGGTATTATGACCAATTTCGCTTATCCCAATTTGTGTCACATCTACTGGAGCATCATGAGCATGTATTATGACGTCACAGTATATGATGACATCATAATTAGTATGCAGTATGAAGTCACAATGTATTATGACGTCATAATTTATCCGCATTATGACATCACAATATATTATGAGAGCGCAACATGCAGGTATTATGACAATTTTCGCTTACCCCAATTTGTGTCACATCTACTGGATCATCATGAGAATGTATTATGACGTCAGAGTATATGATGACATCATAACTAGTAAGCAGTATGACGTCACAATGTATTATGACGTCATAATGTATCCGCATTATGACATCACAATATATTATGAGAGCGCAATTTGCAGGTTTCATGACCAATTTCGCTTACCCCAATTTGTGTCACATCTACTGCAGCATCATCAGCATGTATTATGACGTCAGAGTATATAATGACATCATAATTATTATGCAGTATGATGTCACAATGTATTATGACGTCATAATGTATCCGCATTATGACATCACAATATATTATGAGAGCGCAACATGCAGGTGTTATGACCAATTTCGCTTACCCCAATTTGTGTCACATCTACTGGAGCATCATGAGCATGTATTATGACGTGACAGTATATGATGACATCATAATTAGTATGCAGTATTAAGTCACAATGTATTATGACGTCATAATGTATCCGCATTATGACAGCACAATATATTATGAGAGCGCAACATGCAGGTATTATGAGCAATTTCTCTTACCCCAATTTGTGTCACATCTACTGGAGCATCATGAGCATGTACTATGACGTCACAGTATATGATGACATCATAATTAGTATGCAGTATGACGTCACAATGTACTATGACGTCATAATGTATCCGCATTATGACATCACAATATATTATGAGAGCGCAATTTGCAGGTTTCATGACCAATTTCGCTTACCCCAATTTGTGTCACATCTACTGCAGCATCATCAGCATGTATTATGACGTCAGAGTATATGATGACATCATAATTAGTATGCAGTATGATGTCACAATGTATTATGACGTCATAATGTATCCGCATTATGACATCACAATATATTATGAGAGCGCAACATGCAGGTGTTATGACCAATTTCGCTTACCCCAATTTGTGTCACATCTACTGGAGCATCATGAGCATGTATTATGACGTCACAGTATATGATGACATCATAATTAGTATGCAGTATGAAGTCACAATGTATTATGACGTCATAATGTATCCGCATTATGACATCACAATATATTATGAGAGCGCAACATGCAGGTATTATGAGCAATTTCTCTTACCCCAATTTGTGTCAAATCTGCTGGAGAATCATGAGCATGTATTATGACGTCACAGTATATGATGACATCATAATTAGTATGCAGTATGACGTCACAATGTATTATGTCATCATAAAGTATCCGCATTATGACATCACAATATATTATGAGAGCGCAATTTGCAGGTTTCATGAACAATTTCGCTTACCCCAATTTGTGTCACATCTACTGCAGCATCATCAGCATGTATTATGACGTCAGAGTATATGATGACATCATAATTCGTATGCAGTATGATGTCACAATGTATTATGACGTCATAATGTATCCGCATTATGACATCACAATATTTTATGAGAGCGCAACATGCAGGTATTATGACCAATTTCGCTTACCCCAATTTGTGTCACATCTACTGGAGCATCATGAGCATGTATTATGACGTCAGAGTATATGATGACATCATAATTAGTATGCAGTATGACGTCACAATGTATTATGACGTCATAATGTATCCGCATTATGACAGCACAATATATTATGAGAGCGCAATTTGCAGGTTTCATGACCAATTTCGCTTACCCCAATTTGTGTCACATCTACTGCAGCATCATCAGAATGTATTATGACGTCAGAGTATATGATGACATCATAATTAGTATGCAGTATGATGTCACAATGTATTATGACGTCATAATGTTTCAGCATTATGACATCACAATATATTATGAGAGCGCAACATGCAGGTATTATGAGCAATTTCTCTTTCCCCAATTTGTGTCACATCTACTGGAGCATCATGAGCATGTATTATGACGTCAGAGTATATGATGACATCATAATTAGTATGCAGTATGACGTCACAATGTATTATGACGTCATAATGTATCCGCATTATGACATCAGAATATAATATGAGAGCGCAATTTGCAGGTTTCATGACCAATTTCGCTTACCCCAATTTGTGTCACATCTACTGCAGCATCATCAGCATGTATTATGACGTCAGAGTATATGATGACATCATAATTAGTATGCAGTATGATGTCACAATGTTTTATGACGTCATAATGTATCCGCATTATGACTTCACAATATATTATGAGAGCGCAACATGCAGGTATTATGACCAATTTCGCTTACCCCAATTTGTGTCACATCTACTGGAGCATCATGAGCATGTATTATGACGTCAGAGTATATGATGACATCATAATTAGTATGCAGCATGACGTCACAATGTATTATGACGTCATAATGTATCCGCATTATGACATCACAATATATTATGAGAGCGCAATTTGCAGGTTTCATGACCAATTTCGCTTACCCCAATTTGTGTCACATCTACTGCAGCATCATCAGCATGTATTATGACGTCAGAGTATATAATGACATCATAATTATTATGCAGTATGACGTCACAATGTATTATGACGTCATAATGTATCCGCATTATGACATCACAATATATTATTAGAGCGCAACATGCAGGTGTTATGACCAATTTCGCTTACCCCAAATTGTGTCACATCTACTGGAGAATCATGAGCATGTATTATGACGTCACAGTATATGATGACATCATAATTAGTATGCAGTATGAAGTCACAATGTATTATGACGTCATAATGTATCCGCATTATGACAGCACAATATATTATGAGAGCGCAACATGCAGGTATTATGAGCAATTTCTCTTACCCCAATTTGTGTCACATCTACTGGAGCATCATGAGCATGTATTATGACGTCACAGTATATGATGACATCATAAGTAGTATGCAGTATGACGTCACAATGTACTATGACGTCATAATGTATCCGCATTATGACATCACAATATATTATGAGAGCGCAATTTGCAGGTTTCATGACCAATTTCGCTTACCCCAATTTGTGTCACATCTACTGCAGCATCATCAGCATGTATTATGACGTCAGAATATATGATGACATCATAATTAGTATGCAGTATGATGTCACAATGTATTATGACGTCATAATGTATCCGCATTATGACATCACAATATATTATGAGAGCGCAACATGCAGGTGTTATGACCAATTTCGCTTACCCCAATTTGTGTCACATCTACTGGAGCATCAGGAGCATGTATTATGACGTCACAGTATATGATGACATCATAATTAGTATGCAGTATGAAGTCACAATGTATTATGACGTCATAATGTATCCGCATTATGACATCACAATATATTATGAGAGCGCAACATGCAGGTATTATGAGCAATTTCTCTTACCCCAATTTGTGTCAAATCTACTGGAGAATCATGAGCATGTATTATGACGTCACAGTATATGATGACATCATAATTAGTATGCAGTATGACGTCACAATGTATTATGTCATCATAAAGTATCCGCATTATGACATCACAATATATTATGAGAGCGCAATTTGCAGGTTTCATGAACAATTTCGCTTACCCCAATTTGTGTCACATCTACTGCAGCATCATCAGCATGTATTATGACGTCAGAGTATATGATGACATCATAATTAGTATGCAGTATGATGTCACAATGTATTATGACGTCATAATGTATCCGCATTATGACATCACCATATATTATGAGAGCGCAACATGCAGGTATTATGACCAATTTCGCTTACCCCAATTTGTGTCACATCTACTGGAGCATCATGAGCATGTATTATGACGTCAGAGTATATGATGACATCATAATTAGTATGCAGTATGACGTCACAATGTATTATGACGTCATAATGTATCCGCATTATGACAGCACAATATATTATGAGAGCGCAATTTGCAGGTTTCATGACCAATTTCGCTTACCCCAATTTGTGTCACATCTACTGCAGCATCATCAGCATGTATTATGACGTCAGAGTATATGATGACATCATAATTAGTATGCAGTATGATGTCACAATGTATTATGACGTCATAATGTTTCAGCATTATGACATCACAATATATTATGAGAGCGCAACATGCAGGTATTATGAGCAATTTCTCTTTCCCCAATTTGTGTCACATCTACTGGAGCATCATGAGCATGTATTTTGACGTCAGAGTATATGATGACATCATAATTAGTATGCAGTATGACGTCACAATGTATTATGACGTCATAATGTATCCGCATTATGATATCACAATATAATATGAGAGCGCAATTTGCAGGTTTCATGACCAATTTCGCTTACCCCAATTTGTGTCACATCTACTGCAGCATCATCAGCATGTATTATGACGTCAGAGTATATGATGACATCATAATTAGTATGCAGTATGACGTCACAATGTATTATGACGTCATAATGTATCCGCATTATGACATCACAATATATTATGAGAGCGCAATTTGCAGGTTTCATGACCAATTTCGCTTACCCCTATTTGTGTCACATCTACTGCAGCATCATCAGCATGAATTATGACGTCAGAGTATAAAATGACATCATAATTATTATGCAGTATGATGTCACAATGTATTATGACGTCATAATGTATCCGCATTATGACATCACAATATATTATGAGAGCGCAACATGCAGGTGTTATGACCAATTTCGCTTACCCCAATTTGTGTCACATCTACTGGAGCATCATGAGCATGTATTATGACGTCACAGTATATGATGACATCATAATTAGTATGCAGTATGAAGTCACAATGTATTATGACGTCATAATGTATCCGCATTATGACAGCACAATATATTATGAGAGCGCAACATGCAGGTATTATGAGCAATGTCTCTTACCCGAATTTGTGTCACATCTACTGGAGCATCATGAGCATGTATTATGACGTCACAGTATATGATGACATCATAATTAGTATGCAGTATGACGTCACAATGTACTATGACGTCATAATGTATCCGCATTATGACATCACAATATATTATGAGAGCGCAATTTGCAGGTTTCATGACCAATTTCGCTTACCCCAATTTGTGTCACATCTATTGCAGCATCATCAGCATGTATTATGACGTCAGAGTATATGATGACATCATAATTAGTATGCAGTATGATGTCACAATGTATTATGACGTCATAATGTATCCGCATTATGACATCACAATATATTATGAGAGCGCAACATGCAGGTATTATGACCAATTTCGCTTACCCCAATTTGTGTCACATCTACTGGAGCATCATGAGCATGTATTATGACGTCACAGTATATGATGACATCATAATTAGTATGCAGTATGAAGTCACAATGTATTATGACGTCATAATGTATCCGCATTATGACATCACAATATATTATGAGAGCGCAACATGCAGGTATTATGAGCAATTTCACTTACCCCAATTTGTGTCAAATCTACTGGAGAATCATGAGCATGTATTATGACCTCACAGTATATGATGACATCATAATTAGTATGCACTATGACGTCACAATGTATTATGACGTCATAATGTATCCGCATTATGACAGCACAATATATTATGAGAGCGCAATTTGCAGGTTTCATGACCAATTTCGCTTACCCCAATTTGTGTCACATCTACTGCAGCATCATCAGCATGTATTATGACGTCAGAGTATATGATGACATCATAATTAGTATGCAGTATGATGTCACAATGTATTATGACGTCATAATGTATCAGCATTATGACATCACAATATATTATGAGAGCGCAACATGCAGGTATTATGAGCAATTTCTCTTACCCCAATTTGTGTCACATCTACTGGAGCATCATGAGCATGTATTATGACGTCAGAGTATATGATGACATCATAATTAGTATGCAGTATGACGTCACAATGTATTATGACGTCATAATGTATCCGCATTATGACATCACAATATATTATGAGAGCGCAATTTGCAGGTTTCATGACCAATTTCGCTTACCCCAATTTGTGTCACATCTACTGCAGCATCATCAGCATGTATTATGACGTCAGAGTATATGATGACATCATAATTAGTATGCAGTATGATGTCACAATGTATTATGACGTCATAATGTATCCGCATTATGACATCACAATATATTATGAGAGCGCAACATGCAGGTATTATGACCAATTTCGCTTACCCCAATTTGTGTCACATCTACTGGAGCATCATGAGCATGTATTATGACGTCACAGTATTTGATGACATCATAATTAGTATGCAGTATGAAGTCACAATGTATTATGACGTCATAATGTATCCGCATATTGACAGCACAATATATTATGAGAGCGCAACATGCAGGTATTATGACAAATTTCGCTTACCCCAATTTGTGTCACATCTACTGGATCATCATGAGCATGTATTATGACGTCAGAGTATATGATGACATCATAATTAGTATGCAGTATGACGTCACAATGTATTATGACGACATAATGTATCCGCATTATGACAGCACAATATATTATGAGAGCGCAACATGCAGGTATTATGAGCAATTTCTCTTACCCCAATTTGTGTCACATCTACTGGAGCATCATGAGCATGTATTATGACGTCACAGTATATGATGACATCATAGTTAGTATGCAGTATGACGTCACAATGTACTATGACGTCATAATGTATCCGCATTATGACATCACAATATATTATGAGAGCGCAATTTGCAGGTTTCATGACCAATTTCGCTTACCCCAATTTGTGTCACATCTACTGCAGCATAATCAGCATGTATTATGACGTCAGAGTATATGATGACATCATAATTAGTATGCAGTATGACGTCACAATGTATTATGACGTCATAATGTATCCGCATTATGACAGCACAATATATTATGAGAGCGCAACATGCAGGTATTATGAGCAATTTCTCTTACCCCAATTTGTGTCAAATCTACTGGAGAATCATGAGCATGTATTATGACGTCACAGTATATGATGACATCATAATTAGTATGCACTATGACGTCACAATGTATTATGACGTCATAATGTATCCGCATTATGACAGCACAATATATTATGAGAGCGCAATTTGCGGGTTTCATGAACAATTTCGCTTACCCCAATTTGTGTCACATCTACTGCAGCATCATCAGCATGTATTATGACGTCAGAGTATATGATGACATCATAATTAGTATGCAGTATGATGTCACAATGTATTATGACGTCATAATGTATCCGCATTATGACATCACAATATATTATGAGAGCGCAACATGCAGGTATTATGAGCAATTTCTCTTACCCCAATTTGTGTCACATCTACTGGAGCATCATGAGCATGTATTATGACGTCACAGTATATGATGACATCATAATTAGTATGCAGTATGACGTCACAATGTATTATGACGTCATAATGTATCCGCATTATGACATCACAATATATTATGAGAGCGCAATTTGCAGGTTTCATGACCAATTTCGCTTACCCCAATTTTTGTCAAATCTACTGAAGAATCATGAGCATGTATTATGACGTCACAGTATATGATGACATCATAATTAGTATGCAGTATGACGTCACAATGTATTATGACGTCATAATGTATCCGCATTATGACATCACACTATATTATGAGAGCGCAACATGCAGGTATTATGAGCAATTTCTCTTACCCCAATTTGTGTCACATCTACTGGAGCATCATGAGCATGTATTATGACGTCACAGTATATGATGACATCATAATTAGTATGCAGTATGACGTCACAATGTATTATGACGTCATAATGTATCCGCATTATGACAGCACAATATATTATGAGAGCGCAATTTGCAGTTTTCATGACCAATTTCGCTTACCACAATTTGTGTCACATCTACTGCAGCATCATCAGCATGTATTATGACGTCAGAGTATATGATGACATCATAATTAGTATGCAGTATGATGTCACAATGTATTATGACGACATAATGTATCCGAATTATGACATCACAATATATTATGAGAGCGCAACATGCAGGTATTATGACCAATTTCGCTTACCCCAATTTGTGTCACATCTACTGGAGCATCATGAGCATGTATTATGACGTCAGAGTATATGATGACATCATAATTATTATGCAGTATGACGTCACAATGTATTATGACGTCATAATGTATCCGCATTATGACAGCACAATATATTATGAGATCGCAATTTGAAGGTTTCATGACCAATTTCGCTTACCCCAATTTGTGTCACATCTACTGCAGCATCATCAGCATGTATTATGACGTCAGAGTATATGATGACATCATAATTAGTATGCAGTATGAAGTCACAATGTATTATGACGTCATAATGTATCAGCATTATGACATTACAATATATTATGAGAGCGCAACATGCAGGTATTATGAGCAATTTCTCTTACCCCAATTTGTGTCACATCTACTGGAGCATCATGAGCATGTATTATGACGTCAGAGTATATGATGACATCATAATTAGTATGCAGTATGACGTCACAATGTATTATGACGTCATAATGTATCCGCATTATGACATCACAATATATTAAGAGAGCGTAATTTGCAGGTTTCGTGACCAACTTCGCTTACCCCAATTTGTGTCACATCTACTGCAGCATCATCAGCATGTATTATGACGTCAGAGTATATGATGACATCATAATTAGTATGCAGTATGATGTCACAATGTATTATGACGTCATAATGTATCCGCATTATGACATCACAATATATTATGAGAGCGCAACATGCAGGTATTATGACCAATTTCGCTTACCCCAATTTGTGTCACATCTACTGGAGCATCATGAGCATGTATTATGACGTCACAGTATATGATGACATCATAATTAGTATGCAGTATGAAGTCACAATGTATTATGACGTCATAATGTATCCGCATTATGACATCACAATATATTATGAGAGCGCAACATGCAGGTATTATGAGCAATTTCACTTACCCCAATTTGTGTCAAATCTACTGGAGAATCATGAGCATGTATTATGACCTCACAGTATATGATGACATCATAATTAGTATGCACTATGACGTCACAATGTATTATGACGTCATAATGTATCCGCATTATGACAGCACAATATATTATGAGAGCGCAATTTGCAGGTTTCATGACCAATTTCGCTTACCCCAATTTGTGTCACATCTACTGCAGCATCATCAGCATGTATTATGACGTCAGAGTATATGATGACATCATAATTAGTATGCAGTATGATGTCACAATGTATTATGACGTCATAATGTATCAGCATTATGACATCACAATATATTATGAGAGCGCAACATGCAGGTATTATGAGCAATTTCTCTTACCCCAATTTGTGTCACATCTACTGGAGCATCATGAGCATGTATTATGACGTCAGAGTATATGATGACATCATAATTAGTATGCAGTATGACGTCACAATGTATTATGACGTCATAATGTATCCGCATTATGACATCACAATATATTATGAGAGCGCAATTTGCAGGTTTCATGACCAATTTCGCTTACCCCAATTTGTGTCACATCTACTGCAGCATCATCAGCATGTATTATGACGTCAGAGTATATGATGACATCATAATTAGTATGCAGTATGATGTCACAATGTATTATGACGTCATAATGTATCCGCATTATGACATCACAATATATTATGAGAGCGCAACATGCAGGTATTATGACCAATTTCGCTTACCCCAATTTGTGTCACATCTACTGGAGCATCATGAGCATGTATTATGACGTCACAGTATTTGATGACATCATAATTAGTATGCAGTATGAAGTCACAATGTATTATGACGTCATAATGTATCCGCATATTGACAGCACAATATATTATGAGAGCGCAACATGCAGGTATTATGACAAATTTCGCTTACCCCAATTTGTGTCACATCTACTGGATCATCATGAGCATGTATTATGACGTCAGAGTATATGATGACATCATAATTAGTATGCAGTATGACGTCACAATGTATTATGACGACATAATGTATCCGCATTATGACAGCACAATATATTATGAGAGCGCAACATGCAGGTATTATGAGCAATTTCTCTTACCCCAATTTGTGTCACATCTACTGGAGCATCATGAGCATGTATTATGACGTCACAGTATATGATGACATCATAGTTAGTATGCAGTATGACGTCACAATGTACTATGACGTCATAATGTATCCGCATTATGACATCACAATATATTATGAGAGCGCAATTTGCAGGTTTCATGACCAATTTCGCTTACCCCAATTTGTGTCACATCTACTGCAGCATAATCAGCATGTATTATGACGTCAGAGTATATGATGACATCATAATTAGTATGCAGTATGACGTCACAATGTATTATGACGTCATAATGTATCCGCATTATGACAGCACAATATATTATGAGAGCGCAACATGCAGGTATTATGAGCAATTTCTCTTACCCCAATTTGTGTCAAATCTACTGGAGAATCATGAGCATGTATTATGACGTCACAGTATATGATGACATCATAATTAGTATGCACTATGACGTCACAATGTATTATGACGTCATAATGTATCCGCATTATGACAGCACAATATATTATGAGAGCGCAATTTGCGGGTTTCATGAACAATTTCGCTTACCCCAATTTGTGTCACATCTACTGCAGCATCATCAGCATGTATTATGACGTCAGAGTATATGATGACATCATAATTAGTATGCAGTATGATGTCACAATGTATTATGACGTCATAATGTATCCGCATTATGACATCACAATATATTATGAGAGCGCAACATGCAGGTATTATGAGCAATTTCTCTTACCCCAATTTGTGTCACATCTACTGGAGCATCATGAGCATGTATTATGACGTCACAGTATATGATGACATCATAATTAGTATGCAGTATGACGTCACAATGTATTATGACGTCATAATGTATCCGCATTATGACATCACAATATATTATGAGAGCGCAATTTGCAGGTTTCATGACCAATTTCGCTTACCCCAATTTTTGTCAAATCTACTGAAGAATCATGAGCATGTATTATGACGTCACAGTATATGATGACATCATAATTAGTATGCAGTATGACGTCACAATGTATTATGACGTCATAATGTATCCGCATTATGACATCACACTATATTATGAGAGCGCAACATGCAGGTATTATGAGCAATTTCTCTTACCCCAATTTGTGTCACATCTACTGGAGCATCATGAGCATGTATTATGACGTCACAGTATATGATGACATCATAATTAGTATGCAGTATGACGTCACAATGTATTATGACGTCATAATGTATCCGCATTATGACAGCACAATATATTATGAGAGCGCAATTTGCAGTTTTCATGACCAATTTCGCTTACCCCAATTTGTGTCACATCTACTGCAGCATCATCAGCATGTATTATGACGTCAGAGTATATGATGACATCATAATTAGTATGCAGTATGATGTCACAATGTATTATGACGACATAATGTATCCGAATTATGACATCACAATATATTATGAGAGCGCAACATGCAGGTATTATGACCAATTTCGCTTACCCCAATTTGTGTCACATCTACTGGAGCATCATGAGCATGTATTATGACGTCAGAGTATATGATGACATCATAATTATTATGCAGTATGACGTCACAATGTATTATGACGTCATAATGTATCCGCATTATGACAGCACAATATATTATGAGATCGCAATTTGAAGGTTTCATGACCAATTTCGCTTACCCCAATTTGTGTCACATCTACTGCAGCATCATCAGCATGTATTATGACGTCAGAGTATATGATGACATCATAATTAGTATGCAGTATGAAGTCACAATGTATTATGACGTCATAATGTATCAGCATTATGACATTACAATATATTATGAGAGCGCAACATGCAGGTATTATGAGCAATTTCTCTTACCCCAATTTGTGTCACATCTACTGGAGCATCATGAGCATGTATTATGACGTCAGAGTATATGATGACATCATAATTAGTATGCAGTATGACGTCACAATGTATTATGACGTCATAATGTATCCGCATTATGACATCACAATATATTAAGAGAGCGTAATTTGCAGGTTTCGTGACCAACTTCGCTTACCCCAATTTGTGTCACATCTACTGCAGCATCATCAGCATGTATTATGACGTCAGAGTATATGATGACATCATAATTAGTATGCAGTATGATGTCACAATGTATTATGACGTCATAATGTTTCAGCATTATGACATCACAATATATTATGAGAGCGCAACATGCAGGTATTATGAGCAATTTCTCTTTCCCCAATTTGTGTCACATCTACTGGAGCATCATGAGCATGTATTTTGACGTCAGAGTATATGATGACATCATAATTAGTATGCAGTATGACGTCACAATGTATTATGACGTCATAATGTATCCGCATTATGATATCACAATATAATATGAGAGCGCAATTTGCAGGTTTCATGACCAATTTCGCTTACCCCAATTTGTGTCACATCTACTGCAGCATCATCAGCATGTATTATGACGTCAGAGTATATGATGACATCATAATTAGTATGCAGTATGACGTCACAATGTATTATGACGTCATAATGTATCCGCATTATGACATCACAATATATTATGAGAGCGCAATTTGCAGGTTTCATGACCAATTTCGCTTACCCCTATTTGTGTCACATCTACTGCAGCATCATCAGCATGAATTATGACGTCAGAGTATAAAATGACATCATAATTATTATGCAGTATGATGTCACAATGTATTATGACGTCATAATGTATCCGCATTATGACATCACAATATATTATGAGAGCGCAACATGCAGGTGTTATGACCAATTTCTCTTACCCCAATTTGTGTCACATCTACTGGAGCATCATGAGCATGTATTATGACGTCACAGTATATGATGACATCATAATTAGTATGCAGTATGAAGTCACAATGTATTATGACGTCATAATGTATCCGCATTATGACAGCACAATATATTATGAGAGCGCAACATGCAGGTATTATGAGCAATGTCTCTTACCCGAATTTGTGTCACATCTACTGGAGCATCATGAGCATGTATTATGACGTCACAGTATATGATGACATCATAATTAGTATGCAGTATGACGTCACAATGTACTATGACGTCATAATGTATCCGCATTATGACATCACAATATATTATGAGAGCGCAATTTGCAGGTTTCATGACCAATTTCGCTTACCCCAATTTGTGTCACATCTACTGCAGCATCATCAGCATGTATTATGACGTCAGAGTATATGATGACATCATAATTAGTATGCAGTATGATGTCACAATGTATTATGACGTCATAATGTATCCGCATTATGACATCACAATATATTATGAGAGCGCAACATGCAGGTATTATGACCAATTTCGCTTACCCCAATTTGTGTCACATCTACTGGAGCATGATGAGCATGTATTATGACGTCACAGTATATGATGACATCATAATTAGTATGCAGTATGAAGTCACAATGTATTATGACGTCATAATGTATCCGCATTATGACATCACAATATATTATGAGAGCGCAACATGCAGGTATTATGAGCAATTTCACTTACCCCAATTTGTGTCAAATCTACTGGAGAATCATGAGCATGTATTATGACCTCACAGTATATGATGACATCATAATTAGTATGCACTATGACGTCACAATGTATTATGACGTCATAATGTATCCGCATTATGACAGCACAATATATTATGAGAGCGCAATTTGCAGGTTTCATGACCAATTTCGCTTACCCCAATTTGTGTCACATCTACTGCAGCATCATCAGCATGTATTATGACGTCAGAGTATATGATGACATCATAATTAGTATGCAGTATGATGTCACAATGTATTATGACGTCATAATGTATCAGCATTATGACATCACAATATATTATGAGAGCGCAACATGCAGGTATTATGAGCAATTTCTCTTACCCCAATTTGTGTCACATCTACTGGAGCATCATGAGCATGTATTATGACGTCAGAGTATATGATGACATCATAATTAGTATGCAGTATGACGTCACAATGTATTATGACGTCATAATGTATCCGCATTATGACATCACAATATATTATGAGAGCGCAATTTGCAGGTTTCATGACCAATTTCGCTTACCCCAATTTGTGTCACATCTACTGCAGCATCATCAGCATGTATTATGACGTCAGAGTATATGATGACATCATAATTAGTATGCAGTATGATGTCACAATGTATTATGACGTCATAATGTATCCGCATTATGACATCACAATATATTATGAGAGCGCAACATGCAGGTATTATGACCAATTTCGCTTACCCCAATTTGTGTCACATCTACTGGAGCATCCTGAGCATGTATTATGACGTCACAGTATTTGATGACATCATAATTAGTATGCAGTATGAAGTCACAATGTATTATGACGTCATAATGTATCCGCATATTGACAGCACAATATATTATGAGAGCGCAACATGCAGGTATTATGACAAATTTCGCTTACCCCAATTTGTGTCACATCTACTGGATCATCATGAGCATGTATTATGACGTCAGAGTATATGATGACATCATAATTAGTATGCAGTATGACGTCACAATGTATTATGACGACATAATGTATCCGCATTATGACAGCACAATATATTATGAGAGCGCAACATGCAGGTATTATGAGCAATTTCTCTTACCCCAATTTGTGTCACATCTACTGGAGCATCATGAGCATGTATTATGACGTCACAGTATATGATGACATCATAGTTAGTATGCAGTATGACGTCACAATGTACTATGACGTCATAATGTATCCGCATTATGACATCACAATATATTATGAGAGCGCAATTTGCAGGTTTCATGACCAATTTCGCTTACCCCAATTTGTGTCACATCTACTGCAGCATAATCAGCATGTATTATGACGTCAGAGTATATGATGACATCATAATTAGTATGCAGTATGACGTCACAATGTATTATGACGTCATAATGTATCCGCATTATGACAGCACAATATATTATGAGAGCGCAACATGCAGGTATTATGAGCAATTTCTCTTACCCCAATTTGTGTCAAATCTACTGGAGAATCATGAGCATGTATTATGACGTCACAGTATATGATGACATCATAATTAGTATGCACTATGACGTCACAATGTATTATGACGTCATAATGTATCCGCATTATGACAGCACAATATATTATGAGAGCGCAATTTGCGGGTTTCATGAACAATTTCGCTTACCCCAATTTGTGTCACATCTACTGCAGCATCATCAGCATGTATTATGACGTCAGAGTATATGATGACATCATAATTAGTATGCAGTATGATGTCACAATGTATTATGACGTCATAATGTATCCGCATTATGACATCACAATATATTATGAGAGCGCAACATGCAGGTATTATGAGCAATTTCTCTTACCCCAATTTGTGTCACATCTACTGGAGCATCATGAGCATGTATTATGACGTCACAGTATATGATGACATCATAATTAGTATGCAGTATGACGTCACAATGTATTATGACGTCATAATGTATCCGCATTATGACATCACAATATATTATGAGAGCGCAATTTGCAGGTTTCATGACCAATTTCGCTTACCCCAATTTTTGTCAAATCTACTGAAGAATCATGAGCATGTATTATGACGTCACAGTATATGATGACATCATAATTAGTATGCAGTATGACGTCACAATGTATTATGACGTCATAATGTATCCGCATTATGACATCACACTATATTATGAGAGCGCAACATGCAGGTATTATGAGCAATTTCTCTTACCCCAATTTGTGTCACATCTACTGGAGCATCATGAGCATGTATTATGACGTCACAGTATATGATGACATCATAATTAGTATGCAGCATGACGTCACAATGTATTATGACGTCATAATGTATCCGCATTATGACAGCACAATATATTATGAGAGCGCAATTTGCAGTTTTCATGACCAATTTCGCTTACCCCAATTTGTGTCACATCTACTGCAGCATCATCAGCATGTATTATGACGTCAGAGTATATGATGACATCATAATTAGTATGCAGTATGATGTCACAATGTATTATGACGACATAATGTATCCGAATTTTGACATCACAATATATTATGAGAGCGCAACATGCAGGTATTATGACCAATTTCGCTTACCCCAATTTGTGTCACATCTACTGGAGCATCATGAGCATGTATTATGACGTCAGAGTATATGATGACATCATAATTATTATGCAGTATGACGTCACAATGTATTATGACGTCATAATGTATCCGCATTATGACAGCACAATATATTATGAGATCGCAATTTGAAGGTTTCATGACCAATTTCGCTTACCCCAATTTGTGTCACATCTACTGCAGCATCATCAGCATGTATTATGACGTCAGAGTATATGATGACATCATAATTAGTATGCAGTATGAAGTCACAATGTATTATGACGTCATAATGTATCAGCATTATGACATTACAATATATTATGAGAGCGCAACATGCAGGTATTATGAGCAATTTCTCTTACCCCAATTTGTGTCACATCTACTGGAGCATCATGAGCATGTATTATGACGTCAGAGTATATGATGACATCATAATTAGTATGCAGTATGACGTCACAATGTATTATGACGTCATAATGTATCCGCATTATGACATCACAATATATTAAGAGAGCGTAATTTGCAGGTTTCATGACCAACTTCGCTTACCCCAATTTGTGTCACATCTACTGCAGCATCATCAGCATGTATTATGACGTCAGAGTATATGATGACATCATAATTAGTATGCAGTATGATGTCACAATGTATTATGACGTCATAATGTATCCGCATTATGACATCACAATATATTATGAGAGCGCAACATGCAGGTATTATGAGCAATTTCTCTTACCCCAATTTGTGTCACATATACTGGAGCATCATGAGCATGTATTATGACGTCACAGTATATGATGACATCATAATTAGTATGCAGTATGATGTCACAATGTATTATGACGTCATAATGTATCCGCATTATGACAGCACAATATATTATGAGAGCGCAATTTGCAGGTTTCATGACCAATTTCGCTTACCCCAATTTGTGTCACATCTACTGCAGCATCATCAGCATGTATTATGACGTCAGAGTATATGATGACATCATAATTAGTATGCAGTATGATGTCACAATGTATTATGACGTCATAATGTATCCGCATTATGACATCACAATATATTATGAGAGCGCAACATGCAGGTATTATGACCAATTTCTCTTACCCCAATTTGTGTCACATCTACTGGAGCATCATGAGCATGTATTATGACGTCACAGTATATGATGACATCATAATTAGTATGCAGTATGACGTCACAATGTATTATGACGTCATAATATATCCGCATTATGACATCACAATATATTATGAGAGCGCAATTTGCAGGTTTCATGACCAATTTCGCTTACCCCAATTTGTGTCACATCTACTGGAGCATCATGAGCATGTATTATGACGTCACAGTATATGATGACATCATAATTAGTATGCAGTATGACGTCACAATGTATTATGACGTCATAATGTATCCGCATTATGACATCACAATATATTATGAGAGCGCAATTTGCAGGTTTCATGACCAATTTCGCTTACCCCAATTTGTGTCAAATCTACTGGAGAATCATGAGCATGTACTACGACGTCACAGTATATGCTGACATCATAATTAGTATGCAGTATGACGTCACAATGTATTATGACGTCATAATGTATCCGCATTATGACATCACACTATATTATGAGAGCGCAACATGCAGGTATTATGACCAATTTCTCTTACCCCAATTTGTGTCACATCTACTGGAGCATCATGAGCATGTATTATGACGTCAGAGTATATGATGACATCATAATTAGTATGCAGTATGACGTCACAATGTATTATGACGTCATAATGTATCCGCATTATGACATCACACTATATTATGAGAGCGCAACATGCAGGTATTATGAGCAATTTCTCTTACCCCAATTTGTGTCACATCTACTGGAGCATCATGAGCATGTATTATGACGTCACAGTATATGATGACATCATAATTAGTATGCAGTATGACGTCACAATGTATTATGACGTCATAATGTATCCGCATTATGACAGCACAATATATTATGAGAGCGCAATTTGCAGGTTTCATGACCAATTTCGCTTACCCCAATTTGTGTCACATCTACTGCAGCATCATCAGCATGTATTATGACGTCAGAGTATATGATGACATCATAATTAGTATGCAGTATGATGTCACAATGTATTATGACGACATAATGTATCCGAATTATGACATCACAATATATTATGAGAGCGCAACATGCAGGTATTATGACCAATTTCGCTTACCCCAATTTGTGTCACATCTACTGGAGCATCATGAGCATGTATTATGACGTCAGAGTATATGATGACATCATAATTATTATGCAGTATGACGTCACAATGTATTATGACGTCATAATGTATCCGCATTATGACAGCACAATATATTATGAGATCGCAATTTGCAGGTTTCATGACCAATTTCGCTTACCCCAATTTGTGTCACATCTACTGCAGCATCATCAACATGTATTATGACGTCAGAGTATATGATGACATCATAATTAGTATGCAGTATGAAGTCACAATGTATTATGACGTCATAATGTATCAGCATTATGACATTACAATATATTATGAGAGCGCAACATGCAGGTATTATGAGCAATTTCTCTTACCCCAATTTGTGTCACATCTACTGGAGCATCATGAGCATGTATTATGACGTCAGAGTATATGATGACATCATAATTAGTATGCAGTATGACGTCACAATGTATTATGACGTCATAATGTATCCGCATTATGACATCACAATATATTAAGAGAGCGTAATTTGCAGGTTTCATGACCAACTTCGCTTACCCCAATTTGTGTCACATCTACTGCAGCATCATCAGCATGTATTATGACGTCAGAGTATATGATGACATCACAATTAGTATGCAGTATGATGTCACAATGTATTATGACGTCATAATGTATCCGCATTATGACATCACAATATATTATGAGAGCGCAACATGCAGGTATTATGAGCAATTTCTCTTACCCCAATTTGTGTCACATATACTGGAGCATCATGAGCATGTATTATGACGTCACAGTATATGATGACATCATAATTAGTATGCAGTATGATGTCACAATGTATTATGACGTCATAATGTATCCGCATTATGACAGCACAATATATTATGAGAGCGCAATTTGCAGGTTTCATGACCAATTTCGCTTACCCCAATTTGTGTCACATCTACTGCAGCATCATCAGCATGTATTATGACGTCAGAGTATATGATGACATCATAATTAGTATGCAGTATGATGTCACAATGTATTATGACGTCATAATGTATCCGCATTATGACATCACAATATATTATGAGAGCGCAACATGCAGGTATTATGACCAATTTCTCTTACCCCAATTTGTGTCACATCTACTGGAGCATCATGAGCATGTATTATGACGTCACAGTATATGATGACATCATAATTAGTATGCAGTATGATGTCACAATGTATTATGACGTCATAATGTATCCGCATTATGACATCACAATATATTATGAGAGCGCAACATGCAGGTATTATGACCAATTTCTCTTACCCCAATTTGTGTCACATCTACTGGAGCATCATGAGCATGTATTATGACGTCACAGTATATGATGACATCATAATTAGTATGCAGTATGACGTCACAATGTATTATGACGTCATAATGTATCCGCATTATGACATCACAATATATTATGAGAGCGCAATTTGCAGGTTTCATGACCAATTTCCCTTACCCCAATTTGTGTCAAATCTACTGGAGAATCATGAGCATGTACTACGACGTCACAGTATATGCTGACATCATAATTAGTATGCAGTATGATGTCACAATGTATTATGACGTCATAATGTATCCGCATTATGACATCACACTATATTGTGAGAGCGCAACATGCAGGTATTATGACCAATTTCTCTTACCCCAATTTGTGTCACATCTACTGGAGCATCATGAGCATGTATTATGACGTCAGAGTATATGATGACATCATAATTAGTATGCAGTATGACGTCACAATGTATTATGACGTCATAATGTATCCGCATTATGACAGCACAGTATATTATGAGAGCGCAATTTGCAGGTTTCATGACCAATTTCGCTTACCCCAATTTGTGTCACATCTACTGCAGCATCATCAGAATGTATTATAACGTCAGAGTATATGATGACATCATAATTAGTATGCAGTATGATGTCACAATGTATTATGACGTCATAATGTATCCGCATTATGACAGCACAATATATTATGAGAGCGCAACATGCAGGTATTATGAGCAATTTCTCTTACCCCAATTTGTGTCACATCTACTGGAGCATCATGAGCATGTATTATGACGTCAGAGTATATGATGACATCATAATTAGTATGCAGTATGAAGTCACAATGTATTATGACGTCATAATGTATCCGCATTATGACAGCACAATATATTATGAGAGCGCAACATGCAGGTATTATGAGCAATTTCTCTTACCCCAATTTGTGTCACATCTACTGGAGCATCATGAGCATGTATTATGACGTCACAGTATATGATGACATCATAATTAGTATGCAGTATGACGTCACAATGTATTATGACGTCATAATGCATCCGCATTATGACATCACAATATATTATGAGAGCGCAATTTGCAGGTTTCATGACCAATTTCGCTTACCCCAATATGTGTCACATCTACTGCAGCATCATCAGCATGTATTATGACGTCAGAGTATATGATGACATCATAATTAGTATGCAGTATGATGTCACAATGTATTATGACGTCATACTGTATCCGCATTATGACATCACAATATATTATGAGAGCGCAACATGCAGGTATTATGACCAATTTCGCTTACCCCAATTTGTGTCACATCTACTGGAGCATCATGAGCATGTATTATGACGTCACAGTATATGATGACATCATAATTAGTATGCAGTATGAAGTCACAATGTATTATGACGTCATAATGTATCCGCATTATGACAGCACAATATATTATGAGAGCGCAACGTGCAGGTATTATGAGCAATTTCTCTTACCCCAATTTGTGTCACATCTACTGGAGCATCATGAGCATGTATTATGACGTCACAGTATATGATGACATCATAATTAGTATGCAGTATGACGTCACAATGTATTATGACGTCATAATGTATCCGCATTATGACATCACAATATATTATGAGAGCACAATTTGCAGGTTTCATGACCAATTTCGCTTACCCCAATTTGTGTCAAATCTACTGGAGAATCATGAGCATGTACTATGAAGTCACAGTATATGATGACATCATAATTAGTATGCAGTATGACGTCACAATGTATTATGACGTCATAATGTATCCGCATTATGACATCACAATATTTTATGAGAGCGCAACATGCAGGTATTATGAGCAATTTCTCTTACCCCAATTTGTTTCACATCTACTGGAGCATCATGAGCATGTATTATGACGTCAGAGTATGTGATGACATCATAATTAGTATGCAGTATGACGTCACAATGTATTATGACGTCATAATGTATCCGCATTATGACATCACAATATATTATGAGAGCGCAATTTGCAGGTTTCATGACCAATTTCGCTTACCCCAATTTGTGTCACATCTACTGCAGCATCATCAGCATGTATTATGACGTCAGAGTATATGATGACATCATAATTAGTATGCAGTATGATGTCACAATGTATTATGACGTCATAATGTATCCGCATTATGACATGACAATATATTCTGAGAGCGCAACATGCAGGTATTATGACCAATTTCGCTTACCCCAATTTGTGTCACATCTACTGGAGCATCATGAGCATGTATTATGACGTCACAGTATATGATGACATCATAATTAGTATGCAGTATGAAGTCACAATGTATTATGACGTCATAATGTATCCGCATTATGACATCACAATATATTATGAGAGCGCAACATGCAGGTATTATGAGCAATTTCTCTTACCCCAATTTGTGTCACATCTACTGGAGCATCATGAGCATGTATTATGACGTCACAGTATATGATGACATCATAATTAGTATGCAGTATGACGTCACAATGTATTATGACGTCATAATGTATCAGCATTATGACATCACAATATATTATGAGAGCGCAATTTGCAGGTATTATGAGCAATTTCTCTTACCCCAATTTGTGTCACATCTACTGGAGCATCATGAGCATGTATTATGACGTCACAGTATATGATGACATCATAATTAGTATGCAGTATGACGTCACAATGTATTATGACGTCATAATGTATCCGCATTATGACAGCACAATATATTATGAGAGCGCAATTTGCAGGTTTCATGACCAATTTCGCTTACCCCAATTTGTGTCACATCTACTGCAGCATCATCAGCATGTATTATGACGTCAGAGTATATGATGACATCATAATTAGTATGCAGTATGATGTCACAATGTATTATGACGTCATAATGTATCCGCATTATGACATCACAATATATTATGAGAGCGCAACATGCAGGTATTATGAGCAATTTCTCTTACCCCAATTTGTGTCACTTCTACTGGAGCATCATGAGCATGTATTATGACGTCACAGTATATGATGACATCATAATTAGTATGCAGTATGACGTCACAATGTATTATGACGTCATAATATATCCGCATTATGACATCACAATATATTATGAGAGCGCAATTTGCAGGTTTCATGACCAATTTCGCTTACCCCAATTTGTGTCAAATCTACTGGAGAATCATGAGCATGTATTATGACGTCACAGTATATGATGACATCATAATAGTATGCAGTATGATGTCACAATGTATTATGACGTCATAATGTATCTGCATTATGACATCACAATATATTATGAGAGCGCAACATGCAGGTATTATGACCAATTTCGCTTACCCCAATTTGTGTCACATCTACTGGAGCATCATGAGCATGTATTATGACGTCACAGTATATGATGACATCATAATTAGTATGCAGTATGAAGTCACAATGTATTATGACGTCATAATGTATCCGCATTATGACAGCACAATATATTATGAGAGTGCAACCTGCAGGTATTATGAGCAATTTCTCTTACCCCAATTTGTGTCACATCTACTGGAGCATCATGAGCATGTATTATGACGTCACAGTATATGATGACATCATAATTAGTATGCAGTATGACGTCACAATGTATTATGACGTCATAATGTATCCGCATAATGACATCACAATATATTATGAGAGCGCAATTTGCAGGTTTCATGACCAATTTCGCTTACCCCAATTTGTGTCAAATCTACTGGAGAATCATGAGCATGTACTACGACGTCACAGTATATGATGACATCATAATTAGTATGCAGTATGACGTCACAATGTATTATGACGTCATAATGTATCCGCATTATGACATCACAATATATTATGAGAGCGCAACATGCAGGTATTATGAGCAATTTCTCTTACCCCAATTTGTGTCACATCTACTGGAGCATCATGAGCATGTATTATGACGTCAGAGTATATGATGACATCATAATTAGTATGCAGTATGACGTCACAATGTATTATGACGTCATAATGTATCCGCATTATGACATCACAATATATTATGAGAGCGCAATTTACAGGTTTCATGACTAATTTGGCTTACCCCAATTTGTGTCACATCTACTGCAGCATCATCAGCATGTATTATGACGTCAGAGTATATGATGACATCATAATTAGTATGCAGTATGATGTCACAATGTATTATGACGTCATAATGTATCCGCATTATGACATCACAATATATTATGAGAGCGCAACATGCAGGTATTATGACCAATTTCGCTTACCCCAATTTGTGTCACATCTACTGGAGCATCATGAGCATGTATTATGACGTCACAGTATATGATGACATCATAATTAGTATGCAGTATGAAGTCACAATGTATTATGACGTCATAATGTATCCGCATTATGACAGCACAATATATTATGAGAGCGCAACATGCAGGTATTATGAGCAATTTCTCTTACCCCAATTTGTGTCACATCTACTGGAGCATCATGAGCATGTATTATGACGTCACAGTATATGATGACATCATAATTAGTATGCAGTATGACGTCACAATGTATTATGACGTCATAATGTATCCGCATGATGACATCACAATATATTATGAGAGCGCAATTTGCAGGTTTCATGACCAATTTCGCTTACCCCAATTTGTGTCAAATCTACTGGAGAATCATGAGCATGTATTATGACGTCACAGTATATGATGACATCATAATTAGTATGCAGTGTGACGTCACAATATATTATGACGTCATAATGTATCCGCATTATGACATCACATTATATTATGAGAGCGCAACATGCAGGTATTATGACCAATTTCTCTTACCCCAATTTGTGTCACATCTACTGGAGCATCATGAGCATGTATTATGACGTCAGAGTATATGATGACATCATAATTAGTATGCAGTATGACGTCACAATGTATTATGACGTCATAATGTTTCCGCATTATGACAGCACAATATATTATGAGAGCGCAATTTGCAGGTTTCATGACCAATTTCGCTTACCCCAATTTGTGTCACATCTACTGCAGCATCATCAGCATGTATTATAACGTCAGAGTATATGATGACATCATAATTAGTATGCAGTATGATGTCACAATGTATTATGACGTCATAATGTATCCGCATTATGACAGCACAATATATTATGAGAGCGCAACATGCAGGTATTATGACCAATTTCGCTTACCCCAATTTGTGTCACATCTACTGGAGCATCATGAGCATGTATTATGACGTCAGAGTATATGATGACATCATAATTAGTATGCAGTATGAAGTCACAATGTATTATGACGTCATAATGTATCCGCATTATGACATCACAATATATTATGAGAGCGCAACATGCAGGTATTATGAGCAATTTCTCTTACCCCAATTTGTGTCACATCTACTGGAGCATCATGAGCATGTATTATGACGTCAGAGTATATGATGACATCATAATTAGTGTGCAGTATGACGTCACAATGTATTATGACGTCATAATGTATCCGCATTATGACATCACAATATATTATGAGAGCGCAACTTGCAGGTTTCATGACCAATTTCGCTTACCCCAATTTGTGTCAAATCTACTGGAGAATCATGAGCATGTATTATGACGTCAGAGTATATGATGACATCATAATTAGTATGCAGTATGACGTCACAATGTATTATGACGTCATAATGTATCCGCATTATGACATCACAATATATTATGAGAGCGCAATTTGCAGCTTTCATGACCAATTTCGCTTACCCCAATTTGTGTCACATCTACTGCAGCATCATCAGCATGTATTATGACGTCAGAGTATATGATGACATCATAATTAGTATGCAGTATGATGTCACAATGTATTATGACGTCATAATGTATCCGCATTATGACATCACAATATATTATGAGAGCGCAACATGCAGGTATTATGACCAATTTCTCTTACCCCATTTTGTGTCACATCTACTGGAGCATCATGAGCATGTATTATGACGTCACAGTATATGATGACATCATAATTAGTATGCAGTATGATGTCACAATGTATTATGACGTCATAATGTATCCGCATATTGACAGCACAATATATTATGAGAGCGCAACGTGCAGGTATTATGAGGAATTTCTCTTACCCGAATTTGTGTCACATCTACTGGAGCATCAAGAGCATGTATTATGACGTCACAGTATATGATGACATCATAATTATTATGCAGTATGACGTCACAATGTATTATGACGTCATAATGTATCCGCATTATGACATCACAATATATTATGAGAGCGCAATTTGCAGGTTTCATGACCAATTTCGCTTACCCCAATTTGTGTCAAATCTACTGGAGCATCATCAGCATGTACTATGACGTCAGAGTATATGATGACATCATAATTAGTTTGCAGAATGACGTCACAATGTATTATGACGTCATAATGTATCCGCATTATGACATCACAATATATTATGAGAGCGCAACATGCAGGTATTATGAGCAATTTCTCTTACCCCAATTTGTTTCACATCTACTGGAGCATCATGAGCATGTATTATGACGTCAGAGTATGTGATGACATCATAATTAGTATGCAGTATGACGTCACAATGTATTATGACGTCATAATGTATCCGCATTATGACATCACAATATATTATGAGAGCGCAATTTGCAGGTTTCATGACCAATTTCGCTTACCCCAATTTGTGTCACATCTACTGCAGCATCATCAGCATTTATTATGACGTCAGAGTATATGATGACATCATAATTAGTATGCAGTATGATGTCACAATGTATTATGACGTCATAATGTATCCGCATTATGACAGCACAATATATTATGAGATCGCAATTTGAAGGTTTCATGACCAATTTCGCTTACCCCAATTTGTGTCACATCTACTGGAGCATCATGAGCATGTATTATGACGTCACAGTATATGATGACATCATAATTAGTATGCAGTATGACGTCACAATGTATTATGACGTCATAATGTATCCGCATTATGACATCACAATATATTATGAGAGCGCAACATGCAGGTATTATGAGCAATTTCTCTTACCCCAATTTGTGTCACATCTACTGGAGCATCATGAGCATGTATTATGACGTCACAGTATATGATGACATCATAATTAGTATGCAGTATGACGTCACAATGTATTATGACGTCATAATGTATCCGCATTATGACAGCACAATATATTATGAGAGCGCAATTTGCAGGTTTCATGACCAATTTCGCTTACCCCAATTTGTGTCACATCTACTGCAGCATCATCAGCATGTATTATGACGTCAGAGTATATGATGACATCATAATTAGTATGCAGTATGATGTCACAATGTATTATGACGTCATAATGTATCCGCATTATGACATCACAATATATTATGAGAGCGCAACATGCAGGTATTATGAGCAATTTCTCTTACCCCAATTTGTGTCACATCTACTGGAGCATCATGAGCATGTATTATGACGTCAGAGTATATGATGACATCATAATTAGTATGCAGTATGACGTCACAATGTATTATGACGTCATAATGTATCCGCATTATGACATCACAATATATTATGAGAGCGCAATTTGCAGGTTTCATGACCAATTTCGCTTACCCCAATTTGTGTCACATCTACTGCAGCATCATCAGCATGTATTATGACGTCAGAGTATATGATGACATCATAATTAGTATGCAGTATGATGTCACAATGTATTATGACGTCATAATGTATCCGCATTATGACATCACAATATATTATGAGAGCGCAACATGCAGGTATTATGACCAATTTCGCTTACCCCAATTTGTGTCACATCTACTGGAGCATCATGAGCATGTATTATGACGTCACAGTATATGATGACATCATAATTAGTATGCAGTTTGAAGTCACAATGTATTATGACGTCATAATGTATCCGCATTATGACAGTACAATATATTATGAGAGCGCAACGTGCAGGTATTATGAGCAATTTCACTTACCCCAATTTGTGTCACATCTACTGGAGCATCATGAGCATGTATTATGATGTCACAGTATATGATGACATCATAATTAGTATGCAGTATGACGTCACAATGTATTATGACGTCATAATATATCCGCATTATGACATCACAATATATTATGAGAGCGCAACTTGCAGGTTTCATGACCAATTTCGCTTACCCCAATTTGTGTCAAATCTACTGGAGAATCATGAGCATGTATTATGACGTCAGAGTATATGATGACATCATAATTAGTATGCAGTATGACGTCACAATGTATTATGACGTCATAATGTATCCGCATTATGACATCACAATATATTATGAGAGCGCAATTTGCAGCTTTCATGACCAATTTCGCTTACCCCAATTTGTGTCACATCTACTGCAGCATCATCAGCATGTATTATGACGTCAGAGTATATGATGACATCATAATTAGTATGCAATATGATGTCACAATGTATTATGACGTCATAATGTATCCGCATTATGACATCACAATATATTATGAGAGCGCAACATGCAGGTATTATGACCAATTTCTCTTACCCCATTTTGTGTCACATCTACTGGAGCATCATGAGCATGTATTATGACGTCACAGTATATGATGACATCATAATTAGTATGCAGTATGAAGTCACAATGTATTATGACGTCATAATGTATCCGCATATTGACAGCACAATATATTATGAGAGCGCAACGTGCAGGTATTATGAGGAATTTCTCTTACCCGAATTTGTGTCACATCTACTGGAGCATCAAGAGCATGTATTATGACGTCACAGTATATGATGACATCATAATTATTATGCAGTATGACGTCACAATGTATTATGACGTCATAATGTATCCGCATTATGACATCACAATATATTATGAGAGCGCAATTTGCAGGTTTCATGACCAATTTCGCTTACCCCAATTTGTGTCAAATCTACTGGAGCATCATCAGCATGTACTATGACGTCAGAGTATATGATGACATCATAATTAGTATGCAGAATGACGTCACAATGTATTATGACGTCATAATGTATCCGCATTATGACATCACAATATATTATGAGAGCGCAACATGCAGGTATTATGAGCAATTTCTCTTACCCCAATTTGTTTCACATCTACTGGAGCATCATGAGCATGTATTATGACGTCAGAGTATGTGATGACATCATAATTAGTATGCAGTATGACGTCACAATGTATTATGACGTCATAATGTATCCGCATTATGACATCACAATATATTATGAGAGCGCAATTTGCAGGTTTCATGACCAATTTCGCTTACCCCAATTTGTGTCACATCTACTGCAGCATCATCAGCATTTATTATGACGTCAGAGTATATGATGACATCATAATTAGTATGCAGTATGATGTCACAATGTATTATGACGTCATAATGTATCCGCATTATGACAGCACAATATATTATGAGATCGCAATTTGAAGGTTTCATGACCAATTTCGCTTACCCCAATTTGTGTCACATCTACTGGAGCATCATGAGCATGTATTATGACGTCACAGTATATGATGACATCATAATTAGTATGCAGTATGACGTCACAATGTATTATGACGTCATAATGTATCCGCATTATGACATCACAATATATTATGAGAGCGCAACATGCAGGTATTATGAGCAATTTCTCTTACCCCAATTTGTGTCACATCTACTGGAGCATCATGAGCATGTATTATGACGTCACAGTATATGATGACATCATAATTAGTATGCAGTATGACGTCACAATGTATTATGACGTCATAATGTATCCGCATTATGACAGCACAATATATTATGAGAGCGCAATTTGCAGGTTTCATGACCAATTTCGCTTACCCCAATTTGTGTCACATCTACTGCAGCATCATCAGCATGTATTATGACGTCAGAGTATATGATGACATCATAATTAGTATGCAGTATGATGTCACAATGTATTATGACGTCATAATGTATCCGCATTATGACATCACAATATATTATGAGAGCGCAACATGCAGGTATTATGAGCAATTTCTCTTACCCCAATTTGTGTCACATCTACTGGAGCATCATGAGCATGTATTATGACGTCAGAGTATATGATGACATCATAATTAGTATGCAGTATGACGTCACAATGTATTATGACGTCATAATGTATCCGCATTATGACATCACAATATATTATGAGAGCGCAATTTGCAGGTTTCATGACCAATTTCGCTTACCCCAATTTGTGTCACATCTACTGCAGCATCATCAGCATGTATTATGACGTCAGAGTATATGATGACATCATAATTAGTATGCAGTATGATGTCACAATGTATTATGACGTCATAATGTATCCGCATTATGACATCACAATATATTATGAGAGCGCAACATGCAGGTATTATGACCAATTTCGCTTACCCCAATTTGTGTCACATCTACTGGAGCATCATGAGCATGTATTATGACGTCACAGTATATGATGACATCATAATTAGTATGCAGTTTGAAGTCACAATGTATTATGACGTCATAATGTATCCGCATTATGACAGTACAATATATTATGAGAGCGCAACGTGCAGGTATTATGAGCAATTTCACTTACCCCAATTTGTGTCACATCTACTGGAGCATCATGAGCATGTATTATGATGTCACAGTATATGATGACATCATAATTAGTATGCAGTATGACGTCACAATGTATTATGACGTCATAATGTATCCGCATTATGACATCACAATATATTATGAGAGCGCAATTTGCAGGTTTCATGACCAATTTCGCTTACCCCAATTTGTGTCAAATCTACTGCAGAATCATGAGCATGTACTATGACGTCACAGTATATGATGACATCATAATTAGTATGCAGTATGACGTCACAATGTATTAAGACGTCATAATGTATCCGCATTATGACATCACAATATATTACGAGAGCGCAACATGCAGGTATTATGAGCAATTTCTCTTACCCCAATTTGTGTCACATCTACTGGAGCATCATGAGCATGCATTATGACGTCAGAGTATATTATGACATCATAATTAGTATGCAGTATGATGTCACAATGTATTATGACGTCATAATGTATCCGCATTATGACATCACAATATATTATGAGAGCGCAACATGCAGGTATTATGAGCAATTTCTCTTACCCCAATTTGTGTCACATCTACTGGAGCATCATCAGCATGTATTATGACGTCAGAGTATATGATGACATCATAATTAGTATGCAGTATGACGTCACAATGTATTATGACGTCATAATGTATCCGCATTATGACAGCACAATATATTATGAGATCGCAATTTGCAGGTTTTATGACCAATTTCGCTTACCCCAATTTGTGTCACATCTACTGCAGCATCATCAGCATGTATTATGACGTCAGAGTATATGATGACATCATAATTAGTATGCAGTATGATGTCACAATGTATTATGTCGTCATAATGTATCCGCATTATGACATTACAATATATTATGAGAGCGCAACATGCAGGTATTATGAGCAATTTCTCTTACCCCAATTTGTGTCACATCTACTGGAGCATCATGAGCATGTATTATGACGTCAGAGTATATGATGACATCATAATTAGTATGCAGTATGACGTCACAATGTATTATGACGTCATAATGTATCCGCATTATGACATCACAATATATTATGAGAGCGCAATTTGCAGGTTTCATGACCAATTTCGCTTACCCCAATTTGTGTCACATCTACTGCAGCATCATCAGCATGTATTATGACGTCAGAGTATATGATGACATCATAATTAGTATGCAGTATGATGTCACAATGTATTATGACGTCATAATGTATCCGCATTATGACATCACAATATATTATGAGAGCGCAACATGCAGGTATTATGACCAATTTCGCTTACCCCAATTTGTGTCACATCTACTGTAGCATCATGAGCATGTATTATGACGTCACAGTATATGATGACATCATAATTAGTATGCAGTATGAAGTCACAATGTATTATGACGTCATAATGTATCCGCATTATGACAGCACAATATATTATGAGAGCGCAACGTGCAGGTATTATGAGCAATTTCTCTTACCCCAATTTGTGTCACATCTACTGGAGCATCATGAGCATGTATTATGACGTCACAGTATATGATGACATCATAATTAGTATGCAGTATGACGTCACAATGTATTATGACGTCATAATGTATCCACATTATGACATCACAATATATTATGAGAGCGCAATTTGCAGGTATTATGAGCAATTTCTCTTACCCCAATTTGTGTCACATCTACTGGAGCATCATGAGCATGTATTATGATGTCACAGTATATGATGACATCATAATTAGTATGCAGTATGACGTCACAATGTATTATGACGTCATAATGTATCCACATTATGACAGCACAATATATTATGAGAGCGCAGTTTGCAGGTTTCATGACCAATTTCGCTTACCCCAGTTTGTGTCACATCTACTGCAGCATCATCAGCATGTATTATGACGTCAGAGTATATGATGACATCATAATTAGTATGCAGTATGATGTCACAATGTATTATGACGTCATAATGTATCCGCATTATGACATCACAATATATTATGAGAGCGCAACATGCAGGTATTATGACCAATTTCGCTTACCCCAATTTGTGTCACATCTACTGGAGCATCATGAGCATGTATTATGACGTCACAGTATATGATGACATCATAATTAGTATGCAGTATGACGTCACAATGTATTATGACGTCATAATGTATCCGCATTATGACATCACAATATATTATGAGAGCGCAACTTGCAGGTTTCATGACCAATTTCGCTTACCCCAATTTGTGTCACATCTACTGCAGCATCATCAGCATGTATTATGACGTCAGAGTATATGATGACATCATAATTAGTATGCAGTATGACGTCACAATGTATTATGACGACATAATGTATCCGCATTATGACATCACAATATATTATGAGAGCGCAACATGCAGGTATTATGACCAATTTCGCTTACCCCAATTTGTGTCACATCTACTGGAGCATCATGAGCATGTATTATGACGTCACAGTATATGATGACATCATAATTAGTATGCAGTATGAAGTCACAATGTGTTATGACGTCATAATGTATCCGCATTATGTCATCACAATATATTATGAGAGCGCAACATGCAGGTATTATGAGCAATTTCTCTTACCCCAATTTGTGTCACATCTACTGGAGCATCATGAGCATGTATTATGATGTCACAGTATATGATGACATCATAATTAGTATGTAGTATGACGTCACAATGTATTATGACGTCATAATGTATCCGCATTATAACATCACAATATATTATGAGAGCGCAATTTGCAGGTTTCATGACCAATTTCGCTTACCCCAATTTGTGTCACATCTACTGCAGCATCATCAGCATGTATTATGACGTCAGAGTATATGATGACATCATAATTAGTATGCAGTATGATGTCACAATGTATTATGACGTCATAATGTATCCGCATTATGACATCACAATATATTATGAGAGCGCAACATGCAGGAATTATGACCAATTTCGCTTACCCCAATTTGTGTCACATCTACTGGAGCATCATGAGCATGTATTATGATGTCACAGTATATGATGACATCATAATTAGTATGCAGTATGAAGTCACAATGTATTATGACGTCATAATGTATCCGCATTATGACAGCACAATATATTATGAGAGCGCAACATGCAGGTATTATGAGCATTTTCTCTTACCCCAATTTGTGTCACATCTACTGGAGCATCATGAGCATGTATTATGACGTCACAGTATATGATGACATCATAATTAGTATGCAGTATGACGTCACAATGTATTATGACGTCATAATGTATCCGCATTATGACAGCACAATATATTATGAGAGCGCAATTTGCAGGTTTCATGACCAATTTCGCTATACACAATTTGTGTCAAATCTACTGGAGAATCATGAGCATGTATTATGACGTCACAGTATATGATGACATTATAATTAGTATGCAGTATGACGTCACAATGTATTATGACGTCATAATGTATCCGCATTATGACATCACAATATATTATGAGAGCGCAACATGCAGGTATTATGAGCAATTTCTCTTACCCCAATTTGTGTCACATTTACTGGAGCATCATGAGCATGTATTATGACGTCACAGTATATGATGACATCATAATTAGTATGCAGTATGACGTCACAATGTATTATGACGTCATAATGTATCCGCATTATGACAGCACAATATATTATGAGAGCGCAATTTGCAGGTTTCATGACCAATTTCGCTTACCCCAATTTGTGTCACATCTACTGCAGCATCATCAGCATGTATTATGACGTCAGAGTATATGATGACATCATAATTAGTATGCAGTATGATGTCACAATGTATTATGACGTCATAATGTATCCGCATTATGACATCACAATATATTATGAGAGCGCAACATGCAGGTATTATGAGCAATTTCTCTTACCCCAATTTGTGTCACATCTACTGGAGCATCATGAGCATGTATTATGACGTCAGAGTATATGATGACATCATAATTAGTATGCAGTATGACGTCACAATGTATTATGACGTCATAATGTATCCGCATTATGACATCACAATATATTATGAGAGCGCAATTTGCAGGTTTCATGACCAATTTCGCTTACCCCAATTTGTGTCACATCTACTGCAGCATCATCAGCATGTATTATGACGTCAGAGTATATGATGACATCATAATTAGTATGCAGTATGATGTCACAATGTATTATGACGTCATAATGTATCCACATTATGACATCACAATATATTATGAGAGCGCAACATGCAGGTATTATGACCAATTTCGCTTACCCCAATTTGTGTCACATCTACTGGAGCATCATGAGCATGTATTATGACGTCACAGTATATGATGACATCATAATTAGTATGCAGTATGAAGTCACAATGTATTATGACGTCATAATGTATCCGCATTATGACAGCACAATATATTATGAGAGCGCAACGTGCAGGTATTATGAGCAATTTCACTTACCCCAATTTGTGTCACATCTACTGGAGCATCATGAGCATGTATTATGATGTCACAGTATATGATGACATCATAATTAGTATGCAGTATGACGTCACAATGTATTAAGACGTCATAATGTATCCGCATTATGACATCACAATATATTACGAGAGCGCAACATGCAGGTATTATGAGCAATTTCTCTTACCCCAATTTGTGTCACATCTACTGGAGCATCATGAGCATGCATTATGACGTCAGAGTATATGATGACATCATAATTAGTATGTAGTATGATGTCACAATGTATTATGACGTCATAATGTATCCGCATTATGACATCACAATATATTATGAGAGCGCAACATGCAGGTATTATGAGCAATTTCTCTTACCCCAATTTGTGTCACATCTACTGGAGCATCATGAGCATGTATTATGACGTCAGAGTATATGATGACATCATAATTAGTATGCAGTATGACGTCACAATGTATTATGACGTCATAATGTATCCGCATTATGACAGCACAATATATTATGAGAGCGCAATTTGCAGGTTTCATGACCAATTTCGCTTACCCCAATTTGTGTCACATCTACTGCAGCATCATCAGCATGTATTATGACGTCAGAGTATATGATGACATCATAATTAGTATGCAGTATGATGTCACAATGTATTATGTCGTCATAATGTATCCGCATTATGACATCACAATATATTATGAGAGCGCAACATGCAGGTATTATGAGCAATTTCTCTTACCCCAATTTGTGTCACATCTACTGCAGCATCATCAGCATGTATTATGACGTCAGAGTATATGATGACATCATAATTAGTATGCAGTATGACGTCACAATGTATTATGACGTCATAATGTATCCGCATTATGACATCACAATATATTATGAGAGCGCAATTTGCAGGTTTCATGACCAATTTCGCTTACCCCAATTTGTGTCACATCTACTGCAGCATCATCAGCATGTATTATGACGTCAGAGTATATGATGACATCATAATTAGTATGCAGTATGATGTCACAATGTATTATGACGTCATAATGTATCCGCATTATGACATCACAATATATTATGAGAGCGCAACATGCAGGTATTATGACCAATTTCGCTTACCCCAATTTGTGTCACATCTACTGTAGCATCATGAGCATGTATTATGACGTCACAGTATATGATGACATCATAATTAGTATGCAGTATGAAGTCACAATGTATTATGACGTCATAATGTATCCGCATTATGACAGCACAATATATTATGAGAGCGCAACGTGCAGGTATTATGAGCAATTTCTCTTACCCCAATTTGTGTCACATGTACTGGAGCATCATGAGCATGTATTATGACGTCACAGTATGTGATGACATCATAATTAGTATGGAGTATGACGTCACAATGTATTATGACGTCATAATGTATCCGCATTATGACATCACTATATATTATGAGAGCGCAATTTGCAGGTTTCATGATCAATTTCGCTTACCCCAATTTGTGTCAAATATACTGGAGAATCATGAGCATGTACTATGACGTCACAGTATATGATGACATCATAATTAGTATGCAGTATGACGTCACAATGTATTATGACGTCATAATGTATCCGCATTATGACATCACAATATATTATGAGAGCGCAATTTGCAGGTTTCATGACCAATTTCGCTTACCCCAATTTGTGTCACATCTACTGCAGCATCATCAGCATGTATTATGACGTCAGAGTATATGATGACATCATAATTAGTATGCAGTATGATGTCACAATGTATTATGACGTCATAATGTATCCGCATTATGACATCACAATATATTATGAGAGCGCAACATGCAGGTATTATGACCAATTTCGCTTACCCCAATTTGTGTCACATCTACTGTAGCATCATGAGCATGTATTATGACGTCACAGTATATGATGACATCATAATTAGTATGCAGTGTGAAGTCACAATGTATTATGACGTCATAATGTATCCGCATTATGACAGCACAATATATTATGAGAGCGCAACGTGCAGGTATTATGAGCAATTTCTCTTACCCCAATTTGTGTCACATCTACTGGAGCATCATGAGCATGTATTATGACATCACAGTATATGATGACATCATAATTAGTATGGAGTATGACGTCACAATGTATTATGACGTCATAATGTATCCGCATTATGACATCACAATATATTATGAGAGCGCAATTTGCAGGTTTCATGACCAATTTCGCTTACCCCAATTTGTGTCAAATCTACTGGAGAATCATGAGCATGTACTATGACGTCACAGTATATGATGACATCATAATTAGTATGCAGTATGACGTCACAATGTATTATGACGTCGTAATGTATCCACATTATGACATCACAATATATTATGAGAGCGCAACATGCAGGTATTATGAGCAATTTCTCTTACCCCAATTTGTGTCACATCTACTGGAGCATCATAAGCATGTATTATGACGTCAGAGTATATGATGACATCATAATTAGTATGCAGTATGACGTCACAATGTATTATGACGTCATAATGTATCCGCATTATGACATCACAATATATTATGAGAGCGCAATTTGCAGGTTTCATGACCAATTTCGCTTACCCCAATTTGTGTCACATCTACTGCAGCATCATCAGCATGTATTATGACGTCAGAGTATATGATGACATCATAATTAGTATGCAGTATGATGTCACAATGTATTATGACGTCATAATGTATCCGCATTATGACATCACAATATATTATGAGAGCGCAACATGCAGGTATTATGACCAATTTCGCTTACCCCAATTTGTGTCACATCTACTGGAGCATCATGAGCATGTATTATGACGTCACAGTATATGATGACATCATAATTAGTATGCAGTATGAAGTCACAATGTATTATGACGTCATAATGTATCCGCATTATGACATCACAATATATTATGAGAGCGCAACATTCAGGTATTATGAGCAATTTCTCTTACCCCAATTTGTGTCACATCTACTGGAGCATCATGAGCATGTATTATGACGTCACAGTATATGATGACATCATAATTAGTATGCAGTATGACGTCACAATGTATTATGACGTCATAATATATCCACATTATGACATCACAATATATTATGAGAGCGCAATTTGCAGGTATTATGAGCAATTTCTCTTACCCCAATTTGTGTCACATCTACTGGAGCATCATGAGCATGTATTATGATGTCACAGTATATGATGACATCATAATTAGTATGCAGTATGACGTCACAATGTATTATGACGTCATAATGTATCCACATTATGACAGCACAATATATTATGAGAGCGCAGTTTGCAGGTTTCATGACCAATTTCGCTTACCCCAGTTTGTGTCACATCTACTGCAGCATCATCAGCATGTATTATGACGTCAGAGTATATGATGACATCATAATTAGTATGCAGTATGATGTCACAATGTATTATGACGTCATAATGTATCCGCATTATGACATCACAATATATTATGAGAGCGCAACATGCAGGTATTATGACCAATTTCGCTTACCCCAATTTGTGTCACATCTACTGGAGCATCATGAGCATGTATTATGACGTCACAGTATATGATGACATCATAATTAGTATGCAGTATGACGTCACAATGTATTATGACGTCATAATGTATCCGCATTATGACAGCACAATATATTATGAGAGCGCAACATGCAGGTATTATGAGCAATTTCTCTTACCCCAATTTGTGTCAAATCTACTGGAGAAGCATGAGCATGTATTATGACGTCACAGTATATGATGACATCATAATTAGTATGCAGTATGACGTCACAATGTATTATGACGTCATAATGTATCCGCATTATGACAGCACAATATATTATGAGAGCGAAATTTGCAGGTTTCATGACCAATTTCGCTTACCCCAATTTGTGTCAAATCTACTGGAGAAGCATGAGCATGTATTATGACGTCAGAGTATATGATGACATCATAATTAGTATGCAGTATGATGTCACAATGTATTATGACGTCATAATGTATCCGCATTATGACATCACAATATATTATGAGAGCGCAACATGCAGGTATTATGACCAATTTCGCTTACCCCAATTTGTGTCACATCTACTGGAGCATCATGAGCATGTATTATGACGTCACAGTATATGATGACATCATAATTAGTATGCAGTATGAAGTCACAATGTATTATGACGTCATAATGTATCCGCATTATGTCATCACAATATATTATGAGAGCGCAACATGCAGGTATTATGAGCAATTTCTCTTACCCCAATTTGTGTCACATCTACTGGAGCATCATGAGCATGTATTATGATGTCACAGTATATGATGACATCATAATTAGTATGTAGTATGACGTCACAATGTATTATGACGTCATAATGTATCCGCATTATAACATCACAATATATTATGAGAGCGCAATTTGCAGGTTTCATGACCAATTTCGCTTACCCCAATTTGTGTCACATCTACTGCAGCATCATCAGCATGTATTATGACGTCAGAGTATATGATGACATCATAATTAGTATGCAGTATGATGTCACAATGTATTATGACGTCATAATGTATCCGCATTATGACATCACAATATATTATGAGAGCGCAACATGCAGGAATTATGACCAATTTCGCTTACCCCAATTTGTGTCACATCTACTGGAGCATCATGAGCATGTATTATGATGTCACAGTATATGATGACATCATAATTAGTATGCAGTATGAAGTCACAATGTATTATGACGTCATAATGTATCCGCATTATGACAGCACAATATATTATGAGAGCGCAACATGCAGGTATTATGAGCATTTTCTCTTCCCCCAATTTGTGTCACATCTACTGGAGCATCATGAGCATGTATTATGACGTCACAGTATATGATGACATCATAATTAGTATGCAGTATGACGTCACAATGTATTATGACGTCATAATGTATCCGCATTATGACAGCACAATATATTATGAGAGCGCAATTTGCAGGTTTCATGACCAATTTCGCTATACACAATTTGTGTCAAATCTACTGGAGAATCATGAGCATGTATTATGACGTCACAGTATATGATGACATTATAATTAGTATGCAGTATGACGTCACAATGTATTATGACGTCATAATGTATCCGCTTTATGACATCACAATATATTATGAGAGCGCAACATGCAGGTATTATGAGCAATTTCTCTTATCCCAATTTGTGTCACATCTACTGGAGCATCATGAGCATGTATTATGATGTCACAGTATATGATGACATCATAATTAGTATGCAGTATGACGTCACAATGTATTATGACGTCATAATGTATCCGCATTATGACAGCACAATATATTATGAGAGCGCAATTTGCAGGTTTCATGACCAATTTCGCTTACCCCAATTTGTGTCACATCTACTGCAGCATCATCAGCATGTATTATGACGTCAGAGTATATGATGACATCATAATTAGTATGCAGTATGATGTCACAATGTATTATGACGTCATAATGTATCCGCATTATGACATCACAATATATTATGAGAGCGCAACATGCAGGTATTATGAGCAATTTCTCTTACCCCAATTTGTGTCACATCTACTGGAGCATCATGAGCATGTATTATGACGTCAGAGTATATGATGACATCATAATTAGTATGCAGTATGACGTCACAATGTATTATGACGTCATAATGTATCCGCATTATGACATCACAATATATTATGAGAGCGCAATTTGCAGGTTTCATGACCAATTTCGCTTACCCCAATTTGTGTCACATCTACTGCAGCATCATCAGCATGTATTATGACGTCAGAGTATATGATGACATCATAATTAGTATGCAGTATGATGTCACAATGTATTATGACGTCATAATGTATCCGCATTATGACATCACAATATATTATGAGAGCGCAACATGCAGGTATTATGACCAATTTCGCTTACCCCAATTTGTGTCACATCTACTGTAGCATCATGAGCATGTATTATGACGTCACAGTATATGATGACATCATAATTAGTATGCAGTATGAAGTCACAATGTATTATGACGTCATAATGTATCCGCATTATGACAGCACAATATATTATGAGAGCGCAACGTGCAGGTATTATGAGCAATTTCTCTTACCCCAATTTGTGTCACATGTACTGGAGCATCATGAGCATGTATTATGACGTCACAGTATGTGATGACATCATAATTAGTATGGAGTATGACGTCACAATGTATTATGACGTCATAATGTATCCGCATTATGACATCACTATATATTATGAGAGCGCAATTTGCAGGTTTCATGATCAATTTCGCTTACCCCAATTTGTGTCAAATCTACTGGAGAATCATGAGCATGTACTATGACGTCACAGTATATGATGACATCATAATTAGTATGCAGTATGACGTCACAATGTATTATGACGTCATAATGTGTCCGCATTATGACATCACAATATATTATGAGAGCGCAACATGCAGGTATTATGAGCAATTTCTCTTACCCCAATTTGTGTCACATCTACTGGAGCATCATGAGCATGTATTATGACGTCAGAGTATATGATGACATCATAATTAGTATGCAGTATGACGTCACAATGTATTATGATGTCATAATGTATCCGCATTATGACATCACAATATATTATGAGAGCGCAATTTGCAGGTTTCATGACCAATTTCGCTTACCCCAATTTGTGTCACATCTACTGCAGCATCATCAGCATGTATTATGACGTCAGAGTATATGATGACATCATAATTAGTATGCAGTATGATGTCACAATGTATTATGACGTCATAATGTATCCGCATTATGACATCACAATATATTATGAGAGCGCAACATGCAGGTATTATGACCAATTTCGCTTACCCCAATTTGTGTCACATCTACTGGAGCATCATGAGCATGTATTATGACGTCACAGTATATGATGACATCATAATTAGTATGCAGTATGAAGTCACAATGTATTATGACGTCATAATGTATCCGCATTATGACATCACAATATATTATGAGAGCGCAACATTCAGGTATTATGAGCAATTTCGCTTACCCCAATTTGTGTCACATCTACTGGAGCATCATGAGCATGTATTATGACGTCACAGTATATTATGACATCATAATTAGTATGCAGTATGACGTCACAATGTATTATGACGTCATAATGTATCCACACTATGACATCACAATATATTATGAGAGCGCAATTTGCAGGTATTATGAGCAATTTCTCTTACCCCAATTTGTGTCACATCTACTGGAGCATCATGAGCATGTATTATGACGTCACAGTATATGATGACATCATAATTAGTATGCAGTATGACGTCACAATGTATTATGACGTCATAATGTATCCGCATTATGACAGCACAATATATTATGAGAGCGCAATTTGCAGGTTTCATGACCAATTTCGCTTACCCCAGTTTGTGTCACATCTACTGCAGCATCATCAGCATGTATTATGACGTCAGAGTATATGATGACATCATAATTAGTATGCAGTATGATGTCACAATGTATTATGACGTCATAATGTATCCGCATTATGACATCACAATATATTATGAGAGCGCAACATGCAGGTATTATGACCAATTTCGCTTACCCCAATTTGTGTCACATCTACTGTAGCATCATGAGCATGTATTATGACGTCACAGTATATGATGACATCATAATTAGTATGCAGTATGAAGTCACAATGTATTATGACGTCATAACGTATCCGCATTATGACAGCACAATATATTATGAGAGCGCAACGTGCAGGTATTATGAGCAATTTCTCTTACCCCAATTTGTGTCACATCTACTGGAGCATCATGAGCATGTATTATGACGTCACAGTATATGATGACATCATAATTAGTATGGAGTATGACGTCACAATGTATTATGACGTCATAATGTATCCGCATTATGACATCACAATATATTATGAGAGCGCAATTTGCAGGTTTCATGATCAATTTCGCTTACCCCAATTTGTGTCAAATCTACTGGAGAATCATGAGCATGTACTATGACGTCACAGTATATGATGACATCATAATTAGTATGCAGTATGACGTCACAATGTATTATGACGTCATAATGTGTCCGCATTATGACATCACAATATATTATGAGAGCGCAACATGCAGGTATTATGAGCAATTTCTCTTACCCCAATTTGTGTCACATCTACTGGAGCATCATGAGCATGTATTATGACGTCAGAGTATATGATGACATCATAATTAGTATGCAGTATGACGTCACAATGTATTATGACGTCATAATGTATCCGCATTATGACATCACAATATATTATGAGAGCGCAATTTGCAGGTTTCATGACCAATTTCGCTTACCCCAATTTGTGTCACATCTACTGCAGCATCATCAGCATGTATTATGACGTCAGAGTATATGATGACATCATAATTAGTATGCAGTATGATGTCACAATGTATTATGACGTCATAATGTATCCGCATTATGACATCACAATATATTATGAGAGCGCAACATGCAGGTATTATGACCAATTTCGCTTACCCCAATTTGTGTCACATCTACTGGAGCATCATGAGCATGTATTATGACGTCACAGTATATGATGACATCATAATTAGTATGCAGTATGAAGTCACAATGTATTATGACGTCATAATGTATCCGCATTATGACATCACAATATATTATGAGAGCGCAACATTCAGGTATTATGAGCAATTTCGCTTACCCCAATTTGTGTCACATCTACTGGAGCATCATGAGCATGTATTATGACGTCACAGTATATTATGACATCATAATTAGTATGCAGTATGACGTCACAATGTATTATGACGTCATAATGTATCCACACTATGACATCACAATATATTATGAGAGCGCAATTTGCAGGTATTATGAGCAATTTCTCTTACCCCAATTTGTGTCACATCTACTGGAGCATCATGAGCATGTATTATGACGTCACAGTATATGATGACATCATAATTAGTATGCAGTATGACGTCACAATGTATTATGACGTCATAATGTATCCGCATTATGACAGCACAATATATTATGAGAGCGCAATTTGCAGGTTTCATGACCAATTTCGCTTACCCCAGTTTGTGTCACATCTACTGCAGCATCATCAGCATGTATTATGACGTCAGAGTATATGATGACATCATAATTAGTATGCAGTATGATGTCACAATGTATTATGACGTCATAATGTATCCGCATTATGACATCACAATATATTATGAGAGCGCAACATGCAGGTATTATGACCAATTTCGCTTACCCCAATTTGTGTCACATCTACTGTAGCATCATGAGCATGTATTATGACGTCACAGTATATGATGACATCATAATTAGTATGCAGTATGAAGTCACAATGTATTATGACGTCATAACGTATCCGCATTATGACAGCACAATATATTATGAGAGCGCAACGTGCAGGTATTATGAGCAATTTCTCTTACCCCAATTTGTGTCACATCTACTGGAGCATCATGAGCATGTATTATGACGTCACAGTATATGATGACATCATAATTAGTATGGAGTATGACGTCACAATATATTATGACGTCATAATGTATCCGCATTATGACATCACAATATATTATGAGAGCGCAATTTGCAGGTTTCATGATCAATTTCGCTTACCCCAATTTGTGTCAAATCTACTGGAGAATCATGAGCATGTACTATGACGTCACAGTATATGATGACATCATAATTAGTATGCAGTATGACGTCACAATGTATTATGACGTCATAATGTGTCCGCATTATGACATCACAATATATTATGATAGCGCAACATGCAGGTATTATGAGCAATTTCTCTTACCCCAATTTGTGTCACATCTACTGGAGCATCATGAGCATGTATTATGACGTCAGAGTATATGATGACATCATAATTAGTATGCAGTATGACGTCACAATGTATTATGACGTCATAATGTATCCGCATTATGACATCACAATATATTATGAGAGCGCAATTTGCAGGTTTCATGACCAATTTCGCTTACCCCAATTTGTGTCACATCTACTGCAGCATCATCAGCATGTATTATGACGTCAGAGTATATGATGACATCATAATTAGTATGCAGTATGATGTCACAATGTATTATGACGTCATAATGTATCCGCATTATGACATCACAATATATTATGAGAGCGCAACATGCAGGTATTATGACCAATTTCGCTTACCCCAATTTGTGTCACATCTACTGGAGCATCATGAGCATGTATTATGACGTCACAGTATATGATGACATCATAATTAGTATGCAGTATGAAGTCACAATGTATTATGACGTCATAATGTATCCGCATTATGACATCACAATATATTATGAGAGCGCAACATTCAGGTATTATGAGCAATTTCGCTTACCCCAATTTGTGTCACATCTACTGGAGCATCATGAGCATGTATTATGACGTCACAGTATATTATGACATCATAATTAGTATGCAGTATGACGTCACAATGTATTATGACGTCATAATGTATCCACACTATGACATCACAATATATTATGAGAGCGCAATTTGCAGGTATTATGAGCAATTTCTCTTACCCCAATTTGTGTCACATCTACTGGAGCATCATGAGCATGTATTATGACGTCACAGTATATGATGACATCATAATTAGTATGCAGTATGACGTCACAATGTATTATGACGTCATAATGTATCCGCATTATGACAGCACAATATATTATGAGAGCGCAATTTGCAGGTTTCATGACCAATTTCGCTTACCCCAGTTTGTGTCACATCTACTGCAGCATCATCAGCATGTATTATGACGTCAGAGTATATGATGACATCATAATTAGTATGCAGTATGATGTCACAATGTATTATGACGTCATAATGTATCCGCATTATGACATCACAATATATTATGAGAGCGCAACATGCAGGTATTATGACCAATTTCGCTTACCCCAAATTGTGTCACATCTACTGGAGCATCATGAGCATGTATTATGACGTCACAGTATATGATGACATCATAATTAGTATGCAGTATGACGTCACAATGTATTATGACGTCATAATGTATCCGCATTATGACATCACAATATATTATGAGAGCGCAATTTGCAGGTTTCATGACCAATTTCGCTTACCCCAATTTGTGTCACATCTACTGCAGCATCATCAGCATGTATTATGACGTCAGAGTATATGATGACATCATAATTAGTATGCAGTATGATGTCACAATGTATTATGACGACATAATGTATCCGCATTATGACATCACAATATATTATGAGAGCGCAACATGCAGGTATTATGACCAATTTCGCTTACCCCAATTTGTGTCACATCTACTGGAGCATCATGAGCATGTATTATGACGTCACAGTATATGATGACATCATAATTAGTATGCAGTATGAAGTCACAATGTATTATGACGTCATAATGTATCCGCATTATGACAGCACAATATATTATGAGAGCGCAACATGCAGGTATTATGAGCAATTTCTCTTACCCCAATTTGTGTCACATCTACTGGAGCATCATGAGCATGTATTATGACGTCACAGTATATGATGACATCATAATTAGTATGCAGCATGACGTCACAAAGTATTATGACGTCATAATGTATCCGCATTATGACATCACAATATATTATGAGAGCGCAATTTGCAGGTTTCATGACCAATTTCGCTTACCCCAATTTGTGTCAAATCTACTGGAGAAGCATGAGCATGTATTATGACGTCACAGTATATGATGACATCATAATTAGTATGCAGTATGACGTCACAATGTATTATGACGTCATAATGTATCCGCATTATTACAGCACAATATATTATGAGAGCGAAATTTGCAGGTTTCATGACCAATTTCGCTTACCCCAATTTGTGTCACATCTACTGCAGCATCATCAGCATGTATTATGACGTCAGAGTATATGATGACATCATAATTAGTATGCAGTATGATGTCACAATGTATTATGACGTCATAATGTATCCGCATTATGACATCACAATATATTATGAGAGCGCAACATGCAGGTATTATGACCAATTTCGCTTACCCCAATTTGTGTCACATCTACTGGAGCATCATGAGCATGTATTATGACGTCACAGTATATGATGACATCATAATTAGTATGCAGTATGAAGTCACAATGTATTATGACGTCATAATGTATCCGCATTATGACACCACAATATATTATGAGAGCGCAACATGCAGGTATTATGAGCAATTTCTCTTACCCCAATTTGTGTCACATCTACTGGAGCATCATGAGCATGTATTATGACGTCAGAGTATATGATGACATCATAATTAGTATGCAGTATGACGTCACAATGTATTATGACGTCATAATGTATCCGCATTATGACATCTCAATATATTATGAGAGCGCAATTTGCAGGTTTCATGACCAATTTCGCTTACCCCAATTTGTGTCACATCTACTGCAGCATCATCAGCATGTATTATGACGTCACAGTATATGATGACATCATAATTAGTATGCAGTATGATGTCACAATGTATTATGACGTCTTAATGTATCCGCATTATGACACCACAATATATTATGAGAGCACAATTTGCAGGTTTCATGACCAATTTCGCTTACCCCAGTTTGTGTCACATCTACTGCAGCATCATCAGCATGTATTATGACGTCAGAGTATATGATGACATCATAATTAGTATGCAGTATGATGTCACAATGTATTATGACGTCATAATGTATCCGCATTATGACATCACAATATATTATGAGAGCGCAACATGCAGGTATTATGACCAATTTCGCTTACCCCAATTTGTGTCACATCTACTGGAGCATCATGAGCATGTATTATGACGTCACAGTATATGATGACATCATAATTAGTATGCAGTATGACGTCACAATGTATTATGACGTCATAATGTATCCGCATTATGACATCACAATATATTATGAGAGCGCAATTTGCAGGTTTCATGACCAATTTCGCTTACCCCAATTTGTGTCACATCTACTGCAGCATCATCAGCATGTATTATGACGTCAGAGTATATGATGACATCATAATTAGTATGCAGTATGATGTCACAATGTATTATGACGACATAATGTATAAGCATTATGACATCACAATATATTATGAGAGCGCAACATGCAGGTATTATGAGCAATTTCTCTTACCCCAATTTGTGTCACATCTACTGGAGCATCATGAGCATGCATTATGACGTCAGAGTATATGATGACATCATAATTAGTATGCAGTATGATGTCACAATGTATTATGACGTCATAATGTATCCGCATTATGACATCACAATATATTATGAGAGCGCAACATGCAGGTATTATGAGCAATTTCTCTTACCCCAATTTGTGTCACATCTACTGGAGCATCATGAGCATGTATTATGACGTCAGAGTATATGATGACATCATAATTAGTATGCAGTATGACGTCACAATGTATTATGACGTCATAATGTATCCGCATTATGACAGCACAATATATTATGAGAGCGCAATTTGCAGGTTTCATGACCAATTTCGCTTACCCCAATTTGTGTCACATCTACTGCAGCATCATCAGCATGTATTATGACGTCAGAGTATATGATGACATCATAATTAGTATGCAGTATGATGTCACAATGTATTATGTCGTCATAATGTATCCGCATTATGACATCACAATATATTATGAGAGCGCAACATGCAGGTATTATGAGCAATTTCTCTTACCCCAATTTGTGTCACATCTACTGGAGCATCATGAGCATGTATTATGACGTCAGAGTATATGATGACATCATAATTAGTATGCAGTATGACGTCACAATGTATTATGACGTCATAATGTATCCGCATTATGACATCACAATATATTATGAGAGCGCAATTTGCAGGTTTCATGACCAATTTCGCTTACCCCAATTTGTGTCACATCTACTGCAGCATCATCAGCATGTATTATGACGTCAGAGTATATGATGACATCATAATTAGTATGCAGTATGATGTCACAATGTATTATGACGTCATAATGTATCCGCATTATGACATCACAATATATTATGAGAGCGCAACATGCAGGTATTATGACCAATTTCGCTTACCCCAATTTGTGTCACATCTACTGTAGCATCATGAGCATGTATTATGACGTCACAGTATATGATGACATCATAATTAGTATGCAGTATGAAGTCACAATGTATTATGACGTCATAATGTATCCGCATTATGACAGCACAATATATTATGAGAGCGCAACGTGCAGGTATTATGAGCAATTTCTCTTACCCCAATTTGTGTCACATCTACTGGAGCATCATGAGCATGTATTATGACGTCACAGTATATGATGACATCATAATTAGTATGGAGTATGACGTCACAATGTATTATGACGTCATAATGTATCCGCATTATTACATCACAATATATTATGAGAGCGCAATTTGCAGGTTTCATGATCAATTTCGCTTACCCCAATTTGTGTCAAATCTACTGGAGAATCATGAGCATGTATTATGACATCACAGTATATGATGACATCATAATTAGTATGCAGTATGACGTCACAATGTATTATGACGTCATAATGTGTCCGCATTATGACATCACAATATATTATGAGAGCGCAACATGCAGGTATTATGAGCAATTTCCCTTACCCCAATTTGTGTCACATCTACTGGAGCATCATGAGCATGTATTATGACGTCAGAGTATATGATGACATCATAATTAGTATGCAGTATGACGTCACAATGTATTATGACGTCATAATGTATCCGCATTATGACATCACAATATATTATGAGAGCGCAATTTGCAGGTTTCATGACCAATTTCGCTTACCCCAATTTGTGTCACATCTACTGCAGCATCATCAGCATGTATTATGACGTCAGAGTATATGATGACATCATAATTAGTATGCAGTATGATGTCACAATGTATTATGACGTCATAATGTATCCGCATTATGACATCACAATATATTATGAGAGCGCAACATGCAGGTATTATGACCAATTTCGCTTACCCCAATTTGTGTCACATCTACTGGAGCATCATGAGCATGTATTATGACGTCACAGTATATGATGACATCATAATTAGTATGCAGTATGAAGTCACAATGTATTATGACGTCATAATGTATCCGCATTATGACATCACAATATATTATGAGAGCGCAACATTCAGGTATTATGAGCAATTTCGCTTACCCCAATTTGTGTCACATCTACTGGAGCATCATGAGCATGTATTATGACGTCACAGTATATTATGACATCATAATTAGTATGCAGTATGACGTCACAATGTATTATGACGTCATAATGTATCCACACTATGACATCACAATATATTATGAGAGCGCAATTTGCAGGTATTATGAGCAATTTCTCTTACCCCAATTTGTGTCACATCTACTGGAGCATCATGAGCATGTATTATGACGTCACAGTATATGATGACATCATAATTAGTATGCAGTATGACGTCACAATGTATTATGACGTCATAATGTATCCGCATTATTACAGCACAATATATTATGAGAGCGCAATTTGCAGGTTTCATGACCAATTTCGCTTACCCCAGTTTGTGTCACATCTACTGCAGCATCATCAGCATGTATTATGACGTCAGAGTATATGATGACATCATAATTAGTATGCAGTATGATGTCACAATGTATTATGACGTCATAATGTATCCGCATTATGACATCACAATATATTATGAGAGCGCAACATGCAGGTATTATGACCAATTTCGCTTACCCCAAATTGTGTCACATCTACTGGAGCATCATGAGCATGTATTATGACGTCACAGTATATGATGACATCATAATTAGTATGCAGTATGACGTCACAATGTATTATGACGTCATAATGTATCCGCATTATGACATCACAATATATTATGAGAGCGCAATTTGCAGGTTTCATGACCAATTTCGCTTACCCCAATTTGTGTCACATCTACTGCAGCATCATCAGCATGTATTATGACGTCAGAGTATATGATGACATCATAATTAGTATGCAGTATGATGTCACAATGTATTATGACGACATAATGTATCCGCATTATGACATCACAATATATTATGAGAGCGCAACATGCAGGTATTATGACCAATTTCGCTTACCACAATTTGTGACACATCTACTGGAGCATCATGAGCATGTATTATGACGTCACAGTATATGATGACATCATAATTAGTATGCAGTATGAAGTCACAATGTATTATGACGTCATAATGTATCCGCATTATGACATCACAATATATTATGAGAGCGCAACATGCAGGTATTATGAGCAATTTCTCTTACCCCAATTTGTGTCACATCTACTGGAGCATCATGAGCATGTATTATGACGTCACAGTATATGATGACATCATAATTAGTATGCAGCATGACGTCACAAAGTATTATGACGTCATAATGTATCCGCATTATGACATCACAATATATTATGAGAGCGCAATTTGCAGGTTTCATGACCAATTTCGCTTACCCCAATTTGTGTCAAATCTACTGGAGAAGCATGAGCATGTATTATGACGTCACAGTATATGATGACATCATAATTAGTATGCAGTATGACGTCACAATGTATTATGACGTCATAATGTATCCGCATTATTACAGCACAATATATTATGAGAGCGCAATTTTCAGGTTTCATGACCAATTTCGCTTACCCCAATTTGTGTCACATCTACTGCAGCATCATCAGCATGTATTATGACGTCAGAGTATATGATGACATCATAATTAGTATGCAGTATGATGTCACAATGTATTATGACGTCATAATGTATCCGCATTATGACATCACAATATATTATGAGAGCGCAACATGCAGGTATTATGACCAATTTCGCTTACCCCAATTTGTGTCACATCTACTGGAGCATCATGAGCATGTATTATGACGTCACAGTATATGATGACATCATAATTAGTATGCAGTATGAAGTCACAATGTATTATGACGTCATAATGTATCCGCATTATGACACCACAATATATTATGAGAGCGCAACATGCAGGTAGTATGAGCAATTTCTCTTACCCCAATTTGTGTCACATCTACTGGAGCATCATGAGCATGTATTATGACGTCAGAGTATATGATGACATCATAATTAGTATGCTGTATGACGTCACAATGTATTATGACGTCATAATGTATCCGCATTATGACATCTCAATATATTATGAGAGCGCAATTTGCAGGTTTCATGAACAATTTCGCTTACCCCAATTTGTGTCACATCTACTGCAGCATCATCAGCATGTATTATGACGTCACAGTATATGATGACATCATAATTAGTATGCAGTATGATGTCACAATGTATTATGACGTCTTAATGTATCCGCATTATGACACCACAATATATTATGAGAGCGCAATTTGCAGGTTTCATGACCAATTTCGCTTACCCCAATTTGTGTCAAATCTTCTGGAGAATCATGAGCATGTGTTATGACGTCACAGTATATGATGACATCATAATTAGTATGCAGTATGACGTCACAATGTATTATGACGTCATAATGTATCCACATTATGACATCACAATATATTATGAGAGCGCAACATGCAGGTATTATGAGCAATTTCTCTTACCCCAATTTGTGTCACATCTACTGGAGCATCATGAGCATGTATTATGACGTCACAGTCTATGATGACATCATAATTAGTATGCAGTATGACGTCACAATGTATTATGACGTCATAATGTATCCGCATTATGACATCACAATATATTATGAGAGCGCAATTTGCAGGTTTCATGACCAATTTCGCTTACCCCAATTTGTGTCACATCTACTGCAGCATCATCAGCATGTATTATGACGTCAGAGTATATGATGACATCATAATTAGTATGCAGTATGATGTCACAATGTATTATGACGTCATAATGTATCCGCATTATGACATCACAATATATTATGAGAGCGCAACATGCAGGTATTATGACCAATTTCGCTTACCCCAATTTGTGTCACATCTACTGGAGCATCATGAGCATGTATTATGACGTCACAGTATATGATGACATCATAATTAGTATGCAGTATGAAGTCACAATGTATTATGACGTCATAATGTATCCGCATTATGTCATCACAATATATTATGAGAGCGCAACATGCAGGTATTATGAGCAATTTCTCTTACCCCAATTTGTGTCACATCTACTGGAGCATCATGAGCATGTATTATGACGTCACAGTATATGATGACATCATAATTAGTATGTAGTATGACGTCACAATGTATTATGACGTCATAATGTATCCGCATTATAACATCACAATATATTATGAGAGCGCAATTTGCAGGTTTCATGACCAATTTCGCTTACCCCAATTTGTGTCACATCTACTGCAGCATCATCAGCATGTATTATGACGTCAGAGTATATGATGACATCATAATTAGTATGCAGTATGATGTCACAATGTATTATGACGTCATAATGTATCCGCATTATGACATCACAATATATTATGAGAGCGCAACATGCAGGAATTATGACCAATTTCGCTTACCCCAATTTGTGTCACATCTACTGGAGCATCATGAGCATGTATTATGATGTCACAGTATATGATGACATCATAATTAGTATGCAGTATGAAGTCACAATGTATTATGACGTCATAATGTATCCGCATTATGACAGCACAATATATTATGAGAGCGCAACATGCAGGTATTATGAGCATTTTCTCTTACCCCAATTTGTGTCACATCTACTGGAGCATCATGAGCATGTATTATGACGTCACAGTATATGATGACATCATAATTAGTATGCAGTATGACGTCACAATGTATTATGACGTCATAATGTATCCGCATTATGACAGCACAATATATTATGAGAGCGCAATTTGCAGGTTTCATGACCAATTTCGCTATACACAATTTGTGTCAAATCTACTGGAGAATCATGAGCATGTATTATGACGTCACAGTATATGATGACATTATAATTAGTATGCAGTATGACGTCACAATGTATTATGACGTCATAATGTATCCGCATTATGACAGCACAATATATTATGAGAGCGCAATTTGCAGGTTTCATGACTAATTTCGCTTACCCCAATTTGTGTCACATCTACTGCAGCATCATCAGCATGTATTATGACGTCACAGTATATGATGACATCATAATTAGTATGCAGTATGATGTCACAATGTATTATGACGTCATAATGTATCCGCATTATGACATCACAATATATTATGAGAGCGCAACATGCAGGTATTATGACCAATTTCGCTTACCCCAATTTGTGTCACATCTACTGGAGCATCATGAGCATGTATTATGACGTCAGAGTATATGATGACATCATAATTAGTATGCAGTATGAAGTCACAATGTATTATGACGTCATAATGTATCCGCATTATGACATCACAATATATTATGAGAGCGCAACATGCATGTATTATGAGCGATTTCTCTTACCCCAATTTGTGTCACATCTACTGGAGCATCATGAGCATGTATTATGACGTCACAGTATATGATGACATCATAATTAGTATGCAGTATGAAGTCACAATGTATTATGACGTCATAATGTATCCGCATTATGACATCACAATATATTATGAGAGCGCAACATGCAGGTATTATGAGCAATTTCCCTTACCCCAATTTGTGTCACATCTACTGGAGCATCATGAGCATGTATTATGACGTCACAGTATATGATGACATCATAATTAGTATGCAGTATGACGTCACAATGTATTATGACGTCATAATGTATCCGCATTATGACATCACAATATATTATGAGAGTGCAATTTGCAGGTTTATGACCAATTTCGCTTACCCCAATATGTGTCACATCTACTGCAGCATCATCAGCATGTATTATGACGTCACAGTATATGATGACATCACAATTAGTATGCAGTATGATGTCACAATGTATTATGACGTCATAATGTATCCGCATTATGACATCACAATATATTATGAGAGCGCAACATGCAGGTATTATGACAAATTTCGCTTACCCCAAATTGTGTCACATCTACTGGAGCATCATGAGCATGTATTATGACGTCACAGTATATGATGACATCATAATTAGTATGCAGCATGAAGTCACAATGTATTATGACGTCATAATGTATCCGCATTATGACATCACAATATATTATGAGAGCGCAACATGCAGGTATTATGAGCAATTTCTCTTACCCCAATTTGTGTCACATCTACTGGAGCATCATGAGCATGTATTATGACGTCACAGTATATGATGACATCATAATTAGTATGCAGTATGACGTCACAATGTATTATGACGTCATAATGTATCCGCATTATGACATCACAATATATTATGAGAGCGCAATTTGCAGGTTTCATGACCAATTTCGCTTACCCCAATTTATGTCACATCTACTGCAGCATCATCAGCATGTATTATGAAGTCAGAGTATATGATGACATCATAAATAGTATGCAGTATGATGTCACAATGTATTATGACGTCATAATGTATCCGCATTATGACATCACAATATATTTTGAGAGCGCAACATGCAGGTATTATGACCAATTTCGCTTACCCCAATTTGTGTCACATCTACTGGAGCATCATGAGCATGTATTATGACGTCACAGTATATGATGACATCATAATTAGTATGCAGTATGAAGTCACAATGTATTATGACGTCATAATGTATCCGCATTATGACATCACAATATATTATGAGAGCGCAACATGCAGGTATTATGAGCAATTTCTCTTACCCCAATTTGTGTCACATCTACTGGAGCATCATGAGCATGTATTATGACGTCACAGTATATGATGACATCATAATTAGTATGCAGTATGACGTCACAATGTATTATGACGTCATAATGTATCCGCATTATGACAGCACAATATATTATGAGAGCGCAATTTGCAGGTTTCATGACCAATTTCGCTTACCCCAATTTGTGTCATATCTACTGCAGCATCATCAGCATGTATTATGACGTCACAGTATATGATGACATCATAATTAGTATGCAGTATGACGTCACAATGTATTATGACGTCATAATGTATCCGCATTATGACATCACAATATATTATGGGAGCGCAACATGCAGGTATTATGAGCAATTTCTCTTACCCCAATTTGTGTCACATCTACTGGAGCATCATGAGCATGTATTATGACGTCACAGTATATGATGACATCATAATTAGTATGCAGTATGACGTCACAATGTATTATGACGTCATAATGTATCCGCATTATGACATCACAATATATTATGAGAGCGCAATTTGCAGGTTTCATGACCAATTTCGCTTACCCCAATTTGTGTCACATCTACTGCAGCATCATCAGCATGTATTATGACGTCACAGTATATGATGACATCATAATTAGTATGCAGTATGACGTCACAATGTATTATGACGTCATAATGTATCCGCATTATGACATCACAATATATTATGAGAGCGCAATTTGCAGGTTTCATGACCAATTTCGCTTACCCCAATTTGTGTCACATCTACTGGAGCATCATGAGCATGTATTATGACGTCACAGTATATGATGACATCATAATTAGTATGCTGTATGACGTCACAATGTATTATGACGTCATAATATATCCGCATTATGACAGCACAATATATTATGAGAGCGCAATTTGCAGGTTTCATGACCAATTTCGCTTACCCCAATTTGTGTCACATCTACTGCAGCATCATCAGCATGTATTACGACGTCACAGTATATGATGACATCACAATTAGTATGCAGTATGATGTCACAGTGTATTATGACGTCATAATGTATCCGCATTATGACATCACAATATATTATGAGAGCGCAACATGCAGGTATTATGACCAATTTCGCTTACCCCAAATTGTGTCACATCTACTGGAGCATCATGAGCATGTATTATGATATCACAGTATATGATGACATCATAATTAGTATGCAGTATGAAGTCACAATGTATTATGACGTCATAATGTATCCGCATTATGACATCACAATATATTATGAGAGCGCAATATGCAGGTATTATGAGCAATTTCTCTTACCCAAATTTGTGTCACATCTACTGGAGCATCATGAGCATGTATTATGACGTCACAGTATATGATGACATCATAATTAGTATGCAGTATGACGTCACAATGTATTATGACGTCATAATGTATCCGCATTATGACATCACAATATATTATGAGAGCGCAATTTGCAGGTTTCATGACCAATTTCGCTTACCCCAATTTATGTCACATCTACTGCAGCATCATCAGCATGTATTATGACGTCAGAGTATATGATGACATCATAAATAGTATGCAGTATGATGTCACAATGTATTATGACGTCATAATGTATCCGCATTATGACATCACAATATATTATGAGAGCGCAACATGCAGGTATTATGACCAATTTCGCTTACCCCAATTTGTGTCACATTTACTGGAGCATCATGAGCATGTATTATGACGTCACAGTATATGATGACATCATAATTAGTATGCAGTATGAAGTCACAATGTATTATGACGTCATAATGTATCCGCATTATGACATCACAATATATTATGAGAGCGCAACATGCAGGTATTATGAGCAATTTCTCTTACCCCAATTTGTGTCACATCTACTGGAGCATCATGAGCATGTATTATGACGTCACAGTATATGATGACATCATAATTACTATGCAGTATGACGTCACAATGTATTATGACGTCATAATGTATCCGCATTATTTCAGCACAATATATTATGAGAGCGCAATTTGCAGGTTTCATGACCAATTTCGCTTACCCCAATTTGTGTCACATCTACTGCAGCATCATCAGCATGTATTATGACGTCACAGTATATGATGACATCATAATTAGTATGCAGTATGACGTCACAATGTATTATGACGTCATAATGTATCCGCATTATGACATCACAATATATTATGAGAGCGCAATTTGCAGGTTTCATGACCAATTTCGCTTACCCCAATTTGTGTCACATCTACTGCAGCATCATCAGCATGTATTATGACGTCAGAGTATATGATGACATCATAATTAGTATGCAGTATGACGTCACAATGTATTATGACGTCATAATGTATCCGCATTATGACATCACAATATATTATGAGAGCGCAACATGCAGGTATTATGACCAATTTCGCTTACCACAATTTGCGTCACATCTACTGGAGCATCATGAGCATGTATTATGACGTCACAGTATATGATGACATCATAATTAGTATGCAATATGAAGTCACAATGTATTATGACGTCATAATGTATCCGCATTATGACAGCACAATATATTATGAGAGCGCAACATAGAGGTATTATGAGCAATTTCTCTTACCCCAATTTGTGTCACATCTACTGGAGCATCATGAGCATGTATTATGACGTCACAGTATATGATGACATCATAATTAGTATGCAGTATGACGTCACAATGTATTATGACGTCATAATGTATCCGGATTATGACATCACAATATATTATGAGAGCACAATTTGCAGGTTTCATGACCCATTTCGCTTACCCCAATTTGTGTCACATCTACTGCAGCATCATCAGCATGTATTATGACGTCACAGTATATGATGACATCATAATTAGAATGCAGTATGACGTCACAATGTATTATGACGTCATAATGTATCCGCATTATGACATCACAATATATTATGAGAGCGCAACATGCAGGTATTATGAGCAATTTCTCTTACCCCAATTTGTGTCACATCTACTGGAGTATCATGAGCATGTATTATGACGTCAGAGTATATGATGACATCATAATTAGTATGCAGTATGACGTCACAATGTATTATGACGTCATAATGTATCCGCATTATGACATCACAATATATTATGAGAGCGCAATTTGCAGGTTTCATGACCAATTTCGCTTACCCCAATTTGTGTCACATCTACTGCAGCATCATCAGCATGTATTATGACGTCAGAGTATATGATGACATCATAATTAGTATGCAGTATGATGTCACAATGTATTATGACGTCATAATGTATCCGCATTATGACATCACAATATATTATGAGAGCGCAACACGCAGGTATTATGAGCAATTTCTCTTACCCCAATTTGTGTCAAATCTACTGGAGAATCATGAGCATGTATTATGACGTCACAGTATATGATGACATCATAATTAGTATGCAGTATGAAGTCACAATGTATTATGACGTCATAATGTATCCGCATTATGACAGCACAATATATTATGAGAGCGCAACATGCAGGTATTATGAGCAATTTCTCTTACCCCAATTTGTGTCACATCTACTGGAGCATCATGAGCATGTATTATGACGTCACAGTATATGATGACATCATAATTAGTATGCAGTATGACGTCACAATGTTTTATGACGTCATAATGTATCCGCATTATGACATCACAATATATTATGAGAGCGCAACATGCAGGTATTATGAGCAATTTCTCTTACCCCAATTTGTGTCACATCTACTGGAGCATCATGAGCATGTATTATGACGTCAGAGTATATGATGACATCATAATTAGTATGCAGTATGACGTCACAATGTATTATGACGTCATAATGTATCCGCATTATGACAGCACAATATATTATGAGAGCGCAATTTGCAGGTTTCATGACTAATTTCGCTTACCCCAATTTGTGTCACATCTACTGCAGCATCATCAGCATGTATTATGACGTCACAGTATATGATGACATCACAATTAGTATGCAGTATGATGTCACAATGTATTATGACGTCATAATGTATCCGCATTATGACATCACAATATATTATGAGAGCGCAACATGCAAGTATTATGACCAATTTCGCTTACCCCAAATTGTGTCACATCTACTGGAGCATCATGAGCATGTATTATGACGTCACAGTATATGATGACATCATAATTAGTATGCAGTATGAAGTCACAATGTATTATGACGTCATAATGTATCCGCATTATGACATCACAATATATTATGAGAGCGCAACATGCAGGTATTATGAGCAATTTCTCTTACCCCAATTTGTGTCACATCTACTGGAGCATCATGAGCATGTATTATGACGTCACAGTATATGATGACATCATAATTAGTATGCAGTATGACGTCAAATGTATTATGACGTCATAATGTATCCGCATTATGACATCAAAATATATTATGAGAGCGCAATTTGCAGGTTTCATGAACAATTTCGCTTACCCCAATTTATGCCACATCTACTGCAGCATCATCAGCATGTATTATGACGTCAGAGTATATGATGACATCATAATTAGTATGCAGTATGATGTCACAATGTTTTATGACGTCATAATGTATCCGCATTATGACATCACAATATAATATGAGAGCGCAACATGCAGGTATTATGACCAATTTCGCTTACCCCAATTTGTGTCACATCTACTGGAGCATCATGAGCATGTATTATGACGTCACAGTATATGATGACATCATAATTAGTATGCAGTATGAAGTCACAATGTATTATGACGTCATAATGTATCCGCATTATGACATCACAATATATTATGAGAGCGCAACATGCAGGTATTATGAGCAATTTCTCTTACCCCAATTTGTGTCACATCTACTGGAGCATCATGAGCATGTATTATGACGTCACAGTATATGATGACATCATAATTAGTATGCAGTATGACGTCACAATGTATTATGACGTCATAATGTATCCGCATTATGACAGCACAATATATTATGAGAGCGCAATTTGCAGGTTTCATGACCAATTTCGCTTACCCCAATTTGTGTCACATCTACTGCAGCATCATCAGCATGTATTATGACGTCACAGTATATGATGACATCATAATTAGTATGCAGTATGACGTCACAATGTATTATGACGTCATAATGTATCCGCATTATGACATCACAATATATTATGAGAGCGCAACATGCAGGTATTATGAGCAATTTCTCTTACCCCAATTTGTGTCACATCTACTGGAGCATCATGAGCATGTATTATGACGTCACAGTATATGATGACATCATAATTAGTATGCAGTATGACGTCACAATGTATTATGACGTCATAATGTATCCGCATTATGACATCACAATATATTATGAGAGCGCAATTTGCAGGTTTCATGACCAATTTCGCTTACCCCAATTTGTGTCACATCTACTGCACCATCATCAGCATGTATTATGACGTCAGAGTATATGATGACATCATAATTAGTATGCAGTATGATGTCACAATGTATTATGACGTCATAATGTATCCGCATTATGACATCACAATATATTATGAGAGCGCAACATGCAGGTATTATGACCAATTTCGCTTACCACAATTTGTGTCACATCTACTGGAGCATCATGAGCATGTAATATGACGTCACAGTATATGATGACATCATAATTAGTATGCAGTATGATGTCACAATGTATTATGACGTCATAATGTATCCGCATTATGACATCACAATATATTATGAGAGCGCAATTTGCAGGTTTCATGACCAATTTCGCTTACCCCAATTTGTGTCACATCTACTGGAGAATCATGAGCATGTATTATGACGTCACAGTATATGATGACATCATAATTAGTATGCAGTATGATGTCACAATGTATTATGACGTCATAATGTATCCGCATTATGACATCACAATATATTATGAGAGCGCAATTTGCAGGTTTTATGACCATTTTCTATGACCCCAATTTGTGTCACATCTACTGGAGCATCATGAGCATGTATTATGACGTCACAGTATATGATGACATCATAATTAGTATGCAGTATGACGTCACAATGTATTATGACGTCATAATGTATCCGCATTATGACAGCACAATATATTATGAGAGCGCAATTTGCAGGTTTCATGACCAATTTCGCTTACCCCAATTTGTGTCACATCTACTGCAGCATCATCAGCATGTATTATGACGTCAGAGTATATGATGACATCATAATTAGTATGCAGTATGATGTCACAATGTATTATGACGTCATAATGTATCCGCATTATGACATCACAATATATTATGAGAGCGCAACATGCAGTTATTATGACCAATTTCGCTTACCCCAATTTGTGTCACATCTACTGGAGCATCATGAGTATGTATTATGACGTCACAGTATATGATGACATCATAATTTGTATGCAGTATGAAGTCACAATGTATTATGACGTCATAATGTATCCGCATTATGACATCACAATATATTATGAGAGCGCAACATGCAGGTATTATGAGCAATTTCTCTTACCCCAATTTGTGTCACATCTACTGGAGCATCATGAGCATGTATTATGACGTCACAGTATATGATGACATCATAATTAGTATGCAGTATGACGTCACAATGTATTATGACGTCATAATGTATCCGCATTATGACAGCAAAATATATTATGAGAGCGCAATTTGCAGGTTTCATGACCAATTTCGCTTACCCCAATTTGTGTCACATCTACTGCAGCATCATCAGCATGTATTATGACGTCAGAGTATATGATGACATCATAATTAGTATGCAGTATGATGTCACAATGTATTATGACGTCATAATGTATCCGCATTATGACATCACAATATATTATGAGAGCGCAACATGCAGGTATTATGACCAATTTCGCTTACCCCAATTTGTGTCACATCTACTGGAGCATCATGAGCATTTATTATGACGTCACAGTATATGATGACATCATAATTAGTATGCAGTATGAAGTCACAATGTATTATGACGTCATAATGTATCCACATAATGACATCACAATATATTATGAGAGCGCAATTTGCAGGTTTCATGACCAATTTCGCTTACCCCAATTTGTGTCACATCTACTGGAGAATCATGAGCATGTATTATGACGTCACAGTATATGATGACATCATAATTAGTATGCTGTATGACGTCACAATGTATTATGACGTCATAATGTATCCGCATTATGACATCACAAAATATTATGAGAGCACAATTTGCAGGTTTTATGACCATTTTCGATTACCCCAATTTGTGTCACATCTACTGGAGCATCATGAGCATGTATTATGACGTCACAGTATATGATGACATCATAATTAGTATGCAGTATGACGTCACAATGTATTATGACGTCATAATGTATCCGCATTATGACAGCACAATACATTATGAGAGCGCAATTTGCAGGTTTCATGACCAATTTCGCTTACCCCAATTTGTGTCACATCTACTGCAGCATCATCAGCACGTATTATGACGTCAGAGTATATGATGACATCATAATTAGTATGCAGTATGATGTCACAATGTATTATGACGTCATAATGTATCCGCATTATGACATCACAATATATTATGAGAGCGCAACATGCAGGTATTATGACCAATTTCGCTTACCCCAATTTGTGTCACATCTACTGGAGCATCATGAGCATGTATTATGACGTCACAGTATATGATGACATCATAATTAGTATGCAGTATGAAGTCACAATGTATTATGACGTCATAATGTATCCGCATTATGACATCACAATATATTATGAGAGCGCAACATGCAGGTATTATGAGCAATTTCTCTTACCCCAATTTGTGTCACATCTACTGGAGCATCATGAGCATGTATTAAGACGTCACAGTATATGATGACATCATAATTAGTATGCAGTATGACGTCACAATGTATTATGACGTCATAATGTATCCGCATTATGACAGCACAATATATTATGAGAGCGCAATTTGCAGGTTTCATGACCAATTTCGCTTACCCCAATTTGTGTCACATCTACTGCAGCATCATCAGCATGTACTATGACGTCAGAGTATATGATGACATCATAATTAGTATGCAGTATGATGTCACAATGTATTATGACGTCATAATGTATCCGCATTATGACATCACAATATATTATGAGAGCGCAACATGCAGGTATTATGACCAATTTCGCTTACCCCAATTTGTGTCACATCTACTGGAGCATCATGAGCATGTATTATGACGTCACAGTATATGATGACATCATAATTAGTATGCAGTATGAAGTCACAATGTATTATGACGTCATAATGTATCCGCATTATGACATCACAATATATTATGAGAGCGCAACATGCAGGTATTATGAGTAATTTCTCTTACCCCAATTTGTGTCACATCTACTGGAGCATCATGAGCATGTATTATGACGTCACAGTATATGATGACATCATAATTAGTATGCAGTATGATGTCACAATGTATTATGACGTCATAATGTATCCGCATTATAACATCACAATATATTATGAGAGCGCAATTTGCAGGTTTCATGACCAATTTCGCTTACCCCAATTTGTGTCACATCTACTGCAGCATCATCAGCATGTATTATGACGTCAGCGTATATGATGACATCATAATTAGTATGCAGTATGATGTCACAATGTATTATGACGTCATAATGTATCCCCATTATGACATCACAATATATTATGAGAGCGCAACATGCAGGAATTATGACCAATTTCGCTTACCCCAATTTGTGTCACATCTACTGGAGCATCATGAGCATGTATTATGATGTCACAGTATATGATGACATCATAATTAGTATGCAGTATGAAGTCACAATGTATTATGACGTCATAATGTATCCGCATTATGACAGCACAATATATTATGAGAGCGCAACATGCAGGTATTATGAGCAATTTCTCTTACCCCAATTTGTGTCACATCTACTGGAGCATCATGAGCATATATTATGACGTCACAGTATATGATGACATCATAATTAGTATGCAGTATGACGTCACAATGTATTATGACGTCATAATGTATCCGCATTATGACATCACAATATATTATGAGAGCGCAACATGCAGGTATTATGAGCAATTTCTCTTACCCCAATTTGTGTCACATCTACTGGAGCATCATGAGCATGTATTATGATGTCACAGTATATGATGACATCATAATTAGTATGCAGTATGACGTCACAATGTATTATGACGTCATAATGTATCCGCATTATGACAGCACAATATATTATGAGAGCGCAATTTGCAGGTTTTATGAACAATTTCGCTTACCCCAATTTGTGTCACATCTACTGCAGTATCATCAGCATGTATTATGACGTCACAGTATATGATGACATCATAATTAGTATGCAGTATGACGTCACAATGTATTATGACGTCATAATGTATCCGCATTATGACATCACAATATATTATGAGAGCGCAACATGCAGGTATTATGAGCAATTTCTCTTACCCCAATTTGTGTCACATCTACTGGAGCATCATGAGCATGTATTATGACGTCAGAGTATATGATGACATCATAATTAGTATGCAGTGTGACGTCACAATGTATTATGACGTCATAATGTATCCGCATTATGACATCACAATATATTATGAGAGCGCAATTTGCAGGTTTCATGACCAATTTCGCTTACCCCAATTTGTGTCACATCTACTGCAGCATCATCAGCATGTATTATGACGTCACAGTATATGATGACATCATAATTAGTATGCAGTATGACGTCACAATGTATTATGACGTCATAATGTATCCGCATTATGACATCACAATATATTATGAGAGCGCAATTTGCAGGTTTCATGACCAATTTCGCTTACCCCAATTTGTGTCACATCTACTGGAGCATCATAAGCATGTATTATGACGTCACAGTATATGATGACATCATAATTAGTATGTGGTATGATGTCACAATGTATTATGACGTCATAATGTATCCGCATTATGACAGCACAATGTATTATGAGAGCGCAACATTCAGGTATTATGACCAATTTCGCCTACCCCAATTTGTGTCACATCTACTGGAGCATCATGAGCATGTATTATGACGTCACAGTATATGATGACATCATAATTAGTATGCAGTATGAAGTCACAATGTATTATGACGTCATAATGTATCCGCATTATGACATCACAATATATTATGAGAGCGCAACATGCAGGTATTATGAGCAATTTCTCTTACCCCAATTTGTGTCACATCTACTGGAGCATCATGAGCATGTATTATGACGTCACAGTATATGATGACATCATAATTAGTATGCAGTATGACGTCACAATGTATTATGACGTCATAATGTATCCGCATTATGACATCACAATATATTATGAGAGCGCAATTTGCAGGTTTCATGACCAATTTCGCTTACCCCAATTTATGTCACATCTACTGCAGCATCATCAGCATGTATTATGACGTCAGAGTATATGATGACATCATAAATAGTATGCAGTATGATGTCACAATGTATTATGACGTCATAATGTATCCACATTATGACATCACAATATATTATGAGAGCGCAACATGCAGGTATTATGACCAATTTCGCTTACCCCAATTTGTGTCACATCTACTGGAGCATCATGAGCATGTATTATGACGTCACAGTATATGATGACATCATAATTAGTATGCAGTATGAAATCACAATGTATTATGACGTCATAATGTATCCGCATTATGACATCACAATATATTATGAGAGCGCAACATGCAGGTATTATGAGCAATTTCTCTTACCCCAATTTGTGTCACATCTACTGGAGCATCATGAGCATGTATTATGACCTCACAGTATATGATGACATCATAATTAGTATGCAGTATGACGTCACAATGTATTATGACGTCATAATGTATCCGCATTATGACATCACAATATATTATGAGAGCGCAATTTGCAGGTTTCATGACCAATTTCGCTTACCCCAATTTGTGTCACATCTACTGCAGCATCATCAGCATGTATTATGACGTCACAGTATATGATGACATCATAATTAGTATGCAGTATGACGTCACAATGTATTATGACGTCATAATGTATCCGCATTATGACATCACAATATATTATGAGAGCGCAACATGCAGGTATTATGAGCAATTTCTCTTACCCCAATTTGTGTCACATCTGCTGGAGCATCATGAGCATGTATTATGACGTCAGAGTATATGATGACATCATAATTAGTATGCAGTATGACGTCACAATGTATTATGACGTCATAATGTATCCGCCTTATGACATCACAATATATTATGAGAGCGCAATTTGCAGGTTTCATGACCAATTTCGCTTACCCCAATTTGTGTCACATCTACTGCAGCATCATCAGCATGTATTATGACGTCACAGTATATGATGACATCATAATTAGTATGCAGTATGACGTCACAATGTATTATGACGTCATAATGTATCCGCATTATGACATCACAATATATTATGAGAGCGCAATTTGCAGGTTTCATGACCAATTTCGCTTACCCCAATTTGTGTCACATCTACTGGAGCATCATAAGCATGTATTATGACGTCACAGTATATGATGACATCATAATTAGTATGTGGTATGATGTCACTATGTATTATGACGTCATAATGTATCCGCATTATGACAGCACAATATATTATGAGAGCGCAACATGCAGGTATTATGACCAATTTCGCCTACCCCAATTTGTGTCACATCTACTGGAGCATCATGAGCATGTATTATGACGTCACAGTATATGATGACATCATAATTAGTATGCAGTATGAAGTCACAATGTATTATGACGTCATAATGTATCCGCATTATGACATCACAATATATTATGAGAGCGCAACATGCAGGTATTATGAGCAATTTCTCTTACCCCAATTTGTGTCACATCTACTGGAGCATCATGAGCATGTATTAAGACGTCACAGTATATGATGACATCATAATTAGTATGCAGTATGACGTCACAATGTATTATGACGTCATAATGTATCCGCATTATGACAGCACAATATATTATGAGAGCGCAATTTGCAGGTTTCATGACCAATTTCGCTTACCCCAATTTGTGTCACATCTACTGCAGCATCATCAGCATGTACTATGACGTCAGAGTATATGATGACATCATAATTAGTATGCAGTATGATGTCACAATGTATTATGACGTCATAATGTATCCGCATTATGACATCACAATATATTATGAGAGCGCAACATGCAGGTATTATGACCAATTTCGCTTACCCCAATTTGTGTCACATCTACTGGAGCATCATGAGCATGTATTATGACGTCACAGTATATGATGACATCATAATTAGTATGCAGTATGAAGTCACAATGTATTATGACGTCATAATGTATCCGCATTATGACATCACAATATATTATGAGAGCGCAACATGCAGGTATTATGAGCAATTTCTCTTACCCCAATTTGTGTCACATCTACTGGAGCATCAAGAGCATGTATTATGACGTCACAGTATATGATGACATCATAATTAGTATGCAGTATGATGTCACAATGTATTATGACGTCATAATGTATCCGCATTATAACATCACAATATATTATGAGAGCGCAATTTGCAGGTTTCATGACCAATTTCGCTTACCCCAATTTGTGTCACATCTACTGCAGCATCATCAGCATGTATTATGACGTCAGCGTATATGATGACATCATAATTAGTATGCAGTATGATGTCACAATGTATTATGACGTCATAATGTATCCCCATTATGACATCACAATATATTATGAGAGCGCAACATGCAGGAATTATGACCAATTTCGCTTACCCCAATTTGTGTCACATCTACTGGAGCATCATGAGCATGTATTATGATGTCACAGTATATGATGACATCATAATTAGTATGCAGTATGAAGTCACAATGTATTATGACGTCATAATGTATCCGCATTATGACAGCACAATATATTATGAGAGCGCAACATGCAGGTATTATGAGCAATTTCTCTTACCCCAATTTGTGTCACATCTACTGGAGCATCATGAGCATATATTATGACGTCACAGTATATGATGACATCATAATTAGTATGCAGTATGACGTCACAATGTATTATGACGTCATAATGTATCCGCATTATGACATCACAATATATTATGAGAGCGCAACATGCAGGTATTATGAGCAATTTCTCTTACCCCAATTTGTGTCACATCTACTGGAGCATCATGAGCATGTATTATGATGTCACAGTATATGATGACATCATAATTAGTATGCAGTATGACGTCACAATGTATTATGACGTCATAATGTATCCGCATTATGACAGCACAATATATTATGAGAGCGCAATTTGCAGGTTTCATGAACAATTTCGCTTACCCCAATTTGTGTCACATCTACTGCAGTATCATCAGCATGTATTATGACGTCACAGTATATGATGACATCATAATTAGTATGCAGTATGACGTCACAATGTATTATGACGTCATAATGTATCCGCATTATGACATCACAATATATTATGAGAGCGCAACATGCAGGTATTATGAGCAATTTCTCTTACCCCAATTTGTGTCACATCTACTGGAGCATCATGAGCATGTATTATGACGTCAGAGTATATGATGACATCATAATTAGTATGCAGTGTGACGTCACAATGTATTATGACGTCATAATGTATCCGCATTATGACATCACAATATATTATGAGAGCGCAATTTGCAGGTTTCATGACCAATTTCGCTTACCCCAATTTGTGTCACATCTACTGCAGCATCATCAGCATGTATTATGACGTCACAGTATATGATGACATCATAATTAGTATGCAGTATGACGTCACAATGTATTATGACGTCATAATGTATCCGCATTATGACATCACAATATATTATGAGAGCGCAATTTGCAGGTTTCATGACCAATTTCGCTTACCCCAATTTGTGTCACATCTACTGGAGCATCATAAGCATGTATTATGACGTCACAGTATATGATGACATCATAATTAGTATGTGGTATGATGTCACAATGTATTATGACGTCATAATGTATCCGCATTATGACAGCACAATGTATTATGAGAGCGCAACATTCAGGTATTATGACCAATTTCGCCTACCCCAATTTGTGTCACATCTACTGGAGCATCATGAGCATGTATTATGACGTCACAGTATATGATGACATCATAATTAGTATGCAGTATGAAGTCACAATGTATTATGACGTCATAATGTATCCGCATTATGACATCACAATATATTATGAGAGCGCAACATGCAGGTATTATGAGCAATTTCTCTTACCCCAATTTGTGTCACATCTACTGGAGCATCATGAGCATGTATTATGACGTCACAGTATATGATGACATCATAATTAGTATGCAGTATGACGTCACAATGTATTATGACGTCATAATGTATCCGCATTATGACATCACAATATATTATGAGAGCGCAATTTGCAGGTTTCATGACCAATTTCGCTTACCCCAATTTATGTCACATCTACTGCAGCATCATCAGCATGTATTATGACGTCAGAGTATATGATGACATCATAAATAGTATGCAGTATGATGTCACAATGTATTATGACGTCATAATGTATCCACATTATGACATCACAATATATTATGAGAGCGCAACATGCAGGTATTATGACCAATTTCGCTTACCCCAATTTGTGTCACATCTACTGGAGCATCATGAGCATGTATTATGACGTCACAGTATATGATGACATCATAATTAGTATGCAGTATGAAATCACAATGTATTATGACGTCATAATGTATCCGCATTATGACATCACAATATATTATGAGAGCGCAACATGCAGGTATTATGAGCAATTTCTCTTACCCCAATTTGTGTCACATCTACTGGAGCATCATGAGCATGTATTATGACCTCACAGTATATGATGACATCATAATTAGTATGCAGTATGACGTCACAATGTATTATGACGTCATAATGTATCCGCATTATGACATCACAATATATTATGAGAGCGCAATTTGCAGGTTTCATGACCAATTTCGCTTACCCCAATTTGTGTCACATCTACTGCAGCATCATCAGCATGTATTATGACGTCACAGTATATGATGACATCATAATTAGTATGCAGTATGACGTCACAATGTATTATGACGTCATAATGTATCCGCATTATGACATCACAATATATTATGAGAGCGCAACATGCAGGTATTATGAGCAATTTCTCTTACCCCAATTTGTGTCACATCTGCTGGAGCATCATGAGCATGTATTATGACGTCAGAGTATATGATGACATCATAATTAGTATGCAGTATGACGTCACAATGTATTATGACGTCATAATGTATCCGCATTATGACATCACAATATATTATGAGAGCGCAATTTGCAGGTTTCATGACCAATTTCGCTTACCCCAATTTGTGTCACATCTACTGCAGCATCATCAGCATGTATTATGACGTCACAGTATATGATGACATCATAATTAGTATGCAGTATGACGTCACAATGTATTATGACGTCATAATGTATCCGCATTATGACATCACAATATATTATGAGAGCGCAATTTGCAGGTTTCATGACCAATTTCGCTTACCCCAATTTGTGTCACATCTACTGGAGCATCATAAGCATGTATTATGACGTCACAGTATATGATGACATCATAATTAGTATGTGGTATGATGTCACTATGTATTATGACGTCATAATGTATCCGCATTATGACAGCACAATATATTATGAGAGCGCAACATGCAGGTATTATGACCAATTTCGCCTACCCCAATTTGTGTCACATCTACTGGAGCATCATGAGCATGTATTATGACGTCACAGTATATGATGACATCATAATTAGTATGCAGTATGACGTCACAATGTATTATGACGTCATAATGTATCCGCATTATGACATCACAATATATTATGAGAGCGCAACATGCAGGTATTATGAGCAATTTCTCTTACCCCAATTTGTGTCACATCTACTGGAGCATCATGAGCATGTATTATGACGTCACAGTATATGATGACATCATAATTAGTATGCAGTATGACGTCACAATGTATTATGACGTCATAATGTATCCGCATTATGACATCACAATATATTATGAGAGCGCAATTTGCAGGTTTCATGACCAATTTCGCTTACCCCAATTTGTGTCACATCTACTGCAGCATCATCAGCATGTATTATGACGTCACAGTATATGATGACATCATAATTAGTATGCAGTATGACGTCACAATGTATTATGACGTCATAATGTATCCGCATTATGACATCACAATATATTATGAGAGCGCAACATGCAGGTATTATGAGCAATTTCTCTTACCCCAATTTGTGTCACATCTGCTGGAGCATCATGAGCATGTATTATGACGTCAGAGTATATGATGACATCATAATTAGTATGCAGTATGACGTCACAATGTATTATGACGTCATAATGTATCCGCATTATGACATCACAATATATTATGAGAGCGCAATTTGCAGGTTTCATGACCAATTTCGCTTACCCCAATTTGTGTCACATCTACTGCAGCATCATCAGCATGTATTATGACGTCACAGTATATGATGACATCATAATTAGTATGCAGTATGACGTCACAATGTATTATGACGTCATAATGTATCCGCATTATGACATCACAATATATTATGAGAGCGCAATTTGCAGGTTTCATGACCAATTTCGCTTACCCCAATTTGTGTCACATCTACTGGAGCATCATAAGCATGTATTATGACGTCACAGTATATGATGACATCATAATTAGTATGTGGTATGATGTCACTATGTATTATGACGTCATAATGTATCCGCATTATGACAGCACAATATATTATGAGAGCGCAACATGCAGGTATTATGACCAATTTCGCCTACCCCAATTTGTGTCACATCTACTGGAGCATCATGAGCATGTATTATGACGTCACAGTATATGATGACATCATAATTAGTATGCAGTATGACGTCACAATGTATTATGACGTCATAATGTATCCGCATTATGACATCACAATATATTATGAGAGCGCAACATGCAGGTATTATGAGCAATTTCTCTTACCCCAATTTGTGTCACATATACTGGAGCATCATGAGCATGTATTATGACGTCACAGTATATGATGACATCATAATTAGTATGCAGTATGACGTCACAATGTATTATGACGTCATAATGTATCCGCATTATGACAGCACAATATATAATGAGAGCGCAATTTGCAGGTTTCATGACCAATTTCGCTTACCCCAATTTGTGTCACATCTACTGCAGCATCATCAGCATGTATTATGACGTCACAGTATATGATGACATCACAATTAGTATGCAGTATGATGTCACAATGTATTATGACGTCATAATGTATCTGCATTATGACATCACAATATATTATGAGAGCGCAACATGCAGGTATTATGACCAATTTCGCTTACCCCAAATTGTGTCACATCTACTGGAGCATCATGAGCATGTATTATGACGTCACAGTATATGATGACATCATAATTAGTATGCAGTATGAAGTCACAATGTATTATGACGTCATAATGTATCCGCATTATGACATCACAATATATTATGAGAGCGCAACATGCAGGTATTATGAGCAATTTCTCGTACCCCAATTTGTGTCACATCTACTGGAGCATCATGAGCATGTATTATGACGTCACAGTATATGATGACATCATAATTAGTATGCAGTATGACGTCACAATGTATTATGACGTCATAATATATCCGCATTATGACATCACAATATATTATGAGAGCGCAATTTGCAGGTTTCATGACCAATTTCGCTCACCCCAATTTATGTCACATCTACTGCAGCATCATCAGCATGTATTATGACGTCAGAGTATATGATGACATCATAAATAGTATGCAGTATGATGTCACAATGTATTATGACGTCATAATGTATCCGCATTATGACATCACAATATAGTATGAGAGCGCAACATGCAGGTATTATGACCAATTTCGCTTACCCCAATTTGTGTCACATCTACTGGAGCATCTTGAGCATGTATTATGACGTCACAGTATATGATGACATCATAATTAGTATGCAGTATGACGTCACAATGTATTATGACGTCATAATGTATCCGCATTATGACATCACAATATATTATGAGAGCGCAATTTGCAGGTTTCATGACCAATTTCGCTTACCCCAATTTGTGTCACATCTACTGCAGCATCATCAGCATGTATTATGACGTCACAGTATATGATGACATCATAATTAGTATGCAGTATGACGTCACAATGTATTATGACGTCATAATGTATCCGCATTATGACATCACAATATATTATGAGAGCGCAACATGCAGGTATTATGAGCAATTTCTCTTACCCCAATTTGTGTCACATCTGCTGGAGCATCATGAGCATGTATTATGACGTCAGAGTATATGATGACATCATAATTAGTATGCAGTATGACGTCACAATGTATTATGACGTCATAATGTATCCGCATTATGACATCACAATATATTATGAGAGCGCAATTTGCAGGTTTCATGACCAATTTCGCTTACCCCAATTTGTGTCACATCTACTGCAGCATCATCAGCATGTATTATGACGTCACAGTATATGATGACATCATAATTAGTATGCAGTATGACGTCACAATGTATTATGACGTCATAATGTATCCGCATTATGACATCACAATATATTATGAGAGCGCAATTTGCAGGTTTCATGACCAATTTCGCTTACCCCAATTTGTGTCACATCTACTGGAGCATCATAAGCATGTATTATGACGTCACAGTATATGATGACATCATAATTAGTATGTGGTATGATGTCACTATGTATTATGACGTCATAATGTATCCGCATTATGACAGCACAATATATTATGAGAGCGCAACATGCAGGTATTATGACCAATTTCGCCTACCCCAATTTGTGTCACATCTACTGGAGCATCATGAGCATGTATTATGACGTCACAGTATATGATGACATCATAATTAGTATGCAGTATGACGTCACAATGTATTATGACGTCATAATGTATCCGCATTATGACATCACAATATATTATGAGAGCGCAACATGCAGGTATTATGAGCAATTTCTCTTACCCCAATTTGTGTCACATCTACTGGAGCATCATGAGCATGTATTATGACGTCACAGTATATGATGACATCATAATTAGTATGCAGTATGACGTCACAATGTATTATGACGTCATAATGTATCCGCATTATGACAGCACAATATATAATGAGAGCGCAATTTGCAGGTTTCATGACCAATTTCGCTTACCCCAATTTGTGTCACATCTACTGCAGCATCATCAGCATGTATTATGACGTCACAGTATATGATGACATCACAATTAGTATGCAGTATGATGTCACAATGTATTATGACGTCATAATGTATCTGCATTATGACATCACAATATATTATGAGAGCGCAACATGCAGGTATTATGACCAATTTCGCTTACCCCAAATTGTGTCACATCTACTGGAGCATCATGAGCATGTATTATGACGTCACAGTATATGATGACATCATAATTAGTATGCAGTATGACGTCACAATGTATTATGACGTCATAATGTATCCGCATTATGACATCACAATATATTATGAGAGCGCAACATGCAGGTATTATGAGCAATTTCTCGTACCCCAATTTGTGTCACATCTACTGGAGCATCATGAGCATGTATTATGACGTCACAGTATATGATGACATCATAATTAGTATGCAGTATGACGTCACAATGTATTATGACGTCATAATATATCCGCATTATGACATCACAATATATTATGAGAGCGCAATTTGCAGGTTTCATGACCAATTTCGCTTACCCCAATTTATGTCACATCTACTGCAGCATCATCAGCATGTATTATGACGTCAGAGTATATGATGACATCATAAATAGTCTGCAGTATGATGTCACAATGTATTATGACGTCATAATGTATCCGCATTATGACATCACAATATAGTATGAGAGCGCAACATGCAGGTATTATGACCAATTTCGCTTACCCCAATTTGTGTCACATCTACTGGAGCATCTTGAGCATGTATTATGACGTCACAGTATATGATGACATCATAATTAGTATGCAGTATGAAGTCACAATGTACTATGACGTCATAATGTATCCGCATTATGACATCACAATATATTATGAGAGCGCAACATGCAGGTATTATGAGCAATTTCTCTTACCCCAAGTTGTGTCACATCTACTGGAGCATCATGAGCATGTATTATGACGTCACAGTATATGATGACATCATAATTACTATGCAGTATGACGTCACAATGTATTATGACGTCATAATGTATCCGCATTATGACAGCACAATATATTATGAGAGCGCAATTTGCAGGTTTCATAACCAATTTCGCTTACCCCAATTTGTGTCACATCTACTGCAGCATCATCAGCATGTATTATGACGTCAGAGTATATGATGACATCATAATTAGTATGCAGTATGACGTCACAATGTATTATGACGTCATAATGTATCCGCATTATGACATCACAATATATTATGAGAGCGCAACATGCAGGTATTATGAGCAATTTCTCTTTCCCCAATTTGTGTCACATCTACTGGAGCATCATGAGCATGTATTATGACGTCAGAGTATATGATGACATCATAATTAGTATGCAGTATGACGTCACAATGTATTATGACGTCATAATGTATCCGCATTATGACATCACAATATATTATGAGAGCGCAATTTGCAGGTTTCATGACCAATTTCGCTTACCCCAATTTGTGTCACATCTACTGCAGCATCATCAGCATGTATTATGACGTCAGAGTATATGATGACATCATAATTAGTATGCAGTATGATGTCACAATGTATTATGACGTCATAATGTATCCGCATTATGACATCACAATATACTATGAGAGCGCAACATGCAGGTATTATGACCAATTTCGCTTACCCCAAATTGTGTCACATCTACTGGAGCATCATGAGCATGTATTATGACGTCACAGTATATGATGACATCATAATTAGTATGCAGTATGAAGTCACAATGTATTATGACGTCATAATGTATCCGCATTATGACATCACAATATATTATGAGAGCGCAACATGCAGGTATTATGAGCAATTTCTATTACCCCAATTTGTGTCACATCTACTGGAGCATCATGAGCATGTATTATGACGTCAAAGTATATGATGACATCATAATTAGTATGCAGTATGACGTCACAATGTATTATGAAGTCATAATGTATCCGCATTATGACATCACAATATATTATGAGAGCGCAATTTGCAGGTTTCATGACCAATTTCGCTTACCCCAATTTACGTCACATCTACTGCAGCATCATCAGCATGTATTATGACGTCAGAGTATATGATGACATCATAAATAGTATGCAGTATGATGTCACAATGTATTATGATGTCATAATGTATCCGCATTATGACATCACAATATATTATGAGAGCGCAACATGCAGGTATTATGACCAATTTCGCTTACCACAATTTGTGTCACATCTACTGGAGGATCATGAGCATGTATTATGACGTCACAGTATATGATGACATCATAATTAGTATGCAGTATGAAGTCACAATGTATTATGACGTCATAATGTATCCGCATTATGACATCACAATATATTATGAGAGCGCAACATGCAGGTATTATGAGCAATTTCTCTTACCACAAGTTGTGTCACATCTACTGGAGCATCATGAGCATGTATTATGACGTCACAGTATATGATAACATCATAATTAGTATGCAGTATGACGTCACAATGTATTATGACGTCATAATGTATCCGCATTATGACAGCACAATATATTATGAGAGCGCAATTTGCAGGTTTCATGACCAATTTCGCTTACCCCAATTTGTGTCACATCTACTGCAGCATCATCAGCATGTATTATGACGTCACAGTATATGATGACATCATAATTAGTATGCAGTATGACGTCACAATGTATTATGACGTCATAATGTATCCGCATTATGACATCACAATATATTATGAGAGCGCAACATGCAGGTATTATGAGCAATTTCTCTTACCCCAATTTGTGTCACATCTACTGGAGCATCATGAGCATGTATTATGACGACAGAGTATATGATGACATCATAATTAGTATGCAGTATGACGTCACAATGTATTATGACGTCATAATGTATCCGCATTATGACATCACAATATATTATGAGAGCGCAATTTGCAGGTTTCATGACCAATTTCGCTTACCCCAATTTGTGTCACATCTACTGCAGCATCATCAGCATGTATTATGACGTCAGAGTATATGATGACATCATAATTAGTATGCAGTATGATGTCACAATGTATTATGACATCATAATGTATCCGCATTATGACATCACAATATATTATGAGAGCGCAACATGCAGGTATTATGAGCAATTTCTCTTACCCCAATTTGTGTCAAATCTACTGGAGAATCATGAGCATGTATTATGACGTCACAGTATATGATGACATCATAATTAGTATGCAGTATGAAGTCACAATGTATTATGACGTCATAATGTATCCGCATTATGACAGCACAATATATTATGAGAGCGCAACATGCAGGTATTATGACCAATTTCGCCTACCCCAATTTGTGTCACATCTACTGGAGCATCATGAGCATGCATTATGACGTCACAGTATATGATGACATCATAATTAGTATGCAGTATGAAGTCACAATGTATTATGACGTCATAATGTATCCGCATTATGACAGCACAATATATTATGAGAGCGCAACATGCAGGTATTATGAGCAATTTCTCTTACCCCAATTTGTGTCACATCTACTGGAGCATCATGAGCATGTATTATGACGTCACAGTATATGATGACATCATAATTAGTATGCAGTATGACGTCACAATGTATTATGACGTCATAATGTATCCGCATTATGACATCACAATATATTATGAGAGCGCAACATGCAGGTATTATGAGCAATTTCTCTTACCCCAATTTGTGTCACATCTACTGGAGCATCATGAGCATGTATTATGACGTCACAGTATATGATGACATCATAATTACTATGCAGTATGACGTCACAATGTATTATGACGTCATAATGTATCCGCATTATGACAGCACAATATATTATGAGAGCGCAATTTGCAGGTTTCATGACCAATTTCGCTTACCCCAATTTGTGTCAAATCTACTGCAGCATCATCAGCATGTATTATGACGTCACAGTATATGATGACATCATAATTAGTATGCAGTATGACGTCACAATGTATTATGACGTCATAATGTATCCGCATTATGACATCACAATATATTATGAGAGCGCAACATGCAGGTATTATGAGCAATTTCTCTTACCCCAATTTGTGTCACATCTACTGGAGCATCATGAGCATGTATTATGACGTCAGAGTATATGATGACATCATAATTAGTATGCAGTATGACGTCACAATGTATTATGACGTCATAATGTATCCGCATTATGACATCACAATATATTATGAGAGCGCAATTTGCAGGTTTCATGACCAATTTCGCTTACCCCAATTTGTGTCACATCTACTGCAGCATCATCAGCATGTATTATGACGTCAGAGTATATGATGACATCATAATTAGTATACAGTATGATGTCACAATGTATTATGACGTCATAATGTATCCGCATTATGACATCACAATATATTATGAGAGCGCAACATGTAGGTATTATGACCAATTTCGCTTACCACAATTTGTGTCACATCTACTGGAGCATCATGAGCATGTATTATGACGTCACAGTATATGATGACATCATAATTAGTATGCAGTATGAAGTCACAATGTATTATGACGTCATAATGTATCCGCATTATGACAGCACAATATATTATGAGAGCGCAACATGCAGGTATTATGAGCAATTTCTCTTACCCCAATTTGTGTCACATCTACTGGAGCATCATGAGCATGTATTATGACGTCACAGTATATGATGACATCATAATTAGTATGCAGTATGACGTCACAATGTATTATGACGTCATAATGTATCCGCATTATGACATCACAATATATTATGAGAGCGCAATTTGCAGGTTTCATGACCAATTTCGCTTACCCCAATTTGTGTCACATCTACTGCAGCATCATCAGCATATATTATGACGTCACAGTATATGATGACATCATAATTAGTATGCAGTATGACGTCACAATGTATTATGACGTCATAATGTATCCGCATTATGACATCACAATATATTATGAGAGCGCAACAAGCAGGTATTATGAGCAATTTCTCTTACCCCAATTTGTGTCACATCTACTGGAGCATCATGAGCATGTATTATGACGTCAGAGTATATGATTACATCATAATTAGTATGCAGTATGACGTCACAATGTATTATGACGTCATAATGTATCCGCATTATGACATCACAATATATTATGAGAGCGCAATTTGCAGGTTTCATGACCAATTTCGCTTACCCCAATTTGTGTCACATCTACTGCAGCATCATCAGCATGTATTATGACGTCAGAGTATATGATGACATCATAATTAGTATGCAGTATGATGTCACAATGTATTATGACGTCATAATGTATCCGCATTATGACATCAATATATTATGAGAGCGCAACATGCAGGTATTATGACCAATTTCGCTTACCCCAATTTGTGTCACATCTACTGGAGCATCATGAGCATGTATTATGACGTCAGAGTATATGATGACATCATAATTAGTATGCAGTATGAAGTCACAATGTATTATGACGTCATAATGTATCCGCATTATGACATCACAATATATTATGAGAGCGCAACATGCAGGTATTATGAGCAATTTCTCTTACCCCAATTTGTGTCACATCTACTGGAGTATCATGAGCATGTATTATGACGTCACAGTATATGATGACATCATAATTAGTATGCAGTATGACGTCACAATGTATTATGACGTCATAATGTATCCGCATTATGACATAACAATATATTATGAGAGCGCAATTTGCAGGTTTCATGACCAATTTCGCTTACCCCAATTTCTGTCAAATCTACTGGAGAATCATGAGCATGTATTATGACGTCACAGTATATGATGACATCATAATTAGTATGCAGTATGACGTCACAATGTATTATGACATCATAATGTATCCGCATTATGACATCACAATATATTATGAGAGCGTAATTTGCAGGTATTATGAGCAATATCTCTTACCCCAATTTGTGTCACATCTACTGGAGCATCATGAGCATGTATTATGACGTCAGAGTATATGATGACATCATAATTAGTATGCAGTATGACGTCACAATGTATTATGACGTCATAATGTATCCGCATTATGACATCACAATATATTATGAGAGCGCAATTTGCAGGTTACATGACCAATTTCGCTTACCCCAATTTGTGTCACATCTACTGCAGCATCATCAGCATGTATTATGACGTCAGAGTATATAATGACATCATAATTAGTATGCAGTATGAAGTCACAATGTATTATGACGTCATAATGTATCCGCATTCTGACAGCACAATATATTATGAGAGCGCAACATGCAGGTATTATGACCAATTTCGCTTACCCCAATTTGTGTCACATCTACTGGAGCATCATGAGCATGTATTATGACGTCACAGTATATGATGACATCATAATTAGTATGCAGTATGAAGTCACAATGTATTATGACGTCATAATGTATCCGCATTATGACATCACAATATATTATGAGAGCGCAACATGCAGGTATTATGAGCAATTTCTCTTACCCCAATTTGTGTCACATCTACTGGAGCATCATGAGCATGTATTATGACCTCACAGTATATGATGACATCATAATTAGTATGCAGTATGACGTCACAATGTATTATGACGTCATAATGTGTCCGCATTATGACAGCACAATATATTATGAGAGCGCAATTTGCAGGTTTCATGACCCATTTCGCTTACCCCAATTTGTGTCACATCTACTGCAGCATCATCAGCATGTATTATGACGTCAGAGTATATGATGACATCATAATTAGTATGCAGTATGATGTCACAATGTATTATGACGTCATAATGTATCCGCATTATGACATCACAATATATTATGAGAGCGCAATTTGCAGGTTTCATGACCCATTTCGCTTACCCCAATTTGTGTCACATCTACTGCAGCATCATCAGCATATATTATGACGTCAGAGTATATGATGACATCATAATTAGTATGCAGTATGACGTCACAATGTATTATGACGTCATAATGTATCCGCATTATGACATCACAATATATTATGAGAGCGCAACATGCAGGTATTATGAGCAATTTCTCTTACCCCAATTTGTGTCACATCTACTGGAGCATCATGAGCATGTATTATGACGTCAGAGTATATGATGACATCATAATTAGTATGCAGTATGACGTCACAATGTATTATGACGTCATAATGTATCCGCATTATGACATCACAATATATTATGAGAGCGAAATTTGCAGGTTTCATGACCAATTTCGCTTACCCCAATTTGTGTCACATCTACTGCAGCATCATCAGCATTTATTATGACGTCAGAGTATATGATGACATCATAATTAGTATGCAGTATGATGTCACAATGTATTATGACGTCATAATGTATCCGCATTATGACATCAATATATTATGAGAGCGCAACATGCAGGTATTATGACCAATTTCGCTTACCCCAATTTGTGTCACATCTACTGGAGCATCATGAGCATGTATTATGACGTCACAGTATATGATGACATCATAATTAGTATGCAGTATGAAGTCACAATGTATTATGACGTCATAATGTATCCGCATTATGACAGCACAATATATTATGAGAGCGCAACATGCAGGTATTATGAGCAATTTCTCTTACCCCAATTTGTGTCACATCTACTGGAGCATCATGAGCATGTATTATGACGTCACAGTATATGATGACATCATAATTAGTATGCAGTATGACGTCACAATGTATTATGACGTCATAATTTATCCGCATTATAACATCACAATATATTATGAGAGCGCAATTTGCAGGTTTCATGACCAATTTCGCTTACCCCAATTTGTGTCAAATCTACTGGAGAATCATGAGCATGTATTATGACGTCACAGTATATGATGACATCATAATTAGTATGCAGTATGACGTCACAATGTATTATGACGTCATAATGTATCCGCATTATGACATCACAATATATTATGAGAGCGCAACATGCAGGTCTTATGAGCAATTTCTCTTACCCCAATTTGTGTCACATCTACTGGAGCATCATGAGCATGTATAATGACGTCAGAGTATATGATGACATCATAATTAGTATGCAGTATGACGTCACAATGTATTATGACGTCATAATGTATCCGCATTATGACATCACAATATATTATGAGAGCGCAATTTGCAGGTTTCATGACCAATTTCGCTTACCCCAATTTGTGTCACATCTACTACAGCATCATCAGCATGTATTATGACGTCAGAGTATATTATGACATTATAATTAGTATGCAGTATGATGTCACAATGTATTATGATGTCATAATGTATCCGCATTATGACATCACAATATATTATGAGAGCGCAACATGCAGGTATTATGACGAATTTCGCTTACCCCAATTTGTGTCACATCTACTGGAGCATCATGAGCATGTATTATGACGTCACAGTATATGATGACATCATAATTAGTATGCAGTATGAAGTCACAATGTATTATGACGTCATAATGTATCCGCATTATGACATCACAATATATTATGAGAGCGCAACATGCAGGTATTATGAGCAATTTCTCTTACCCCAATTTGTGTCACATCTACTGGAGTATCATGAGCATGTATTATGACGTCACAGTATATGATGACATCATAATTAGTATGCAGTATGACGTCACAATGTATTATGACGTCATAATGTATCCGCATTATGACATCACAATATATTATGATAGCGCAATTTGCAGGTTTCATGACCAATTTCGCTTACCCCAATTTCTGTCACATCTACTGCAGCATCATCAGCATGTATTATGACGTCACAGTATATGATGACATCATAATTAGTATGCAGTATGACGTCACAATGTATTATGACGTCATAATGTATCCGCATTATGACATCACAATATATTATGAGAGCGTAATTTGCAGGTATTATGAGCAATTTCTCTTACCCCAATTTGTGTCACATCTACTGGAGCATCATGAGCATGTATTATGACGTCAGAGTATATGATGACATCATAATTAGTATGCAGTATGACGTCACAATGTATTATGACGTCATAATGTATCCGCATTATGACATCACAATATATTATGAGAGCGCAATTTGCAGGTTTCATGACCAATTTCGCTTACCCCAATTTGTGTCACATCTACTGCAGCATCATCAGCATGTATTATGACGTCAGAGTATATGATGACATCATAATTAGTATGCAGTATGAAGTCACAATGTATTATGACGTCATAATGTATCCGCATTATGACAGCACAATATATTATGAGAGCGCAACATGCAGGTATTATGACCAATTTCGCTTACCCCAATTTGTGTCAACATCTACTGGAGCATCATGAGCATGTATTATGACGTCACAGTATATGATGACATCATAATTAGTATGCAGTATGAAGTCACAATGTATTATGACGTCATAATGTATCCGCATTATGACATCACAATATATTATGAGAGCGCAACATGCAGGTATTATGAGCAATTTCTCTTACCCCAATTTGTGTCACATCTACTGGAGCATCATGAGCATGTATTATGACATCACAGTATATGATGACATCATAATTAGTATGCAGTATGACGTCACAATGTGTTATGACGTCATAATGTATCCGCATTATGACAGCACAATATATTATGAGAGCGCAATTTGCAGGTTTCATGACCAATTTCGCTTACCCCAATTTGTGTCACATCTACTGCAGCATCATCAGCATGTATTATGACGTCAGAGTATATGATGACATCATAATTAGTATGCAGTATGATGTCACAATGTATTATGACGTCATAATATATCCGCATTATGACATCACAATATATTATGAGAGCGCAACATGCAGGTATTATGACCAATTTTGCTTACCCCAATTTGTGTCACATCTACTGGAGCATCATGAGCATGTATTATGACGTCACAGTATATGATGACATCATAATTAGTATGCAGTATGAAGTCACAATGTATTATGGCGTCATAATGCATCCGCATTATGACATCACAATATATTATGAGAGCGCAACATGCAGGTATTATGAGCAATTTCTCTTATCCCAATTAGTGTCACATCTACTGGAGCATCATGAGCATATATTATGACGTCACAGTATATGATGACATCATAATTAGTATGCAGTATGACGTCACAATGTATTATGACGTCATAATGTATCCGCATTATGACATCACAATATATTATGAGAGCGCAATTTGCAGGTTTCATGACCCATTTCGCTTACCCCAATTTGTGTCACATCTACTGCAGCATCATCAGCATGTATTATGACGTCAGAGTATATGATGACATCATAATTAGTATGCAGTATGATGTCATATTGTATTATGATGTCATAATGTATCCGCATTATGACATCACAATATATTATGAGAGCGCAACATGCAGGTATTATGAGCAATTTCTCTTACCCCAAGTTGTGTCACATCTACTGGAGCATCATGAGCATGTATTATGACGTCACAGTATATGATGACATCATAATTACTATGCAGTATGACGTCACAATGTATTATGACGTCATAATGTATCCGCATTATGACAGCACAATATATTATGAGAGCGCAATTTGCAGGTTTCATAACCAATTTCGCTTACCCCAATTTGTGTCACATCTACTGCAGCATCATCAGCATGTATTATGACGTCAGAGTATATGATGACATCATAATTAGTATGCAGTATGACGTCACAATGTATTATGACGTCATAATGTATCCGCATTATGACATCACAATATATTATGAGAGCGCAACATGCAGGTATTATGAGCAATTTCTCTTTCCCCAATTTGTGTCACATCTACTGGAGCATCATGAGCATGTATTATGACGTCAGAGTATATGATGACATCATAATTAGTATGCAGTATGACGTCACAATGTATTATGACGTCATAATGTATCCGCATTATGACATCACAATATATTATGAGAGCGCAATTTGCAGGTTTCATGACCAATTTCGCTTACCCCAATTTGTGTCACATCTACTGCAGCATCATCAGCATGTATTATGACGTCAGAGTATATGATGACATCATAATTAGTATGCAGTATGATGTCACAATGTATTATGACGTCATAATGTATCCGCATTATGACATCACAATATACTATGAGAGCGCAACATGCAGGTATTATGAGCAATTTCTCTTACCCCAATTTGTGTCAAATCTACTGGAGAATCATGAGCATGTATTATGACGTCACAGTATATGATGACATCATAATTAGTATGCAGTATGAAGTCACAATGTATTATGACGTCATAATGTATCCGCATTATGACAGCACAATATATTATGAGAGCGCAACATGCAGGTATTATGACCAATTTCGCTTACCCCAATTTGTGTCACATCTACTGGAGCATCATGAGCATGTATTATGACGTCACAGTATATGATGACATCATAATTAGTATGCAGTATGAAGTCACAATGTATTATGACGTCATAATGTATCCGCATTATGACAGCACAATATATTATGAGAGCGCAACATGCAGGTAGTATGAGCAATTTCTCTTACCCCAATTTGTGTCACATCTACTGGAGCATCATGAGCATGTATTATGACGTCACAGTATATGATGACATCATAATTAGTATGCAGTATGACGTCACAATGTATTATGACGTCATAATGTATCCGCATTATGACATCACAATATATTATGAGAGCGCAATTTGCAGGTTTCATGACCAAATTCGCTTACCCCAATTTGTGTCACATCTACTGCAGCATCATCAGCATGTATTATGACGTCACAGTATATGATGACATCATAATTAGTATGCAGTATGACGTCACAATATATTATGACGTCATAATGTATCCGCATTATGACATCACAATAAATTATGAGAGCGCAATTTGCAGGTTTCATGACCAATTTCGCTTACCCCAATTTGTGTCACATCTACTGGAGCATCATAAGCATGTATTATGACGTCACAGTATATGATGACATCATAATTAGTATGTGGTATGATGTCACAATGTATTATGACGTCATAATGTATCCGCATTATGACAGCACAATATATTATGAGAGCGCAACATGCAGGTATTATGACCAATTTCGCCTACCCCAATTTGTGTCACATCTACTGGAGCATCATGAGCATGTATTATGACGTCACAGTATATGATGACATCATAATTAGTATGCAGTATGAAGTCACAATGTATTATGACGTCATAATGTGTCCGCATTATGACAGCACAATATATTATGAGAGCGCAACATGCAGGTATTATGAGCAATTTCTCTTACCCCAATTTGTGTCACATCTACTGGAGCATCATGAGCATGTATTATGACGTCACAGTATATGATGACATCATAATTAGTATGCAGTATGACGTCACAATGTATTATGACGTCATAATGTATCCGCATTATGACATCACAATATATTATGAGAGCGCAACATGCAGGTATTATGAGCAATTTCTCTTACCCCAATTTGTGTCACATCTACTGGAGCATCATGAGCATGTATTATGACGTCACAGTATATGATGACATCATAATTAGTATGCAGTATGACGTCACAATGTATTATGACGTCATAATGTATCCGCATTATGACAGCACAATATATTATGAGAGCGCAATTTGCTGGTTTCATGACCAATTTCGCTTACCCCAATTTGTGTCACATCTACTGCAGCATCATCAGCATGTATTATGACGTCACAGTATATGATGACATCACAATTAGTATGCAGTATGATGTCACAATGTATTATGACGTCATAATGTATCTGCATTATGACATCACAATATATTATGAGAGCGCAACATGCAGGTATTATGACCAATTTCGCTTACCCCAAATTGTGTCACATCTACTGGAGCATCATGAGCATGTATTATGACGTCACAGTATATGATGACATCATAATTAGTATGCAGTATGAAGTCACAATGTATTATGACGTCATAATGTATCCGCATTATGACATCACAATATATTATGAGAGCGCAACATGCAGGTATTATGAGCAATTTCTATTACCCCAATTTGTGTCACATCTACTGGAGCATCATGAGCATGTATTATGACGTCAAAGTATATGATGACATCATAATTAGTATGCAGTATGACGTCACAATGTATTATGAAGTCATAATGTATCCGCATTATGACATCACAATATATCATGAGAGCGCAATTTGCAGGTTTCATGACCAATTTCGCTTACCCCAATTTACGTCACATCTACTGCAGCATCATCAGCATGTATTATGACGTCAGAGTATATGATGACATCATAAATAGTATGCAGTATGATGTCACAATGTATTATGACGTCATAATGTATCCGCATTATGACATCACAATATATTATGAGAGCGCAACATGCAGGTATTATGACCAATTTCGCTTACCACAATTTGTGTCACATCTACTGGAGGATCATGAGCATGTATTATGACGTCACAGTATATGATGACATCATAATTAGTATGCAGTATGAAGTCACAATGTATTATGACGTCATAATGTATCCTCATTATGACATCACAATATATTATGAGAGCGCAACATGCAGGTATTATGAGCAATTTCTCTTACCACAAGTTGTGTCACATCTACTGGAGCATCATGAGCATGTATTATGACGTCACAGTATATGATAACATCATAATTAGTATGCAGTATGACGTCACAATGTATTATGACGTCATAATGTATCCGCATTATGACAGCACAATATATTATGAGAGCGCAATTTGCAGGTTTCATGACCAATTTCGCTTACCCCAATTTGTGTCACATCTACTGCAGCATCATCAGCATGTATTATGACGTCACAGTATATGATGACATCATAATTAGTATGCAGTATGACGTCACAATGTATTATGACGTCATAATGTATCCGCATTATGACATCACAATATATTATGAGAGCGCAACATGCAGGTATTATGAGCAATTTCTCTTACCCCAATTTGTGTCACATCTACTGGAGCATCATGAGCATGTATTATGACGACAGAGTATATGATGACATCATAATTAGTATGCAGTATGACGTCACAATGTATTATGACGTCATAATGTATCCGCATTATGACATCACAATATATTATGAGAGCGCAATTTGCAGGTTTCATGACCAATTTCGCTTACCCCAATTTGTGTCACATCTACTGCAGCATCATCAGCATGTATTATGACGTCAGAGTATATGATGACATCATAATTAGTATGCAGTATGATGTCACAATGTATTATGACATCATAATGTATCCGCATTATGACATCACAATATATTATGAGAGCGCAACATGCAGGTATTATGAGCAATTTCTCTTACCCCAATTTGTGTCAAATCTACTGGAGAATCATGAGCATGTATTATGACGTCACAGTATATGATGACATCATAATTAGTATGCAGTATGAAGTCACAATGTATTATGACGTCATAATGTATCCGCATTATGACAGCACAATATATTATGAGAGCGCAACATGCAGGTATTATGACCAATTTCGCCTACCCCAATTTGTGTCACATCTACTGGAGCATCATGAGCATGCATTATGACGTCACAGTATATGATGACATCATAATTAGTATGCAGTATGAAGTCACAATGTATTATGACGTCATAATGTATCCGCATTATGACAGCACAATATATTATGAGAGCGCAACATGCAGGTATTATGAGCAATTTCTCTTACCCCAATTTGTGTCACATCTACTGGAGCATCATGAGCATGTATTATGACGTCACAGTATATGATGACATCATAATTAGTATGCAGTATGACGTCACAATGTATTATGACGTCATAATGTATCCGCATTATGACATCACAATATATTATGAGAGCGCAACATGCAGGTATTATGAGCAATTTCTCTTACCCCAAGTTGTGTCACATCTACTGGAGCATCATGAGCATGTATTATGACGTCACAGTATATGATGACATCATAATTACTATGCAGTATGACGTCACAATGTATTATGACGTCATAATGTATCCGCATTATGACAGCACAATATATTATGAGAGCGCAATTTGCAGGTTTCATGACCAATTTCGCTTACCCCAATTTGTGTCAAATCTACTGCAGCATCATCAGCATGTATTATGACGTCACAGTATATGATGACATCATAATTAGTATGCAGTATGACGTCACAATGTATTATGACGTCATAATGTATCCGCATTATGACATCACAATATATTATGAGAGCGCAACATGCAGGTATTATGAGCAATTTCTCTTACCCCAATTTGTGTCACATCTACTGGAGCATCATGAGCATGTATTATGACGTCAGAGTATATGATGACATCATAATTAGTATGCAGTATGACGTCACAATGTATTATGACGTCATAATGTATCCGCATTATGACATCACAATATATTATGAGAGCGCAATTTGCAGGTTTCATGACCAATTTCGCTTACCCCAATTTGTGTCACATCTACTGCAGCATCATCAGCATGTATTATGACGTCAGAGTATATGATGACATCATAATTAGTATACAGTATGATGTCACAATGTATTATGACGTCATAATGTATCCGCATTATGACATCACAATATATTATGAGAGCGCAACATGTAGGTATTATGACCAATTTCGCTTACCACAATTTGTGTCACATCTACTGGAGCATCATGAGCATGTATTATGACGTCACAGTATATGATGACATCATAATTAGTATGCAGTATGAAGTCACAATGTATTATGACGTCATAATGTATCCGCATTATGACAGCACAATATATTATGAGAGCGCAACATGCAGGTATTATGAGCAATTTCTCTTACCCCAATTTGTGTCACATCTACTGGAGCATCATGAGCATGTATTATGACGTCACAGTATATGATGACATCATAATTAGTATGCAGTATGACGTCACAATGTATTATGACGTCATAATGTATCCGCATTATGACATCACAATATATTATGAGAGCGCAATTTGCAGGTTTCATGACCAATTTCGCTTACCCCAATTTGTGTCACATCTACTGCAGCATCATCAGCATATATTATGACGTCACAGTATATGATGACATCATAATTAGTATGCAGTATGACGTCACAATGTATTATGACGTCATAATGTATCCGCATTATGACATCACAATATATTATGAGAGCGCAACAAGCAGGTATTATGAGCAATTTCTCTTACCCCAATTTGTGTCACATCTACTGGAGCATCATGAGCATGTATTATGACGTCAGAGTATATGATTACATCATAATTAGTATGCAGTATGACGTCACAATGTATTATGACGTCATAATGTATCCGCATTATGACATCACAATATATTATGAGAGCGCAATTTGCAGGTTTCATGACCAATTTCGCTTACCCCAATTTGTGTCACATCTACTGCAGCATCATCAGCATGTATTATGACGTCAGAGTATATGATGACATCATAATTAGTATGCAGTATGATGTCACAATGTATTATGACGTCATAATGTATCCGCATTATGACATCAATATATTATGAGAGCGCAACATGCAGGTATTATGACCAATTTCGCTTACCCCAATTTGTGTCACATCTACTGGAGCATCATGAGCATGTATTATGACGTCAGAGTATATGATGACATCATAATTAGTATGCAGTATGAAGTCACAATGTATTATGATGTCATAATGTATCCGCATTATGACATCACAATATATTATGAGAGCGCAACATGCAGGTATTATGAGCAATTTCTCTTACCCCAATTTGTGTCACATCTACTGGAGTATCATGAGCATGTATTATGACGTCACAGTATATGATGACATCATAATTAGTATGCAGTATGACGTCACAATGTATTATGACGTCATAATGTATCCGCATTATGACATAACAATATATTATGAGAGCGCAATTTGCAGGTTTCATGACCAATTTCGCTTACCCCAATTTCTGTCAAATCTACTGGAGAATCATGAGCATGTATTATGACGTCACAGTATATGATGACATCATAATTAGTATGCAGTATGACGTCACAATGTATTATGACATCATAATGTATCCGCATTATGACATCACAATATATTATGAGAGCGTAATTTGCAGGTATTATGAGCAATATCTCTTACCCCAATTTGTGTCACATCTACTGGAGCATCATGAGCATGTATTATGACGTCAGAGTATATGATGACATCATAATTAGTATGCAGTATGACGTCACAATGTATTATGACGTCATAATGTATCCGCATTATGACATCACAATATATTATGAGAGCGCAATTTGCAGGTTACATGACCAATTTCGCTTACCCCAATTTGTGTCACATCTACTGCAGCATCATCAGCATGTATTATGACGTCAGAGTATATAATGACATCATAATTAGTATGCAGTATGAAGTCACAATGTATTATGACGTCATAATGTATCCGCATTCTGACAGCACAATATATTATGAGAGCGCAACATGCAGGTATTATGACCAATTTCGCTTACCCCAATTTGTGTCACATCTACTGGAGCATCATGAGCATGTATTATGACGTCACAGTATATGATGACATCATAATTAGTATGCAGTATGAAGTCACAATGTATTATGACGTCATAATGTATCCGCATTATGACATCACAATATATTATGAGAGCGCAACATGCAGGTATTATGAGCAATTTCTCTTACCCCAATTTGTGTCACATCTACTGGAGCATCATGAGCATGTATTATGACGTCACAGTATATGATGACATCATAATTAGTATGCAGTATGACGTCACAATGTATTATGACGTCATAATGTGTCCGCATTATGACAGCACAATATATTATGAGAGCGCAATTTGCAGGTTTCATGACCCATTTCGCTTACCCCAATTTGTGTCACATCTACTGCAGCATCATCAGCATGTATTATGACGTCAGAGTATATGATGACATCATAATTAGTATGCAGTATGATGTCACAATGTATTATGACGTCATAATGTATCCGCATTATGACATCACAATATATTATGAGAGCGCAATTTGCAGGTTTCATGACCCATTTCGCTTACCCCAATTTGTGTCACATCTACTGCAGCATCATCAGCATATATTATGACGTCAGAGTATATGATGACATCATAATTAGTATGCAGTATGACGTCACAATGTATTATGACGTCATAATGTATCCGCATTATGACATCACAATATATTATGAGAGCGCAACATGCAGGTATTATGAGCAATTTCTCTTACCCCAATTTGTGTCACATCTACTGGAGCATCATGAGCATGTATTATGACGTCAGAGTATATGATGACATCATAATTAGTATGCAGTATGACGTCACAATGTATTATGACGTCATAATGTATCCGCATTATGACATCACAATATATTATGAGAGCGAAATTTGCAGGTTTCATGACCAATTTCGCTTACCCCAATTTGTGTCACATCTACTGCAGCATCATCAGCATTTATTATGACGTCAGAGTATATGATGACATCATAATTAGTATGCAGTATGATGTCACAATGTATTATGACGTCATAATGTATCCGCATTATGACATCAATATATTATGAGAGCGCAACATGCAGGTATTATGACCAATTTCGCTTACCCCAATTTGTGTCACATCTACTGGAGCATCATGAGCATGTATTATGACGTCACAGTATATGATGACATCATAATTAGTATGCAGTATGAAGTCACAATGTATTATGACGTCATAATGTATCCGCATTATGACAGCACAATATATTATGAGAGCGCAACATGCAGGTATTATGAGCAATTTCTCTTACCCCAATTTGTGTCACATCTACTGGAGCATCATGAGCATGTATTATGACGTCACAGTATATGATGACATCATAATTAGTATGCAGTATGACGTCACAATGTATTATGACGTCATAATTTATCCGCATTATAACATCACAATATATTATGAGAGCGCAATTTGCAGGTTTCATGACCAATTTCGCTTACCCCAATTTGTGTCAAATCTACTGGAGAATCATGAGCATGTATTATGACGTCACAGTATATGATGACATCATAATTAGTATGCAGTATGACGTCACAATGTATTATGACGTCATAATGTATCCGCATTATGACATCACAATATATTATGAGAGCGCAACATGCAGGTCTTATGAGCAATTTCTCTTACCCCAATTTGTGTCACATCTACTGGAGCATCATGAGCATGTATAATGACGTCAGAGTATATGATGACATCATAATTAGTATGCAGTATGACGTCACAATGTATTATGACGTCATAATGTATCCGCATTATGACATCACAATATATTATGAGAGCGCAATTTGCAGGTTTCATGACCAATTTCGCTTACCCCAATTTGTGTCACATCTACTACAGCATCATCAGCATGTATTATGACGTCAGAGTATATTATGACATTATAATTAGTATGCAGTATGATGTCACAATGTATTATGATGTCATAATGTATCCGCATTATGACATCACAATATATTATGAGAGCGCAACATGCAGGTATTATGACGAATTTCGCTTACCCCAATTTGTGTCACATCTACTGGAGCATCATGAGCATGTATTATGACGTCACAGTATATGATGACATCATAATTAGTATGCAGTATGAAGTCACAATGTATTATGACGTCATAATGTATCCGCATTATGACATCACAATATATTATGAGAGCGCAACATGCAGGTATTATGAGCAATTTCTCTTACCCCAATTTGTGTCACATCTACTGGAGTATCATGAGCATGTATTATGACGTCACAGTATATGATGACATCATAATTAGTATGCAGTATGACGTCACAATGTATTATGACGTCATAATGTATCCGCATTATGACATCACAATATATTATGATAGCGCAATTTGCAGGTTTCATGACCAATTTCGCTTACCCCAATTTCTGTCACATCTACTGCAGCATCATCAGCATGTATTATGACGTCACAGTATATGATGACATCATAATTAGTATGCAGTATGACGTCACAATGTATTATGACGTCATAATGTATCCGCATTATGACATCACAATATATTATGAGAGCGTAATTTGCAGGTATTATGAGCAATTTCTCTTACCCCAATTTGTGTCACATCTACTGGAGCATCATGAGCATGTATTATGACGTCAGAGTATATGATGACATCATAATTAGTATGCAGTATGACGTCACAATGTATTATGACGTCATAATGTATCCGCATTATGACATCACAATATATTATGAGAGCGCAATTTGCAGGTTTCATGACCAATTTCGCTTACCCCAATTTGTGTCACATCTACTGCAGCATCATCAGCATGTATTATGACGTCAGAGTATATGATGACATCATAATTAGTATGCAGTATGAAGTCACAATGTATTATGACGTCATAATGTATCCGCATTATGACAGCACAATATATTATGAGAGCGCAACATGCAGGTATTATGACCAATTTCGCTTACCCCAATTTGTGTCAACATCTACTGGAGCATCATGAGCATGTATTATGACGTCACAGTATATGATGACATCATAATTAGTATGCAGTATGAAGTCACAATGTATTATGACGTCATAATGTATCCGCATTATGACATCACAATATATTATGAGAGCGCAACATGCAGGTATTATGAGCAATTTCTCTTACCCCAATTTGTGTCACATCTACTGGAGCATCATGAGCATGTATTATGACATCACAGTATATGATGACATCATAATTAGTATGCAGTATGACGTCACAATGTGTTATGACGTCATAATGTATCCGCATTATGACAGCACAATATATTATGAGAGCGCAATTTGCAGGTTTCATGACCAATTTCGCTTACCCCAATTTGTGTCACATCTACTGCAGCATCATCAGCATGTATTATGACGTCAGAGTATATGATGACATCATAATTAGTATGCAGTATGATGTCACAATGTATTATGACGTCATAATATATCCGCATTATGACATCACAATATATTATGAGAGCGCAACATGCAGGTATTATGACCAATTTTGCTTACCCCAATTTGTGTCACATCTACTGGAGCATCATGAGCATGTATTATGACGTCACAGTATATGATGACATCATAATTAGTATGCAGTATGAAGTCACAATGTATTATGGCGTCATAATGCATCCGCATTATGACATCACAATATATTATGAGAGCGCAACATGCAGGTATTATGAGCAATTTCTCTTATCCCAATTAGTGTCACATCTACTGGAGCATCATGAGCATATATTATGACGTCACAGTATATGATGACATCATAATTAGTATGCAGTATGACGTCACAATGTATTATGACGTCATAATGTATCCGCATTATGACATCACAATATATTATGAGAGCGCAATTTGCAGGTTTCATGACCCATTTCGCTTACCCCAATTTGTGTCACATCTACTGCAGCATCATCAGCATGTATTATGACGTCACAGTATATGATGACATCATAATTAGTATGCAGTATGACGTCACAATGTATTATGACGTCATAATGTATCCGCATTATGACATCACAGTATATTATGAGAGCGCAACATGCAGGTATTATGAGCAATTTCTCTTACCCCAATTTGTGTCACATCTACTGGAGCATCATGAGCATGTATTATGACGTCAGAGTATATGATGACATCATAATTAGTATGCAGTATGACGTCACAATGTATTATGACGTCATAATGTATCCGCATTATGACATCACAATATATTATGAGAGCGCAATTTGCAGGTTTCATGACCAATTTCGCTTACCCCAATTTGTGTCACATCTACTGCAGCATCATCAGCATGTATTATGACGTCAGAGTATATGATGACATCATAATTAGTATGCAGTATGATGTCATATTGTATTATGATGTCATAATGTATCCGCATTATGACATCACAATATATTATGAGAGCGCAACATGCAGGTATTATGAGCAATTTCTCTTACCCCAATTTGTGTCAAATCTACTGGAGAATCATGAGCATGTATTATGACGTCACAGTATATGATGACATCATAATTAGTATGCAGTATGAAGTCACAATGTATTATGACGTCATAATGTATCCGCATTATGACAGCACAATATATTATGAGAGCGCAACATGCAGGTATTATGACCAATTTCGCCTACCCCAATTTGTGTCACATCTACTGGAGCATCATGAGCATGTATTATGACGTCACAGTATATGATGACATCATAATTAGTATGCAGTATGACGTCACAATGTATTATGACGTCATAATGTATCCGCATTATGACAGCACAATATATTATGAGAGCGCAACATGCAGGTATTATGACCATTTTCTCTTACCCCAATTTGTGTCACATCTACTGGAGCATCATGAGCATGTATTATGACGTCACAGTATAAGATGACATCATAATTAGTATGCAGTATGACATCACAATGTATTATGACGTCATAATGTATCCGCATTATGACATCACAATATATTATGAGAGCGCAACATGCAGGTATTATGAGCAATTTCTCTTACCCCAATTTGTGTCACATCTACTGGAGCATCATGAGCATGTATTATGACGTCACAGTATATGATGACATCATAATTAGTATGCAGTATGGCGTCACAATGTATTATGACGTCATAATGTATCCGCATTATGACAGCACAATATATTATGAGAGCGCAATTTGCAGGTTTCATGACCAATTTCGCTTACCCCAATTTGTGTCACATCTACTGCAGCATCATCAGCATGTATTATGACGTCACAGTATATGATGACATCACAATTAGTATGCAGTATGATGTCACAATGTATTATGACGTCATAATGTATCCGCATTATGACATCACAATATATTATGAGAGCGCAACATGCAGGTATTATGACCAATTTCGCTTACCCCAATTTGTGTCACATCTACTGGAGCATCATGAGCATGTATTATGACGTCACAGTATATGATGACATCATAATTAGTATGCAGTATGACGTCACAATGTATTATGACGTCATAATGTATCCGCATTATGACATCACAATATATTATGAGAGCGCAATTTGCAGGTTTCATGACCAATTTCGCTTACCCCAATTTATGTCACATCTACTGCAGCATCATGAGCATGTATTATGACGTCAGAGTATATGATGACATCATAATTAGTATGCAGTATGATGTCACAATGTTTTATGACGTCATAATGTATCCGCATTATGACATCACAATATATTATGAGAGCGCAACATGCAGGTATTATGACCAATTTCGCTTACCCCAATTTGTGTCACATCTACTGGAGCATCATGAGCATGTATTATGACGTCACAGTATATGATGACATCATAATTAGTATGCAGTATGAAGTCACAATGTATTATGACGTCATAATATATCCGCATTATGACATCACAATATATTATGAGAGCGCAACATGCAGGTATTATGAGCAATTTCTCTTACCCCAATTTGTGTCACATCTACTGCAGCATCATGAGCATGTATTATGACGTCACAGTATATGATGACATCATAATTAGTATGCAGTATGACGTCACAATATATTATGACGTCATAATGTACCCGCATTATGACAGCACAATATATTATGAGAGCGCAATTTGCAGGTTTCATGACCAATTTCACTTACCCCAATTTGTGTCACATCTACTGCAGCATCATCAGCATGTATTATGACGTCACAGTATATGAAGACATCATAATTAGTATGCAGTATGACGTCACAATGTATTATGACGTCATAATGTATCCGCATTATGACATCACAATATATTATGAGAGCGCAACATGCAGGTATTATGAGCAATTTCTCTTACCCCAATTTGTGTCACATCTACTGGAGCATCATGAGCATGTATTATGACGTCAGAGTATATGATGACATCATAATTAGTATGCAGTATGACGTCACAATGTATTATGACGTCATAATGTATCCGCATTATGACATCACAATATAATATGAGAGCGCAATTTGCAGGTTTCATGACCAATTTCGCTTACCCCAATTTGTGTCACATCTACTGCAGCATCATCAGCATGTATTATGACGTCAGAGTATAAGATGACATCATAATTAGTATGCAGTATGATGTCACAATGTATTATGACGTCATAATGTATCCGCATTATGACATCACAATATATTATGAGAGCGCAACATGTAGGTATTATGACCAAATTCGCTTACCACAATTTGTGTCACATCTGCTGGAGCATCATGAGCATGTATTATGACGTCACAGTATATGATGACATCATAATTAGTATGCAGTATGAAGTCACAATGTATTATGACGTCATAATGTATCCGCATTATGACAGCACAATATATTATGAGAGCGCAACATGCAGGTATTATGAGCAATTTCTCTTACCCCAATTTGTGTCACATCTACTGGAGCATCATGAGCATGTATTATGACGTCACAGTATATGATGACATCATAATTAGTCTGAAGTATGACGTCACAATGTATTATGACGTCATAATGTATCCGCATTATGACATCACAATATATTATCAGAGCGCAATTTGCAGGTTTCATGACCCATTTCGCTTACCCCAATTTGTGTCACATCTACTGCAGCATCATCAGCATATATTATGACGTCACAGTATATGATGACATCATAATTAGTATGCAGTATGACGTCACAATGTATTATGACGTCATAATGTATCCGCATTATGACATCACAATATATTATGAGAGCGCAACAAGCAGGTATTATGAGCAATTTCTCTTACCCCAATTTGTGTCACATCTACTGGAGCATCATGAGCATGTATTATGACGTCAGAGTATATGATGACACCATAATTAGTATGCAGTATGACGTCAAAATGTATTATGACGTCATAATGTATCCGCATTATGACATCACAATATATTATGAGAGCGCAATTTGCAGGTTTCATGACCAATTTCGCTTACCCCAATTTGTGTCACATCTACTGCAGCATCATCAGCATGTATTATGACGTCAGAGTATATGATGACATCATAATTAGTATGCAGTATGATGTCACAATGTATTATGACGTCATAATGTATCCGCATTATGACATCAATATATTATGAGAGCGCAACATGCAGGTATTATGACCAATTTCGCTTACCCCAATTTGTGTCACATCTACTGGAGCATCATGAGCATGTATTATGACGTCACAGTATATGATGACATCATAATTAGTATGCAGTATGAAGTCACAATGTATTATGACGTCATAATGTATCCGCATTATGACATCACAATATATTATGAGAGCGCAACATGCAGGTATTATGAGCAATTTCTCTTACCCCAATTTGTGTCACATCTACTGGAGTATCATGAGCATGTATTATGACGTCACAGTATATGATGACATCATAATTAGTATGCAGTATGACGTCACAATGTATTATGACGTCATAATGTATCCGCATTATGACATAACAATATATTATGAGAGCGCAATTTGCAGGTTTCATGACCAATTTCGCTTACCCCAATTTCTGTCAAATCTACTGGAGAATCATGAGCATGTATTATGACGTCACAGTATATGATGACATCATAATTAGTATGCAGTATGACGTCACAATGTATTATGACGTCATAATGTATCCGCATTATGACATCACAATATATTATGAGAGCGTAATTTGCAGGTATTATGAGCAATTTCTCTTACCCCAATTTGTGTCACATCTACTGGAGCATCATGAGCATGTATTATGACGTCAGAGTATATGATGACATCATAATTAGTATGCAGTATGACGTCACAATGTATTATGACGTCATAATATATCCGCATTATGACATCACAATATATTATGAGAGCGCAATTTGCAGGTTTCATGACCAATTTCGCTTACCCCAATTTGTGTCACATCTACTGCAGCATCATCAGCATGTATTATGACGTCAGAGTATATGATGACATCATAATTAGTATGCAGTATGAAGTCACAATGTATTATGACATCATAATGTATCCGCATTATGACAGCACAATATATTATGAGAGCGCAACATGCAGGTATTATGACCAATTTCGCTTACCCCAATTTGTGTCACATCTACTGGAGCATCATGAGCATGTATTATGACGTCACAGTATATGATGACATCATAATTAGTATGCAGTATGAAGTCACAATGTATTATGACGTCATAATGTATCCGCATTATGACATCACAATATATTATGAGAGCGCAACATGCAGGTATTATGAGCAATTTCTCTTACCCCAATTTGTGTCACATCTACTGGAGCATCATGAGCATGTATTATGACGTCACAGTATAGGATGACATCATAATTAGTATGCAGTATGACGTCACAATGTATTATGACGTCATAATGTATCCGAATTATGACAGCACAATATATTATGAGAGCGCAATTTGCAGGTTTCATGACCCATTTCGCTTACCCCAATTTGTGTCACATCTACTGCAGCATCATCAGCATGTATTATGACGTCACAGTATATGATGACATCATAATTAGTATGCAGTATGACGTCACAATGTATTATGACGTCATAATGTATCCGCATTATGACATCACAATATATTATGAGAGCGCAACATGCAGGTATTATGAGCAATTTCTCTTACCCCAAGTTGTGTCACATCTACTGGAGCATCATGAGCATGTATTATGACGTCACAGTATATGATGACATCATAATTACTATGCAGTATGACGTCACAATGTATTATGACGTCATAATGTATCCGCATTATGACAGCACAATATATTATGAGAGCGCAATTTGCAGGTTTCATGACCAATTTCGCTTACCCCAATTTGTGTCACATCTACTGCAGCATCATCAGCATGTATTATGACGTCACAGTATATGATGACATCATAATTAGTATGCAGTATGACGTCACAATGTATTATGACGTCATAATGTATCCGCATTATGACATCACAATATATTATGAGAGCGCAACATGCAGGTATTATGAGCAATTTCTCTTACCCCAATTTGTGTCACATCTACTGGAGCATCATGAGCATGTATTATGACGTCAGAGTATATGATGACATCATAATTAGTATGCAGTATGACGTCACAATGTATTATGACGTCATAATGTATCCGCATTATGTCATCACAATATATTATGAGAGCGCAATTTGCAGGTTTCATGACCAATTTCGCTTACCCCAATTTGTGTCACATCTACTGCAGCATCATCAGCATGTATTATGACGTCAGAGTATATGATGACATCATAATTAGTATACAGTATGATGTCACAATGTATTATGACGTCATAATGTATCCGCATTATGACGTCACAATATATTATGAGAGCGCAACATGTAGGTATTATGACCAATTTCGCTTACCACAATTTGTGTCACATCTACTGGAGCATCATGAGCATGTATTATGACGTCAGAGTATATGATGACATCATAATTAGTATGCAGTATGACGTCACAATGTATTATGACGTCATAATGTATCCGCATTATGACAGCACAATATATTATGAGAGCGCAACATGCAGGTATTATGAGCAATTTCTCTTACCCCAATTTGTGTCACATCTACTGGAGCATCATGAGCATGTATTATGACGTCACAGTATATGATGACATCATAATTAGTATGCAGTATGACGTCACAATGTATTATGACGTCATAATGTATCCGCATTATGACATCACAATATATTATGAGAGCGCAATTTGCAGGTTTCATGACCAATTTCGCTTACCCCAATTTGTGTCACATCTACTGCAGCATCATCAGCATATATTATGACGTCACAGTATATGATGACATCATAATTAGTATGCAGTATGACGTCACAATGTATTATGACGTCATAATGTATCCGCATTATGACATCACAATATATTATGAGAGCGCAACAAGCAGGTATTATGAGCAATTTCTCTTACCCCAATTTGTGTCACATCTACTGGAGCATCATGAGCATGTATTATGACGTCAGAGTATATGATGACATCATAATTAGTATGCAGTATGACGTCACAATGTATTATGACGTCATAATGTATCCGCATTATGACATCACAATATATTATGAGAGCGCAATTTGCAGGTTTCATGACCAATTTCGCTTACCCCAATTTGTGTCACATCTACTGCAGCATCATCAGCATGTATTATGACGTCAGAGTATATGATGACATCATAATTAGTATGCAGTATGATGTCACAATGTATTATGACGTCATAATGTATCCGCATTATGACATCAATATATTATGAGAGCGCAACATGCAGGTATTATGACCAATTTCGCTTACCCCAATTTGTGTCACATCTACTGGAGCATCATGAGCATGTATTATGACGTCAGAGTATATGATGACATCATAATTAGTATGCAGTATGAAGTCACAATGTATTATGATGTCATAATGTATCCGCATTATGACATCACAATATATTATGAGAGCGCAACATGCAGGTATTATGAGCAATTTCTCTTACCCCAATTTGTGTCACATCTACTGGAGTATCATGAGCATGTATTATGACGTCACAGTATATGATGACATCATAATTAGTATGCAGTATGACGTCACAATGTATTATGACGTCATAATGTATCCGCATTATGACATAACAATATATTATGAGAGCGCAATTTGCAGGTTTCATGACCAATTTCGCTTACCCCAATTTCTGTCAAATCTACTGGAGAATCATGAGCATGTATTATGACGTCACAGTATATGATGACATCATAATTAGTATGCAGTATGACGTCACAATGTATTATGACATCATAATGTATCCGCATTATGACATCACAATATATTATGAGAGCGTAATTTGCAGGTATTATGAGCAATTTCTCTTACCCCAATTTGTGTCACATCTACTGGAGCATCATGAGCATGTATTATGACGTCAGAGTATATGATGACATCATAATTAGTATGCAGTATGACGTCACAATGTATTATGACGTCATAATGTATCCGCATTATGACATCACAATATATTATGAGAGCGCAATTTGCAGGTTACATGACCAATTTCGCTTACCCCAATTTGTGTCACATCTACTGCAGCATCATCAGCATGTATTATGACGTCAGAGTATATAATGACATCATAATTAGTATGCAGTATGAAGTCACAATGTATTATGACGTCATAATGTATCCGCATTATGACAGCACAATATATTATGAGAGCGCAACATGCAGGTATTATGACCAATTTCGCTTACCCCAATTTGTGTCACATCTACTGGAGCATCATGAGCATGTATTATGACGTCACAGTATATGATGACATCATAATTAGTATGCAGTATGAAGTCACAATGTATTATGACGTCATAATGTATCCGCATTATGACATCACAATATATTATGAGAGCGCAACATGCAGGTATTATGAGCAATTTCTCTTACCCCAATTTGTGTCACATCTACTGGAGCATCATGAGCATGTATTATGACGTCACAGTATATGATGACATCATAATTAGTATGCAGTATGACGTCACAATGTATTATGACGTCATAATGTATCCGCATTATGACAGCACAATATATTATGAGAGCGCAATTTGCAGGTTTCATGACCCATTTCGCTTACCCCAATTTGTGTCACATCTACTGCAGCATCATCAGCATGTATTATGACGTCAGAGTATATGATGACATCATAATTAGTATGCAGTATGATGTCACAATGTATTATGACGTCATAATGTATCCGCATTATGACATCACAATATATTATGAGAGCGCAATTTGCAGGTTTCATGACCCATTTCGCTTACCCCAATTTGTGTCTCATCTACTGCAGCATCATCAGCATATATTATGACGTCACAGTATATGATGACATCATAATTAGTATGCAGTATGACGTCACAATGTATTATGACGTCATAATGTATCCGCATTATGACATCACAATATATTATGAGAGCGCAACATGCAGGTATTATGAGCAATTTCTCTTACCCCAATTTGTGTCACATCTACTGGAGCATCATGAGCATGTATTATGACGTCAGAGTATATGATGACATCATAATTAGTATGCAGTATGACGTCACAATGTACTATGACGTCATAATGTATCCGCATTATGACATCACAATATATTATGAGAGCGCAATTTGCAGGTTTCATGACCAATTTCGCTTACCCCAATTTGTGTCACATCTACTACAGCATCATCAGCATGTATTATGACGTCAGAGTATATGATGACATCATAATTAGTATGCAGTATGAAGTCACAATGTATTATGACGTCATAATGTAACCGCATTATGACAGCACAATATATTATGAGAGCGCAACATGCAGGTATTATGACCAATTTCGCTTACCCCAATTTGTGTCACATCTACTGGAGCATCATGAGCATGTATTATGACGTCACAGTATATGATGACATCATAATTAGTATGCAGTATGAAGTCACAATGTATTATGACGTCATAATGTATCCGCATTATGACAGCACAATATATTATGAGAGCGCAACATGCAGGTATTATGAGCAATTTCTCTTACCCCAATTTGTGTCACATCTACTGGAGCATCATGAGCATGTATTATGACGTCACAGTATATGATGACATCATAATTAGTATGCAGTATGACGTCACAATGTATTATGACGTCATAATTTATCCGCATTATGACATCACAATATATTATGAGAGCGCAATTTGCAGGTTTCATGACCAATTTCGCTTACCCCAATTTGTGTCAAATCTACTGGAGAATCATGAGCATGTATTATGACGTCACAGTATATGATGACATCATAATTAGTATGCAGTATGACGTCACAATGTATTATGACGTCATAATGTATCCGCATTATGACATCACAATATATTATGAGAGCGCAACATGCAGGTCTTATGAGCAATTTCTCTTACCCCAATTTGTGTCACATCTACTGGAGCATCATGAGCATGTATAATGACGTCAGAGTATATGATGACATCATAATTAGTATGCAGTATGACGTCACAATGTATTATGACGTCATAATGTATCCGCATTATGACATCACAATATATTATGAGAGCGCAATTTGCAGGTTTCATGACCAATTTCGCTTACCCCAATTTGTGTCACATCTACTACAGCATCATCAGCATGTATTATGACGTCAGAGTATATGATGACATCATAATTAGTATGCAGTATGATGTCACAATGTATTATGATGTCATAATGTATCCGCATTATGACATCACAATATATTATGAGAGCGCAACATGCAGGTATTATGACGAATTTCGCTTACCCCAATTTGTGTCACATCTACTGGAGCATCATGAGCATGTATTATGACGTCACAGTATATGATGACATCATAATTAGTATGCAGTATGAAGTCACAATGTATTATGACGTCATAATGTATCCGCATTATGACATCACAATATATTATGAGAGCGCAACATGCAGGTATTATGAGCAATATCTCTTACCCCAATTTGTGTCACATCTACTGGAGTATCATGAGCATGTATTATGACGTCACAGTATATGATGACATCATAATTAGTATGCAGTATGACGTCACAATGTATTATGACGTCATAATGTATCCGCATTATGACATCACAATATATTATGAGAGCGCAATTTGCAGGTTTCATGACCAATTTCGCTTACCCCAATTTCTGTCACATCTACTGCAGCATCATCAGCATGTATTATGACGTCACAGTATATGATGACATCATAATTAGTATGCAGTATGACGTCACAATGTATTATGACGTCATAATGTATCCGCATTATGACATCACAATATATTATGAGAGCGTAATTTGCAGGTATTATGAGCAATTTCTCTTACCCCAATTTGTGTCACATCTACTGGAGCATCATGAGCATGTATTATGACGTCAGAGTATATGATGACATCATAATTAGTATGCAGTATGACGTCACAATGTATTATGACGTCATAATGTATCCGCATTATGACATCACAATATATTATGAGAGCGCAATTTGCAGGTTTCATGACCAATTTCGCTTACCCCAATTTGTGTCACATCTACTGCAGCATCATCAGCATGTATTATGACGTCAGAGTATATGATGACATCATAATTAGTATGCAGTATGAAGTCACAATGTATTATGACGTCATAATGTATCCGCATTATGACAGCACAATATATTATGAGAGCGCAACATGCAGGTATTATGACCAATTTCGCTTACCCCAATTTGTGTCAACATCTACTGGAGCATCATGAGCATGTATTATGACGTCACAGTATATGATGACATCATAATTAGTATGCAGTATGAAGTCACAATGTATTATGACGTCATAATGTATCCGCATTATGACAGCACAATATATTATGAGAGCGCAACATGCAGGTATTATGAGCAATTTCTCTTATCCCAATTTGTGTCACATCTACTGGAGCATCATGAGCATGTATTATGACATCACAGTATATGATGACATCATAATTAGTATGCAGTATGACGTCACAATGTGTTATGACGTCATAATGTATCCGCATTATGACAGCACAATATATTATGAGAGCGCAATTTGCAGCTTTCATGACCAATTTCGCTTACCCCAATTTGTGTCAAATCTACTGCAGCATCATCAGCATGTATTATGACGTCAGAGTATATGATGACATCATAATTAGTATGCAGTATGATGTCACAATGTATTATGACGTCATAATATATCCGCATTATGACATCACAATATATTATGAGAGCGCAACATGCAGGTATTATGACCAATTTTGCTTACCCCAATTTGTGTCACATCTACTGGATCATCATGAGCATGTATTATGACGTCACAGTATATGATGACATCATAATTAGTATGCAGTATGAAGTCACAATGTATTATGACGTCATAATGCATCCGCATTATGACATCACAATATATTATGAGAGCGCAACATGCAGGTATTATGAGCAATTTCTCTTATCCCAATTAGTGTCACATCTACTGGAGCATCATGAGCATGTATTATGACGTCACAGTATATGATGACATCATAATTAGTATGCAGTATGACGTCACAATGTATTATGACGTCATAATGTATCCGCAGTATGACATCACAATATATTATGAGAGCGCAATTTGCAGGTTTCATGACCCATTTCGCTTACCCCAATTTGTGTCACATCTACTGCAGCATCATCAGCATGTATTATGACGTCACAGTATATGATGACATCATAATTAGTATGCAGTATGACGTCACAATGTATTATGACGTCATAATGTATCCGCATTATGACATCACAGTATATTATGAGAGCGCAACATGCAGGTATTATGAGCAATTTCTCTTACCCCAATTTGTGTCACATCTACTGGAGCATCATGAGCATGTATTATGACGTCAGAGTATATGATGACATCATAATTAGTATGCAGTATGACGTCACAATGTATTATGACGTCATAATGTATCCGCATTATGACATCACAATATATTATGAGAGCGCAATTTGCAGGTTACATGACCAATTTCGCTTACCCCAATTTGTGTCACATCTACTGCAGCATCATCACCATGTATTATGACGTCAGAGTATATGATGACATCATAATTAGTATGCAGTATGAAGTCACAATGTATTATGACGTCATAATGTATCCGCATTATGACATCACAATATATTATGAGAGCGCAACATGCAGGTATTATGAGCAATTTCTCTTACCCCAATTTGTGTCACATCTACTGGAGCAACATGAGCATGTATTATGACGTCACAGTATATGATGACATCATAATTAGTATGCAGTATGACGTCACAATGTATTATGACGTCATAATGTATCCGCATTATGACATAACAATATATTATGAGAGCGCAATTTGCAGGTTTCATGACCAATTTCGCTTACCCCAATTTCTGTCAAATCTACTGGAGAATCATGAGCATGTATTATGACGTCACAGTATATGATGACATCATAATTAGTATGCAGTATGACGTCACAATGTATTATGACGTCATAATGTATCCGCATTATGACATCACAATATATTATGAGAGCGTAATTTGCAGGTATTATGAGCAATTTCTCTTACCCCAATTTGTGTCACATCTACTGGAGCATCATGAGCATGTATTATGACGTCAGAGTATATGATGACATCATAATTAGTATGCAGTATGAAGTCACAATGTATTATGACATCATAATGTATCCGCATTATGACAGCACAATATATTATGAGAGCGCAACATGCAGGTATTATGACCAATTAAGCTTACCCCAATTTGTGTCACATCTACTGGAGCATCATGAGCATGTATTATGATGTCACAGTATATGATGACATCATAATTAGTATGCAGTATGAAGTCACAATGTATTATGACGTCATAATGTATCCGCATTATGACATCACAATATATTATGAGAGCGCAACATGCAGGTATTATGAGCAATTTCTCTTACCCCAATTTGTGTCACATCTACTGGAGCATCATGAGCATGTATTATGACGTCACAGTATAGGATGACATCATAATTAGTATGCAGTATGACGTCACAATGTATTATGACGTCATAATGTATCCGAATTATGACAGCACAATATATTATGAGAGCGCAATTTGCAGGTTTCATGACCAATTTCGCTTACCCCAATTTGTGTCACATCTACTGCAGCATCATCAGCATGTATTATGACGTCACAGTATATGATGACATCATAATTAGTATGCAGTATGACGTCACAATGTATTATGACGTCATAATGTATCCGCATTATGACATCACAATATATTATGAGAGCGCAACATGCAGGTATTATGAGCAATTTCTCTTACCCCAAGTTGTGTCACATCTACTGGAGCATCATGAGCATGTATTATGACGTCACAGTATATGATGACATCATAATTACTATGCAGTATGACGTCACAATGTATTATGACGTCATAATGTATCCGCATTATGACAGCACAATATATTATGAGAGCGCAATTTGCAGGTTTCATGACCAATTTCGCTTACCCCAATTTGTGTCACATCTACTGCAGCATCATCATCATGTATTATGACGTCACAGTATATGATGACATCATAATTAGTATGCAGTATGACGTCACAATGTATTATGACGTCATAATGTATCCGCATTATGACATCACAATATATTATGAGAGCGCAACATGCAGGTATTATGAGCAATTTCTCTTACCCCAATTTGTGTCACATCTACTGGAGCATCATGAGCATGTATTATGACGTCAGAGTATATGATGACATCATAATTAGTATGCAGTATGACGTCACAATGTATTATGACGTCATAATGTATCCGCATTATGACATCACAATATATTATGAGAGCGCAATTTGCAGGTTTCATGACCAATTTCGCTTACCCCAATTTGTGTCACATCTACTGCAGCATCATCAGCATGTATTATGACGTCAGAGTATATGATGACATCATAATTAGTATACAGTATGATGTCACAATGTATTATGACGTCATAATGTATCCGCATTATGACATCACAATATATTATGAGAGCGCAACATGTAGGTATTATGACCAATTTCGCTTACCACAATTTGTGTCACATCTACTGCAGCATCATGAGCATGTATTATGACGTCAGAGTATATGATGACATCATAATTAGTATGCAGTATGACGTCACAATGTATTATGACGTCATAATGTATCCGCATTATGACATCACAATATATTATGAGAGCGCAATTTACAGGTTTCATGACCAATTTCGCTTACCCCAATTTGTGTCACATCTACTGCAGCATCATCAGCATGTATTATGACGTCAGAGTATATGATGACATCATAATTAGTATGCAGTATGATGTCACAATGTATTATGACGTCATAATGTATCCGCATTATGACATCAATATATTATGAGAGCGCAACATGCAGGTATTATGACCAATTTCGCTTACCCCAATTTGTGTCACATCTACTGGAGCATCATGAGCATGTATTATGACGTCAGAGTATATGATGACATCATAATTAGTATGCAGTATGAAGTCACAATGTATTATGATGTCATAATGTATCCGCATTATGACATCACAATATATTATGAGAGCGCAACATGCAGGTATTATGAGCAATTTCTCTTACCCCAATTTGTGTCACATCTACTGGAGTATCATGAGCATGTATTATGACGTCACAGTATATGATGACATCATAATTAGTATGCAGTATGACGTCACAATGTATTATGACGTCATAATGTATCCGCATTATGACATAACAATATATTATGAGAGCGCAATTTGCAGGTTTCATGACCAATTTCGCTTACCCCAATTTCTGTCAAATCTACTGGAGAATCATGAGCATGTATTATGACGTCACAGTATATGATGACATCATAATTAGTATGCAGTATGACGTCACAATGTATTATGACATCATAATGTATCCGCATTATGACATCACAATATATTATGAGAGCGTAATTTGCAGGTATTATGAGCAATTTCTCTTACCCCAATTTGTGTCACATCTACTGGAGCATCATGAGCATGTATTATGACGTCAGAGTATATGATGACATCATAATTAGTATGCAGTATGACGTCACAATGTATTATGACGTCATAATGTATCCGCATTATGACATCACAATATATTATGAGAGCGCAATTTGCAGGTTACATGACCAATTTCGCTTACCCCAATTTGTGTCACATCTACTGCAGCATCATCAGCATGTATTATGACGTCAGAGTATATAATGACATCATAATTAGTATGCAGTATGAAGTCACAATGTATTATGACGTCATAATGTATCCGCATTATGACAGCACAATATATTATGAGAGCGCAACATGCAGGTATTATGACCAATTTCGCTTACCCCAATTTGTGTCACATCTACTGGAGCATCATGAGCATGTATTATGACGTCACAGTATATGATGACATCATAATTAGTATGCAGTATGAAGTCACAATGTATTATGACGTCATAATGTATCCGCATTATGACATCACAATATATTATGAGAGCGCAACATGCAGGTATTATGAGCAATTTCTCTTACCCCAATTTGTGTCACATCTACTGGAGCATCATGAGCATGTATTATGACGTCACAGTATATGATGACATCATAATTAGTATGCAGTATGACGTCACAATGTATTATGACGTCATAATGTATCCGCATTATGACAGCACAATATATTATGAGAGCGCAATTTGCAGGTTTCATGACCCATTTCGCTTACCCCAATTTGTGTCACATCTACTGCAGCATCATCAGCATGTATTATGACGTCAGAGTATATGATGACATCATAATTAGTATGCAGTATGATGTCACAATGTATTATGACGTCATAATGTATCCGCATTATGACATCACAATATATTATGAGAGCGCAATTTGCAGGTTTCATGACCCATTTCGCTTACCCCAATTTGTGTCACATCTACTGCAGCATCATCAGCATGTATTATGACGTCAGAGATTATGATGACATCATAATTAGTATGCAGTATGATGTCACAATGTATTATGACGTCATAATGTATCCGCATTATGACATCAATATATTATGAGAGCGCAACATGCAGGTATTATGAGCAATTTCTCTTACCCCAATTTGTGTCACATCTACTGGAGCATCATCAGCATGTATTATGACGTCAGAGTATATAATGACATCATAATTAGTATGCAGTATGAAGTCACAATGTATTATGACGTCATAATGTATCCGCATTATGACAGCACAATATATTATGAGAGCGCAACATGCAGGTATTATGACCAATTTCGCTTACCCCAATTTGTGTCACATCTACTGGAGCATCATGAGCATGTATTATGACGTCACAGTATATGATGACATCATAATTAGTATGCAGTATGAAGTCACAATGTATTATGACGTCATAATGTATCCGCATTATGACAGCACAATATATTATGAGAGCGCAACATGCAGGTATTATGAGCAATTTCTCTTACCCCAATTTGTGTCACATCTACTGGAGCATCATGAGCATGTATTATGACGTCACAGTATATGATGACATCATAATTAGTATGCAGTATGACGTCACAATGTATTATGACGTCATAATTTATCCGCATTATGACATCACAATATATTATGAGAGCGCAATTTGCAGGTTTCATGACCAATTTCGCTTACCCCAATTTGTGTCAAATCTACTGGAGAAAAATGAGCATGTATTATGACGTCACAGTATATGATGACATCATAATTAGTATGCAGTATGACGTCACAATGTATTATGACGTCATAATGTATCCGCATTATGACATCACAATATATTATGAGAGCGCAACATGCAGGTCTTATGAGCAATTTCTCTTACCCCAATTTGTGTCACATCTACTGGAGCATCATGAGCATGTATAATGACGTCAGAGTATATGATGACATCATAATTAGTATGCAGTATGACGTCACAATGTATTATGACGTCATAATGTATCCGCATTATGACATCACAATATATTATGAGAGCGCAATTTGCAGGTTTCATGACCAATTTCGCTTACCCCAATTTGTGTCACATCTACTACAGCATCATCAGCATGTATTATGACGTCAGAGTATATGATGACATCATAATTAGTATGCAGTATGATGTCACAATGTATTATGATGTCATAATGTATCCGCATTATGACATCACAATATATTATGAGAGCGCAACATGCAGGTATTATGACGAATTTCGCTTACCCCAAATTGTGTCACATCTACTGGAGCATCATGAGCATGTATTATGACGTCACAGTATATGATGACATCATAATTAGTATGCAGTATGAAGTCACAATGTATTATGACGTCATAATGTATCCGCATTATGACATCACAATATATTATGAGAGCGCAACATGCAGGTATTATGAGCAATTTCTCTTACCCCAATTTGTGTCACATCTACTGGAGTATCATGAGCATGTATTATGACGTCACAGTATATGATGACATCATAATTAGTATGCAGTATGACGTCACAATGTATTATGACGTCATAATGTATCCGCATTATGACATCACAGTATATTATGAGAGCGCAATTTGCAGGTTTCATGACCAATTTCGCTTACCCCAATTTCTGTCACATCTACTGCAGCATTATCAGCATGTATTATGACGTCACAGTATATGATGACATCATAATTAGTATGCAGTATGACGTCACAATGTATTATGACGTCATAATGTATCCGCATTATGACATCACAATATATTATGAGAGCGTAATTTGCAGGTATTATGAGCAATTTCTCTTACCCCAATTTGTGTCACATCTACTGGAGCATCATGAGCATGTATTATGACGTCAGAGTATATGATGACATCATAATTAGTATGCAGTATGACGTCACAATGTATTATGACGTCATAATGTATCCGCATTATGACATCACAATATATTATGAGAGCGCAATTTGCAGGTTTCATGACCAATTTCGCTTACCCCAATTTGTGTCACATCTACTGCAGCATCATCAGCATGTATTATGACGTCAGAGTATATGATGACATCATAATTAGTATGCAGTATGAAGTCACAATGTATTATGACGTCATAATGTATCCGCATTATGACAGCACAATATATTATGAGAGCGCAACATGCAGGTATTATGACCAATTTCGCTTACCCCAATTTGTGTCAACATCTACTGGAGCATCATGAGCATGTATTATGACGTCACAGTATATGATGACATCATAATTAGTATGCAGTATGAAGTCACAATGTATTATGACGTCATAATGTATCCGCATTATGACATCACAATATATTATGAGAGCGCAACATGCAGGTATTATGAGCAATTTCTCTTATCCCAATTTGTGTCACATCTACTGGAGCATCATGAGCATGTATTATGACATCACAGTATATGATGACATCATAATTAGTATGCAGTATGACGTCACAATGTGTTATGACGTCATAATGTATCCGCATTATGACAGCACAATATATTATGAGAGCGCAATTTGCAGCTTTCATGACCAATTTCGCTTACCCCAATTTGTGTCAAATCTACTGCAGCATCATCAGCATGTATTATGACGTCAGAGTATATGATGACATCATAATTAGTATGCAGTATGATGTCACAATGTATTATGACGTCATAATATATCCGCATTATGACATCACAATATATTATGAGAGCGCAACATGCAGGTATTATGACCAATTTTGCTTACCCCAATTTGTGTCACATCTACTGGAGCATCATGAGCATGTATTATGACGTCACAGTATATGATGACATCATAATTAGTATGCAGTATGAAGTCACAATGTATTATGACGTCATAATGCATCCGCATTATGACATCACAATATATTATGAGAGCGCAACATGCAGGTATTATGAGCAATTTCTCTTATCCCAATTAGTGTCACATCTACTGGAGCATCATGAGCATATATTATGACGTCACAGTATATGATGACATCATAATTAGTATGCAGTATGACGTCACAATGTATTATGACGTCATAATGTATCCGCAGTATGACATCACAATATATTATGAGAGCGCAATTTGCAGGTTTCATGACCCATTTCGCTTACCCCAATTTGTGTCACATCTACTGCAGCATCATCAGCATGTATTATGACGTCACAGTATATGATGACATCATAATTAGTATGCAGTATGACGTCACAATGTATTATGACGTCATAATGTATCCGCATTATGACATCACAGTATATTATGAGAGCGCAACATGCAGGTATTATGAGCAATTTCTCTTACCCCAATTTGTGTCACATCTACTGGAGCATCATGAGCATGTATTATGACGTCAGAGTATATGATGACATCATAATTAGTATGCAGTATGACGTCACAATGTATTATGACGTCATAATGTATCCGCATTATGACATCACAATATATTATGAGAGCGCAATTTGCAGGTTTCATGACCAATTTCGCTTACCCCAATTTGTGTCACATCTACTGCAGCATCATCAGCATGTATTATGACGTCAGAGTATATGATGACATCATAATTAGTATGCAGTATGATGTCATATTGTATTATGATGTCATAATGTATCCGCATTATGACATCACAATATATTATGAGAGCGCAACATGCAGGTATTATGAGCAATTTCTCTTACCCCAATTTGTGTCAAATCTACTGGAGAATCATGAGCATGTATTATGACGTCACAGTATATGATGACATCATAATTAGTATGCAGTATGAAGTCACAATGTATTATGACGTCATAATGTATCCGCATTATGACAGCACAATATATTATGAGAGCGCAACATGCAGGTATTATGACCAATTTCGCCTACCCCAATTTGTGTCACATCTACTGGAGCATCATGAGCATGTATTATGACGTCACAGTATATGATGACATCATAATTAGTATGCAGTATGACGTCACAATGTATTATGACGTCATAATGTATCCGCATTATGACAGCACAATATATTATGAGAGCGCAACATGCAGGTATTATGACCAATTTCTCTTACCCCAATTTGTGTCACATCTACTGGAGCATCATGAGCATGTATTATGACGTCACAGTATAAGATGACATCATAATTAGTATGCAGTATGACATCACAATGTATTATGACGTCATAATGTATCCGCATTATGACATCACAATATATTATGAGAGCGCAACATGCAGGTATTATGAGCAATTTCTCTTACCCCAATTTGTGTCACATCTACTGGAGCATCATGAGCATGTATTATGACGTCACAGTATATGATGACATCATAATTAGTATGCAGTATGACGTCACAATGTATTATGACATCATAATGTATCCGCATTATGACAGCACAATATATTATGAGAGCGCAATTTGCAGGTTTCATGACCAATTTCGCTTACCCCAATTTGTGTCACATCTACTGCAGCATCATCAGCATGTATTATGACGTCACAGTATATGATGACATCACAATTAGTATGCAGTATGATGTCACAATGTATTATGACGTCATAATGTATCCGCATTATGACATCACAATATATTATGAGAGCGCAACATGCAGGTATTATGACCAATTTCGCTTACCCCAATTTGTGTCACATCTACTGGAGCATCATGAGCATGTATTATGACGTCACAGTATATGATTACATCATAATTAGTATGCAGTATGACGTCACAATGTATTATGACGTCATAATGTATCCGCATTATGACATCACAATATATTATGAGAGCGCAATTTGCAGGTTTCATGACCAATTTCGCTTACCCCAATTTATGTCACATCTACTGCAGCATCATCAGCATGTATTATGACGTCAGAGTATATGATGACATCATAATTAGTATGCAGTATGATGTCACAATGTTTTATGACGTCATAATGTATCCGCATTATGACATCACAATATATTATGAGAGCGCAACATGCAGGTATTATGACCAATTTCGCTTACCCCAATTTGTGTCACATCTACTGGAGCATCATGAGCATGTATTATGACGTCACAGTATATCATGACATCATAATTAGTATGCAGTATGAAGTCACAATGTATTATGACGTCATAATGTATCCGCATTATGACATCACAATATATTATGAGAGCGCAACATGCAGGTATTATGAGCAATTTCTCTTACCCCAATTTGTGTCACATCTACTGGGGCATCATGAGCATGTATTATGACGTCACAGTATATGATGACATCATAATTAGTATGCAGTATGACGTCACAATATATTATGACGTCATAATGTATCCGCATTATGACAGCACAATATATTATGAGAGCGCAATTTGCAGGTTTCATGACCAATTTCACTTACCCCAATTTGTGTCACATCTACTGCAGCATCATCAGCATGTATTATGACGTCACAGTATATGAAGACATCATAATTAGTATGCAGTATGACGTCACAATGTATTATGACGTCATAATGTATCCGCATTATGACATCACAATATATTATGAGAGCGCAACATGCAGGTATTATGAGCAATTTCTCTTACCCCAATTTGTGTCACATCTACTGGAGCATCATGAGCATGTATTATGACGTCAGAGTATATGATGACATCATAATTAGTATGCAGTATGACGTCACAATGTATTATGACGTCATAATGTATCCGCATTATGACATCACAATATAATATGAGAGCGCAATTTTCAGGTTTCATGACCAATTTCGCTTACCCCAATTTGTGTCACATCTACTGCAGCATCATCAGCATGTATTATGACGTCAGAGTATAAGATGACATCATAATTAGTATGCAGTATGATGTCACAATGTATTATGACGTCATAATGTATCCGCATTATGACATCACAATATATTATGAGAGCGCAACATGTAGGTATTATGACCAAATTCGCTTACCACAATTTGTGTCACATCTACTGGAGCATCATGAGCATGTATTATGACGTCACAGTATATGATGACATCATAATTAGTATGCAGTATGAAGTCACAATGTATTATGACGTCATAATGTATCCGCATTATGACAGCACAATATATTATGAGAGCGCAACATGCAGGTATTATGAGCAATTTCTCTTACCCCAATTTGTGTCACATCTACTGGAGCATCATGAGCATGTATTATGACGTCACAGTATATGATGACATCATAATTAGTCTGAAGTATGACGTCACAATGTATTATGACGTCATAATGTATCCGCATTATGACATCACAATATATTATGAGAGCGCAATTTGCAGGTTTCATGACCCATTTCGCTTACCCCAATTTGTGTCACATCTACTGCAGCATCATCAGCATATATTATGACGTCACAGTATATGATGACATCATAATTAGTATGCAGTATGACGTCACAATGTATTATGACGTCATAATGTATCCGCATTATGACATCACAATATATTATGAGAGCGCAACAAGCAGGTATTATGAGCAATTTCTCTTACCCCAATTTGTGTCACATCTACTGGAGCATCATGAGCATGTATTATGACGTCAGAGTATATGATGACATCATAATTAGTATGCAGTATGACGTCACAATGTATTATGACGTCATAATGTATCCGCATTATGACATCACAATATATTATGAGAGCGCAATTTGCAGGTTTCATGACCAATTTCGCTTACCACAATTTGTGTCACATCTACTGCAGCATCATCAGCATGTATTATGACGTCAGAGTATATGATGACATCATAATTAGTATGCAGTATGATGTCACAATGTATTATGACGTCATAATGTATCCGCATTATGACATCAATATATTATGAGAGCGCAACATGCAGGTATTATGACCAATTTCGCTTACCCCAATTTGTGTCACATCTACTGGAGCATCATGAGCATGTATTATGACGTCACAGTATATGATGACATCATAATTAGTATGCAGTATGATGTCACAATGTATTATGACGTCATAATGTATCCGCATTATGACATCACAATATATTATGAGAGCGCAACATGCAGGTATTATGAGCAATTTCTCTTACCCCAATTTGTGTCACATCTACTGGAGTATCATGAGCATGTATTATGACGTCACAGTATATGATGACATCATAATTAGTATGCAGTATGACGTCACAATGTATTATGACGTCATAATGTATCCGCATTATGACATAACAATATATTATGAGAGCGCAATTTGCAGGTTTCATGACCAATTTCGCTTACCCCAATTTCTGTCAAATCTACTGGAGAATCATGAGCATGTATTATGACGTCACAGTATATGATGACATCATAATTAGTATGCAGTATGACGTCACAATGTATTATGACGTCATAATGTATCCGCATTATGACATCACAATATATTATGAGAGCGTAATTTGCAGGTATTATGAGCAATTTCTCTTACCCCAATTTGTGTCACATCTACTGGAGCATCATGAGCATGTATTATGACGTCAGAGTATATGATGACATCATAATTAGTATGCAGTATGACGTCACAATATATTATGACGTCATAATATATCCGCATTATGACATCACAATATATTATGAGAGCGCAATTTGCAGGTTTCATGACCAATTTCGCTTACCCCAATTTGTGTCACATCTACTGCAGCATCATCAGCATGTATTATGACGTCAGAGTATATGATGACATCATAATTAGTATGCAGTATGAAGTCACAATGTATTATGACGTCATAATGTATCCGCATTAAGACAGCACAATATATTATGAGAGCGCAACATGCAGGTATTATGACCAATTTCGCTTACCCCAATTTGTGTCACATCTACTGGAGCATCATGAGCATGTATTATGACGTCACAGTATATGATGACATCATAATTAGTATGCAGTATGAAGTCACAATGTATTATGACGTCATAATGTATCCGCATTAGGACATCACAATATATTATGAGAGCGCAACATGAAGGTATTATGAGCAATTTCTCTTACCCCAATTTGTTTCACATCTACTGGAGCATCATGAGCATGTATTATGACGTCACAGTATAGGATGACATCATAATTAGTATGCAGTATGACGTCACAATGTATTATGACGTCATAATGTATCCGAATTATGACAGCACAATATATTATGAGAGCGCAATTTGCAGGTTTCATGACCCATTTCGCTTACCCCAATTTGTGTCACATCTACTGCAGCATCATCAGCATGTATTATGACGTCACAGTATATGATGACATCATAATTAGTATGCAGTATGACGTCACAATGTATTATGACGTCATAATGTATCCGCATTATGACATCACAATATATTATGAGAGCGCAACATGCAGGTATTATGAGCAATTTCTCTTACCCCAATTTGTGTCACATCTACTGGAGCATCATGAGCATGTATTATGACGTCAGAGTATATGATGACATCATAATTAGTATGCAGTATGACGTCACAATGTATTATGACGTCATAATGTATCCTCATTATGACATCACAATATATTATGAGAGCGCAATTTGCAGGTTTCATGACCAATTTCGCTTACCCCAATTTGTGTCACATCTACTGCAGCATCATCATCATGTATTATGACGTCAGAGTATATGATGACATCATAATTAGTATGCAGTATGATGTCACAATGTATTATGACGTCATAATGTATCCGCATTATGACATCACAATATATTATGAGAGCGCAACATGCAGGTATTATGACCAATTTCGCTTACCACAATTTGTGTCACATCTACTGGAGCATCATGAGCAAGTATTATGACGTCACAGTATATGATGACATCATAATTAGTATGCAGTATGAAGTCACAATGTATTATGACGTCATAATGTATCCGCATTATGACAGCACAATATATTATGAGAGCGCAACATGCAGGTATTATGAGCAATTTCTCTTACCCCAATTTGTGTCACATCTACTGGAGCATCATGAGCATGTATTATGACGTCACAGTATATGATGACATCATAATTAGTATGCAGTATGACGTCACAATGTATTATGACGTCATAATGTATCCGCATTATGACATCACAATATATTATGAGAGCGCAATTTGCAGGTTTCATGACCCATTTCGCTTACCCCAATTTGTGTCACATCTACTGCAGCATCATCAGCATATATTATGACGTCACAGTATATGATGACATCATAATTAGTATGCAGTATGACGTCACAATGTATTATGACGTCATAATGTATCCGCATTATGACATCACAATATATTATGAGAGCGCAACATGCAGGTATTATGAGCAATTTCTCTTACCCCAATTTGTGTCACATCTACTGGAGCATCATGAGCATGTATTATGACGTCAGAGTATATGATGACATAATAATTAGTATGCAGTATGACGTCACAATGTATTATGACGTCATAATGTATCCGCATTATGACATCACAATATATTATGAGAGCGCAATTTGCAGGTTTCATGACCAATTTCGCTTACCCCAATTTGTGTCACATCTACTGCAGCATCATCAGCATGTATTATGACGTCAGAGTATATGATGACATCATAATTAGTATGCAGTATGATGTCACAATGTATTATGACGTCATAATGTATCCGCATTATGACATCAATATATTATGAGAGCGCAACATGCAGGTATTATGACCAATTTCGCTTACCCCAATTTGTGTCACATCTACTGGAGCATCATGAGCATGTATTATGACGTCACAGTATATGATGACATCATAATTAGTATGCAGTATGAAGTCACAATGTATTATGACATCAAAATGTATCCGCATTATGACAGCACAATATATTATGAGAGCGCAACATGCAGGTATTATGAGCAATTTCTCTTACCCCAATTTGTGTCACATCTACTGGAGCATCATGAGCATGTATTATGACGTCACAGTATATGATGACATCATAATTAGTATGCAGTATGACGTCACAATGTATTATGACGTCATAATGTATCCGCATTATGACAGCACAATATATTATGAGAGCGCAATTTGCAGGTTTCATGACCAATTTCGCTTACCCCAATTTGTGTCACATCTACTGCAGCATCATCAGCATGTATTATGACGTCAGAGTATATGATGACATCATAATTAGTATGCAGTATGATGTCACAATGTATTATGACGTCATAATGTATCCGCATTATGACATCACAATATATTATGAGAGCGCAACATGCAGGTATTATGACCAATTTCGCTTACCCCAATTTGTGTCACATCTACTGGAGCATCATGAGCATGTATTATGACGTCACAGTATATGATGACATCATAATTAGTATGCAGTATGAAGTCACAATATATTATGACGTCATAATGTATCCGCATTATGACATCACAATATATTATGAGAGCGCAACATGCAGGTATTATGAGCAATTTCTCTTACCCCAATTTGTGTCACATCTACTGGAGCATCATGAGCATGTATTATGACGTCACAGTATATGATGACATCATAATTAGTATGCAGTATGACGTCACAATGTATTATGACGTCATAATGTATCCGCATTATGACATCACAATATATTATGAGAGGGCAATTTGCAGGTTTCATGACCCATTTCGCTTACCCCAATTTGTGTCACATCTACTGCAGCATCATCAGCATGTATTATGACGTCACAGTATATGATGACATCATAATTAGTATGCAGTATGACGTCACAATGTATTATGACGTCATAATGTATCCGCATTATGACATCACAATATATTATGAGAGCGCAACATGCAGGTATTATGAGCAATTTCTCTTACCCCAATTTGTGTCACATCTACTGGAGCATCATGAGCATGTATTATGACGTCAGAGTATATGATGACATCATAATTAGTATGCAGTATGACGTCACAATGTATTATGACGTCATAATGTATCCGCATTATGACATCACAATATATTATGAGAGCGCAATTTGCAGGTTTCATGACCAATTTCGCTTACCCCAATTTGTGTCACATCTACTGCAGCATCATCAGCATGTATTATGACGTCAGAGTATATGATGACATCATAATTAGTATGCAGTATGATGTCACAATGTATTATGACGTCATAATGTATCCGCATTATGACATCACAATATATTATGAGAGCGCAACATGCAGGTATTATGACCAATTTCGCTTACCACAATTTGTGTCACATCTACTGGAGCATCATGAGCATGTATTATGACGTCACAGTATATGATGACATCATAATTAGTATGCAGTATGAAGTCACAATATATTATGACGTCATAATGTATCCGCATTATGACATCACAATATATTATGAGAGCGCAACATGCAGGTATTATGAGCAATTTCTCTTACCCCAATTTGTGTCACATCTACTGGAGCATCATGAGCATGTATTATGACGTCACTGTATATGATGACATCATAATTAGTATGCAGTATGACGTCACAATGTATTATGACGTCATAATGTATCCGCATTATGACATCACAATATATTATGAGAGCGCAATTTGCAGGTTTCATGACCCATTTCGCTTACCCCAATTTGTGTCACATCTACTGCAGCATCATCAGCATGTATTATGACGTCACAGTATATGATGACATCATAATTAGTATGCAGTATGACGTCACAATGTATTATGACGTCATAATGTATCCGCATTATGACATCACAATATATTATGAGAGCGCAACATGCAGGTATTATGAGCAATTTCTCTTACCCCAATTTGTGTCACATCTACTGGAGCATCATGAGCATGTATTATGACGTCAGAGTATATGATGACATCATAATTAGTATGCAGTATGACGTCACAATGTATTATGACGTCATAATGTATCCGCATTATGACATCACAATATATTATGAGAGCGCAATTTGCAGGTTTCATGACCAATTATGCTTACCCCAATTTGTGTCACATCTACTGCAGCATCATCAGCATGTATTATGACGTCAGAGTATATGATGACATCATAATTAGTATGCAGTATGATGTCACAATGTATTATGACGTCATAATGTATCCGCATTATGACATCAATATATTATGAGAGCGCAACATGCAGGTATTATGACCAATTTTGCTTACCCCAATTTGTGTCACATCTACTGGAGCATCATGAGCATGTATTATGACGTCACAGTATATGATGACATCATAATTAGTATGCAGTATGAAGTCACAATGTATTATGACGTCATAATGTATCCGCATTATGACATCACAATATATTATGAGAGCGCAACATGCAGGTATTATGAGCAATTTCTCTTACCCCAATTTGTGTCACATCTACTGGAGTATCATGAGCATGTATTATGACGTCACAGTATATGATGACATCATAATTAGTATGCAGTATGACGTCACAATGTATTATGACGTCATAATGTATCCGCATTATGACATAACAATATATTATGAGAGCGCAATTTGCAGGTTTCATGACCAATTTCGCTTACCCCAATTTCTGTCAAATCTACTGGAGAATCATGAGCATGTATTATGACGTCACAGTATATGATGACATCATAATTAGTATGCAGTATGACGTCACAATGTATTATGACGTCATAATGTATCAGCATTATGACATCACAATATATTATGAGAGCGTAATTTGCAGGTATTATGAGCAATTTCTCTTACCCCAATTTGTGTCACATCTACTGGAGCATCATGAGCATGTATTATGACGTCAGAGTATATGATGACATCATAATTAGTATGCAGTATGACGTCACAATGTATTATGACGTCATAATATATCCGCATTATGACATCACAATATATTATGAGAGCGCAATTTGCAGGTTTCATGACCAATTTCGCTTACCCCAATTTGTGTCACATCTACTGCAGCATCATCAGCATGTATTATGACGTCAGAGTATATGATGACATCATAATTAGTATGCAGTATGAAGTCACAATGTATTATGACGTCATAATGTATCCGCATTATGACAGCACAATATATTATGAGAGCGCAACATGCAGGTATTATGACCAATTTCGCTTACCCCAATTTGTGTCACATCTACTGGAGCATCATGAGCATGTATTATGACGTCACAGTATATGATGACATCATAATTAGTATGCAGTATGAAGTCACAATGTATTATGACATCAAAATGTATCCGCATTATGACATCACAATATATTATGAGAGCGCAACATGCAGGTATTATGAGCAATTTCTCTTACCCCAATTTGTGTCACATCTACTGGAGCATCATGAGCATGTATTATGACGTCACAGTATATGATGACATCATAATTAGTATGCAGTATGACGTCACAATGTATTATGACGTCATAATGTATCCGCATTATGACAGCACAATATATTATGAGAGCGCAATTTGCAGGTTTCATGACCAATTTCGCTTACCCCAATTTGTGTCACATCTACTGCAGCATCATCAGCATGTATTATGACGTCAGAGTATATGATGACATCATAATTAGTATGCAGTATGATGTCACAATGTATTATGACGTCATAATGTATCCGCATTATGACATCACAATATATTATGAGAGCGCAACATGCAGGTATTATGACCAATTTCGCTTACCCCAATTTGTGTCACATCTACTGGAGCATCATGAGCATGTATTATGACGTCCCAGTATATGATGACATCATAATTAGTATGCAGTATGAAGTCACAATATATTATGACGTCATAATGTATCCGCATTATGACATCACAATATATTATGAGAGCGCAACATGCAGGTATTATGAGCAATTTCTCTTACCCCAATTTGTGTCACATCTACTGGAGCATCATGAGCATGTATTATGACGTCACAGTATATGATGACATCATAATTAGTATGCAGTATGACGTCACAATGTATTATGACGTCATAATGTATCCGCATTATGACATCACAATATATTATGAGAGGGCAATTTGCAGGTTTCATGACCCATTTCGCTTACCCCAATTTGTGTCACATCTACTGCAGCATCATCAGCATGTATTATGACGTCACAGTATATGATGACATCATAATTAGTATGCAGTATGACGTCACAATGTATTATGACGTCATAATGTATCCGCATTATGACATCACAATATATTATGAGAGCGCAACATGCAGGTATTATGAGCAATTTCTCTTACCCCAATTTGTGTCACATCTACTGGAGCATCATGAGCATGTATTATGACGTCAGAGTATATGATGACATCATAATTAGTATGCAGTATGACGTCACAATGTATTATGACGTCATAATGTATCCGCATTATGACATCACAATATATTATGAGAGCGCAATTTGCAGGTTTCATGACCAATTTCGCTTACCCCAATTTGTGTCACATCTACTGCAGCATCATCAGCATGTATTATGACGTCAGAGTATATGATGACATCATAATTAGTATGCAGTATGATGTCACAATGTATTATGACGTCATAATGTATCCGCATTATGACATCACAATATATTATGAGAGCGCAACATGCAGGTATTATGACCAATTTCGCTTACCACAATTTGTGTCACATCTACTGGAGCATCATGAGCATGTATTATGACGTCACAGTATATGATGACATCATAATTAGTATGCAGTATGAAGTCACAATATATTATGACGTCATAATGTATCCGCATTATGACATCACAATATATTATGAGAGCGCAACATGCAGGTATTATGAGCAATTTCTCTTACCCCAATTTGTGTCACATCTACTGGAGCATCATGAGCATGTATTATGACGTCACTGTATATGATGACATCATAATTAGTATGCAGTATGACGTCACAATGTATTATGACGTCATAATGTATCCGCATTATGACATCACAATATATTATGAGAGCGCAATTTGCAGGTTTCATGACCCATTTCGCTTACCCCAATTTGTGTCACATCTACTGCAGCATCATCAGCATGTATTATGACGTCACAGTATATGATGACATCATAATTAGTATGCAGTATGACGTCACAATGTATTATGACGTCATAATGTATCCGCATTATGACATCACAATATATTATGAGAGCGCAACATGCAGGTATTATGAGCAATTTCTCTTACCCCAATTTGTGTCACATCTACTGGAGCATCATGAGCATGTATTATGACGTCAGAGTATATGATGACATCATAATTAGTATGCAGTATGACGTCACAATGTATTATGACGTCATAATGTATCCGCATTATGACATCACAATATATTATGAGAGCGCAATTTGCAGGTTTCATGACCAATTATGCTTACCCCAATTTGTGTCACATCTACTGCAGCATCATCAGCATGTATTATGACGTCAGAGTATATGATGACATCATAATTAGTATGCAGTATGATGTCACAATGTATTATGACGTCATAATGTATCCGCATTATGACATCAATATATTATGAGAGCGCAACATGCAGGTATTATGACCAATTTCGCTTACCCCAATTTGTGTCACATCTACTGGAGCATCATGAGCATGTATTATGACGTCACAGTATATGATGACATCATAATTAGTATGCAGTATGAAGTCACAATGTATTATGACGTCATAATGTATCCGCATTATGACATCACAATATATTATGAGAGCGCAACATGCAGGTATTATGAGCAATTTCTCTTACCCCAATTTGTGTCACATCTACTGGAGTATCATGAGCATGTATTATGACGTCACAGTATATGATGACATCATAATTAGTATGCAGTATGACGTCACAATGTATTATGACGTCATAATGTATCCGCATTATGACATAACAATATATTATGAGAGCGCAATTTGCAGGTTTCATGACCAATTTCGCTTACCCCAATTTCTGTCAAATCTACTGGAGAATCATGAGCATGTATTATGACGTCACAGTATATGATGACATCATAATTAGTATGCAGTATGACGTCACAATGTATTATGACGTCATAATGTATCAGCATTATGACATCACAATATATTATGAGAGCGTAATTTGCAGGTATTATGAGCAATTTCTCTTACCCCAATTTGTGTCACATCTACTGGAGCATCATGAGCATGTATTATGACGTCAGAGTATATGATGACATCATAATTAGTATGCAGTATGACGTCACAATGTATTATGACGTCATAATATATCCGCATTATGACATCACAATATATTATGAGAGCGCAATTTGCAGGTTTCATGACCAATTTCGCTTACCCCAATTTGTGTCACATCTACTGCAGCATCATCAGCATGTATTATGACGTCAGAGTATATGATGACATCATAATTAGTATGCAGTATGAAGTCACAATGTATTATGACGTCATAATGTATCCGCATTATGACAGCACAATATATTATGAGAGCGCAACATGCAGGTATTATGACCAATTTCGCTTACCCCAAATTGTGTCACATCTACTGGAGCATCATGAGCATGTATTATGACGTCACAGTATATGATGACATCATAATTAGTATGCAGTATGAAGTCACAATGTATTATGACGTCATAATGTATCCGCATTATGACATCACAATATATTATGAGAGCGCAACATGCAGGTATTATGAGCAATTTCTCTTACCCCAATTTGTGTCACATCTACTGGAGCATCATGAGCATGTATTATGACGTCACAGTATAGGATGACATCATAATTAGTATGCAGTATGACGTCACAATGTATTATGACGTCATAATGTATCCGAATTATGACAGCACAATATATTATGAGAGCGCAATTTGCAGGTTTCATGACCCATTTCGCTTACCCCAATTTGTGTCACATCTACTGCAGCATCATCAGCATGTATTATGACGTCACAGTATATGATGACATCATAATTAGTATGCAGTATGACGTCACAATGTATTATGACGTCATAATGTATCCGCATTATGACATCACAATATATTATGAGAGCGCAACATGCAGGTATTATGAGCAATTTCTCTTACCCCAATTTGTGTCACATCTACTGGAGCATCATGAGCATGTATTATGACGTCAGAGTATATGATGACATCATAATTAGTATGCAGTATGACGTCACAATGTATTATGACGTCATAATGTATCCTCATTATGACATCACAATATATTATGAGAGCGCAATTTGCAGGTTTCATGACCAATTTCGCTTACCCCAATTTGTGTCACATCTACTGCAGCATCATCATCATGTATTATGACGTCAGAGTATATGATGACATCATAATTAGTATGCAGTATGATGTCACAATGTATTATGACGTCATAATGTATCCGCATTATGACATCACAATATATTATGAGAGCGCAACATGCAGGTATTATGACCAATTTCGCTTACCACAATTTGTGTCACATCTACTGGAGCATCATGAGCATGTATTATGACGTCACAGTATATGATGACATCATAATTAGTATGCAGTATGAAGTCACAATGTATTATGACGTCATAATGTATCCGCATTATGACAGCACAATATATTATGAGAGCGCAACATGCAGGTATTATGAGCAATTTCTCTTACCCCAATTTGTGTCACATCTACTGGAGCATCATGAGCATGTATTATGACGTCACAGTATATGATGACATCATAATTAGTATGCAGTATGACGTCACAATGTATTATGACGTCATAATGTATCCGCATTATGACATCACAATATATTATGAGAGCGCAATTTGCAGGTTTCATGACCCATTTCGCTTACCCCAATTTGTGTCACATCTACTGCAGCATCATCAGCATGTATTATGACGTCACAGTATATGATGACATCATAATTAGTATGCAGTATGACGTCACAATGTATTATGACGTCATAATGTATCCGCATTATGACATCACAATATATTATGAGAGCGCAACATGCAGGTATTATGAGCAATTTCTCTTACCCCAATTTGTGTCACATCTACTGGAGCATCATGAGCATGTATTACGACGTCAGAGTATATGATGACATCATAATTAGTATGCAGTATGACGTCACAATGTATTATGACGTCATAATGTATCCGCATTATGACATCACAATATATTATGAGAGCGCAATTTGCAGGTTTCATGACCAATTTCGCTTACCCCAATTTGTGTCACATCTACTGCAGCATCATCAGCATGTATTATGACGTCAGAGTATATGATGACATCATAATTAGTATGCAGTATGATGTCACAATGTATTATGACGTCATAATGTATCCGCATTATGACATCAATATATTATGAGAGCGCAACATGCAGGTATTATGACCAATTTCGCTTACCCCAATTTGTGTCACATCTACTGGAGCATCATGAGCATGTATTATGACGTCACAGTATATGATGACATCATAATTAGTATGCAGTATGAAGTCACAATGTATTATGACATCAAAATGTATCCGCATTATGACAGCACAATATATTATGAGAGCGCAACATGCAGGTATTATGAGCAATTTCTCTTACCCCAATTTGTGTCACATCTACTGGAGCATCATGAGCATGTATTATGACGTCACAGTATATGATGACATCATAATTAGTATGCAGTATGACGTCACAATGTATTATGACGTCATAATGTATCCGCATTATGACAGCACAATATATTATGAGAGCGCAATTTGCAGGTTTCATGACCAATTTCGCTTACCCCAATTTGTGTCACATCTACTGCAGCATCATCAGCATGTATTATGACGTCAGAGTATATGATGACATCATAATTAGTATGCAGTATGATGTCACAATATATTATGACGTCATAATGTATCCGCATTATGACATCACAATATATTATGAGAGCGCAACATGCAGGTATTATGACCAATTTCGCTTACCCCAATTTGTGTCACATCTACTGGAGCATCATGAGCATGTATTATGACGTCACAGTATATGATGACATCATAATTAATATGCAGTATGAAGTCACAATATATTATGACGTCATAATGTATCCGCATTATGACATCACAATATATTATGAGAGCGCAACATGCAGGTATTATGAGCAATTTCTCTTACCCCAATTTGTGTCACATCTACTGGAGCATCATGAGCATGTATTATGACGTCACAGTATATGATGACATCATAATTAGTATGCAGTATGACGTCACAATGTATTATGACGTCATAATGTATCCGCATTATGACATCACAATATATTATGAGAGCGCAATTTGCAGGTTTCATGACCCATTTCGCTTACCCCAATTTGTGTCACATCTACTGCAGCATCATCAGCATGTATTATGACGTCACAGTATATGATGACATCATAATTAGTATGCAGTATGACGTCACAATGTATTATGACGTCATAATGTATCCGCATTATGACATCACAATATATTATGAGAGCGCAACATGCAGGTATTATGAGCAATTTCGCTTACCACAATTTGTGTCACATCTACTGGAGCATCATGAGCATGTATTATGACGTCACAGTATATGATGACATCATAATTAGTATGCAGTATGAAGTCACAATGTATTATGACATCAAAATGTATCCGCATTATGACAGCACAATATATTATGAGAGCGCAACATGCAGGTATTATGAGCAATTTCTCTTACCCCAATTTGTGTCACATCTACTGGAGCATCATGAGCATGTATTATGACGTCACAGTATATGATGACATCATAATTAGTATGCAGTATGACGTCACAATGTATTATGACGTCATAATGTATCCGCATTATGACAGCACAATATATTATGAGAGCGCAATTTGCAGGTTTCATGACCAATTTCGCTTACCCCAATTTGTGTCACATCTACTGCAGCATCATCAGCATGTATTATGACGTCAGAGTATATGATGACATCATAATTAGTATGCAGTATGATGTCACAATGTATTATGACGTCATAATGTATCCGCATTATGACATCACAATATATTATGAGAGCGCAACATGCAGGTATTATGACCAATTTCGCTTACCCCAATTTGTGTCACATCTACTGGAGCATCATGAGCATGTATTATGACGTCACAGTATATGATGACATCATAATTAGTATGCAGTATGAAGTCACAATATATTATGACGTCATAATGTATCCGCATTATGACATCACAATATATTATGAGAGCGCAACATGCAGGTATTATGAGCAATTTCTCTTACCCCAATTTGTGTCACATCTACTGGAGCATCATGAGCATGTATTATGACGTCACAGTATATGATGACATCATAATTAGTATGCAGTATGACGTCACAATGTATTATGACGTCATAATGTATCCGCATTATGACATCACAATATATTATGAGAGCGCAATTTGCAGGTTTCATGACCCATTTCGCTTACCCCAATTTGTGTCACATCTACTGCAGCATCATCAGCATGTATTATGACGTCACAGTATATGATGACATCATAATTAGTATGCAGTATGACGTCACAATGTATTATGACGTCATAATGTATCCGCATTATGACATCACAATATATTATGAGAGCGCAACATGCAGGTATTATGAGCAATTTCTCTTACCCCAATTTGTGTCACATCTACTGGAGCATCATGAGCATGTATTATGACGTCAGAGTATATGATGACATCATAATTAGTATGCAGTATGACGTCACAATGTATTATGACGTCATAATGTATCCGCATTATGACATCACAATATATTATGAGAGCGCAATTTGCAGGTTTCATGACCAATTTCGCTTACCCCAATTTGTGTCACATCTACTGCAGCATCATCAGCATGTATTATGACGTCAGAGTATATGATGACATCATAATTAGTATGCAGTATGATGTCACAATGTATTATGACGTCATAATGTATCCGCATTATGACATCACAATATATTATGAGAGCGCAACATGCAGGTATTATGACCAATTTCGCTTACCACAATTTGTGTCACATCTACTGGAGCATCATGAGCATGTATTATGACGTCACAGTATATGATGACATCATAATTAGTATGCAGTATGAAGTCACAATATATTATGACGTCATAATGTATCCGCATTATGACATCACAATATATTATGAGAGCGCAACATGCAGGTATTATGAGCAATTTCTCTTACCCCAATTTGTGTCACATCTACTGGAGCATCATGAGCATGTATTATGACGTCACTGTATATGATGACATCATAATTAGTATGCAGTATGACGTCACAATGTATTATGACGTCATAATGTATCCGCATTATGACATCACAATATATTATGAGAGCGCAATTTGCAGGTTTCATGACCCATTTCGCTTACCCCAATTTGTGTCACATCTACTGCAGCATCATCAGCATGTATTATGACGTCACAGTATATGATGACATCATAATTAGTATGCAGTATGACGTCACAATGTATTATGACGTCATAATGTATCCGCATTATGACATCACAATACATTATGAGAGCGCAACATGCAGGTATTATGAGCAATTTCTCTTACCCCAATTTGTGTCACATCTACTGGAGCATCATGAGCATGTATTATGACGTCAGAGTATATGATGACATCATAATTAGTATGCAGTATGACGTCACAATGTATTATGACGTCATAATGTATCCGCATTATGACATCACAATATATTATGAGAGCGCAATTTGCAGGTTTCATGACCAATTATGCTTACCCCAAATTGTGTCACATCTACTGCAGCATCATCAGCATGTATTATGACGTCAGAGTATATGATGACATCATAATTAGTATGCAGTATGATGTCACAATGTATTATGACGTCATAATGTATCCGCATTATGACATCACAATATATTATGAGAGCGCAACATGCAGGTATTATGACCAATTTCGCTTACCACAATTTGTGTCACATCTACTGGAGCATCATGAGCATGTATTATGACGTCACAGTATATGATGACATCATAATTAGTATGCAGTATGAAGTCACAATGTATTATGACGTCATAATGTATCCGCGTTATGACAGCACAATATATTATGAGAGCGCAACATGCAGGTATTATGAGCAATTTCTCTTACCCCAATTTGTGTCACATCTACTGGAGCATCATGAGCATGTATTATGACGTCACAGTATATGATGACATCATAATTAGTATGCAGTATGATGTCACAAAGTATTATGACGTCATAATGTATCCGCATTATGACATCACAATATATTATGAGAGCGCAATTTGCAGGTTTCATGACCCATTTCGCTTACCCCAATTTGTGTCACATCTACTGCAGCATCATCAGCATATATTATGACGTCACAGTATATGATGACATCATAATTAGTATGCAGTATGACGTCACAATGTATTATGACGTCATAATGTATCCGCATTATGACATCACAATATATTATGAGAGCGCATCATGCAGGTATTATGAGCAATTTCTCTTACCCCAATTTGTGTCACATCTACTGGAGCATCATGAGCATGTATTATGACGTCAGAGTATATGATGACATCGTAATTAGTATGCAGTATGACGTCACAATGTATTATGACGTCATAATGTATCCGCATTATGACATCACAATATATTATGAGAGCGCAATTTGCATGTTTCATGACCAATTTCGCTTACCCCAATTTGTGTCACATCTACTGCAGCATCATCAGCATGTATTATGACGTCAGAGTATATGATGACATCATAATTAGTATGCAGTATGACGTCACAATGTATTATGACGTCATAATGTATCCGCATTATGACATCACAATATATTATGAGAGCGCAATTTGCATGTTTCATGACCAATTTCGCTTACCCCAATTTGTGTCACATCTACTGCAGCATCATCAGCATGTATTATGACGTCAGAGTATATGATGACATCATAATTAGTATGCAGTATGATGTCACAATGTATTATGACGTCATAATGTATCCGCATTATGACATCACAATATATTATGAGAGCGCAACATGCAGGTATTATGACCAATTTCGCTTACCGCAATTTGTGTCACATCTACTGGAGCATCATGAGCATGTATTATGACGTCACAGTATATGATGACATCATAATTAGTATGCAGTATGAAGTCACAATGTATTATGACGTCATAATGTATCCGCGTTATGACAGCACAATATATTATGAGAGCGCAACATGCAGGTATTATGAGCAATTTCTCTTACCCAATTTGTGTCACATCTACTGGAGCATCATGAGCATGTATTATGACGTCAGAGTATATGATGACATCATAATTAGTATGCAGTATGACGTCACAATGTATTATGACGTCATAATGTATCCGCATTATGACATCACAATATATTATGAGAGCGCAATTTGCATGTTTCATGACCAATTTCGCTTACCCCAATTTGTGTCACATCTACTGCAGCATCATCAGCATGTATTATGACGTCAGAGTATATGATGACATCATAATTAGTATGCAGTATGATGTCACAAAGTATTATGACGTCATAATGTATCCGCATTATGACATCAATATATTATGAGAGCGCAACATGCAGGTATTATGACCAATTTCGCTTACCCCAATTTGTGTCACATCTACTGGAGCATCATGAGCATGTATTATGACCTCACAGTATATGATGACATCATAATTAGTATGCAGTATGAAGTCACAATGTATTATGACGTCATAATGTATCCGCATTATGACAGCACAATATATTATGAGAGCGCAACATGCAGGTATTATGAGCAATTTCTCTTACCCCAATTTGTGTCACATCTACTGGAGCATCATGAGCATGTATTATGACGTCACAGTATATGATGACATCATAATTAGTATGCAGTATGACGTCACAATGTATTATGACGTCATAATGTACCCGCATTATGACATCACAATATATTATGAGAGCGCAATTTGCAGGTTTCATGACCAATTTCGCTTACCCCAATTTATGTCAAATCTACTGGAGAATCATGAGCATGTATTATGACGTCACAGTATATGATGACATCATAATTAGTATGCAGTATGACGTCACAATGTATTATGACGTCATAATGTATCCGCATTATGACATCACAATATATTATGAGAGCGCAACATGCAGGTATTATGAGCAATTTCTCTTACCCCAATTTGTGTCACATCTACTGGAGTATCATGAGCATGTATTATGACGTCACAGTATATGATGACATCATAATTAGTATGCAGTATGATGTCACAATGTATTATGACGTCATAATGTATCCGCATTATGACATCACAATATATTATGAGAGCGCAATTTGCAGGTTTCATGACCCATTTCGCTTACCCCAATTTCTGTCAAATCTACTGGAGAATCATGAGCATGTATTATGACGTCACAGTATATGATGACATCATAATTAGTATGCAGTATGACGTCACAATGTATTATGACGTCATAATGTATCCGCATTATGACATCACAATATATTATGAGAGCGCAACATGCAGGTATTATGAGCAATTTCTCTTACCCCAATTTGTGTCACATCTACTGCAGCATCATGATCATGTATTATGACGTCACAATATATGATGACATCATAATTAGTATGCAGTATGACGTCACAATGTATTATGACGTCATAATGTATCCGCATTATGACATCACAATATATTATGAGAGCGCAATTTGCAGGTTTCATGACCCATTTCGCTTACCGCAATTTGTGTCACATCTACTGCAGCATCATCAGCATGTATTATGACGTCACAGTATATGATGACATCATAATTAGTATGCAGTATGACGTCACAATGTATTATGACGTCATAATGTATCCGCATTATGACATCACAATATATTATGAGAGCGCAACATGCAGGTATTATGAGCAATTTCTCTTACCCCAATTTGTGTCACATCTACTGGAGCATCATGAGCATGTATTATGACGTCAGAGTATATGATGACATCATAATTAGTATGCAGTATGACGTCACAATGTATTATGATGTCATAATGTATCCGCATTATGACATCACAATATATTATGAGAGCGCAATTTGCAGGTTTCATGACTAATTTCGCTTACCCCAATTTGTGTCACATCTACTGCAGCATCATCAGCATGTATTATGACGTCAGAGTATATGATGACATCATAATTAGTATGCAGTATGATGTCACAATGTATTATGACGTCATAATGTATCCGCATTATGACATCACAATATATTATGAGAGCGCAACATGCAGGTATCAAGACCAATTTTGCTTACCCCAATTTGTGTCACATCTACTGGAGCATCATGAGCATGTATTATGACCTCACAGTATATGATGACATCATAATTAGTATGCAGTATGAAGTCACAATGTATTATGACGTCATAATGTATCCGCATTATGACAGCACAATATATTATGAGAGCGCAACATGCAGGTATTATGAGCAATTTCTCTTACCCCAATTTGTGTCACATCTACTGGAGCATCATGAGCATGTATTATGACGTCACAGTATATGATGACATCATAATTAGTATGCAGTATGACGTCACAATGTATTATGACGTCATAATGTATCCGCATTATGACATCACAATATATTATGAGAGCGCAATTTGCAGGTTTCATGACCAATTTCGCTTACCCCAATTTGTGTCAAATCTACTGGAGAATCATGAGCATGTATTATGACGTCACAGTATATGATGACATCATAATTAGTATGCAGTATGACGTCACAATGTATTATGACGTCATAATGTATCCGCATTATGACATCACAATATATTATGAGAGCGCAACATGCAGGTATTATGAGCAATTTCTCTTACCCCAATTTGTGTCACATCTACTGGAGCATCATGAGCATGTATTATGACGTCACAGTATATGATGACATCATAATTAGTATGCAGTATGACGTCACAATGTATTATGACGTCATAATGTATCCGCATTATGACATCACAATATATTATGAGAGCGCAATTTGCAGGTTTCATGACCCATTTCGCTTACCCCAATTTGTGTCACATCTACTGCAGCATCATCAGCATGTATTATGACGTCACAGTATATGATGACATCATAATTAGTATGCAGTATGACGTCACAATGTATTATGACGTCATAATGTATCCGCATTATGACATCACAATATATTATGAGAGCGCAACATGCAGGTATTATGAGCAATTTCTCTTACCCCAATTTGTGTCACATCTACTGGAGCATCATGAGCATGTATTATGACGTCAGAGTATATGATGACATCATAATTAGTATGCAGTATGACGTCACAATGTATTATGACGTCATAATGTATCCGCATTATGACATCACAATATATTATGAGAGCGCAATTTGCAGGTTTCATGACCAATTTCGCTTACCCCAATTTGTGTCACATCTACTGCAGCATCATCAGCATGTATTATGACGTCAGAGTATATGATGACATCATAATTAGTATGCAGTATGATGTCACAATGTATTATGACGTCATAATGTATCCGCATTATGACATCACAATATATTATGAGAGCGCAACATGCAGGTATTATGACCAATTTCGCTTACCCCAATTTGTGTCACATCTACTGCAGCATCATCAGCATGTATTATGACGTCACAGTATATGATGACATCATAATTAGTATGCAGTATGAAGTCACAATGTATTATGACGTCATAATGTATCCGCATTATGACATCACAATATATTATGAGAGCGCAACATGCAGGTATTATGAGCAATTTCTCTTACCCCAATTTGTGTCACATCTACTGGAGCATCATGAGCATGTATTGTGATGTCACAGTATATGATGACATCATAATTAGTATGCAGTATGACGTCACAATGTATTATGACGTCATAATGTATCCGCATTATGACATCACAATATATTATGAGAGCGCAATTTGCAGGTTTCATGACCAATTTCGCTTACCCCAATTTGTGTCAAATCTACTGGAGAATCATGAGCATGTATTATGACGTCACAGTATATGATGACATCATAATTAGTATGCAGTATGACGTCACAATGTATTATGACGTCATAATGTATCCGCATTATGACATCACAATATATTATGAGAGCGCAACATGCAGGTATTATGAGCAATTTCTCTTACCCCAATTTGTGTCACATCTACTGGAGCATCATGAGCATGTATTATGACGTCAGAGTATATGATGACATCATAATTAGTATGCAGTATGACGTCACAGTGTATTATGACGTCATAATGTATCCGCATTATGACATCACAATATATTATGAGAGCGCAATTTGCAGGTTTCATGACCAATTTCGCTTACCCCAATTTGTGTCACATCTACTGCAGCATCAGCAGCATGTATTATGACATCAGAGTATATGATGACATCATAATTAGTATGCAGTATGATGTCACAATGTATTATGACGTCATAATGTATCCGCATTATGACATCACAATATATTATGAGAGCGCAACATGCAGGTATTATGACCAATTTCGCTTACCCCAATTTGTGTCACATCTACTGGAGCATCATGAGCATGTATTATGACGTCACAGTATAAGATGACATCATAATTAGTATGCAGTATGAAGTCACAATGTATTATGACGTCATAATGTATCCGCATTATGACATCACAATATATTATGAGAGCGCAACATGCAGGTATTATGAGCAATTTCTCTTACCCCAATTTGTGTCACATCTACTGGAGCATCATGAGCATGTATTATGACGTCAGAGTATATGATGACATCATAATTAGTATGAAGTATGGCGTCACAATGTATTATGACGTCATAATGTATCCGCATTATGACATCACAATATATTATGACAGCGCAATTTGCAGGTTTAATGACCAATTTCGCTTACCCCAATTTGTGTCACATCTACTGCAGCATCATCAGCATGTATTATGACGTCAGAGTATATGATGACATCATAATTAGTATGCAGTATGAAGTCACAATGTATTATGACGTCATAATGTATCCGCATTATGACAGCACAATATATTATGAGAGCGCAATTTGCAGGTTTCATGACCAATTTCGCTTACCCCAATTTGTGTCACATCTACTGGAGCATCATGAGCATGTATTATGACGTCACAGTATATGATGACATCATAATTAGTATGCAGTATGAAGTCACAATGTATTATGACGTCATAATGTATCCGCATTATGACATCACAATATATTATGAGAGCGCAACATGCAGGTATTATGAGCAATTTCTCTTATCCCAATACGTGTCACATCTACTGGAGCATCATGAGCATGTATTATGACGTCACAGTATATGATGACATCATAATTAGTATGCAGTATGATGTCACAATGTATTATGACGTCATTATTTATCCGCATTATGACATCACAATATATTATGAGAGCGCAATTTGCAGGTTTCATGACCCATTTCGCTTACCCCAATTTGTGTCACATCTACTGCAGCATCATCAGCTTGTATTATGACGTCACAGTATATGATGACATCATAATTAGTATGCAGTATGACGTCACAATGTATTATGACGTCATAATGTATCCGCATTATGACATCACAGTATATTATGAGAGCGCAACATGCAGGTATTATGAGCAATTTCTCTTACCCCAATTTGTGTCACATCTACTGGAGCATCATGAGCATGTATTATGACGTCAGAGTATATGATGACATCATAATTATTATGCAGTATGACGTCACAATGTATTATGACGTCATAATGTATCCGCATTATGACATCACAATATATTATGAGAGCGCAATTTGCAGGTTTCATGACCAATTTCGCTTACCCCAATTTGTGTCACATCTACTGCAGCATCATCAGCATGTATTATGACGTCAGAGTATATGATGACATCATAATTAGTATGCAGTATGATGTCATATTGTATTATGATGTCATAATGTATCCGCATTATGACATCACAATATATTATGAGAGCGCAACATGCAGGTATTATGAGCAATTTCTCTTACCCCAATTTGTGTCAAATCTACTGGAGAATCATGAGCATGTATTATGACGTAACAGTATATGATGACATCATAATTAGTATGCAGTATGAAGTCACAATGTATTATGACGTCATAATGTATCCGCATTATGACAGCACAATATATTATGAGAGCGCAACATGCAGGTATTATGACCAATTTCGCCTACCCCAATTTGTGTCACATCTACTGGAGCATCATGAGCATGTATTATGACGTCACAGTATATGATGACATCATAATTAGTATGCAGTATGACGTCACAATGTATTATGACGTCATAATGTATCCGCATTATGACAGCACAATATATTATGAGAGCGCAACATGCAGGTATTATGACCAATTTCTCTTACCCCAATTTGTGTCACATCTACTGGAGCATCATGAGCATGTATTATGACGTCACAGTATAAGATGACATCATAATTAGTATGCAGTATGACATCACAATGTATTATGACGTCATAATGTATCCGCATTATGACATCACAATATATTATGAGAGCGCAACATGCAGGTATTATGAGCAATTTCTCTTACCCCAATTTGTGTCACATCTACTGGAGCATCATGAGCATGTATTATGACGTCACAGTATATGATGACATCATAATTAGTATGCAGTATGACGTCACAATGTATTATGACATCATAATGTATCCGCATTATGATAGCACAATATATTATGAGAGCGCAATTTGCAGGTTTCATGACCAATTTCGCTTACCCCAATTTGTGTCACATCTACTGCAGCATCATCAGCATGTATTATGACGTCACAGTATATGATGACATCACAATTAGTATGCAGTATGATGTCACAATGTATTATGACGTCATAATGTATCCGCATTATGACATCACAATATATTATGAGAGCGCAACATGCAGGTATTATGACCAATTTCGCTTACCCCAATTTGTGTCACATCTACTGGAGCATCATGAGCATGTATTATGACGTCACAGTATATGATGACATCATAATTAGTATGCAGTATGACGTCACAATGTATTATGACGTCATAATGTATCCGCATTATGACATCACAATATATTATGAGAGCGCAATTTGCAGGTTTCATGACCAATTTCGCTTACCCCAATTTATGTCACATCTACTGCAGCATCATCAGCATGTATTATGACGTCAGAGTATATGATGACATCATAATTAGTATGCAGTATGATGCCACAATGTTTTATGACGTCATAATGTATCCGCATTATGACATCACAATATATTATGAGAGCGCAACATGCAGGTATTATGACCAATTTCGCTTACCCCAATTTGTGTCACATCTACTGGAGCATCATGAGCATGTATTATGACGTCACAGTATATGATGACATCATAATTAGTATGCAGTATGAAGTCACAATGTATTATGACGTCATAATGTATCCGCATTATGACATCACAATATATTATGAGAGCGCAACATGCAGGTATTATGAGCAATTTCTCTTACCCCAATTTGTGTCACATCTACTGGGGCATCATGAGCATGTATTATGACGTCACAGTATATGATGACATCATAATTAGTATGCAGTATGACGTCACAATATATTATGACGTCATAATGTATCCGCATTATGACAGCACAATATATTATGAGAGCGCAATTTGCAGGTTTCATGACCAATTTCACTTACCCCAATTTGTGTCACATCTACTGCAGCATCATCAGCATGTATTATGACGTCACAGTATATGAAGACATCATAATTAGTATGCAGTATGACGTCACAATGTATTATGACGTCATAATGTATCCGCATTATGACATCACAATATATTATGAGAGCGCAACATGCAGGTATTATGAGCAATTTCTCTTACCCCAATTTGTGTCACATCTACTGGAGCATCATGAGCATGTATTATGACGTCAGAGTATATGATGACATCATAATTAGTATGCAGTATGACGTCACAATGTATTATGACGTCATAATGTATCCGCATTATGACATCACAATATAATATGAGAGCGCAATTTGCAGGTTTCATGACCAATTTCGCTTACCCCAATTTGTGTCACATCTACTGCAGCATCATCAGCATGTATTATGACGTCAGAGTATAAGATGACATCATAATTAGTATGCAGTATGATGTCACAATGTATTATGACGTCATAATGTATCCGCATTATGACATCACAATATATTATGAGAGCGCAACATGTAGGTATTATGACCAAATTCGCTTACCACAATTTGTGTCACATCTACTGGAGCATCATGAGCATGTATTATGACGTCACAGTATATGATGACATCATAATTAGTATGCAGTATGAAGTCACAATGTATTATGACGTCATAATGTATCCGCATTATGACAGCACAATATATTATGAGAGCGCAACATGCAGGTATTATGAGCAATTTCTCTTACCCCAATTTGTGTCACATCTACTGGGGCATCATGAGCATGTATTATGACGTCACAGTATATGATGACATCATAATTAGTCTGAAGTATGACGTCACAATGTATTATGACGTCATAATGTATCCGCATTATGACATCACAATATATTATGAGAGCGCAATTTGCAGGTTTCATGACCCATTTCGCTTACCCCAATTTGTGTCACATCTACTGCAGCATCATCAGCATATATTATGACGTCACAGTATATGATGACATCATAATTAGTATGCAGTATGACGTCACAATGTATTATGACGTCATAATGTATCCGCATTATGACATCACAATATATTATGAGAGCGCAACAAGCAGGTATTATGAGCAATTTCTCTTACCCCAATTTGTGTCACATCTACTGGAGCATCATGAGCATGTATTATGACGTCAGAGTATATGATGACATCATAATTAGTATGCAGTATGACGTCACAATGTATTATGACGTCATAATGTATCCGCATTATGACATCACAATATATTATGAGAGCGCAATTTGCAGGTTTCATGACCAATTTCGCTTACCCCAATTTGTGTCACATCTACTGCAGCATCATCAGCATGTATTATGACGTCAGAGTATATGATGACATCATAATTAGTATGCAGTATGATGTCACAATGTATTATGACGTCATAATGTATCCGCATTATGACATCACAATATATTATGAGAGCGCAACATGCAGGTATTATGACCAATTTCGCTTACCCCAATTTGTGTCACATCTACTGCAGCATCATCAGCATGTATTATGACGTCACAGTATATGATGACATCATAATTAGTATGCAGTATGAAGTCACAATGTATTATGACGTCATAATGTATCCGCATTATGACATCACAATATATTATGAGAGCGCAACATGCAGGTATTATGAGCAATTTCTCTTACCCCAATTTGTGTCACATCTACTGGAGCATCATGAGCATGTATTGTGATGTCACAGTATATGATGACATCATAATTAGTATGCAGTATGACGTCACAATGTATTATGACGTCATAATGTATCCGCATTATGACATCACAATATATTATGAGAGCGCAATTTGCAGGTTTCATGACCAATTTCGCTTACCCCAATTTGTGTCAAATCTACTGGAGAATCATGAGCATGTATTATGACGTCACAGTATATGATGACATCATAATTAGTATGCAGTATGACGTCACAATGTATTATGACGTCATAATGTATCCGCATTATGACATCACAATATATTATGAGAGCGCAACATGCAGGTATTATGAGCAATTTCTCTTACCCCAATTTGTGTCACATCTACTGGAGCATCATGAGCATGTATTATGACGTCAGAGTATATGATGACATCATAATTAGTATGCAGTATGACGTCACAGTGTATTATGACGTCATAATGTATCCGCATTATGACATCACAATATATTATGAGAGCGCAATTTGCAGGTTTCATGACCAATTTCGCTTACCCCAATTTGTGTCACATCTACTGCAGCATCAGCAGCATGTATTATGACATCAGAGTATATGATGACATCATAATTAGTATGCAGTATGATGTCACAATGTATTATGACGTCATAATGTATCCGCATTATGACATCACAATATATTATGAGAGCGCAACATGCAGGTATTATGACCAATTTCGCTTACCCCAATTTGTGTCACATCTACTGGAGCATCATGAGCATGTATTATGACGTCACAGTATAAGATGACATCATAATTAGTATGCAGTATGAAGTCACAATGTATTATGACGTCATAATGTATCCGCATTATGACATCACAATATATTATGAGAGCGCAACATGCAGGTATTATGAGCAATTTCTCTTACCCCAATTTGTGTCACATCTACTGGAGCATCATGAGCATGTATTATGACGTCAGAGTATATGATGACATCATAATTAGTATGAAGTATGGCGTCACAATGTATTATGACGTCATAATGTATCCGCATTATGACATCACAATATATTATGACAGCGCAATTTGCAGGTTTAATGACCAATTTCGCTTACCCCAATTTGTGTCACATCTACTGCAGCATCATCAGCATGTATTATGACGTCAGAGTATATGATGACATCATAATTAGTATGCAGTATGAAGTCACAATGTATTATGACGTCATAATGTATCCGCATTATGACAGCACAATATATTATGAGAGCGCAATTTGCAGGTTTCATGACCAATTTCGCTTACCCCAATTTGTGTCACATCTACTGGAGCATCATGAGCATGTATTATGACGTCACAGTATATGATGACATCATAATTAGTATGCAGTATGAAGTCACAATGTATTATGACGTCATAATGTATCCGCATTATGACATCACAATATATTATGAGAGCGCAACATGCAGGTATTATGAGCAATTTCTCTTATCCCAATACGTGTCACATCTACTGGAGCATCATGAGCATGTATTATGACGTCACAGTATATGATGACATCATAATTAGTATGCAGTATGATGTCACAATGTATTATGACGTCATTATTTATCCGCATTATGACATCACAATATATTATGAGAGCGCAATTTGCAGGTTTCATGACCCATTTCGCTTACCCCAATTTGTGTCACATCTACTGCAGCATCATCAGCATGTATTATGACGTCACAGTATATGATGACATCATAATTAGTATGCAGTATGACGTCACAATGTATTATGACGTCATAATGTATCCGCATTATGACATCACAGTATATTATGAGAGCGCAACATGCAGGTATTATGAGCAATTTCTCTTACCCCAATTTGTGTCACATCTACTGGAGCATCATGAGCATGTATTATGACGTCAGAGTATATGATGACATCATAATTATTATGCAGTATGACGTCACAATGTATTATGACGTCATAATGTATCCGCATTATGACATCACAATATATTATGAGAGCGCAATTTGCAGGTTTCATGACCAATTTCGCTTACCCCAATTTGTGTCACATCTACTGCAGCATCATCAGCATGTATTATGACGTCAGAGTATATGATGACATCATAATTAGTATGCAGTATGATGTCATATTGTATTATGATGTCATAATGTATCCGCATTATGACATCACAATATATTATGAGAGCGCAACATGCAGGTATTATGAGCAATTTCTCTTACCCCAATTTGTGTCAAATCTACTGGAGAATCATGAGCATGTATTATGACGTAACAGTATATGATGACATCATAATTAGTATGCAGTATGAAGTCACAATGTATTATGACGTCATAATGTATCCGCATTATGACAGCACAATATATTATGAGAGCGCAACATGCAGGTATTATGACCAATTTCGCCTACCCCAATTTGTGTCACATCTACTGGAGCATCATGAGCATGTATTATGACGTCACAGTATATGATGACATCATAATTAGTATGCAGTATGACGTCACAATGTATTATGACGTCATAATGTATCCGCATTATGACAGCACAATATATTATGAGAGCGCAACATGCAGGTATTATGACCAATTTCTCTTACCCCAATTTGTGTCACATCTACTGGAGCATCATGAGCATGTATTATGACGTCACAGTATAAGATGACATCATAATTAGTATGCAGTATGACATCACAATGTATTATGACGTCATAATGTATCCGCATTATGACATCACAATATATTATGAGAGCGCAACATGCAGGTATTATGAGCAATTTCTCTTACCCCAATTTGTGTCACATCTACTGGAGCATCATGAGCATGTATTATGACGTCACAGTATATGATGACATCATAATTAGTATGCAGTATGACGTCACAATGTATTATGACATCATAATGTATCCGCATTATGATAGCACAATATATTATGAGAGCGCAATTTGCAGGTTTCATGACCAATTTCGCTTACCCCAATTTGTGTCACATCTACTGCAGCATCATCAGCATGTATTATGACGTCACAGTATATGATGACATCACAATTAGTATGCAGTATGATGTCACAATGTATTATGACGTCATAATGTATCCGCATTATGACATCACAATATATTATGAGAGCGCAACATGCAGGTATTATGACCAATTTCGCTTACCCCAATTTGTGTCACATCTACTGGAGCATCATGAGCATGTATTATGACGTCACAGTATATGATGACATCATAATTAGTATGCAGTATGACGTCACAATGTATTATGACGTCATAATGTATCCGCATTATGACATCACAATATATTATGAGAGCGCAATTTGCAGGTTTCATGACCAATTTCGCTTACCCCAATTTATGTCACATCTACTGCAGCATCATCAGCATGTATTATGACGTCAGAGTATATGATGACATCATAATTAGTATGCAGTATGATGCCACAATGTTTTATGACGTCATAATGTATCCGCATTATGACATCACAATATATTATGAGAGCGCAACATGCAGGTATTATGACCAATTTCGCTTACCCCAATTTGTGTCACATCTACTGGAGCATCATGAGCATGTATTATGACGTCACAGTATATGATGACATCATAATTAGTATGCAGTATGAAGTCACAATGTATTATGACGTCATAATGTATCCGCATTATGACATCACAATATATTATGAGAGCGCAACATGCAGGTATTATGAGCAATTTCTCTTACCCCAATTTGTGTCACATCTACTGGGGCATCATGAGCATGTATTATGACGTCACAGTATATGATGACATCATAATTAGTATGCAGTATGACGTCACAATATATTATGACGTCATAATGTATCCGCATTATGACAGCACAATATATTATGAGAGCGCAATTTGCAGGTTTCATGACCAATTTCACTTACCCCAATTTGTGTCACATCTACTGCAGCATCATCAGCATGTATTATGACGTCACAGTATATGAAGACATCATAATTAGTATGCAGTATGACGTCACAATGTATTATGACGTCATAATGTATCCGCATTATGACATCACAATATATTATGAGAGCGCAACATGCAGGTATTATGAGCAATTTCTCTTACCCCAATTTGTGTCACATCTACTGGAGCATCATGAGCATGTATTATGACGTCAGAGTATATGATGACATCATAATTAGTATGCAGTATGACGTCACAATGTATTATGACGTCATAATGTATCCGCATTATGACATCACAATATAATATGAGAGCGCAATTTGCAGGTTTCATGACCAATTTCGCTTACCCCAATTTGTGTCACATCTACTGCAGCATCATCAGCATGTATTATGACGTCAGAGTATAAGATGACATCATAATTAGTATGCAGTATGATGTCACAATGTATTATGACGTCATAATGTATCCGCATTATGACATCACAATATATTATGAGAGCGCAACATGTAGGTATTATGACCAAATTCGCTTACCACAATTTGTGTCACATCTACTGGAGCATCATGAGCATGTATTATGACGTCACAGTATATGATGACATCATAATTACTATGCAGTATGAAGTCACAATGTATTATGACGTCATAATGTATCCGCATTATGACAGCACAATATATTATGAGAGCGCAACATGCAGGTATTATGAGCAATTTCTCTTACCCCAATTTGTGTCACATCTACTGGGGCATCATGAGCATGTATTATGACGTCACAGTATATGATGACATCATAATTAGTCTGAAGTATGACGTCACAATGTATTATGACGTCATAATGTATCCGCATTATGACATCACAATATATTATGAGAGCGCAATTTGCAGGTTTCATGACCCATTTCGCTTACCCCAATTTGTGTCACATCTACTGCAGCATCATCAGCATATATTATGACGTCACAGTATATGATGACATCATAATTAGTATGCAGTATGACGTCACAATGTATTATGACGTCATAATGTATCCGCATTATGACATCACAATATATTATGAGAGCGCAACAAGCAGGTATTATGAGCAATTTCTCTTACCCCAATTTGTGTCACATCTACTGGAGCATCATGAGCATGTATTATGACGTCAGAGTATATGATGACATCATAATTAGTATGCAGTATGACGTCACAATGTATTATGACGTCATAATGTATCCGCATTATGACATCACAATATATTATGAGAGCGCAATTTGCAGGTTTCATGACCAATTTCGCTTACCCCAATTTGTGTCACATCTACTGCAGCATCATCAGCATGTATTATGACGTCAGAGTATATGATGACATCATAATTAGTATGCAGTATGATGTCACAATGTATTATGACGTCATAATGTATCCGCATTATGACATCAATATATTATGAGAGCGCAACATGCAGGTATTATGACCAATTTCGCTTACCCCAATTTGTGTCACATCTACTGGAGCATCATGAGCATGTATTATGACGTCACAGTATATGATGACATCATAATTAGTATGCAGTATGAAGTCACAATGTATTATGACGTCATAATGTATCCGCATTATGACATCACAATATATTATGAGAGCGCAACATGCAGGTATTATGAGCAATTTCTCTTACCCCAATTTGTGTCACATCTACTGGAGTATCATGAGCATGTATTATGACGTCACAGTATATGATGACATCATAATTAGTATGCAGTATGACGTCACAATGTATTATGACGTCATAATGTATCCGCATTATGACATAACAATATATTATGAGAGCGCAATTTGCAGGTTTCATGACCAATTTCGCTTACCCCAATTTCTGTCAAATCTACTGGAGAATCATGAGCATGTATTATGACGTCACAGTATATGATGACATCATAATTAGTATGCAGTATGACGTCACAATGTATTATGACGTCATAATGTATCCGCATTATGACATCACAATATATTATGAGAGCGTAATTTGCAGGTATTATGAGCAATTTCTCTTACCCCAATTTGTGTCACATCTACTGGAGCATCATGAGCATGTATTATGACGTCAGAGTATATGATGACATCATAATTAGTATGCAGTATGACGTCACAATGTATTATGACGTCATAATATATCCGCATTATGACATCACAATATATTATGAGAGCGCAATTTGCAGGTTTCATGACCAATTTCGCTTACCCCAATTTGTGTCACATCTACTGCAGCATCATCAGCATGTATTATGACGTCAGAGTATATGATGACATCATAATTAGTATGCAGTATGAAGTCACAATGTATTATGACGTCATAATGTATCCGCATTATGACAGCACAATATATTATGAGAGCGCAACATGCAGGTATTATGACCAATTTCGCTTACCCCAATTTGTGTCACATCTACTGGAGCATCATGAGCATGTATTATGACGTCACAGTATATGATGACATCATAATTAGTATGCAGTATGAAGTCACAATGTATTATGACGTCATAATGTATCCGCATTATGACATCACAATATATTATGAGAGCGCAACATGCAGGTATTATGAGCAATTTCTCTTACCCCAATTTGTTTCACATCTACTGGAGCATCATGAGCATGTATTATGACGTCACAGTATAGGATGACATCATAATTAGTATGCAGTATGACGTCACAATGTATTATGACGTCATAATGTATCCGAATTATGACAGCACAATATATTATGAGAGCGCAATTTGCAGGTTTCATGACCCATTTCGCTTACCCCAATTTGTGTCACATCTACTGCAGCATCATCAGCATGTATTATGACGTCACAGTATATGATGACATCATAATTAGTATGCAGTATGACGTCACAATGTATTATGACGTCATAATGTATCCGCATTATGACATCACAATATATTATGAGAGCGCAACATGCAGGTATTATGAGCAATTTCTCTTACCCCAATTTGTGTCACATCTACTGGAGCATCATGAGCATGTATTATGACGTCAGAGTATATGATGACATCATAATTAGTATGCAGTATGACGTCACAATGTATTATGACGTCATAATGTATCCTCATTATGACATCACAATATATTATGAGAGCGCAATTTGCAGGTTTCATGACCAATTATGCTTACCCCAATTTGTGTCACATCTACTGCAGCATCATCAGCATGTATTATGACGTCAGAGTATATGATGACATCATAATTAGTATGCAGTATGATGTCACAATGTATTATGACGTCATAATGTATCCGCATTATGACATCACAATATATTATGAGAGCGCAACATGCAGGTATTATGACCAATTTCGCTTACCACAATTTGTGTCACATCTACTGGAGCATCATGAGCATGTATTATGACGTCACAGTATATGATGACATCATAATTAGTATGCAGTATGAAGTCACAATGTATTATGACGTCATAATGTATCCGCGTTATGACAGCACAATATATTATGAGAGCGCAACATGCAGGTATTATGAGCAATTTCTCTTACCCCAATTTGTGTCACATCTACTGGAGCATCATGAGCATGTATTATGACGTCACAGTATATGATGACATCATAATTAGTATGCAGTATGACGTCACAAAGTATTATGACGTCATAATGTATCCGCATTATGACATCACAATGTATTATGAGAGCGCAATTTGCAGGTTTCATGACCCATTTCGCTTACCCCAATTTGTGTCACATCTACTGCAGCATCATCAGCATATATTATGACGTCACAGTATATGATGACATCATAATTAGTATGCAGTATGACGTCACAATGTATTATGACGTCATAATGTATCCGCATTATGACATCACAATATATTATGAGAGCGCATCATGCAGGTATTATGAGCAATTTCTCTTACCCCAATTTGTGTCACATCTACTGGAGCATCATGAGCATGTATTATGACGTCAGAGTATATGATGACATCGTAATTAGTATGCAGTATGACGTCACAATGTATTATGACGTCATAATGTATCCGCATTATGACATCACAATATATTATGAGAGCGCAATTTGCATGTTTCATGACCAATTTCGCTTACCCCAATTTGTGTCACATCTACTGCAGCATCATCAGCATGTATTATGACGTCAGAGTATATGATGACATCATAATTAGTATGCAGTATGACGTCACAATGTATTATGACGTCATAATGTATCCGCATTATGACATCACAATATATTATGAGAGCGCAATTTGCATGTTTCATGACCAATTTCGCTTACCCCAATTTGTGTCACATCTACTGCAGCATCATCAGCATGTATTATGACGTCAGAGTATATGATGACATCATAATTAGTATGCAGTATGATGTCACAATGTATTATGACGTCATAATGTATCCGCATTATGACATCACAATATATTATGAGAGCGCAACATGCAGGTATTATGACCAATTTCGCTTACCGCAATTTGTGTCACATCTACTGGAGCATCATGAGCATGTATTATGACGTCACAGTATATGATGACATCATAATTAGTATGCAGTATGAAGTCACAATGTATTATGACGTCATAATGTATCCGCGTTATGACAGCACAATATATTATGAGAGCGCAACATGCAGGTATTATGAGCAATTTCTCTTACCCAATTCGTGTCACATCTACTGGAGCATCATGAGCATGTATTATGACGTCAGAGTATATGATGACATCATAATTAGTATGCAGTATGACGTCACAATGTATTATGACGTCATAATGTATCCGCATTATGACATCACAATATATTATGAGAGCGCAATTTGCATGTTTCATGACCAATTTCGCTTACCCCAATTTGTGTCACATCTACTGCAGCATCATCAGCATGTATTATGACGTCAGAGTATATGATGACATCATAATTAGTATGCAGTATGACGTCACAATGTATTATGACGTCATAATGTACCCGCATTATGACATCACAATATATTATGAGAGCGCAATTTGCAGGTTTCATGACCAATTTCGCTTACCCCAATTTATGTCAAATCTACTGGAGAATCATGAGCATGTATTATGACGTCACAGTATATGATGACATCATAATTAGTATGCAGTATGACGTCACAATGTATTATGACGTCATAATGTATCCGCATTATGACATCACAATATATTATGAGAGCGCAACATGCAGGTATTATGAGCAATTTCTCTTACCCCAATTTGTGTCACATCTACTGGAGTATCATGAGCATGTATTATGACGTCACAGTATATGATGACATCATAATTAGTATGCAGTATGATGTCACAATGTATTATGACGTCATAATGTATCCGCATTATGACATCACAATATATTATGAGAGCGCAATTTGCAGGTTTCATGACCCATTTCGCTTACCCCAATTTCTGTCAAATCTACTGGAGAATCATGAGCATGTATTATGACGTCACAGTATATGATGACATCATAATTAGTATGCAGTATGACGTCACAATGTATTATGACGTCATAATGTATCCGCATTATGACATCACAATATATTATGAGAGCGCAACATGCAGGTATTATGAGCAATTTCTCTTACCCCAATTTGTGTCACATCTACTGCAGCATCATGATCATGTATTATGACGTCACAATATATGATGACATCATAATTAGTATGCAGTATGACGTCACAATGTATTATGACGTCATAATGTATCCGCATTATGACATCACAATATATTATGAGAGCGCAATTTGCAGGTTTCATGACCCATTTCGCTTACCGCAATTTGTGTCACATCTACTGCAGCATCATCAGCATGTATTATGACGTCACGGTATATGATGACATCATAATTAGTATGCAGTATGACGTCACAATGTATTATGACGTCATAATGTATCCGCATTATGACATCACAATATATTATGAGAGCGCAACATGCAGGTATTATGAGCAATTTCTCTTACCCCAATTTGTGTCACATCTACTGGAGCATCATGAGCATGTATTATGACGTCAGAGTATATGATGACATCATAATTAGTATGCAGTATGACGTCACAATGTATTATGATGTCATAATGTATCCGCATTATGACATCACAATATATTATGAGAGCGCAATTTGCAGGTTTCATGACCAATTTCGCTTACCCCAATTTGTGTCACATCTACTGCAGCATCATCAGCATGTATTATGACGTCAGAGTATATGATGACATCATAATTAGTATGCAGTATGATGTCACAATGTATTATGACGTCATAATGTATCCGCATTATGACATCACAATATATTATGAGAGCGCAACATGCAGGTATCATGACCAATTTTGCTTACCCCAATTTGTGTCACATCTACTGGAGCATCATGAGCATGTATTATGACGTCACAGTATATGATGACATCATAATTAGTATGCAGTATGACGTCACAATGTATTATGACGTCATAATGTATCCGCATTATGACATCACAATATATTATGAGAGCGCAATTTGCAGGTTTCATGACCAATTTCGCTTACCCCAATTTATGTCACATCTACTGCAGCATCATCAGCATGTATTATGACGTCAGAGTATATGATGACATCATAATTAGTATGCAGTATGATGCCACAATGTTTTATGACGTCATAATGTATCCGCATTATGACATCACAATATATTATGAGAGCGCAACATGCAGGTATTATGACCAATTTCGCTTACCCCAATTTGTGTCACATCTACTGGAGCATCATGAGCATGTATTATGACGTCACAGTATATGATGACATCATAATTAGTATGCAGTATGAAGTCACAATGTATTATGACGTCATAATGTATCCGCATTATGACATCACAATATATTATGAGAGCGCAACATGCAGGTATTATGAGCAATTTCTCTTACCCCAATTTGTGTCACATCTACTGGGGCATCATGAGCATGTATTATGACGTCACAGTATATGATGACATCATAATTAGTATGCAGTATGACGTCACAATATATTATGACGTCATAATGTATCCGCATTATGACAGCACAATATATTATGAGAGCGCAATTTGCAGGTTTCATGACCAATTTCACTTACCCCAATTTGTGTCACATCTACTGCAGCATCATCAGCATGTATTATGACGTCACAGTATATGAAGACATCATAATTAGTATGCAGTATGACGTCACAATGTATTATGACGTCATAATGTATCCGCATTATGACATCACAATATATTATGAGAGCGCAACATGCAGGTATTATGAGCAATTTCTCTTACCCCAATTTGTGTCACATCTACTGGAGCATCATGAGCATGTATTATGACGTCAGAGTATATGATGACATCATAATTAGTATGCAGTATGACGTCACAATGTATTATGACGTCATAATGTATCCGCATTATGACATCACAATATAATATGAGAGCGCAATTTGCAGGTTTCATGACCAATTTCGCTTACCCCAATTTGTGTCACATCTACTGCAGCATCATCAGCATGTATTATGACGTCAGAGTATAAGATGACATCATAATTAGTATGCAGTATGATGTCACAATGTATTATGACGTCATAATGTATCCGCATTATGACATCACAATATATTATGAGAGCGCAACATGTAGGTATTATGACCAAATTCGCTTACCACAATTTGTGTCACATCTACTGGAGCATCATGAGCATGTATTATGACGTCACAGTATATGATGACATCATAATTAGTATGCAGTATGAAGTCACAATGTATTATGACGTCATAATGTATCCGCATTATGACAGCACAATATATTATGAGAGCGCAACATGCAGGTATTATGAGCAATTTCTCTTACCCCAATTTGTGTCACATCTACTGGGGCATCATGAGCATGTATTATGACGTCACAGTATATGATGACATCATAATTAGTCTGAAGTATGACGTCACAATGTATTATGACGTCATAATGTATCCGCATTATGACATCACAATATATTATGAGAGCGCAATTTGCAGGTTTCATGACCCATTTCGCTTACCCCAATTTGTGTCACATCTACTGCAGCATCATCAGCATATATTATGACGTCACAGTATATGATGACATCATAATTAGTATGCAGTATGACGTCACAATGTATTATGACGTCATAATGTATCCGCATTATGACATCACAATATATTATGAGAGCGCAACAAGCAGGTATTATGAGCAATTTCTCTTACCCCAATTTGTGTCACATCTACTGGAGCATCATGAGCATGTATTATGACGTCAGAGTATATGATGACATCATAATTAGTATGCAGTATGACGTCACAATGTATTATGACGTCATAATGTATCCGCATTATGACATCACAATATATTATGAGAGCGCAATTTGCAGGTTTCATGACCAATTTCGCTTACCCCAATTTGTGTCACATCTACTGCAGCATCATCAGCATGTATTATGACGTCAGAGTATATGATGACATCATAATTAGTATGCAGTATGATGTCACAATGTATTATGACGTCATAATGTATCCGCATTATGACATCAATATATTATGAGAGCGCAACATGCAGGTATTATGACCAATTTCGCTTACCCCAATTTGTGTCACATCTACTGGAGCATCATGAGCATGTATTATGACGTCACAGTATATGATGACATCATAATTAGTATGCAGTATGAAGTCACAATGTATTATGACGTCATAATGTATCCGCATTATGACATCACAATATATTATGAGAGCGCAACATGCAGGTATTATGAGCAATTTCTCTTACCCCAATTTGTGTCACATCTACTGGAGTATCATGAGCATGTATTATGACGTCACAGTATATGATGACATCATAATTAGTATGCAGTATGACGTCACAATGTATTATGACGTCATAATGTATCCGCATTATGACATAACAATATATTATGAGAGCGCAATTTGCAGGTTTCATGACCAATTTCGCTTACCCCAATTTCTGTCAAATCTACTGGAGAATCATGAGCATGTATTATGACGTCACAGTATATGATGACATCATAATTAGTATGCAGTATGACGTCACAATGTATTATGACGTCATAATGTATCCGCATTATGACATCACAATATATTATGAGAGCGTAATTTGCAGGTATTATGAGCAATTTCTCTTACCCCAATTTGTGTCACATCTACTGGAGCATCATGAGCATGTATTATGACGTCAGAGTATATGATGACATCATAATTAGTATGCAGTATGACGTCACAATGTATTATGACGTCATAATATATCCGCATTATGACATCACAATATATTATGAGAGCGCAATTTGCAGGTTTCATGACCAATTTCGCTTACCCCAATTTGTGTCACATCTACTGCAGCATCATCAGCATGTATTATGACGTCAGAGTATATGATGACATCATAATTAGTATGCAGTATGAAGTCACAATGTATTATGACGTCATAATGTATCCGCATTATGACAGCACAATATATTATGAGAGCGCAACATGCAGGTATTATGACCAATTTCGCTTACCCCAATTTGTGTCACATCTACTGGAGCATCATGAGCATGTATTATGACGTCACAGTATATGATGACATCATAATTAGTATGCAGTATGAAGTCACAATGTATTATGACGTCATAATGTATCCGCATTATGACATCACAATATATTATGAGAGCGCAACATGCAGGTATTATGAGCAATTTCTCTTACCCCAATTTGTTTCACATCTACTGGAGCATCATGAGCATGTATTATGACGTCACAGTATAGGATGACATCATAATTAGTATGCAGTATGACGTCACAATGTATTATGACGTCATAATGTATCCGAATTATGACAGCACAATATATTATGAGAGCGCAATTTGCAGGTTTCATGACCCATTTCGCTTACCCCAATTTGTGTCACATCTACTGCAGCATCATCAGCATGTATTATGACGTCACAGTATATGATGACATCATAATTAGTATGCAGTATGACGTCACAATGTATTATGACGTCATAATGTATCCGCATTATGACATCACAATATATTATGAGAGCGCAACATGCAGGTATTATGAGCAATTTCTCTTACCCCAATTTGTGTCACATCTACTGGAGCATCATGAGCATGTATTATGACGTCAGAGTATATGATGACATCATAATTAGTATGCAGTATGACGTCACAATGTATTATGACGTCATAATGTATCCTCATTATGACATCACAATATATTATGAGAGCGCAATTTGCAGGTTTCATGACCAATTATGCTTACCCCAATTTGTGTCACATCTACTGCAGCATCATCAGCATGTATTATGACGTCAGAGTATATGATGACATCATAATTAGTATGCAGTATGATGTCACAATGTATTATGACGTCATAATGTATCCGCATTATGACATCACAATATATTATGAGAGCGCAACATGCAGGTATTATGACCAATTTCGCTTACCACAATTTGTGTCACATCTACTGGAGCATCATGAGCATGTATTATGACGTCACAGTATATGATGACATCATAATTAGTATGCAGTATGAAGTCACAATGTATTATGACGTCATAATGTATCCGCGTTATGACAGCACAATATATTATGAGAGCGCAACATGCAGGTATTATGAGCAATTTCTCTTACCCCAATTTGTGTCACATCTACTGGAGCATCATGAGCATGTATTATGACGTCACAGTATATGATGACATCATAATTAGTATGCAGTATGACGTCACAAAGTATTATGACGTCATAATGTATCCGCATTATGACATCACAATGTATTATGAGAGCGCAATTTGCAGGTTTCATGACCCATTTCGCTTACCCCAATTTGTGTCACATCTACTGCAGCATCATCAGCATATATTATGACGTCACAGTATATGATGACATCATAATTAGTATGCAGTATGACGTCACAATGTATTATGACGTCATAATGTATCCGCATTATGACATCACAATATATTATGAGAGCGCATCATGCAGGTATTATGAGCAATTTCTCTTACCCCAATTTGTGTCACATCTACTGGAGCATCATGAGCATGTATTATGACGTCAGAGTATATGATGACATCGTAATTAGTATGCAGTATGACGTCACAATGTATTATGACGTCATAATGTATCCGCATTATGACATCACAATATATTATGAGAGCGCAATTTGCATGTTTCATGACCAATTTCGCTTACCCCAATTTGTGTCACATCTACTGCAGCATCATCAGCATGTATTATGACGTCAGAGTATATGATGACATCATAATTAGTATGCAGTATGACGTCACAATGTATTATGACGTCATAATGTATCCGCATTATGACATCACAATATATTATGAGAGCGCAATTTGCATGTTTCATGACCAATTTCGCTTACCCCAATTTGTGTCACATCTACTGCAGCATCATCAGCATGTATTATGACGTCAGAGTATATGATGACATCATAATTAGTATGCAGTATGATGTCACAATGTATTATGACGTCATAATGTATCCGCATTATGACATCACAATATATTATGAGAGCGCAACATGCAGGTATTATGACCAATTTCGCTTACCGCAATTTGTGTCACATCTACTGGAGCATCATGAGCATGTATTATGACGTCACAGTATATGATGACATCATAATTAGTATGCAGTATGAAGTCACAATGTATTATGACGTCATAATGTATCCGCGTTATGACAGCACAATATATTATGAGAGCGCAACATGCAGGTATTATGAGCAATTTCTCTTACCCAATTCGTGTCACATCTACTGGAGCATCATGAGCATGTATTATGACGTCAGAGTATATGATGACATCATAATTAGTATGCAGTATGACGTCACAATGTATTATGACGTCATAATGTATCCGCATTATGACATCACAATATATTATGAGAGCGCAATTTGCATGTTTCATGACCAATTTCGCTTACCCCAATTTGTGTCACATCTACTGCAGCATCATCAGCATGTATTATGACGTCAGAGTATATGATGACATCATAATTAGTATGCAGTATGACGTCACAATGTATTATGACGTCATAATGTACCCGCATTATGACATCACAATATATTATGAGAGCGCAATTTGCAGGTTTCATGACCAATTTCGCTTACCCCAATTTATGTCAAATCTACTGGAGAATCATGAGCATGTATTATGACGTCACAGTATATGATGACATCATAATTAGTATGCAGTATGACGTCACAATGTATTATGACGTCATAATGTATCCGCATTATGACATCACAATATATTATGAGAGCGCAACATGCAGGTATTATGAGCAATTTCTCTTACCCCAATTTGTGTCACATCTACTGGAGTATCATGAGCATGTATTATGACGTCACAGTATATGATGACATCATAATTAGTATGCAGTATGATGTCACAATGTATTATGACGTCATAATGTATCCGCATTATGACATCACAATATATTATGAGAGCGCAATTTGCAGGTTTCATGACCCATTTCGCTTACCCCAATTTCTGTCAAATCTACTGGAGAATCATGAGCATGTATTATGACGTCACAGTATATGATGACATCATAATTAGTATGCAGTATGACGTCACAATGTATTATGACGTCATAATGTATCCGCATTATGACATCACAATATATTATGAGAGCGCAACATGCAGGTATTATGAGCAATTTCTCTTACCCCAATTTGTGTCACATCTACTGCAGCATCATGATCATGTATTATGACGTCACAATATATGATGACATCATAATTAGTATGCAGTATGACGTCACAATGTATTATGACGTCATAATGTATCCGCATTATGACATCACAATATATTATGAGAGCGCAATTTGCAGGTTTCATGACCCATTTCGCTTACCGCAATTTGTGTCACATCTACTGCAGCATCATCAGCATGTATTATGACGTCACGGTATATGATGACATCATAATTAGTATGCAGTATGACGTCACAATGTATTATGACGTCATAATGTATCCGCATTATGACATCACAATATATTATGAGAGCGCAACATGCAGGTATTATGAGCAATTTCTCTTACCCCAATTTGTGTCACATCTACTGGAGCATCATGAGCATGTATTATGACGTCAGAGTATATGATGACATCATAATTAGTATGCAGTATGACGTCACAATGTATTATGATGTCATAATGTATCCGCATTATGACATCACAATATATTATGAGAGCGCAATTTGCAGGTTTCATGACCAATTTCGCTTACCCCAATTTGTGTCACATCTACTGCAGCATCATCAGCATGTATTATGACGTCAGAGTATATGATGACATCATAATTAGTATGCAGTATGATGTCACAATGTATTATGACGTCATAATGTATCCGCATTATGACATCACAATATATTATGAGAGCGCAACATGCAGGTATCATGACCAATTTTGCTTACCCCAATTTGTGTCACATCTACTGGAGCATCATGAGCATGTATTATGACCTCACAGTATATGATGACATCATAATTAGTATGCAGTATGAAGTCACAATGTATTATGACGTCATAATGTATCCGCATTATGACAGCACAATATATTATGAGAGCGCAACATGCAGGTATTAAGAGCAATTTCTCTTACCCCAATTTGTGTCACATCTACTGGAGCATCATGAGCATGTATTATGACGTCACAGTATATGATGACATCATAATTAGTATGCAGTATGACGTCACAATGTATTATGACGTCATAATGTATCCGCATTATGACATCACAATATATTATGAGAGCGCAATTTGCAGGTTTCATGACCAATTTCGCTTACCCCAATTTGTGTCAAATCTACTGGAGAATCATGAGCATGTATTATGACGTCACAGTATATGATGACATCATAATTAGTATGCAGTATGACGTCACAATGTATTATGACGTCATAATGTATCCGCATTATGACATCACAATATATTATGAGAGCGCAACATGCAGGTATTATGAGCAATTTCTCTTACCCCAATTTGTGTCACATCTACTGGAGCATCATGAGCATGTATTATGACATCACAGTATATGATGACATCATAATTAGTATGCAGTATGACGTCACAATGTATTATGACGTCATAATGTATCCGCATTATGACATCACAATATATTATGAGAGCGCAATTTGCAGGTTTCATGACCCATTTCGCTTACCCCAATTTGTGTCACATCTACTGCAGCATCATCAGCATGTATTATGACGTCACAGTATATGATGACATCATAATTAGTATGCAGTATGACGTCACAATGTATTATGACGTCATAATGTATCCGCCTTATGACATCACAATATATTATGAGAGCGCAACATGCAGGTATTATGAGCAATTTCTCTTACCCCAATTTGTGTCACATCTACTGGAGCATCATGAGCATGTATTATGACGTCAGAGTATATGATGACATCATAATTAGTATGCAGTATGACGTCACAATGTATTATGACGTCATAATGTATCCGCATTATGACATCACAATATATTATGAGAGCGCAATTTGCAGGTTTCATGACCAATTTCGCTTACCCCAATTTGTGTCACATCTACTGCAGCATCATCAGCATGTATTATGACGTCAGAGTATATGATGACATCATAATTAGTATGCAGTATGATGTCACAATGTATTATGACGTCATAATGTATCCGCATTATGACATCACAATATATTATGAGAGCGCAACATGCAGGTATTATGACCAATTTCGCTTACCCCAATTTGTGTCACATCTACTGCAGCATCATCAGCATGTATTATGACGTCACAGTATATGATGACATCATAATTAGTATGCAGTATGAAGTCACAATGTATTATGACGTCATAATGTATCCGCATTATGACATCACAATATATTATGAGAGCGCAACATGCAGGTATTATGAGCAATTTCTCTTACCCCAATTTGTGTCACATCTACTGGAGCATCATGAGCATGTATTGTGATGTCACAGTATATGATGACATCATAATTAGTATGCAGTATGACGTCACAATGTATTATGACGTCATAATGTATCCGCATTATGACATCACAATATATTATGAGAGCGCAATTTGCAGGTTTCATGACCAATTTCGCTTACCCCAATTTGTGTCAAATCTACTGGAGAATCATGAGCATGTATTATGACGTCACAGTATATGATGACATCATAATTAGTATGCAGTATGACGTCACAATGTATTATGACGTCATAATGTATCCGCATTATGACATCACAATATATTATGAGAGCGCAACATGCAGGTATTATGAGCAATTTCTCTTACCCCAATTTGTGTCACATCTACTGGAGCATCATGAGCATGTATTATGACGTCAGAGTATATGATGACATCATAATTAGTATGCAGTATGACGTCACAGTGTATTATGACGTCATAATGTATCCGCATTATGACATCACAATATATTATGAGAGCGCAATTTGCAGGTTTCATGACCAATTTCGCTTACCCCAATTTGTGTCACATCTACTGCAGCATCATCAGCATGTATTATGACATCAGAGTATATGATGACATCATAATTAGTATGCAGTATGATGTCACAATGTATTATGACGTCATAATGTATCCGCATTATGACATCACAATATATTATGAGAGCGCAACATGCAGGTATTATGACCAATTTCGCTTACCCCAATTTGTGTCACATCTACTGGAGCATCATGAGCATGTATTATGACGTCACAGTATAAGATGACATCATAATTAGTATGCAGTATCAAGTCACAATGTATTATGACGTCATAATGTATCCGCATTATGACATCACAATATATTATGAGAGCGCAACATGCAGGTATTATGAGCAATTTCTCTTCCCCCAATTTGTGTCACATCTACTGGAGCATCATGAGCATGTATTATGACGTCAGAGTATATGATGACATCATAATTAGTATGCAGTATGGCGTCACAATGTATTATGACGTCATAATGTATCCGCATTATGACATCACAATATATTATGAGAGCGCAATTTGCAGGTTTAATGACCAATTTCGCTTACCCCAATTTGTGTCACATCTACTGCAGCATCATCAGCATGTATTATGACGTCAGAGTATATGATGACATCATAATTAGTATGCAGTATGAAGTCACAATGTATTATGACGTCATAATGTATCCGCATTATGACAGCACAATATATTATGAGAGCGCAATTTGCAGGTTTCATGACCAATTTCGCTTACCCCAATTTGTGTCACATCTACTGGAGCATCATGAGCATGTATTATGACGTCACAGTATATGATGACATCATAATTAGTATGCAGTATGAAGTCACAATGTATTATGACGTCATAATGTATCCGCATTATGACATCACAATATATTATGAGAGCGCAACATGCAGGTATTATGAGCAATTTCTCTTATCCCAATATGTGTCACATCTACTGGAGCATCATGAGCATGTATTATGACGTCACAGTATATGATGACATCATAATTAGTATGCAGTATGATGTCACAATGTATTATGACGTCATAATGTATCCGCATTATGACATCACAATATATTATGAGAGCGCAATTTGCAGGTTTCATGACCCATTTCGCTTACCCCAATTTGTGTCAAATCTACTGCAGCATCATCAGCATGTATTATGACGTCACAGTATATGATGACATCATAATTAGTATGCAGTATGATGTCATATTGTATTATGATGTCATAATGTATCCGCATTATGACATCACAATATATTATGAGAGCGCAACATGCAGGTATTATGAGCAATTTCTCTTACCCCAATTTGTGTCAAATCTACTGGAGAATCATGAGCATGTATTATGACGTAACAGTATATGATGACATCATAATTAGTATGCAGTATGAAGTCACAATGTATTATGACGTCATAATGTATCCGCATTATGACAGCACAATATATTATGAGAGCGCAACATGCAGGTATTATGACCAATTTCGCCTACCCCAATTTGTGTCACATCTACTGGAGCATCATGAGCATGTATTATGACGTCACAGTATATGATGACATCATAATTAGTATGCAGTATGACGTCACAATGTATTATGACGTCATAATGTATCCGCATTATGACAGCACAATATATTATGAGAGCGCAACATGCAGGTATTATGACCAATTTCTCTTACCCCAATTTGTGTCACATCTACTGGAGCATCATGAGCATGTATTATGACGTCACAGTATAAGATGACATCATAATTAGTATGCAGTATGACATCACAATGTATTATGACGTCATAATGTATCCGCATTATGACATCACAATATATTATGAGAGCGCAACATGCAGGTATTATGAGCAATTTCTCTTACCCCAATTTGTGTCACATCTACTGGAGCATCATGAGCATGTATTATGACGTCACAGTATATGATGACATCATAATTAGTATGCAGTATGACGTCACAATGTATTATGACATCATAATGTATCCGCATTATGATAGCACAATATATTATGAGAGCGCAATTTGCAGGTTTCATGACCAATTTCGCTTACCCCAATTTGTGTCACATCTACTGCAGCATCATCAGCATGTATTATGACGTCACAGTATATGATGACATCACAATTAGTATGCAGTATGATGTCACAATGTATTATGACGTCATAATGTATCCGCATTATGACATCACAATATATTATGAGAGCGCAACATGCAGGTATTATGACCAATTTCGCTTACCCCAATTTGTGTCACATCTACTGGAGCATCATGAGCATGTATTATGACGTCACAGTATATGATGACATCATAATTAGTATGCAGTATGACGTCACAATGTATTATGACGTCATAATGTATCCGCATTATGACATCACAATATATTATGAGAGCGCAATTTGCAGGTTTCATGACCAATTTCGCTTACCCCAATTTATGTCACATCTACTGCAGCATCATCAGCATGTATTATGACGTCAGAGTATATGATGACATCATAATTAGTATGCAGTATGATGCCACAATGTTTTATGACGTCATAATGTATCCGCATTATGACATCACAATATATTATGAGAGCGCAACATGCAGGTATTATGACCAATTTCGCTTACCCCAATTTGTGTCACATCTACTGGAGCATCATGAGCATGTATTATGATGTCACAGTATATGATGACATCATAATTAGTATGCAGTATGAAGTCACAATGTATTATGACGTCATAATGTATCCGCATTATGACATCACAATATATTATGAGAGCGCAACATGCAGGTATTATGAGCAATTTCTCTTACCCCAATTTGTGTCACATCTACTGGGGCATCATGAGCATGTATTATGACGTCACAGTATATGATGACATCATAATTAGTATGCAGTATGACGTCACAATATATTATGACGTCATAATGTATCCGCATTATGACAGCACAATATATTATGAGAGCGCAATTTGCAGGTTTCATGACCAATTTCACTTACCCCAATTTGTGTCACATCTACTGCAGCATCATCAGCATGTATTATGACGTCACAGTATATGAAGACATCATAATTAGTATGCAGTATGACGTCACAATGTATTATGACGTCATAATGTATCCGCATTATGACATCACAATATATTATGAGAGCGCAACATGCAGGTATTATGAGCAATTTCTCTTACCCCAATTTGTGTCACATCTACTGGAGCATCATGAGCATGTATTATGACGTCAGAGTATATGATGACATCATAATCAGTATGCAGTATGACGTCACAATGTATTATGACGTCATAATATATCCGCATTATGACATCACAATATATTATGAGAGCGCAATTTGCAGGTTTCATGACCAATTTCGCTTACCCCAATTTGTGTCACATCTACTGCAGCATCATCAGCATGTATTATGACGTCAGAGTATATGATGACATCATAATTAGTATGCAGTATGAAGTCACAATGTATTATGACGTCATAATGTATCCGCATTATGACAGCACAATATATTATGAGAGCGCAACATGCAGGTATTATGACCAATTTCGCTTACCCCAATTTGTGTCACATCTACTGGAGCATCATGAGCATGTATTATGACGTCACAGTATATGATGACATCATAATTAGTATGCAGTATGAAGTCACAATGTATTATGACGTCATAATGTATCCGCATTATGACATCACAATATATTATGAGAGCGCAACATGCAGGTATTATGAGCAATTTCTCTTACCCCAATTTGTTTCACATCTACTGGAGCATCATGAGCATGTATTATGACGTCACAGTATAGGATGACATCATAATTAGTATGCAGTATGACGTCACAATGTATTATGACGTCATAATGTATCCGAATTATGACAGCACAATATATTATGAGGGCGCAATTTGCAGGTTTCATGACCCATTTCGCTTACCCCAATTTGTGTCACATCTACTGCAGCATCATCAGCATGTATTATGACGTCACAGTATATGATGACATCATAATTAGTATGCAGTATGACGTCACAATGTATTATGACGTCATAATGTATCCACATTATGACATCACAATATATTATGAGAGCGCAACATGCAGGTATTATGAGCAATTTCTCTTACCCCAATTTGTGTCACATCTACTGGAGCATCATGAGCATGTATTATGACGTCAGAGTATATGATGACATCATAATTAGTATGCAGTATGACGTCACAATGTATTATGACGTCATAATGTATCCTCATTATGACATCACAATATATTATGAGAGCGCAATTTGCAGGTTTCATGACCAATTTCGCTTACCCCAATTTGTGTCACATCTACTGCAGCATCATCATCATGTATTATGACGTCAGAGTATATGATGACATCATAATTAGTATGCAGTATGATGTCACAATGTATTATGACGTCATAATGTATCCGCATTATGACATCACAATATATTATGAGAGCGCAACATGCAGGTATTATGACCAATTTCGCTTACCACAATTTGTGTCACATCTACTGGAGCATCATGAGCATGTATTATGACGTCACAGTATATGATGACATCATAATTAGTATGCAGTATGAAGTCACAATGTATTATGACGTCATAATGTATCCGCATTATGACAGCACAATATATTATGAGAGCGCAACATGCAGGTATTATGAGCAATTTCTCTTACCCCAATTTGTGTCACATCTACTGGAGCATCATGAGCATGTATTATGACGTCACAGTATATGATGACATCATAATTAGTATGCAGTATGACGTCACAATGTATTATGACGTCATAATGTATCCGCATTATGACATCACAATATATTATGAGAGCGCAATTTGCAGGTTTCATGACCCATTTCGCTTACCCCAATTTGTGTCACATCTACTGCAGCATCATCAGCATATATTATGACGTCACAGTATATGATGACATCATAATTAGTATGCAGTATGACGTCACAATGTATTATGACGTCATAATGTATCCGCATTATGACATCACAATATATTATGAGAGCGCAACATGCAGGTATTATGAGCAATTTCTCTTACCCCAATTTGTGTCACATCTACTGGAGCATCATGAGCATGTATTATGACGTCAGAGTATATGATGACATAATAATTAGTATGCAGTATGACGTCACAATGTATTATGACGTCATAATGTATCCGCATTATGACATCACAATATATTATGAGAGCGCAATTTGCAGGTTTCATGACCAATTTCGCTTACCCCAATTTGTGTCACATCTACTGCAGCATCATCAGCATGTATTATGACGTCAGAGTATATGATGACATCATAATTAGTATGCAGTATGATGTCACAATGTATTATGACGTCATAGTGTATCCGCATTATGACATCAATATATTATGAGAGCGCAACATGCAGGTATTATGACCAATTTCGCTTACCCCAATTTGTGTCACATCTACTGGAGCATCATGAGCATGTATTATGACGTCACAGTATATGATGACATCATAATTAGTATGCAGTATGAAGTCACAATATATTATGACGTCATAATGTATCCGCATTATGACATCACAATATATTATGAGAGCGCAACATGCAGGTATTATGAGCAATTTCTCTTACCCCAATTTGTGTCACATCTACTGGAGCATCATGAGCATGTATTATGACGTCACAGTATATGATGACATCATAATTAGTATGCAGTATGACGTCACAATGTATTATGACGTCATAATGTATCCGCATTATGACATCACAATATATTATGAGAGGGCAATTTGCAGGTTTCATGACCCATTTCGCTTACCCCAATTTGTGTCACATCTACTGCAGCATCATCAGCATGTATTATGACGTCACAGTATATGATGACATCATAATTAGTATGCAGTGTGACGTCACAATGTATTATGACGTCATAATGTATCCGCATTATGACATCACAATATATTATGAGAGCGCAACATGCAGGTATTATGAGCAATTTCTCTTACCCCAATTTGTGTCACATCTACTGGAGCATCATGAGCATGTATTATGACGTCAGAGTATATGATGACATCATAATTAGTATGCAGTATGACGTCACAATGTATTATGACGTCATAATGTATCCGCATTATGACATCACAATATATTATGAGAGCGCAATTTGCAGGTTTCATGACCAATTTCGCTTACCCCAATTTGTGTCACATCTACTGCAGCATCATCAGCATGTATTATGACGTCAGAGTATATGATGACATCATAATTAGTATGCAGTATGATGTCACAATGTATTATGACGTCATAATGTATCCGCATTATGACATCACAATATATTATGAGAGCGCAACATGCAGGTATTATGACCAATTTCGCTTACCACAATTTGTGTCACATCTACTGGAGCATCATGAGCATGTATTATGACGTCACAGTATATGATGACATCATAATTAGTATGCAGTATGAAGTCACAATATATTATGACGTCATAATGTATCCGCATTATGACATCACAATATATTATGAGAGCGCAACATGCAGGTATTATGAGCAATTTCTCTTACCCCAATTTGTGTCACATCTACTGGAGCATCATGAGCATGTATTATGACGTCACTGTATATGATGACATCATAATTAGTATGCAGTATGACGTCACAATGTATTATGACGTCATAATGTATCCGCATTATGACATCACAATATATTATGAGAGCGCAATTTGCAGGTTTCATGACCCATTTCGCTTACCCCAATTTGTGTCACATCTACTGCAGCATCATCAGCATGTATTATGACGTCACAGTATATGATGACATCATAATTAGTATGCAGTATGACGTCACAATGTATTATGACGTCATAATGTATCCGCATTATGACATCACAATATATTATGAGAGCGCAACATGCAGGTATTATGAGCAATTTCTCTTACCCCAATTTGTGTCACATCTACTGGAGCATCATGAGCATGTATTATGACGTCAGAGTATATGATGACATCATAATTAGTATGCAGTATGACGTCACAATGTATTATGACGTCATAATGTATCCGCATTATGACATCACAATATATTATGAGAGCGCAATTTGCAGGTTTCATGACCAATTATGCTTACCCCAATTTGTGTCACATCTACTGCAGCATCATCAGCATGTATTATGACGTCAGAGTATATGATGACATCATAATTAGTATGCAGTATGATGTCACAATGTATTATGACGTCATAATGTATCCGCATTATGACATCAATATATTATGAGAGCGCAACATGCAGGTATTATGACCAATTTCGCTTACCCCAATTTGTGTCACATCTACTGGAGCATCATGAGCATGTATTATGACGTCACAGTATATGATGACATCATAATTAGTATGCAGTATGAAGTCACAATGTATTATGATGTCATAATGTATCCGCATTATGACATCACAATATATTATGAGAGCGCAACATGCAGGTATTATGAGCAATTTCTCTTACCCCAATTTGTGTCACATCTACTGGAGTATCATGAGCATGTATTATGACGTCACAGTATATGATGACATCATAATTAGTATGCAGTATGACGTCACAATGTATTATGACGTCATAATGTATCCGCATTATGACATAACAATATATTATGAGAGCGCAATTTGCAGGTTTCATGACCAATTTCGCTTACCCCAATTTCTGTCAAATCTACTGGAGAATCATGAGCATGTATTATGACGTCACAGTATATGATGACATCATAATTAGTATGCAGTATGACGTCACAATGTATTATGACGTCATAATGTATCAGCATTATGACATCACAATATATTATGAGAGCGTAATTTGCAGGTATTATGAGCAATTTCTCTTACCCCAATTTGTGTCACATCTACTGGAGCATCATGAGCATGTATTATGACGTCAGAGTATATGATGACATCATAATTAGTATGCAGTATGACGTCACAATGTATTATGACGTCATAATATATCCGCATTATGACATCACAATATATTATGAGAGCGCAATTTGCAGGTTTCATGACCAATTTCGCTTACCCCAATTTGTGTCACATCTACTGCAGCATCATCAGCATGTATTATGACGTCAGAGTATATGATGACATCATAATTAGTATGCAGTATGAAGTCACAATGTATTATGACGTCATAATGTATCCGCATTATGACAGCACAATATATTATGAGAGCGCAACATGCAGGTATTATGACCAATTTCGCTTACCCCAATTTGTGTCACATCTACTGGAGCATCATGAGCATGTATTATGACGTCACAGTATATGATGACATCATAATTAGTATGCAGTATGAAGTCACAATGTATTATGACGTCATAATGTATCCGCATTATGACATCACAATATATTATGAGAGCGCAACATGCAGGTATTATGAGCAATTTCTCTTACCCCAATTTGTGTCACATCTACTGGAGCATCATGAGCATGTATTATGACGTCAGAGTATATGATGACATCATAATTAGTATGCAGTATGACGTCACAATGTATTATGACGTCATAATGTATCCTCATTATGACATCACAATATATTATGAGAGCGCAATTTGCAGGTTTCATGACCAATTTCGCTTACCCCAATTTGTGTCACATCTACTGCAGCATCATCATCATGTATTATGACGTCAGAGTATATGATGACATCATAATTAGTATGCAGTATGATGTCACAATGTATTATGACGTCATAATGTATCCGCATTATGACATCACAATATATTATGAGAGCGCAACATGCAGGTATTATGACCAATTTGGCTTACCACAATTTGTGTCACATCTACTGGAGCATCATGAGCATGTATTATGACGTCACAGTATATGATGACATCATAATTAGTATGCAGTATGAAGTCACAATGTATTATGACGTCATAATGTATCCGCATTATGACAGCACAATATATTATGAGAGCGCAACATGCAGGTATTATGAGCAATTTCTCTTACCCAATTTGTGTCACATCTACTGGAGCATCATGAGCATGTATTATGACGTCACAGTATATGATGACATCATAATTAGTATGCAGTATGACGTCACAATGTATTATGACGTCATAATGTATCCGCATTATGACATCACAATATATTATGAGAGCGCAATTTGCAGGTTTCATGACCCATTTCGCTTACCCCAATTTGTGTCACATCTACTGCAGCATCATCAGCATATATTATGACGTCACAGTATATGATGACATCATAATTAGTATGCAGTATGACGTCACAATGTATTATGACGTCATAATGTATCCGCATTATGACATCACAATATATTATGAGAGCGCAACATGCAGGTATTATGAGCAATTTCTCTTACCCCAATTTGTGTCACATCTACTGGAGCATCATGAGCATGTATTATGACGTCAGAGTATATGATGACATCATAATTAGTATGCAGTATGACGTCACAATGTATTATGACGTCATAATGTATCCGCATTATGACATCACAATATATTATGAGAGCGCAATTTGCAGGTTTCATGACCAATTTCGCTTACCCCAATTTGTGTCACATCTACTGCAGCATCATCAGCATGTATTATGACGTCAGAGTATATGATGACATCATAATTAGTATGCAGTATGATGTCACAATGTATTATGACGTCATAATGTATCCGCATTATGACATCAATATATTATGAGAGCGCAACATGCAGGTATTATGACCAATTTCGCTTACCCCAATTTGTGTCACATCTACTGGAGCATCATGAGCATGTATTATGACGTCACAGTATATGATGACATCATAATTAGTATGCAATATGAAGTCACAATGTATTATGACATCAAAATGTATCCGCATTATGACAGCACAATATATTATGAGAGCGCAACATGCAGGTATTATGAGCAATTTCTCTTACCCCAATTTGTGTCACATCTACTGGAGCATCATGAGCATGTATTATGACGTCACAGTATATGATGACATCATAATTAGTATGCAGTATGACGTCACAATGTATTATGACGTCATAATGTATCCGCATTATGACAGCACAATATATTATGAGAGCGCAATTTGCAGGTTTCATGACCAATTTCGCTTACCCCAATTTGTGTCACATCTACTGCAGCATCATCAGCATGTATTATGACGTCAGAGTATATGATGACATCATAATTAGTATGCAGTATGATGTCACAATGTATTATGACGTCATAATGTATCCGCATTATGACATCACAGTATATTATGAGAGCGCAACATGCAGGTATTATGACCAATTTCGCTTACCCCAATTTGTGTCACATCTACTGGAGCATCATGAGCATGTATTATGACGTCACAGTATATGATGACATCATAATTAGTATGCAGTATGAAGTCACAATATATTATGACGTCATAATGTATCCGCATTATGACATCACAATATATTATGAGAGCGCAACATGCAGGTATTATGAGCAATTTCTCTTACCCCAATTTGTGTCACATCTACTGGAGCATCATGAGCATGTATTATGACGTCACAGTATATGATGACATCATAATTAGTATGCAGTATGACGTCACAATGTATTATGACGTCATAATGTATCCGCATTATGACATCACAATATATTATGAGAGCGCAATTTGCAGGTTTCATGACCCATTTCGCTTACCCCAATTTGTGTCACATCTACTGCAGCATCATCAGCATGTATTATGACGTCACAGTATATGATGACATCATAATTAGTATGCAGTATGACGTCACAATGTATTATGGCGTCATAATGTATCCGCATTATGACATCACAATATATTATGAGAGCGCAACATGCAGGTATTATGAGCAATTTCTCTTACCCCAATTTGTGTCACATCTACTGGAGCATCATGAGCATGTATTATGACGTCAGAGTATATGATGACATCATAATTAGTATGCAGTATGACGTCACAATGTATTATGACGTCATAATGTATCCGCATTATGACATCACAATATATTATGAGAGCGCAATTTGCAGGTTTCATGACCAATTTCGCTTACCCCAATTTGTGTCACATCTACTGCAGCATCATCAGCATGTATTATGATGTCAGAGTATATGATGACATCATAATTAGTATGCAGTATGATGTCACAATGTATTATGACGTCATAATGTATCCGCATTATGACATCACAATATATTATGAGAGCGCAACATGCAGGTATTATGACCAATTTCGCTTACCACAATTTGTGTCACATCTACTGGAGCATCATGAGCATGTATTATGACGTCACAGTATATGATGACATCATAATTAGTATGCAGTATGAAGTCACAATGTATTATGACATCAAAATGTATCCGCATTATGACAGCACAATATATTATGAGAGCGCAACATGCAGGTATTATGAGCAATTTCTCTTACCCCAATTTGTGTCACATCTACTGGAGCATCATGAGCATGTATTATGACGTCACAGTATATGATGACATCATAATTAGTATGCAGTATGACGTCACAATGTATTATGACGTCATAATGTATCCGCATTATGACAGCACAATATATTATGAGAGCGCAATTTGCAGGTTTCATGACCAATTTCGCTTACCCCAATTTGTGTCACATCTACTGCAGCATCATCAGCATGTATTATGACGTCAGAGTATATGATGACATCATAATTAGTATGCAGTATGATGTCACAATGTATTATGACGTCATAATGTATCCGCATTATGACATCACAATATATTATGAGAGCGCAACATGCAGGTATTATGACCAATTTCGCTTACCCCAATTTGTGTCACATCTACTGGAGCATCATGAGCATGTATTATGACGTCACAGTATATGATGACATCATAATTAGTATGCAGTATGAAGTCACAATATATTATGACGTCATAATGTATCCGCATTATGACATCACAATATATTATGAGAGCGCAACATGCAGGTATTATGAGCAATTTCTCTTACCCCAATTTGTGTCACATCTACTGGAGCATCATGAGCATGTATTATGACGTCACAGTATATGATGACATCATAATTAGTATGCAGTATGACGTCACAATGTATTATGACGTCATAATGTACCCGCATTATGACATCACAATATATTATGAGAGCGCAATTTGCAGGTTTCATGACCCATTTCGCTTACCACAATTTGTGTCACATCTACTGCAGCATCATCAGCATGTATTATGACGTCACAGTATATGATGACATCATAATTAGTATGCAGTATGACGTCACAATGTATTATGACGTCATAATGTATCCGCATTATGACATCACAATATATTATGAGAGCGCAACATGCAGGTATTATGAGCAATTTCTCTTACCCCAATTTGTGTCACATCTACTGGAGCATCATGAGCATGTATTATGACGTCAGAGTATATGATGAAATCATAATTAGTATGCAGTATGACGTCACAATGTATTATGACGTCATAATGTATCCGCATTATGACATCACAATATATTATGAGAGCGCAATTTGCAGGTTTCATGACCAATTTCGCTTACCCCAATTTGTGTCACATCTACTGCAGCATCATCAGCATGTATTATGACGTCAGAGTATATGATGACATCATAATTAGTATGCAGTATGATGTCACAATGTATTATGACGTCATAATGTATCCGCATTATGACATCACAATATATTATGAGAGCGCAACATGCAGGTATTATGACCAATTTCGCTTACCACAATTTGTGTCACATCTACTGGAGCATCATGAGCATGTATTATGACGTCACAGTATATGATGACATCATAATTAGTATGCAGTATGAAGTCACAATATATTATGACGTCATAATGTATCCGCATTATGACATCACAATATATTATGAGAGCGCAACATGCAGGTATTATGAGCAATTTCTCTTACCCCAATTTGTGTCACATCTACTGGAGCATCATGAGCATGTATTACGACGTCACTGTATATGATGACATCATAATTAGTATGCAGTATGACGTCACAATGTATTATGACGTCATAATGTATCCGCATTATGACATCACAATATATTATGAGAGCGCAATTTGCAGGTTTCATGACCCATTTCGCTTACCCCAATTTGTGTCACATCTACTGCAGCATCATCAGCATGTATTATGACGTCACAGTATATGATGACATCATAATTAGTATGCAGTATGACGTCACAATGTATTATGACGTCATAATGTATCCGCATTATGACATCACAATATATTATGAGAGCGCAACATGCAGGTATTATGAGCAATTTCTCTTACCCCAATTTGTGTCACATCTACTGGAGCATCATGAGCATGTATTATGACGTCAGAGTATATGATGACATCATAATTAGTATGCAGTATGACGTCACAATGTATTATGACGTCATAATGTATCCGCATTATGACATCACAATATATTATGAGAGCGCAATTTGCAGGTTTCATGACCAATTATGCTTACCCCAATTTGTGTCACATCTACTGCAGCATCATCAGCATGTATTATGACGTCAGAGTATATGATGACATCATAATTAGTATGCAGTATGATGTCACAATGTATTATGACGTCATAATGTATCCGCATTATGACATCACAATATATTATGAGAGCGCAACATGCAGGTATTATGACCAATTTCGCTTACCACATTTTGTGTCACATCTACTGGAGCATCATGAGCATGTATTATGACGTCACAGTATATGATGACATCATAATTAGTATGCAGTATGAAGTCACAATGTATTATGACGTCATAATGTATCCGCGTTATGACAGCACGATATATTATGAGAGCGCAACATGCAGGTATTATGAGCAATTTCTCTTACCCCAATTTGTGTCACATCTACTGGAGCATCATGAGCATGTATTATGACGTCACAGTATATGATGACATCATAATTAGTATGCAGTATGACGTCACAATGTATTATGACGTCATAATGTATCCGCATTATGACATCACAATATATTATGAGAGCGCATCATGCAGGTATTATGAGCAATATCTCTTACCCCAATTTGTGTCACATCTACTGGAGCATCATGAGCATGTATTATGACGTCAGAGTATATGATGACATCGTAATTAGTATGCAGTATGACGTCACAATGTATTATGACGTCATAATGTATCCGCATTATGACATCACAATATATTATGAGAGCGCAATTTGCATGTTTCATGACCAATTTCGCTTACCCCAATTTGTGTCACATCTACTGCAGCATCATCAGCATGTATTATGACGTCAGAGTATATGATGACATCATAATTAGTATGCAGTATGACGTCACAATGTATTATGACGTCATAATGTATCCGCATTATGACATCACAATATATTATGAGAGCGCAATTTGCATGTTTCATGACCAATTTCGCTTACCCCAATTTGTGTCACATCTACTGCAGCATCATCAGCATGTATTATGACGTCAGAGTATATGATGACATCATAATTAGTATGCAGTATGATGTCACAATGTATTATGACGTCATAATGTATCCGCATTATGACATCACAATATATTATGAGAGCGCAACATGCAGGTATTATGACCAATTTCGCTTACCAAAATTTGTGTCACATCTACTGGAGCATCATGAGCATGTATTATGACGTCACAGTATATGATGACATCATAATTAGTATGCAGTATGAAGTCACAATGTATTATGACGTCATAATGTATCCGCGTTATGACAGCACAATATATTATGAGAGCGCAACATGCAGGTATTATGAGCAATTTCTCTTACCCAATTTGTGTCACATCTACTGGAGCATCATGAGCATGTATTATGACGTCAGAGTATATGATGACATCATAATTAGTATGCAGTATGACGTCACAATGTATTATGACGTCATAATGTATCCGCATTATGACATCACAATATATTATGAGAGCGCAATTTGCATGTTTCATGACCAATTTCGCTTACCCCAATTTGTGTCACATCTACTGCAGCATCATCAGCATGTATTATGACGTCAGAGTATATGATGACATCATAATTAGTATGCAGTATGATGTCAGAATGTATTATGACGTCATAATGTATCCGCATTATGACATCAATATATTATGAGAGCGCAACATGCAGGTATTATGACCAATTTCGCTTACCCCAATTTGTGTCACATCTACTGGAGCATCATGAGCATGTATTATGACCTCACAGTATATGATGACATCATAATTAGTATGCAGTATGAAGTCACAATGTATTATGACGTCATAATGTATCCGCATTATGACAGCACAATATATTATGAGAGCGCAACATGCAGGTATTATGAGCAATTTCTCTTACCCCAATTTGTGTCACATCTACTGGAGCATCATGAGCATGTATTATGACGTCACAGTATATGATGACATCATAATTAGTATGCAGTATGACGTCACAATGTATTATGACGTCATAATGTATCCGCATTATGACATCACAATATATTATGAGAGCGCAATTTGCAGGTTTCATGACCAATTTCGCTTACCCCAATTTATGTCAAATCTACTGGAGAATCATGAGCATGTATTATGACGTCACAGTATATGATGACATCATAATTAGTATGCAGTATGACGTCACAATGTATTATGACGTCATAATGTATCCGCATTATGACATCACAATATATTATGAGAGCGCAACATGCAGGTATTATGAGCAATTTCTCTTACCCCAATTTGTGTCACATCTACTGGAGCATCATGAGCATGTATTATGACGTCAGAGTATATGATGACATCATAATTAGTATGCAGTATGACGTCACAATGTATTATGACGTCATAATGTATCCGCATTATGACATCACAATATATTATGAGAGCGCAACATGCAGGTATTATGAGCAATTTCTCTTACCCCAATTTGTGTCACATCTACTGGAGCATCATGAGCATGTATTATGACGTCACAGTATATGATGACATCATAATTAGTATGCAGTATGACGTCACAATGTATTATGACGTCATAATGTATCCGCATTATGACATCACAATATATTATGAGAGCGCAATTTGCAGGTTTCATGACCCATTTCGCTTACCCCAATTTGTGTCACATCTACTGCAGCATCATCAGCATGTATTATGACGTCACAGTATATGATGACATCATAATTAGTATGCAGTATGACGTCACAATGTATTATGACGTCATAATGTATCCGCATTATGACATCACAATATATTATGAGAGCGCAACATGCAGGTATTATGAGCAATTTCTCTTACCCCAATTTGTGTCACATCTACTGGAGCATCATGAGCATGTATTATGACGTCAGAGTATATGATGACATCATAATTAGTATGCAGTATGACGTCACAATGTATTATGACGTCATAATGTATCCGCGTTATGACAGCACAATATATTATGAGAGCGCAATTTGCAGGTTTCATGACCAATTTCGCTTACCCCAATTTGTGTCACATCTACTGCAGAATCATCAGCATGTATTATGACGTCAGAGTATATGATGACATCATAATTAGTATGCAGTATGATGTCACAATGTATTATGACGTCATAATGTATCCGCATTATGACATCACAATATATTATGAGAGCGCAACATGCAGGTATTATGACCAATTTCGCTTACCACAATTTGTGTCACATCTACTGGAGCATCATGAGCATGTATTATGACGTCACAGTATATGATGACATCATAATTAGTATGCAGTATGAAGTCACAATATATTATGACGTCATAATGTATCCGCATTATGACATCACAATATATTATGAGAGCGCAACATGCAGGTATTATGAGCAATTTCTCTTACCCCAATTTGTGTCACATCTACTGGAGCATCATGAGCATGTATTATGACGTCACTGTATATGATGACATCATAATTAGTATGCAGTATGACGTCACAATGTATTATGACGTCATAATGTATCCGCATTATGACATCACAATATATTATGAGAGCGCAATTTGCAGGTTTCATGACCCATTTCGCTTACCCCAATTTGTGTCACATCTACTGCAGCATCATCAGCATGTATTATGACGTCACAGTATATGATGACATCATAATTAGTATGCAGTATGACGTCACAATGTATTATGACGTCATAATGTATCCGCATTATGACATCACAATATATTATGAGAGCGCAACATGCAGGTATTATGAGCAATTTCTCTTACCACAATTTGTGTCACATCTACTGGAGCATCATGAGCATGTATTATGACGTCAGAGTATATGATGACATCATAATTAGTATGCAGTATGACGTCACAATGTATTATGACGTCATAATGTATCCGCATTATGACATCACAATATATTATGAGAGCGCAATTTGCAGGTTTCATGACCAATTATGCTTACCCCAATTTGTGTCACATCTACTGCAGCATCATCAGCATGTATTATGACGTCAGAGTATATGATGACATCATAATTAGTATGCAGTATGATGTCACAATGTATTATGACGTCATAATGTATCCGCATTATGACATCAATATATTATGAGAGCGCAACATGCAGGTATTATGACCAATTTCGCTTACCCCAATTTGTGTCACATCTACTGGAGCATCATGAGCATGTATTATGACGTCACAGTATATGATGACATCATAAATAGTATGCAGTATGAAGTCACAATGTATTATGACGTCATAATGTATCCGCATTATGACATCACAATATATTATGAGAGCGCAACATGCAGGTATTATGAGCAATTTCTCTTACCCCAATTTGTGTCACATCTACTGGAGTATCATGAGCATGTATTATGACGTCACAGTATATGATGACATCATAATTAGTATGCAGTATGACGTCACAATGTATTATGACGTCATAATGTATCCGCATTATGACATAACAATATATTATGAGAGCGCAATTTGCAGGTTTCATGACCAATTTCGCTTACCCCAATTTCTGTCAAATCTACTGGAGAATCATGAGCATGTATTATGACGTCACAGTATATGATGACATCATAATTAGTATGCAGTATGACGTCACAATGTATTATGACGTCATAATGTATCAGCATTATGACATCACAATATATTATGAGAGCGTAATTTGCAGGTATTATGAGCAATTTCTCTTACCCCAATTTGTGTCACATCTACTGGAGCATCATGAGCATGTATTATGACGTCAGAGTATATGATGACATCATAATTAGTATGCAGTATGACGTCACAATGTATTATGACGTCATAATATATCCGCATTATGACATCACAATATATTATGAGAGCGCAATTTGCAGGTTTCATGACCAATTTCGCTTACCCCAATTTGTGTCACATCTACTGCAGCATCATCAGCATGTATTATGACGTCAGAGTATATGATGACATCATAATTAGTATGCAGTATGAAGTCACAATGTATTATGACGTCATAATGTATCCGCATTATGACAGCACAATATATTATGAGAGCGCAACATGCAGGTATTATGACCAATTTCGCTTACCCCAATTTGTGTCACATCTACTGGAGCATCATGAGCATGTATTATGACGTCACAGTATATGATGACATCATAATTAGTATGCAGTATGAAGTCACAATGTATTATGACGTCATAATGTATCCGCATTATGACATCACAATATATTATGAGAGCGCAACATGCAGGTATTATGAGCAATTTCTCTTACCCCAATTTGTGTCACATCTACTGGAGCATCATGAGCATGTATTATGACGTCAGAGTATATGATGACATCATAATTAGTATGCAGTATGACGTCACAATGTATTATGACGTCATAATGTATCCTCATTATGACATCACAATATATTATGAGAGCGCAATTTGCAGGTTTCATGACCAATTTCGCTTACCCCAATTTGTGTCACATCTACTGCAGCATCATCATCATGTATTATGACGTCAGAGTATATGATGACATCATAATTAGTATGCAGTATGATGTCACAATGTATTATGACGTCATAATGTATCCGCATTATGACATCACAATATATTATGAGAGCGCAACATGCAGGTATTATGACCAATTTCGCTTACCCCAATTTGTGTCACATCTACTGGAGCATCATGAGCATGTATTATGACGTCACAGTATATGATGACATCATAATTAGTATGCAGTATGAAGTCACAATATATTATGACGTCATAATGTATCCGCATTATGACATCACAATATATTATGAGAGCGCAACATGCAGGTATTATGAGCAATTTCTCTTACCCCAATTTGTGTCACATCTACTGGAGCATCATGAGCATGTATTATGACGTCACAGTATATGATGACATCATAATTAGTATGCAGTATGACGTCACAATGTATTATGACGTCATAATGTATCCGCATTATGACATCACAATATATTATGAGAGCGCAATTTGCAGGTTTCATGACCCATTTCGCTTACCCCAATTTGTGTCACATCTACTGCAGCATCATCAGCATGTATTATGACGTCACAGTATATGATGACATCATAATTAGTATGCAGTATGACGTCACAATGTATTATGACGTCATAATGTATCCGCATTATGACATCACAATATATTATGAGAGCGCAACATGCAGGTATTATGAGCAATTTCTCTTACCCCAATTTGTGTCACATCTACTGGAGCATCATGAGCATGTATTATGACGTCAGAGTATATGATGACATCATAATTAGTATGCAGTATGACGTCACAATGTATTATGACGTCATAATGTATCCGCATTATGACATCACAATATATTATGAGAGCGCAATTTGCAGGTTTCATGACCAATTTCGCTTACCCCAATTTGTGTCACATCTACTGCAGCATCATCAGCATGTATTATGACGTCAGAGTATATGATGACATCATAATTAGTATGCAGTATGATGTCACAATATATTATGACGTCATAATGTATCCGCATTATGACATCACAATATATTATGAGAGCGCAACATGCAGGTATTATGACCAATTTCGCTTACCACAATTTGTGTCACATCTACTGGAGCATCATGAGCATGTATTATGACGTCACAGTATATGATGACATCATAATTAGTATGCAGTATGAAGTCACAATGTATTATGACATCAAAATGTATCCGCATTATGACAGCACAATATATTATGAGAGCGCAACATGCAGGTATTATGAGCAATTTCTCTTACCCCAATTTGTGTCACATCTACTGGAGCATCATGAGCATGTATTATGACGTCACAGTATATGATGACATCATAATTAGTATGCAGTATGACGTCACAATGTATTATGACGTCATAATGTATCCGCATTATGACAGCACAATATATTATGAGAGCGCAATTTGCAGGTTTCATGACCAATTTCGCTTACCCCAATTTGTGTCACATCTACTGCAGCATCATCAGCATGTATTATGACGTCAGAGTATATGATGACATCATAATTAGTATGCAGTATGATGTCACAATGTATTATGACGTCATAATGTATCCGCATTATGACATCACAATATATTATGAGAGCGCAACATGCAGGTATTATGACCAATTTCGCTTACCCCAATTTGTGTCACATCTACTGGAGCATCATGAGCATGTATTATGACGTCACAGTATATGATGACATCATAATTAGTATGCAGTATGAAGTCACAATATATTATGACGTCATAATGTATCCGCATTATGACATCACAATATATTATGAGAGCGCAACATGCAGGTATTATGAGCAATTTCTCTTACCCCAATTTGTGTCACATCTACTGGAGCATCATGAGCATGTATTATGACGTCACAGTATATGATGACATCATAATTAGTATGCAGTATGACGTCACAATGTATTATGACGTCATAATGTACCCGCATTATGACATCACAATATATTATGAGAGCGCAATTTGCAGGTTTCATGACCCATTTCGCTTACCACAATTTGTGTCACATCTACTGGAGCATCATCAGCATGTATTATGACGTCACAGTATATGATGACATCATAATTAGTATGCAGTATGACGTCACAATGTATTATGACGTCATAATGTATCCGCATTATGACATCACAATATATTATGAGAGCGCAACATGCAGGTATTATGAGCAATTTCTCTTACCCCAATTTGTGTCACATCTACTGGAGCATCATGAGCATGTATTATGACGTCAGAGTATATGATGAAATCATAATTAGTTTGCAGTATGACGTCACAATGTATTATGACGTCATAATGTATCCGCATTATGACATCACAATATATTATGAGAGCGCAATTTGCAGGTTTCATGACCAATTTCGCTTACCCCAATTTGTGTCACATCTACTGCAGCATCATCAGCATGTATTATGACGTCAGAGTATATGATGACATCATAATTAGTATGCAGTATGATGTCACAATGTATTATGACGTCATAATGTATCCGCATTATGACATCACAATATATTATGAGAGCGCAACATGCAGGTATTATGACCAATTTCGCTTACCACAATTTGTGTCACATCTACTGGAGCATCATGAGCATGTATTATGACGTCACAGTATATGATGACATCATAATTAGTATGCAGTATGAAGTCACAATATATTATGACGTCATAATGTATCCGCATTATGACATCACAATATATTATGAGAGCGCAACATGCAGGTATTATGAGCAATTTCTCTTACCCCAATTTGTGTCACATCTACTGGAGCATCATGAGCATGTATTATGACGTCAGAGTATATGATGACATCATAATTAGTATGCAGTATGACGTCACAATGTATTATGACGTCATAATGTATCCGCATTATGACATCACAATATATTATGAGAGCGCAATTTGCAGGTTTCATGACCCATTTCGCTTACCCCAATTTGTGTCACATCTACTGCAGCATCATCAGCATGTATTATGACGTCACAGTATATGATGACATCATAATTAGTATGCAGTATGACGTCACAATGTATTATGACGTCATAATGTATCCGCATTATGACATCACAATATATTATGAGAGCGCAACATGCAGGTATTATGAGCAATTTCTCTTACCCCAATTTGTGTCACATCTACTGGAGCATCATGAGCATGTATTATGACGTCAGAGTATATGATGACATCATAATTAGTATGCAGTATGACGTCACAATGTATTATGACGTCATAATGTATCCGCATTATGACATCACAATATATTATGAGAGCGCAATTTGCAGGTTTCATGACCAATTATGCTTACCCCAATTTGTGTCACATCTACTGCAGCATCATCAGCATGTATTATGACGTCAGAGTATATGATGACATCATAATTAGTATGCAGTATGATGTCACAATGTATTATGACGTCATAATGTATCCGCATTATGACATCACAATATATTATGAGAGCGCATCATGCAGGTATTATGAGCAATATCTCTTACCCCAATTTGTGTCACATCTACTGGAGCATCATGAGCATGTATTATGACGTCAGAGTATATGATGACATCGTAATTAGTATGCAGTATGACGTCACAATGTATTATGACGTCATAATGTATCCGCATTATGACATCACAATATATTATGAGAGGGCAATTTGCATGTTTCATGACCAATTTCGCTTACCCCAATTTGTGTCACATCTACTGCAGCATCATCAGCATGTATTATGACGTCAGAGTATATGATGACATCATAATTAGTATGCAGTATGACGTCACAATGTATTATGACGTCATAATGTATCCGCATTATGACATCACAATATATTATGAGAGCGCAATTTGCATGTTTCATGAGCAATTTCGCTTACCCCAATTTGTGTCACATCTACTGCAGCATCATCAGCATGTATTATGACGTCAGAGTATATGATGACATCATAATTAGTATGCAGTATGATGTCACAATGTATTATGACGTCATAATGTATCCGCATTATGACATCACAATATATTATGAGAGCGCAACATGCAGGTATTATGACCAATTTCGCTTACCACAATTTGTGTCACATCTACTGGAGCATCATGAGCATGTATTATGACGTCACAGTATATGATGACATCATAATTAGTATGCAGTATGAAGTCACAATGTATTATGACGTCATAATGTATCCGCGTTATGACAGCACAATATATTATGAGAGCGCAACATGCAGGTATTATGAGCAATTTCTCTTACCCAATTTGTGTCACATCTACTGGAGCATCATGAGCATGTATTATGACGTCAGAGTATATGATGACATCATAATTAGTATGCAGTATGACGTCACAATGTATTATGACGTCATAATGTATCCGCATTATGACATCACAATATATTATGAGAGCGCAATTTGCATGTTTCATGACCAATTTCGCTTACCCCAATTTGTGTCACATCTACTGCAGCATCATCAGCATGTATTATGACGTCAGAGTATATGATGACATCATAATTAGTATGCAGTATGATGTCAGAATGTATTATGACGCCATAATGTATCCGCATTATGACATCAATATATTATGAGAGCGCAACATGCAGGTATTATGACCAATTTCGCTTACCCCAATTTGTGTCACATCTACTGGAGCATCATGAGCATGTATTATGACCTCACAGTATATGATGACATCATAATTAGTATGCAGTATGAAGTCACAATGTATTATGACGTCATAATGTATCCGCATTATGACAGCACAATATATTATGAGAGCGCAACATGCAGGTATTATGAGCAATTTCTCTTACCCCAATTTGTGTCACATCTACTGGAGCATCATGAGCATGTATTATGACGTCACAGTATATGATGACATCATAATTAGTATGCAGTATGACGTCACAATGTATTATGACGTCATAATGTATCCGCATTATGACATCACAATATATAATGAGAGCGCAATTTGCAGGTTTCATGACCAATTTCGCTTACCCCAATTTATGTCAAATCTACTGGAGAATCATGAGCATGTATTATGACGTCACAGTATATGATGACATCATAATTAGTATGCAGTATGACGTCACAATGTATTATGACGTCATAATGTATCCGCATTATGACATCACAATATATTATGAGAGCGCAACATGCAGGTATTATGAGCAATTTCTCTTACCCCAATTTGTGTCACATCTACTGGAGCATCATGAGCATGTATTATGACGTCACAGTATATGATGACATCATAATTAGTATGCAGTATGACGTCACAATGTATTATGACGTCATAATGTATCCGCATTATGACATCACAATATATTATGAGAGCGCAATTTGCAGGTTTCATGACCCATTTCGCTTACCCCAATTTCTGTCAAATCTACTGGAGAATCATGAGCATGTATTATGACGTCACAGTATATGATGACATCATAATTAGTATGCAGTATGAAGTCACAATGTATTATGACGTCATAATGTATCCGCATTATGACATCACAATATATTATGAGAGCGCAACATGCAGGTATTATGAGCAATTTCTCTTACCCCAATTTGTGTCACATCTACTGGAGCATCATGATCATGTATTATGACGTCACAGTATATGATGACATCATAATTAGTATGCAGTATGACGTCACAATGTATTATGACGTCATAATGTATCCGCATTATGACATCACAATATATTATGAGAGCGCAATTTGCAGGTTTCATGACCAATTTCGCTTACCCCAATTTGTGTCAAATCTACTGGAGAATCATGAGCATGTATTATGACGTCACAGTATATGATGACATCATAATTAGTATGCAGTATGACGTCACAATGTATTATGACGTCATAATGTATCCGCATTATGACATCACAATATATTATGAGAGCGCAACATGCAGGTATTATGAGCAATTTCTCTTACCCCAATTTGTGTCACATCTACTGGAGCATCATGAGCATGTACTATGACGTCACAGTATATGATGACATCATAATTAGTATGCAGTATGACGTCACAATGTATTATGACGTCATAATGTATCCGCATTATGACATCACAATATATTATGAGAGCGCAATTTGCAGGTTTCATGACCCATTTCGCTTACCCCAATTTGTGTCACATCTACTGCAGCATCATCAGCATGTATTATGACGTCACAGTATATGATGACATCATAATTAGTATGCAGTATGACGTCACAATGTATTATGACGTCATAATGTATCCGCATTATGACATCACAATATATTATGAGAGCGCAACATGCAGGTATTATGAGCAATTTCTCTTACCCCAATTTGTGTCACATCTACTGGAGCATCATGAGCATGTATTATGACGTCAGAGTATATGATGACATCATAATTAGTATGCAGTATGACGTCACAATGTGTTATGACGTCATAATGTATCCGCATTATGACATCACAATATATTATGAGAGCGCAATTTGCAGGTTTCATGACCAATTTCGCTTACCCCAATTTGTGTCACATCTACTGCAGCATCATCAGCATGTATTATGACGTCAGAGTATATTATGACATCATAATTAGTATGCAGTATGATGTCACAATGTATTATGACGTCATAATGTATCCGCATTATGACATCACAATATATTATGAGAGCGCAACATGCAGGTATTATGACCAATTTCGCTTACCCCAATTTGTGTCACATCTACTGCAGCATCATCAGCATGTATTATGACGTCACAGTATATGATGACATCATAATTAGTATGCACTATGAAGTCACAATGTATTATGACGTCATAATGTATCCGCATTATGACATCACAATATATTATGAGAGCGCAACATGCAGGTATTATGAGCAATTTCTCTTACCCCAATTTGTGTCACATCTACTGGAGCATCATGAGCATGTATTGTGATGTCACAGTATATGATGACATCATAATTAGTATGCAGTATGACGTCACAATGTATTATGACGTCATAATGTATCCGCATTATGACATCACAATATATTATGAGAGCGCAATTTGCAGGTTTCATGACCAATTTCGCTTACCCCAATTTGTGTCAAATCTACTGGAGAATCATGAGCATGTATTATGACGTCACAGTATATGATGACATCATAATTAGTATGCAGTATGACGTCACAATGTATTATGACGTCATAATGTATCCGCATTATGACATCACAATATATTATGAGAGCGCAACATGCAGGTATTATGAGCAATTTCTCTTACCCCAATTTGTGTCACATCTACTGGAGCATCATGAGCATGTATTATGACGTCAGAGTATATGATGACATCATAATTAGTATGCAGTATGACGTCACAGTGTATTATGACGTCATAATGTATCCGCATTATGACATCACAATATATTATGAGAGCGCAATTTGCAGGTTTCATGACCAATTTCGCTTACCCCAATTTGTGTCACATCTACTGCAGCATCATCAGCATGTATTATGACATCAGAGTATATGATGACATCATAATTAGTATGCAGTATGATGTCACAATGTATTATGACGTCATAATGTATCCGCATTATGACATCACAATATATTATGAGAGCGCAACATGCAGGTATTATGACCAATTTCGCTTACCCCAATTTGTGTCACATCTACTGGAGCATCATGAGCATGTATTATGACGTCACAGTATAAGATGACATCATAATTAGTATGCAGTATGAAGTCACAATGTATTATGACGTCATAATGTATCCGCATTATGACATCACAATATATTATGAGAGCGCAACATGCAGGTATTATGAGCAATTTCTCTTACCCCAATTTGTGTCACATCTACTGGAGCATCATGAGCATGTATTATGACGTCAGAGTATATGATGACATCATAATTAGTATGCAGTATGGCGTCACAATGTATTATGACGTCATAATGTATCCGCATTATGACATCACAATATATTATGAGAGCGCAATTTGCAGGTTTCATGACCAATTTCGCTTACCCCAATTTGTGTCACATCTACTGCAGCATCATCAGCATGTATTATGACGTCAGAGTATATGATGACATCATAATTAGTATGCAGTATGAAGTCACAATGTATTATGACGTCATAATGTATCCGCATTATGACAGCACAATATATTATGAGAGCGCAATTTGCAGGTTTCATGACCAATTTCGCTTACCCCAATTTGTGTCACATCTACTGGAGCATCATGAGCATGTATTATGACGTCACAGTATATGACGACATCATAATTAGTATGCAGTATGAAGTCACAATGTATTATGACGTCATAATGTATCCGCATTATGACATCACAATATATTATGAGAGCGCAACATGCAGGTATTATGAGCAATTTCTCTTATCCCAATATGTGTCACATCTACTGGAGCATCATGAGCATGTATTATGACGTCACAGTATATGATGACATCATAATTAGTATGCAGTATGATGTCACAATGTATTATGACGTCATAATGTATCCGCATTATGACATCACAATATATTATGAGAGCGCAATTTGCAGGTTTCATGACCCATTTCGCTTACCCCAATTTGTGTCACATCTACTGCAGCATCATCAGCATGTATTATGACGTCACAGTATATGATGACATCATAATTAGTATGCAGTATGACGTCACAATGTATTATGACGTCATAATGTATCCGCATTATGACATCACAGTATATTATGAGAGCGCAACATGCAGGTATTATGAGCAATTTCTCTTACCCCAATTTGTGTCACATCTACTGGAGCATCATGAGCATGTATTATGACGTCAGAGTATATGATGACATCATAATTAGTATGCAGTATGACGTCACAATGTATTATGACGTCATAATGTATCCGCATTATGACATCACAATATATTATGAGAGCGCAATTTGCAGGTTTCATGACCAATTTCGCTTACCCCAATTTGTGTCACATCTACTGCAGCATCATCAGCATGTATTATGACGTCAGAGTATATGATGACATCATAATTAGTATGCAGTATGATGTCATATTGTATTATGATGTCATAATGTATCCGCATTATGACATCACAATATATTATGAGAGCGCAACATGCAGGTATTATGACCAATTTCTCTTACCCCAATTTGTGTCAAATCTACTGGAGAATCATGAGCATGTATTATGACGTCACAGTATATGATGACATCATAATTAGTATGCAGTATGAAGTCACAATGTATTATGACGTCATAATGTATCCGCATTATGACAGCACAATATATTATGAGAGCGCAACATGCAGGTATTATGACCAATTTCGCCTACCCCAATTTGTGTCACATCTACTGGAGCATCATGAGCATGTATTATGACGTCACAGTATATGATGACATCATAATTAGTATGCAGTATGACGTCACAATGTATTATGACGTCATAATGTATCCGCATTATGACAGCACAATATATTATGAGAGCGCAACATGCAGGTATTATGACCAATTTCTCTTACCCCAATTTGTGTCACATCTACTGGAGCATCATGAGCATGTATTATGACGTCACAGTATAAGATGACATCATAATTAGTATGCAGTATGACATCACAATGTATTATGACGTCATAATGTATCCGCATTATGACATCACAATATATTATGAGAGCGCAACATGCAGGTATTATGAGCAATTTCTCTTACCCCAATTTGTGTCACATCTACTGGAGCATCATGAGCATGTATTATGACGTCACAGTATATGATGACATCATAATTAGTATGCAGTATGACGTCACAATGTATTATGACGTCATAATGTATCCGCATTATGACAGCACAATATATTATGAGAGCGCAATTTGCAGGTTTCATGACCAATTTCGCTTACCCCAATTTGTGTCACATCTACTGCAGCATCATCAGCATGTATTATGACGTCACAGTATATGATGACATCACAATTAGTATGCAGTATGATGTCACAATGTATTATGACGTCATAATGTATCCGCATTATGACATCACAATATATTATGAGAGCGCAACATGTAGGTATTATGACCAAATTCGCTTACCACAATTTGTGTCACATCTACTGGAGCATCATGAGCATGTATTATGACGTCACAGTATATGATGACATCATAATTAGTATGCAGTATGAAGTCACAATGTATTATGACGTCATAATGTATCCGCATTATGACAGCACAATATATTATGAGAGCGCAACATGCAGGTATTATGAGCAATTTCTCTTACCCCAATTTGTGTCACATCTACTGGAGCATCATGAGCATGTATTATGACGTCACAGTATATGATGACATCATAATTAGTCTGAAGTATGACGTCACAATGTATTATGACGTCATAATGTATCCGCATTATGACATCACAATATATTATGAGAGCGCAATTTGCAGGTTTCATGACCCATTTCGCTTACCCCAATTTGTGTCACATCTACTGCAGCATCATCAGCATATATTATGACGTCACAGTATATGATGACATCATAATTAGTATGCAGTATGACGTCACAATGTATTATGACGTCATAATGTATCCGCATTATGACATCACAATATATTATGAGAGCGCAACAAGCAGGTATTATGAGCAATTTCTCTTACCCCAATTTGTGTCACATCTACTGGAGCATCATGAGCATGTATTATGACGTCAGAGTATATGATGACATCATAATTAGTATGCAGTATGACGTCACAATGTATTATGACGTCATAATGTATCCGCATTATGACATCACAATATATTATGAGAGCGCAATTTGCAGGTTTCATGACCAATTTCGCTTACCCCAATTTGTGTCACATCTACTGCAGCATCATCAGCATGTATTATGACGTCAGAGTATATGATGACATCATAATTAGTATGCAGTATGATGTCACAATGTATTATGACGTCATAATGTATCCGCATTATGACATCAATATATTATGAGAGCGCAACATGCAGGTATTATGACCAATTTCGCTTACCCCAATTTGTGTCACATCTACTGGAGCATCATGAGCATGTATTATGACGTCACAGTATATGATGACATCATAATTAGTATGCAGTATGAAGTCACAATGTATTATGACGTCATAATGTATCCGCATTATGACATCACAATATATTATGAGAGCGCAACATGCAGGTATTATGAGCAATTTCTCTTACCCCAATTTGTGTCACATCTACTGGAGTATCATGAGCATGTATTATGACGTCACAGTATATGATGACATCATAATTAGTATGCAGTATGACGTCACAATGTATTATGACGTCATAATGTATCCGCATTATGACATAACAATATATTATGAGAGCGCAATTTGCAGGTTTCATGACCAATTTCGCTTACCCCAATTTCTGTCAAATCTACTGGAGAATCATGAGCATGTATTATGACGTCACAGTATATGATGACATCATAATTAGTATGCAGTATGACGTCACAATGTATTATGACGTCATAATGTATCCGCATTATGACATCACAATATATTATGAGAGCGTAATTTGCAGGTATTATGAGCAATTTCTCTTACCCCAATTTGTGTCACATCTACTGGAGCATCATGAGCATGTATTATGACGTCAGAGTATATGATGACATCATAATTAGTATGCAGTATGACGTCACAATGTATTATGACGTCATAATATATCCGCATTATGACATCACAATATATTATGAGAGCGCAATTTGCAGGTTTCATGACCAATTTCGCTTACCCCAATTTGTGTCACATCTACTGCAGCATCATCAGCATGTATTATGACGTCAGAGTATATGATGACATCATAATTAGTATGCAGTATGAAGTCACAATGTATTATGACGTCATAATGTATCCGCATTATGACAGCACAATATATTATGAGAGCGCAACATGCAGGTATTATGACCAATTTCGCTTACCCCAATTTGTGTCACATCTACTGGAGCATCATGAGCATGTATTATGACGTCACAGTATATGATGACATCATAATTAGTATGCAGTATGAAGTCACAATGTATTATGACGTCATAATGTATCCGCATTATGACATCACAATATATTATGAGAGCGCAACATGCAGGTATTATGAGCAATTTCTCTTACCCCAATTTGTGTCACATCTACTGGAGCATCATGAGCATGTATTATGACGTCACAGTATAGGATGACATCATAATTAGTATGCAGTATGACGTCACAATGTATTATGACGTCATAATGTATCCGAATTATGACAGCACAATATATTATGAGAGCGCAATTTGCAGGTTTCATGACCCATTTCGCTTACCCCAATTTGTGTCACATCTACTGCAGCATCATCAGCATGTATTATGACGTCACAGTATATGATGACATCATAATTAGTATGCAGTATGACGTCACAATGTATTATGACGTCATAATGTATCCGCATTATGACATCACAATATATTATGAGAGCACAACATGCAGGTATTATGAGCAATTTCTCTTACCCCAATTTGTGTCACATCTACTGGAGCATCATGAGCATGTATTATGACGTCAGAGTATATGATGACATCATAATTAGTATGCAGTATGACGTCACAATGTATTATGACGTCATAATGTATCCTCATTATGACATCACAATATATTATGAGAGCGCAATTTGCAGGTTTCATGACCAATTTCGCTTACCCCAATTTGTGTCACATCTACTGCAGCATCATCATCATGTATTATGACGTCAGAGTATATGATGACATCATAATTAGTATGCAGTATGATGTCACAATGTATTATGACGTCATAATGTATCCGCATTATGACATCACAATATATTATGAGAGCGCAACATGCAGGTATTATGACCAATTTCGCTTACCACAATTTGTGTCACATCTACTGGAGCATCATGAGCATGTATTATGACGTCACAGTATATGATGACATCATAATTAGTATGCAGTATGAAGTCACAATGTATTATGACGTCATAATGTATCCGCATTATGACAGCACAATATATTATGAGAGCGCAACATGCAGGTATTATGAGCAATTTCTCTTACCCCAATTTGTGTCACATCTACTGGAGCATCATGAGCATGTATTATGACGTCACAGTATATGATGACATCATAATTAGTATGCAGTATGACGTCACAATGTATTATGACGTCATAATGTATCCGCATTATGACATCACAATATATTATGAGAGCGCAATTTGCAGGTTTCATGACACATTTCGCTTACCCCAATTTGTGTCACATCTACTGCAGCATCATCAGCATATATTATGACGTCACAGTATATGATGACATCATAATTAGTATGCAGTATGACGTCACAATGTATTATGACGTCATAATGTATCCGCATTATGACATCACAATATATTATGAGAGCGCAACATGCAGGTATTATGAGCAATTTCTCTTACCCCAATTTGTGTCACATCTACTGGAGCATCATGAGCATGTATTATGACGTCAGAGTATATGATGACATCATAATTAGTATGCAGTATGACGTCACAATGTATTATGACGTCATAATGTATCCGCATTATGACATCACAATATATTATGAGAGCGCAATTTGCAGGTTTCATGACCAATTTCGCTTACCCCAATTTGTGTCACATCTACTGCAGCATCATCAGCATGTATTATGACGTCAGAGTATATGATGACATCATAATTAGTATGCAGTATGATGTCACAATGTATTATGACGTCATAATGTATCCGCATTATGACATCAATATATTATGAGAGCGCAACATGCAGGTATTATGACCAATTTCGCTTACCCCAATTTGTGTCACATCTACTGGAGAATCATGAGCATGTATTATGACGTCACAGTATATGATGACATCATAATTAGTATGCAGTATGAAGTCACAATGTATTTTGACATCAAAATGTATCCGCATTATGACAGCACAATATATTATGAGAGCGCAACATGCAGGTATTATGAGCAATTTCTCTTACCCCAATTTGTGTCACATCTACTGGAGCATCATGAGCATGTATTATGACGTCACAGTATATGATGACATCATAATTAGTATGCAGTATGACGTCACAATGTATTATGACGTCATAATGTATCCGCATTATGACAGCCCAATATATTATGAGAGCGCAATTTGCAGGTTTCATGACCAATTTCGCTTACCCCAATTTGTGTCACATCTACTGCAGCATCATCAGCATGTATTATGACGTCAGAGTATATGATGACATCATAATTAGTATGCAGTATGATGTCACAATGTATTATGACGTCATAATGTATCCGCATTATGACATCACAATATATTATGAGAGCGCAACATGCAGGTATTATGACCAATTTCGCTTACCCCAATTTGTGTCACATCTACTGGAGCATCATGAGCATGTATTATGACGTCACAGTATATGATGACATCATAATTAGTATGCAGTATGAAGTCACAATATATTATGACGTCATAATGTATCCGCATTATGACATCACAATATATTATGAGAGCGCAACATGCAGGTATTATGAGCAATTTCTCTTACCCCAATTTGTGTCACATCTACTGGAGCATCATGAGCATGTATTATGACGTCACAGTATATGATGACATCATAATTAGTATGCAGTATGACGTCACAATGTATTATGACGTCATAATGTATCCGCATTATGACATCACAATATATTATGAGAGCGCAATTTGCAGGTTTCATGACCAATTTCGCTTACCCCAATTTGTGTCACATCTACTGCAGCATCATCAGCATGTATTATGACGTCAGAGTATATGATGACATCATAATTAGTATGCAGTATGACGTCACAATGTATTATGACGTCATAATGTATCCGCATTATGACATCACAATATATTATGAGAGCGCAACATGCAGGTATTATGAGCAATTTCTCTTACCCCAATTTGTGTCACATCTACTGGAGCATCATGAGCATGTATTATGACGTCAGAGTATATGATGACATCATAATTAGTATGCAGTATGACGTCACAATGTATTATGACGTCATAATGTATCCGCATTATGACATCACAATATATTATGAGAGCGCAATTTGCAGGTTTCATGACCAATTTCGCTTACCCCAATTTGTGTCACATCTACTGCAGCATCATCAGCATGTATTATGACGTCAGAGTATATGATGACATCATAATTAGTATGCAGTATGACGTCACAATGTATTATGACGTCATAATGTATCCGCATTATGACATCACAATATATTATGAGAGCGCAACATGCAGGTATTATGAGCAATTTCTCTTACCCCAATTTGTGTCACATCTACTGGAGCATCATGAGCATGTATTATGACGTCAGAGTATATGATGACATCATAATTAGTATGCAGTATGACGTCACAATGTATTATGACGTCATAATGTATCCGCATTATGACATCACAATATATTATGAGAGCGCAATTTGCATGTTTCATGACCAATTATGCTTACCCCAATTTGTGTCACATCTACTGCAGCATCATCAGCATGTATTATGACGTCAGAGTATATGATGACATCATAATTAGTATGCAGTATGATGTCACAATGTATTATGACGTCATAATGTATCCGCATTATGACATCACAATATATTATGAGAGCGCAACATGCAGGTATTATGACCAATTTCGCTTACCACAATTTGTGTCACATCTACTGGAGCATCATGAGCATGTATTATGACGTCACAGTATATGATGACATCATAATTAGTATGCAGTATGAAGTCACAATGTATTATGACGTCATAATGTATCCGCGTTATGACAGCACAATATATTATGTGAGCGCAACATGCAGGTATTATGAGCAATTTCTCTTACCCCAATTTGTGTCACATCTACTGGAGCATCATGAGCATGTATTATGACGTCACAGTATATGATGACATCATAATTAGTATGCAGTATGACGTCACAATGTATTATGACGTCATAATGTATCCGCATTATGACATCACAATATATTATGAGAGCGCAATTTGCAGGTTTCATGACCCATTTCGCTTACCCCAATTTGTGTCACATCTACTGCAGCATCATCAGCATATATTATGACGTCACAGTATATGATGACATCATAATTAGTATGCAGTATGACGTCACAATGTATTATGACGTCATAATGTATCCGCATTATGACATCACAATATATTATGAGAGCGCATCATGCAGCTTTATGAGCAATTTCTCTTACCCCAATTTGTGTCACATCTACTGGAGCATCATGAGCATGTATTATGACGTCAGAGTATATGATGACATCGTAATTAGTATGCAGTATGACGTCACAATGTATTATGACGTCATAATGTATCCGCATTATGACATCACAATATATTATGAGAGCGCAATTTGCATGTTTCATGACCAATTTCGCTTACCCCAATTTGTGTCACATCTACTGCAGCATCATCAGCATGTATTATGACGTCAGAGTATATGATGACATCATAATTAGTATGCAGTATGACGTCACAATGTATTATGACGTCATAATGTATCCGCATTATGACATCACAATATATTATGAGAGCGCAATTTGCATGTTTCATGACCAATTTCGCTTACCCCAAATTGTGTCACATCTACTGCAGCATCATCAGCATGTATTATGACGTCAGAGTATATGATGACATCATAATTAGTATGCAGTATGATGTCACAATGTATTATGACGTCATAATGTATCCGCATTATGACAGCACAATATATTATGAGAGCGCAACATGCAGGTATTATGAGCAATTTCTCTTACCCCAATTTGTGTCACATCTACTGGAGCATCATGAGCATGTATTATGACGTCACAGTATATGATGACATCATAATTAGTATGCAGTATGACGTCACAATGTATTATGACGTCATAATGTATCCGCATTATGACATCACAATATATTATGAGAGCGCAATTTGCAGGTTTCATGACCAATTTCGCTTACCCCAATTTATGTCAAATCTACTGGAGAATCATGAGCATGTATTATGACGTCACAGTATATGATGACATCATAATTAGTATGCAGTATGACGTCACAATGTATTATGACGTCATAATGTATCCGCATTATGACATCACAATGTATTATGAGAGCGCAACATGCAGGTATTATGAGCAATTTCTCTTACCCCAATTTGTGTCACATCTACTGGAGTATCATGAGCATGTATTATGACGTCACAGTATATGATGACATCATAATTAGTATGCAGTATGACGTCACAATGTATTATGACGTCATAATGTATCCGCATTATGACATCACAATATATTATGAGAGCGCAATTTGCAGGTTTCATGACCAATTTCGCTTACCCCAATTTCTGTCAAATCTACTGGAGAATCATGAGCATGTATTATGACGTCACAGTATATGATGACATCATAATTAGTATGCAGTATGACGTCACAATGTATTATGACGTCATAATGTATCCGCATTATGACATCACAATATATTATGAGAGCGCAACATGCAGGTATTATGAGCAATTTCTCTTACCCCAATTTGTGTCACATCTACTGGAGCATCATGAGCATGTATTATGACGTCACAATATATGATGACATCATAATTAGTATGCAGTATGACGTCACAATGTATTATGACGTCATAATGTATCCGCATTATGACATCACAATATATTATGAGAGCGCAATTTGCAGGTTTCATGACCCATTTCGCTTACCGCAATTTGTGTCACATCTACTGCAGCATCATCAGCATGTATTATGACGTCACAGTATATGATGACATCATAATTAGTATGCAGTATGACGTCACAATGTATTATGACGTCATAATGTATCCGCATTATGACATCACAATATATTATGAGAGCGCAACATGCAGGTATTATGAGCAATTTCTCTTACCCCAATTTGTGTCACATCTACTGGAGCATCATGAGCATGTATTATGACGTCAGAGTATATGATGACATCATAATTAGTATGCAGTATGACGTCACAATGTATTATGATGTCATAATGTATCCGCATTATGACATCACAATATATTATGAGAGCGCAATTTGCAGGTTTCATGACCAATTTCGCTTACCCCAATTTGTGTCACATCTACTGCAGCATCATCAGCATGTATTATGACGTCAGAGTATATGATGACATCATAATTAGTATGCAGTATGATGTCACAATGTATTATGACGTCATAATGTATCCGCATTATGACATCACAATATATTATGAGAGCGCAACATGCAGGTATCATGACCAATTTTGCTTACCCCAATTTGTGTCACATCTACTGGAGCATCATGAGCATGTATTATGACCTCACAGTATATGATGACATCATAATTAGTATGCAGTATGAAGTCACAATGTATTATGACGTCATAATGTATCCGCATTATGACAGCACAATATATTATGAGAGCGCAACATGCAGGTATTATGAGCAATTTCTCTTACCCCAATTTGTGTCACATCTACTGGAGCATCATGAGCATGTATTATGACGTCACAGTATATGATGACATCATAATTAGTATGCAGTATGACGTCACAATGTATTATGACGTCATAATGTATCCGCATTATGACATCACAATATATTATGAGAGCGCAATTTGCAGGTTTCAAGACCAATTTCGCTTACCCCAATTTGTGTCACATCTACTGGAGCATCATGAGCATGTATTATGACGTCAGAGTATATGATGACATCATAATTAGTATGCAGTATGACGTCACAATGTATTATGACGTCATAATGTATCCGCATTATGACATCACAATATATTATGAGAGCGCAACATGCAGGTATTATGAGCAATTTCTCTTACCCCAATTTGTGTCACATCTACTGGAGCATCATGAGCATGTATTATGACGTCACAGTATATGATGACATCATAATTAGAATGCAGTATGACGTCACAATGTATTATGACGTCATAATGTATCCGCATTATGACATCACAATATATTATGAGAGCGCAATTTGCAGGTTTCATGACCCATTTCGCTTACCCCAATTTGTGTCACATCTACTGCAGCATCATCAGCATGTATTATGACGTCACAGTATATGATGACATCATAATTAGTATGCAGTATGACGTCACAATGTATTATGACGTCATAATGTATCCGCATTATGACATCACAATATATTATGAGAGCGCAACATGCAGGTATTATGAGCAATTTCTCTTACCCCAATTTGTGTCACATCTACTGGAGCATCATGAGCATGTATTATGACGTCAGAGTATATGATGACATCATAATTAGTATGCAGTATGACGTCACAGTGTATTATGACGTCATAATGTATCCGCATTATGACATCACAATATATTATGAGAGCGCAATTTGCAGGTTTCATGACCAATTTCGCTTACCCCAATTTGTGTCACATCTACTGCAGCATCATCAGCATGTATTATGACATCAGAGTATATGATGACATCATAATTAGTATGCAGTATGATGTCACAATGTATTATGACGTCATAATGTATCCGCATTATGACATCACAATATATTATGAGAGCGCAACATGCAGGTATTATGACCAATTTCGCTTACCCCAATTTGTGTCACATCTACTGGAGCATCATGAGCATGTATTATGACGTCACAGTATAAGATGACATCATAATTAGCATGCAGTATGAAGTCACAATGTATTATGACGTCATAATGTATCCGCATTATGACATCACAATATATTATGAGAGCGCAACATGCAGGTATTATGAGCAATTTCTCTTACCCCAATTTGTGTCACATCTACTGGAGCATCATGAGCATGTATTATGACGTCAGAGTATATGATGACATCATAATTAGTATGCAGTATGGCGTCACAATGTATTATGACGTCATAATGTATCCGCATTATGACATCACAATATATTATGAGAGCGCAATTTGCAGGTTTCATGACCAATTTCGCTTACCCCAATTTGTGTCACATCTACTGCAGCATCATCAGCATGTATTATGACGTCAGAGTATATGATGACATCATAATTAGTATGCAGTATGAAGTCACAATGTATTATGACGTCATAATGTATCCGCATTATGACAGCACAATATATTATGAGAGCGCAATTTGCAGGTTTCATGACCAATTTCGCTTACCCCAATTTGTGTCACATCTACTGGAGCATCATGAGCATGTATTATGACGTCACAGTATATGATGACATCATAATTAGTATGCAGTATGAAGTCACAATATATTATGACGTCATAATGTATCCGCATTATGACATCACAATATATTATGAGAGCGAAACATGCAGGTATTATGAGCAATTTCTCTTACCCCAATTTGTGTCACATCTACTGGAGCATCATGAGCATGTATTATGACGTCACAGTATATGATGACATCATAATTAGTATGCAGTATGACGTCACAATGTATTATGACGTCATAATGTATCCGCATTATGACAGCACAATATATTATGAGAGCGCAATTTGCAGGTTTCATGACCCATTTCGCTTACCCCAATTTGTGTCACATCTACTGCAGCATCATCAGCATGTATTATGACGTCAGAGTATATGATGACATCATAATTAGTATGCAGTATGACGTCACAATGTATTATGACGTCATAATGTATCCGCATTATGACATCACAATATATTATGAGAGCGCAACATGCAGGTATTATGACCAATTTCGCTTACCCCAATTTGTGTCACATCTACTGGAGCATCATGAGCATGTATTATGATGTCACAGTATATGATGACATCATAATTAGTATGCAGTATGACGTCTCAATGTATTATGACGTCATAATGTATCCGCATTATGACAGCACAATATATTATGAGAGCGCAATTTGCAGGTTTCATGACCAATTTCGCTTACCCCAATTTGTGTCACATCTACTGCAGCATCATCAGCATGTATTATGACGTCAGAGTATATGATGACATCATAATTAGTATGCAGTATGATGTCACAATGTATTATGACGTCATAATGTATCCGCATTATGACATCACAATATATTATGAGAGCGCAACATGCAGGTATTATGACCAATTTCGCTTACCCCAATTTGTGTCACATCTACTGGAGCATCATGAGCATGTATTATGACGTCACAGTATATGATGACATCATAATTAGTATACAGTATGAAGTCACAATGTATTATGACGTCATAATGTATCCGCATTATGACAGCACAATATATTATGAGAGCGCAACATGCAGGTATTATGAGCAATTTCTCTTACCCCAATTTGTGTCACATCTACTGGAGCATCATGAGCATGTATTATGACGTCACAGTATATGATGACATCATAATTAGAATGCAGTATGACGTCACAATGTATTATGACGTCATAATGTATCCGCATTATGACATCACAATATATTATGAGAGCGCAATTTGCAGGTTTCATGACCAATTTCGCTTACCCCAATTTGTGTCAAATCTACTGGAGAATCATGAGCATGTATTATGACGTCACAGTATATGATGACATCATAATTAGTATGCAGTATGACGTCACAATGTATTATGACGTCATAATGTATCCGCATTATGACATCTCAATATATTATGAGAGCACAACATGCAGGTATTATGAGCAATTTCTCTTACCCCAATTTGTGTCACATCTACTGCAGCATAATCAGCATGTATTATGACCTCAGAGTATATGATGACATCATAATTAGTATGCAGTATGACGTCACAATGTATTATGACGTCATAATGTATCCGAATTATGACATCACAATATATTATGAGAGCGCAATTTGCAGGTTTCATGACCAATTTCGCTTACCCCAATTTGTGTCACATCTACTGCAGCATCATCAGCATGTATTATGACGTCAGAGTATATGATGACATCATAATTAGTATGCAGTATGACGTCACAATGTATTATGACGTCATAATGTATCCGCATTATGACAGCACAATATATTATGAGAGCGCAATTTGCAGGTTTCATGACCCATTTCGCTTACCCCAATTTGTGTCAAATCTACTGGAGAATCATCAGCATGTATTATGACGTCACAGTATATGATGACAAAATAATTAGTATGCAGTATGACGTCACAATGTATTATGACGTCATAATGTATCCGCATTATGACATCACAATATATTATGAGAGCGCAACATGCAGGTATTATGAGCAATTTCTCTTACCCCAATTTGTGTCACATCTACTGGAGCATCATCAACATGTATTATGACGTCAGAGTATATGATGACAACATAATTAGTATGCAGAATGACGTCACAATGTATTATGACGTCATAATGTATCCGCATTACTACATCACAATATATTATGAGAGCGCAATTTGCAGGTTTCATGACCAATTTCGCTTACCCCAATTTGTGTCACATCGACTGCAGCATCATCAGCATGTATTATGACGTCAGAGTATATGATGACATCATAATTAGTATGCAGTATGATGTCACAATGTATTATGACGTCATAATGTATCCGCATTATGACATCACAATATATTATGAGAGCGCAACATGCAGGTATTATGAACAATTTCGCTTGCCGCAATTTGTGTCACATCTACTGGAGCATCATGAGCATGTATTATGACGTCACAGTATATGATGACATCATAATTAGTATGCAGTATGAAGTCACAATGTATTATGACGTCATAATGCACCCGCATTATGACATCCCAATATATTATGAGAGCGCAACATGCAGGTATTATGAGCAATTTCTCTTACCCCAATTTGTGTCACATCTACTGGAGCATCATGAGCATGTATTATGACGTCACAGTATATGATGACATCATAATTAGTATGCAGTATGACGTCACAATGTATTATGACGTCATAATGTATCCGCATTATGACAGCACAATATATTATGAGAGCGCAATTTGCAGGTTTCATGACCAATTTCGCTTACCCCAATTTGTGTCACATCTACTGCAGCATCATCAGCATGTATTATGACGTCAGAGTATATGATGACATCATAATTTGTATGCAGTATGAAGTCACAATGTATTATGACGTCATAATGTATCCGCATTATGACATCACAATATATTATGAGAGCGCAACCTGCAGGTATTATGAGCAATTTCTCTTACCACAATTTGTGTCAAATCTACTGGAGAATCATGAGCATGTATTATGACGTCACAGTATATGATGACATCATAATTAGTATGCAGTATGACGTCACAATGTATTATGACGTCATAATGTATCCGCATTATGACATCACAATATATTATGAGAGCGCAACATGCAGGTATTATGAGCAATTTCTCTTACCCCAATTTGTGTCACATCTACTGGAGCATCATGAGCATGTATTATGACGTCACAGTATATGATGACATCATAATTAGTATGCAGTATGACGTCACAATGTATTATGACGTCATAATGTATCCGCATTATGACAGCACAATATATTATGAGAGCGCAATTTGCAGGTTTCATGACCAATTTCGCTTACCCCAATTTGTGTCACATCTACTGCAGCATCATCAGCATGTATTATGACGTCAGAGTATATGATGACATCATAATTTGTATGCAGTATGAAGTCACAATGTATTATGACGTCATAATGTATCCGCATTATGACATCACAATATATTATGAGAGCGCAACATGCAGGTATTATGAGCAATTTCTCTTACCACAATTTGTGTCAAATCTACTGGAGAATCATGAGCATGTATTATGACGTCACAGTATATGATGACATCATAATTAGTATGCAGTATGACGTCACAATGTATTATGACGTCATAATGTATCCGCATTATGACATCACAATATATTATGAGAGCGCAACATGCAGGAATTATGAGCAATTTCTCTTACCCCAATTTGTGTCACATCTACTGGAGCATCATGAGCATGTATTATGACGTCAGAGTATATGATGACATCATAATTAGTATGCAGTATGACGTCACAATGTATTATGACGTCATAATGTATCTGCATTATGACATCACAATATATTATGAGAGCGCAATTTGCAGGTTTCATGACCAATTTCGCTTACCCCAATTTCTGTCAAATCTACTGGAGAATCCTGAGCATGTATTATGACGTCACAGTATATGATGACATCATAATTAGTATGCAGTAAGAAGTCACAATGTATTATGACGTCATAATGTATCCGCATTATGACATCACAATATATTATGAGAGCGCAACATGCAGGTATTATGAGCAATTACTCTTACCCCAATTTGTGTCACAACTACTGGAGCATCATGAGCATGTATTATGACGTCACAGTATATGATGACATCATAATTAGTATGCACTATGACGTCAGAATGTATTATGACGTCATAATGTATCCGCATTATGACATCACAATATATTATGAGAGCGCAATTTGCAGGTTTCATGACCCATTTCGCTTACCCCAATTTGTGTCACATCTACTGCAGCATCATCAGCATGTATTATGACGTCACAGTATATGATGACATCATAATTAGTATGCAGTATGACGTCACAATGTATTATGACGTCATAATGTAGCCGCATTATGACATCACAATATATTATGAGAGCGCAACATGCAGGTATTATGAGCAATTTCTCTTACCCCAATTTGTGTCACATCTACTGGAGCATCATGAGCATGTATTATGACGTCACAGTATATGATGACATCATAATTAGTATGCACTATGACGTCACAATGTATTATGACGTCATAATGTATCCGCATTATGACATCACAATATATTATGAGAGCGCAATTTGCAGGTTTCATGACCAATTTCGCTTACCCCAATTTGTGTCACATCTACTGCAGCATCATCAGCATGTATTATGACATCAGAGTATATGATGACATCATAATTAGTATGCAGTATGATGTCACAATGTATTATGACGTCATAATGTATCCGCATTATGACATCACAATATATTATGAGAGCGCAACATGCAGGTATTATGACCAATTTCGCTTACCCCAATTTGTGTCACATCTACTGGAGCATCATGAGCATGTATTATGACGTCACAGTATAAGATGACATCATAATTAGTATGCAGTATGAAGTCACAATGTATTATGACGTCATAATATATCCGCATTATGACATCACAATATATTATGAGAGCGCAACATGCAGGTATTATGAGCAATTTCTCTTACCCCAATTTGTGTCACATCTACTGGAGCATCATGAGCATGTATTATGACGTCAGAGTATATGATGACATCATAATTAGTATGCAGTATGGCGTCACAATGTATTATGACGTCATAATGTATCCGCATTATGACATCACAATATATTATGAGAGCGCAATTTGCAGGTTTCATGACCAATTTCGCTTACCCCAATTTGTGTCACATCTACTGCAGCATCATCAGCATGTATTATGACGTCAGAGTATATGATGACATCATAATTAGTATGCAGTATGAAGTCACAATGTATTATGACGTCATAATGTATCCGCATTATGACATCACAATATATTATGAGAGCGCAATTTGCAGGTTTCATGACCCATTTCGCTTACCCCAATTTGTGTCACATCTACTGCAGCATCATCAGCATGTATTATGACGTCACAGTATATGATGACATCATAATTAGTATGCAGTATGACGTCACAATGTATTATGACGTCATAATGTATCCGCATTATGACATCACAATATATTATGAGAGCGCAACAGGCAGGTATTATGAGCAATTTCTCTTACCCCAATTTGTGTCACATCTACTGGAGCATCATGAGCATGTATTATGACGTCAGAGTATATGATGACATCATAATTAGTATGCAGTATGACGTCACAATGTATTATGACGTCATAATGTATCCGCATTATGACATCACAATATATTATGAGAGCGCAATTTGCAGGTTTCATGACCAATTTCGCTTACCCCAATTTGTGTCACATCTACTGCAGCATCATCAGCATGTATTATGACGTCAGAGTATATGATGACATCATAATTAGTATGCAGTATGATGTCACAATGTATTATGACGTCATAATGTATCCGCATTATGACATCACAATATATTATGAGAGCGCAACATGCAGGTATTATGACCAATTTCGCTTACCCCAATTTGTGTCACATCTACTGCAGCATCATCAGCATGTATTATGACGTCAGAGTATATGATGACATCATAATTAGTATGCAGTATGAAGTCACAATGTATTATGACGTCATAATGTATCCGCATTATGACAGCACAATATATTATGAGAGCGCAACATGCTGGTATTATGAGCAATTTCTCTTACCCCAATTTGTGTCACATCTACTGGAGCATCATGAGCATGTATTATGATGTCACAGTATATGATGACATCATAATTAGTATGCAGTATGACGTCACAATGTAGTATGACGTCATAATGTATCCGCATTATGACATCACAATATATTATGAGAGCGCAATTTGCAGGTTTCATGACCAATTTCGCTTACCCCAATTTGTGTCAAATCTACTGGAGAATCATGAGCATGTATTATGACGTCACAGTATATGATGACATCATAATTAGTATGCAGTATGACGTCACAATGTATTATGACGTCATAATGTATCCGCATTATGACATCACAATATATTATGAGAGCGCAACATGCAGGTATTATGAGCAATTTCTCTTACCCCAATTTGTGTCACATCTACTGGAGCATCATGAGCATGTATTATGACGTCAGAGTATATGATGACATCATAATTAGTATGCAGTATGGCGTCACAGTGTATTATGACGTCATAATGTATCCGCATTATGACATCACAATATATTATGAGAGCGCAATTTGCAGGTTTCATGACCAATTTCGCTTACCCCAATTTGTGTCACATCTTCTGCAGCATCATCAGCATGTATTATGACATCAGAGTATATGATGACATCATAATTAGTATGCAGTATGATGTCACAATGTATTATGACGTCATAATGTATCCGCATTATGACATCACAATATATTATGAGAGCGCAACATGCAGGTATTATGACCAATTTCGCTTACCCCAATTTGTGTCACATCTACTGGAGCATCATGAGCATGTATTATGACGTCACAGTATAAGATGACATCATAATTAGTATGCAGTATGAAGTCACAATGTATTATGACGTCATAATGTATCCGCATTATGACATCACAATATATTATGAGAGCGCAACATGCAGGTATTATGAGCAATTTCTCTTACCCCAATTTGTGTCACATCTACTGGAGCATCATGAGCATGTATTATGACGTCAGAGTATATGATGACATCATAATTAGTATGCAGTATGGCGTCACAATGTATTATGACGTCATAATGTATCCGCATTATGACATCACAATATATTATGAGAGCGCAATTTGCAGGTTTCATGACCAATTTCGCTTACCCCAATTTGTGTCACATCTACTGCAGCATCATCAGCATGTATTATGACGTCAGAGTATATGATGACATCATAATTAGTATGCAGTATGAAGTCACAATGTATTATGACGTTAATGTATCCGCATTATGACAGCACAATATATTATGAGAGCGCAATTTGCAGGTTTCATGACCCATTTCGCTTACCCCAATTTGTGTCACATCTACTGCAGCATCATCAGCATGTATTATGACGTCACAGTATATGATGACATCATAATTAGTATGCAGTATGAAGTCACAATGTATTATGACGTCATAATGTATGCGCATTATGACATCACAATATATTATGAGAGCGAAACATGCAGGTATTATGAGCAATTTCTCTTACCCCAATTTGTGTCACATCTACTGGAGCATCATGAGCATGTATTATGACGTCACAGTATATGATGACATCATAATTAGTATGCAGTATGACGTCACAATGTATTATGACGTCATAATGTATCCGCATTATGACAGCACAATATATTATGAGAGCGCAATTTGCAGGTTTCATGACCAATTTCGCTTACCCCAATTTGTGTCACATCTACTGCAGCATCATCAGCATGTATTATGACGTCAGAGTATATGATGACATCATAATTAGTATGCAGTATGATGTCACAATGTATTATGACGTCATAATGTATCCGCATTATGACATCACAATATATTATGAGAGCGCAACATGCAGGTATTATGACCAATTTCGCTTACCCCAATTTGTGTCACATCTACTGGAGCATCATGAGCATGTATTATGACGTCACAGTATATGATGACATCATAATTAGTATGCAGTATGAAGTCACAATGTATTATGACGTCATAATGTATCCGCATTATGACAGCACAATATATTATGAGAGCGCAACATGCAGGTATTATGAGCAATTTCTCTTACCCCAATTTGTGTCACATATACTGGAGCATCATGAGCATGTATTATGATGTCACAGTATATGATGACATCATAATTAGTATGCAGTATGACGTCACAATGTATTATGACGTCATAATGTATCCGCATTATGACAGCACAATATATTATGAGAGCGCAATTTGCAGGTTTCATGACCAATTTCGCTTACCCCAATTTGTGTCACATCTACTGCAGCATCATCAGCATGTATTATGACGTCAGAGTATATGATGACATCATAATTAGTATTCAGTATGATGTCACAATGTATTATGACGTCATAATGTATCCGCATTATGACATCACAATATATTATGAGAGCGCAACATGCAGGTATTATGACCAATTTCGCTTACCCCAATTTGTGTCACATCTACTGGAGCATCATGAGCATGTATTATGACGTCACAGTATATGATGACATCATAATTAGTATGCAGTATGAAGTCACAATGTATTATGACGTCATAATGTATCCGCATTATGACAGCACAATATATTATGAGAGCGCAACATGCAGGTATTATGAGCAATTTCTCTTACCCCAATTTGTGTCACATCTACTGGAGCATCATGAGCATGTATTATGACGTCACAGTATTTGATGACATCATAATTAGTATGCACTATGACGTCACAATGTATTATGACGTCATAATGTATCCGCATTATGACATCACAATATACTATGAGAGCACAATTTGCAGGTTTCATGACCAATTTCGCTTACCCCAATTTGTGTCAAATCTACTGGAGAATCATGAGCATGTATTATGACGTCACAGTATATGATGACATCATAATTAGTATGCAGTATGACGTCACAATGTATTATGACGTCATAATGTATCCGCATTATGACATCTCAATATATTATGAGAGCGCAACATGCAGGTATTATGAGCAATTTCTCTTACCCCAATTTGTGTCACATCTACTGCAGCATAATCAGCATGTATTATGACCTCAGAGTATATGATGACATCATAATTAGTATGCAGTATGACGTCACAATGTATTATGACGTCATAATGTATCCGAATTATGACATCACAATATATTATGAGAGCGCAATTTGCAGGTTTCATGACCAATTTCGCTTACCCCAATTTGTGTCACATCTACTGCAGCATCATCAGCATGTATTATGACGTCAGAGTATATGATGACATCATAATTAGTATGCAGTATGACGTCACAATGTATTATGACGTCATAATGTATCCGCATTATGACATCACAATATATTATGAGAGCGCAATTTGCAGGTTTCATGACCAATTTCGCTTACCCCAATTTGTGTCAAATCTACTGGAGAATCATCAGCATGTATTATGACGTCACAGTATATGATGACAAAATAATTAGTATGCAGTATGACGTCACAATGTATTATGACGTCATAATGTATTCGCATTATGACATCACAATATATTATGAGAGCGCAACATGCAGGTATTATGAGCAATTTCTCTTACCCCAATTTGTGTCACATCTACTGGAGCATCATCAACATGTATTATGACGTCAGAGTATATGATGACAACATAATTAGTATGCAGAATGACGTCACAATGTATTATGACGTCATAATGTATCCGCATTACTACATCACAATATATTATGAGAGCGCAATTTGCAGGTTTCATGACCAATTTCGCTTACCCCAATTTGTGTCACATCGACTGCAGCATCATCAGCATGTATTATGACGTCAGAGTATATGATGACATCATAATTAGTATGCAGTATGATGTCACAATGTATTATGACGTCATAATGTATCTGCATTATGACATCACAATATATTATGAGAGCGCAACATGCAGGTATTATGACCAATTTCGCTTACCGCAATTTGTGTCACATCTACTGGAGCATCATGAGCATGTATTATGACGTCACAGTATATGATGACATCATAATTAGTATGCAGTATGAAGTCACAATGTATTATGACGTCATAATGTACCCGCATTATGACATCCCAATATATTATGAGAGCGCAACATGCAGGTATTATGAGCAATTTCTCTTACCCCAATTTGTGTCACATCTACTGGAGCATCATGAGCATGTATTATGACGTCACAGTATATGATGACATCATAATTAGTATGCAGTATGACGTCACAATGTATTATGACGTCATAATGTATCCGCATTATGACAGCACAATATATTATGAGAGCGCAATTTGCAGGTTTCATGACCAATTTCGCTTACCCCAATTTGTGTCACATCTACTGCAGCATCATCAGCATGTATTATGACGTCAGAGTATATGATGACATCATAATTAGTATGCAGTATGAAGTCACAATGTATTATGACGTCATAATGTATCCGCATTATGACATCACAATATATTATGAGAGCGCAACATGCAGGTATTATGAGCAATTTCTCTTACCACAATTTGTGTCAAATCTACTGGAGAACCATGAGCATGTATTATGACGTCACAGTATATGATGACATCATAATTAGTATGCAGTATGACGTCACAATGTATTATGACGTCATAATGTATCCGCATTATGACATCACAATATATTATGAGAGCGCAACATGCAGGTATTATGAGCAATTTCTCTTACCCCAATTTGTGTCACATCTACTGGAGCATCATGAGCATGTATTATGACGTCAGAGTATATGATGACATCATAATTAGTATGCAGTATGACGTCACAATGTATTATGACGTCATAATGTATCTGCATTATGACATCACAATATATTATGAGAGCGCAATTTGCAGGTTTCATGACCAATTTCGCTTACCCCAATTTGTGTCACATCTACTGGAGCATCATGAGCATGTATTATGACGTCACAGTATATGATGACATCATAATTAGTATGCAGTATGAAGTCACAATGTATTATGACGTCATAATGTATCCGCATTATGACATCACAATATATTATGAGAGCGCAACATGCAGGTATTATGAGCAATTTCTCTTACCCCAATTTGTGTCACATCTACTGGAGCATCATGAGCATGTATTATGACGTCACAGTATATGATGACATCATAATTAGTTTGCAGTATGACGTCACAATGTATTATGACGTCATAATGTATCCGCATTATGACATCACAATATATTATGAGAGCGCAATTTGCAGGTTTCATGACCCATTTCGCTTACCCCAATTTGTGTCACATCTACTGCAGCATCATCAGCATGTATTATGACGTCACAGTATATGATGACATCATAATTAGTATGCAGTATGACGTCACAATGTATTATGACGTCATAATGTATCCGCATTATGACATCACAATATATTATGAGAGCGCAATTTGCAGGTTTCATGACCAATTTCGCTTACCCCAATTTGTGTCACATCTACTGGAGCATCATGAGCATGTATTATGACGTCACAGTATATGATGACATCATAATTAGTATACAGTATGAAGTCACAATGTATTATGACGTCATAATGTATCCGCATTATGACAGCACAATATATTATGAGAGCGCAACATGCAGGTATTATGAGCAATTTCTCTTACCCCAATTTGTGTCACATCTACTGGAGCATCATGAGCATGTATTATGACGTCACAGTATATGATGACATCATAATTAGTATGCAGTATGACGTCACAATGTATTATGACGTCATAATGTATCCGCATTATGACATCACAATATATTATGAGAGCGCAATTTGCAGGTTTCATGACCAATTTCGCTTACCCCAATTTGTGTCAAATCTACTGGAGAATCATGAGCATGTATTATGACGTCACAGTATATGATGACATCATAATTAGTATGCAGTATGACGTCACAATGTATTATGACGTCATAATGTATCCGCATTATGACATCACAATATATTATGAGAGCGCAACATGCAGGTATTATGAGCAATTTCTCTTACCCCAATTTGTGTCACATCTACTGGAGCATCATGAGCATGTATTATGACGTCACAGTATATGATGACATCATAATTAGTATGCACTATGACGTCACAATGTATTATGACGTCATAATGTATCCGCATTATGACATCACAATATATTATGAGAGCGCAATTTGCAGGTTTCATGACCAATTTCGCTTACCCAAATTTGTGTCACATCTACTGCAGCATCATCAGCATGTATTATGACATCAGAGTATATGATGACATCATAATTAGTATGCAGTATGATGTCACAATGTATTATGACGTCATAATGTATCCGCATTATGACATCACAATATATTATGAGAGCGCAACATGCAGGTATTATGACCAATTTCGCTTACCCCAATTTGTGTCACATCTACTGGAGCATCATGAGCATGTATTATGACGTCACAGTATAAGATGACATCATAATTAGTATGCAGTATGAAGTCACAATGTATTATGACGTCATAATGTATCCGCATTATGACATCACAATATATTATGAGAGCGCAACATGCAGGTATTATGAGCAATTTCTCTTACCCCAATTTGTGTCACATCTACTGGAGCATCATGAGCATGTATTATGACGTCAGAGTATATGATGACATCATAATTAGTATGCAGTATGGCGTCACAATGTATTATGACGTCATAATGTATCCGCATTATGACATCACAATATATTATGAGAGCGCAATTTGCAGGTTTCATGACCAATTTCGCTTACCCCAATTTGTGTCACATCTACTGCAGCATCATCAGCATGTATTATGACGTCAGAGTATATGATGACATCATAATTAGTATGCAGTATGAAGTCACAATGTATTATGACGTCATAATGTATCCGCATTATGACAGCACAATATATTATGAGAGCGCAACATGCAGGTATTATGACCAATTTCGCTTACCCCAATTTGTGTCACATCTACTGGAGCATCATGAGCATGTATTATGACGTCAGAGGATATGATGACATCATAATTAGTATGCAGTATGATGTCACAATGTATTATGACGTCATAATGTATCCGCATTATGACATCACAATATATTATGAGAGCGAAACATGCAGGTATTATGAGCAATTTCTCTTACCACAATTTGTGTCACATCTACTGGAGCATCATGAGCATGTATTATGACGTCACAGTATATGATGACATCATAATTAGTATGCAGTATGACGTCACAATGTATTATGACGTCATAATGTATCCGCATTATGACAGCACAATATATTATGAGAGCGCAATTTGCAGGTTTCATGACCAATTTCGCTTACCCCAATTTGTGTCACATCTACTGCAGCATCATCAGCATGTATTATGACGTCAGAGTATATGATGACATCATAATTAGTATGCAGTATGATGTCACAATGTATTATGACGTCATAATGTATCCGCATTATGACATCACAATATATTATGAGAGCGCAACATGCAGGTATTATGACCAATTTCGCTTACCCCAATTTGTGTCACATCTACTGGAGCATCATGAGCATGTATTATGACGTCACAGTATATGATGACATCATAATTAGTATGCAGTATGAAGTCACAATGTATTATGACGTCATAATGTATCCGCATTATGACAGCACAATATATTATGAGAGCGCAACATGCAGGTATTATGAGCAATTTCTCTTACCCCAATTTGTGTCACATCTACTGGAGCATCATGAGCATGTATTATGATGTCACAGTATATGATGACATCATAATTAGTATGCAGTATGACGTCACAATGTATTATGACGTCATAATGTATCCGCATTATGACAGCACAATATATTATGAGAGCGCAATTTGCAGGTTTCATGACCAATTTCGCTTACCCCAATTTGTGTCACATCTACTGCAGCATCATCAGCATGTATTATGACGTCAGAGTATATGATGACATCATAATTAGTATGCAGTATGATGTCACAATGTATTATGACGTCATAATGTATCCGCATTATGACATCACAATATATTATGAGAGCGCAACATGCAGGTATTATGACCAATTTCGCTTACCCCAATTTGTGTCACATCTACTGGAGCATCATGAGCATGTATTATGACGTCACAGTATATGATGACATCATAATTAGTATGCAGTATGAAGTCACAATGTATTATGACGTCATAATGTATCCGCATTATGACAGCACAATATATTATGAGAGCGCAACATGCAGGTATTATGAGCAATTTCTCTTACCCCAATTTGTGTCACATCTACTGGAGCATCATGAACATGTATTATGACGTCACAGTATATGATGACATCATAATTAGTATGCAGTATGACGTCACAATGTATTATGACGTCATAATGTATCCGCATTATGACATCACAATATACTATGAGAGCACAATTTGCAGGTTTCATGACCAATTTCGCTTACCCCAATTTGTGTCAAATCTACTGGAGAATCATGAGCATGTATTATGACGTCACAGTATATGATGACATCATAATAAGTATGCAGTATGACGTCACAATGTATTATGACGTCATAATGTATCCGCATTATGACATCACAATATATTATGAGAGCACAACATGCAGGTATTATGAGCAATTTCTCTTACCCCAATTTGTGTCACATCTACTGCAGCATAATCAGCATGTATTATGACCTCAGAGTATATGATGACATCATAATTAGTATGCAGTATGACGTCACAATGTATTATGACGTCATAATGTATCCGAATTATGACATCACAATATATTATGAGAGCGCAATTTGCAGGTTTCATGACCAATTTCGCTTACCCCAATTTGTGTCACATCTACTGCAGCATCATCAGCATGTATTATGACGTCAGAGTATATGATGACATCATAATTAGTATGCAGTATGATGTCACAATGTGTTATGACGTCATAATGTATCCGCATTATGACATCACAATATATTATGAGAGCGCAACCTGCAGGTATTATGACCAATTTCGCTTACCCCAATTTGTGTCACATCTACTGGAGCATCATGAGCATGTATTATGACGTCACAGTATATGATGACATCATAATTAGTATGCAGTATGAAGTCACAATGTATTATGACGTCATAATGTATCCGCATTATGACAGCACAATATATTATGAGAGCGCAACATGCAGGTATTATGAGCAATTTCTCTTACCCCAATTTGTGTCACATCTACTGGAGCATCATGAACATGTATTATGACGTCACAGTATATGATGACATCATAATTAGTATGCAGTATGACGTCACAATGTATTATGACGTCATAATGTATCCGCATTATGACATCACAATATACTATGAGAGCACAATTTGCAGGTTTCATGACCAATTTCGCTTACCCCAATTTGTGTCAAATCTACTGGAGAATCATGAGCATGTATTATGACGTCACAGTATATGATGACATCATAATTAGTATGCAGTATGACGTCACAATGTATTATGACGTCATAATGTATCCGCATTATGACATCACAATATATTATGAGAGCACAACATGCAGGTATTATGAGCAATTTCTCTTACCCCAATTTGTGTCACATCTACTGCAGCATAATCAGCATGTATTATGACCTCAGAGTTTATGATGACATCATAATTAGTATGCAGTATGACGTCACAATGTATTATGACGTCATAATGTATCCGAATTATGCATTCACAATATATTATGAGAGCGCAATTTGCAGGTTTCATGACCAATTTCGCTTACCCCAATTTGTGTCACATCTACTGCAGCATCATCAGCATGTATTATGACGTCAGAGTATATGATGACATCATAATTAGTATGCAGTATGATGTCACAATGTGTTATGACGTCATAATGTATCCGCATTATGACATCACAATATATTATGAGAGCGCAACATGCAGGTATTATGACCAATTTCGCTTACCCCAATTTGTGTCACATCTACTGGAGCATCATGAGCATGTATTATGACGTCACAGTATATGATGACATCATAATTAGTATGCAGTATGAAGTCACAATGTATTATGACGTCATAATGTATCCGCATTATGACAGCACAATATATTATGAGAGCGCAACATGCAGGTATTATGAGCAATTTCTCTTACCCCAATTTGTGTCACATCTACTGGAGCATCATGAGCATGTATTATGATGTCACAGTATATGATGACATCATAATTAGTATGCAGTATGACGTCACAATGTATTATGACGTCATAATGTATCCGCATTATGACAGCACAATATATTATGAGAGCGCAATTTGCAGGTTTCATGACCAATTTCGCTTACCCCAATTTGTGTCACATCTACTGCAGCATCATCAGCATGTATTATGACGTCAGAGTATATGATGACATCATAATTAGTATGCAGTATGATGTCACAATGTATTATGACGTCAAAATGTATCCGCATTATGACATCACAATATATTATGAGAGCGCAACATGCAGGTATTATGACCAATTTCGCTTACCCCAATTTGTGTCACATCTACTGGAGCATCATGAGCATGTATTATGACGTCACAGTATATGATGACATCATAATTAGTATGCAGTATGAAGTCACAATGTATTATGACGTCATAATGTATCCGCATTATGACAGCACAATATATTATGAGAGCGCAACATGCAGGTATTATGAGCAATTTCTCTTACCCCAATTTGTGTCACATCTACTGGAGCATCATGAACATGTATTATGACGTCACAGTATATGATGACATCATAATTAGTATGCAGTATGACGTCACAATGTATTATGACGTCATAATGTATCCGCATTATGACATCACAATATACTATGAGAGCACAATTTGCAGGTTTCATGACCAATTTCGCTTACCCCAATTTGTGTCAAATCTACTGGAGAATCATGAGCATGTATTATGACGTCACAGTATATGATGACATCATAATAAGTATGCAGTATGACGTCACAATGTATTATGACGTCATAATGTATCCGCATTATGACATCACAATATATTATGAGAGCACAACATGCAGGTATTATGAGCAATTTCTCTTACCCCAATTTGTGTCACATCTACTGCAGCATAATCAGCATGTATTATGACCTCAGAGTATATGATGACATCATAATTAGTATGCAGTATGACGTCACAATGTATTATGACGTCATAATGTATCTGAATTATGACATCACAATATATTATGAGAGCGCAATTTGCAGGTTTCATGACCAATTTCGCTTACCCCAATTTGTGTCACATCTACTGCAGCATCATCAGCATGTATTATGACGTCAGAGTATATGATGACATCATAATTAGTATGCAGTATGATGTCACAATGTGTTATGACGTCATAATGTATCCGCATTATGACATCACAATATATTATGAGAGCGCAACCTGCAGGTATTATGACCAATTTCGCTTACCCCAATTTGTGTCACATCTACTGGAGCATCATGAGCATGTATTATGACGTCACAGTATATGATGACATCATAATTAGTATGCAGTATGAAGTCACAATGTATTATGACATCATAATGTATCCGCATTATGACAGCACAATATATTATGAGAGCGCAACATGCAGGTATTATGAGCAATTTCTCTTACCCCAATTTGTGTCACATCTACTGGAGCATCATGAACATGTATTATGACGTCACAGTATATGATGACATCATAATTAGTATGCAGTATGACGTCACAATGTATTATGACGTCATAATGTATCCGCATTATGACATCACAATATACTATGAGAGCACAATTTGCAGGTTTCATGACCAATTTCGCTTACCCCAATTTGTGTCAAATCTACTGGAGAATCATGAGCATGTATTATGACGTCACAGTATATGATGACATCATAATTAGTATGCAGTATGACGTCACAATGTATTATGACGTCATAATGTATCCGCATTATGACATCACAATATATTATGAGAGCACAACATGCAGGTATTATGAGCAATTTCTCTTACCCCAATTTGTGTCACATCTACTGCAGCATAATCAGCATGTATTATGACCTCAGAGTATATGATGACATCATAATTAGTATGCAGTATGACGTCACAATGTATTATGACGTCATAATGTATCCGAATTATGCATTCACAATATATTATGAGAGCGCAATTTGCAGGTTTCATGACCAATTTCGCTTACCCCAATTTGTGTCACATCTACTGCAGCATCATCAGCATGTATTATGACGTCAGAGTATATGATGACATCATAATTAGTATGCAGTATGATGTCACAATGTGTTATGACGTCATAATGTATCCGCATTATGACATCACAATATATTATGAGAGCGCAACATGCAGGTATTATGACCAATTTCGCTTACCCCAATTTGTGTCACATCTACTGGAGCATCATGAGCATGTATTATGACATCACAGTATATGATGACATCATAATTAGTATGCAGTATGAAGTCACAATGTATTATGACGTCATAATGTATCCGCATTATGACAGCACAATATATTATGAGAGCGCAACATGCAGGTATTATGAGCAATTTCTCTTACCCCAATTTGTGTCACATCTACTGGAGCATCATGAGCATGTATTATGACGTCACAGTATATGATGACATCATAATTAGTATGCAGTATGACATCACAATGTATTATGACGTCATGATGTATCCGCATTATGACATCACAATATATTACGAGAGCGCAAATTCCAGGTTTCATGACCAATTTCGCTTACCCCAATTTGTGTCAAATCTACTGGAGAATCATGAGCATGTATTATGACGTCACAGTATATGATGACATCATAATTAGTATGCAGTATGACGTCACAATGTATTATGACGTCATAATGTATCCGCATTATGACATCACAATATATTATGAGAGCGCAACATGCAGGTATTATGAGCAATTTCTCTTACCCCAATTTGTGTCACATCTACTGGAGCATCATGAGCATGTATTATGACGTCAGAGTATATGATGACATCATAATTAGTATGCAGTATGACGTCACAATGTATTATGACGTCATAATGTATCCGCATTATGACATCACAATATATTATGAGAGCGCAATTTGCAGGTTTCATGACCAATTTCGCTTACCCCAATTTGTGTCAAATCTACTGGAGAATCATCAGCATGTATTATGACGTCACAGTATATGATGACAAAATAATTAGTATGCAGTATGACGTCACAATGTATTATGACGTCATAATGTATTCGCATTATGACATCACAATATATTATGAGAGCGCAACATGCAGGTATTATGAGCAATTTCTCTTACCCCAATTTGTGTCACATCTACTGGAGCATCATCAACATGTATTATGACGTCAGAGTATATGATGACAACATAATTAGTATGCAGAATGACGTCACAATGTATTATGACGTCATAATGTATCCGCATTACTACATCACAATATATTATGAGAGCGCAATTTGCATGTTTCATGACCAATTTCGCTTACCCCAATTTGTGTCACATCGACTGCAGCATCATCAGCATGTATTATGACGTCAGAGTATATGATGACATCATAATTAGTATGCAGTATGATGTCACAATGTATTATGACGTCATAATGTATCCGCATTATGACATCACAATATATTATGAGAGCGCAACATGCAGGTATTATGACCAATTTCGCTTACCGCAATTTGTGTCACATCTACTGGAGCATCATGAGCATGTATTATGACGTCACAGTGTATGATGACATCATAATTAGTATGCAGTATGAAGTCACAATGTATTATGACGTCATAATGTACCCGCATTATGACATCCCAATATATTATGAGAGCGCAACATGCAGGTATTATGAGCAATTTCTCTTACCCCAATTTGTGTCACATCTACTGGAGCATCATGAGCATGTATTATGACGTCACAGTATATGATGACATCATAATTAGTATGCAGTATGACGTCACAATGTATTATGACGTCATAATGTATCCGCATTATGACAGCACAATATATTATGAGAGCGCAATTTGCAGGTTTCATGACCAATTTCGCTTACCCCAATTTGTGTCACATCTACTGCAGTATCATCAGCATGTATTATGACGTCAGAGTATATGATGACATCATAATTTGTATGCAGTATGAAGTCACAATGTATTATGACGTCATAATGTATCCGCATTATGACATCACAATATATTATGAGAGCGCAACATGCAGGTATTATGAGCAATTTCTCTTACCACAATTTGTGTCAAATCTACTGGAGAACCATGAGCATGTATTATGACGTCACAGTATATGATGACATCATAATTAGTATGCAGTATGACGTCACAATGTATTATGACGTCATAATGTATCCGCATTATGACATCACAATATATTATGAGAGCGCAACATGCAGGTATTATGAGCAATTTCTCTTACCCCAATTTGTGTCACATCTACTGGAGCATCATGAGCATGTATTATGACGTCACAGTATATGATGACATCATAATTAGTATGCAGTATGAAGTCACAATGTATTATGACATCATAATGTATCCGCATTATGACAGCACAATATATTATGAGAGCGCAACATGCAGGTATTATGAGCAATTTCTCTTACCCCAATTTGTGTCACATCTACTGGAGCATCATGAACATGTATTATGACGTCACAGTATATGATGACATCATAATTAGTATGCAGTATGACGTCACAATGTATTATGACGTCATAATGTATCCGCATTATGACATCACAATATACTATGAGAGCACAATTTGCAGGTTTCATGACCAATTTCGCTTACCCCAATTTGTGTCAAATCTACTGGAGAATCATGAGCATGTATTATGACGTCACAGTATATGATGACATCATAATTAGTATGCAGTATGACGTCACAATGTATTATGACGTCATAATGTATCCGCATTATGACATCACAATATATTATGAGAGCACAACATGCAGGTATTATGAGCAATTTCTCTTACCCCAATTTGTGTCACATCTACTGCAGCATAATCAGCATGTATTATGACCTCAGAGTATATGATGACATCATAATTAGTATGCAGTATGACGTCACAATGTATTATGACGTCATAATGTATCCGAATTATGCATTCACAATATATTATGAGAGCGCAATTTGCAGGTTTCATGACCAATTTCGCTTACCCCAATTTGTGTCACATCTACTGCAGCATCATCAGCATGTATTATGACGTCAGAGTATATGATGACATCATAATTAGTATGCAGTATGATGTCACAATGTGTTATGACGTCATAATGTATCCGCATTATGACATCACAATATATTATGAGAGCGCAACATGCAGGTATTATGACCAATTTCGCTTACCCCAATTTGTGTCACATCTACTGGAGCATCATGAGCATGTATTATGACATCACAGTATATGATGACATCATAATTAGTATGCAGTATGAAGTCACAATGTATTATGATGTCATAATGTATCCGCATTATGACAGCACAATATATTATGAGAGCGCAACATGCAGGTATTATGAGCAATTTCTCTTACCCCAATTTGTGTCACATCTACTGGAGCATCATGAGCATGTATTATGACGTCACAGTATATGATGACATCATAATTAGTATGCAGTATGACATCACAATGTATTATGACGTCATGATGTATCCGCATTATGACATCACAATATATTATGAGAGCGCAAATTCCAGGTTTCATGACCAATTTCGCATACCCCAATTTGTGTCAAATCTACTGGAGAATCATGAGCATGTATTATGACGTCACAGTATATGATGACATCATAATTAGTATGCAGTATGACGTCACAATGTATTATGACGTCATAATGTATCCGCATTATGACATCACAATATATTATGAGAGCGCAACATGCAGGTATTATGAGCAATTTCTCTTACCCCAATTTGTGTCACATCTACTGGAGCATCATGAGCATGTATTATGACGTCAGAGTATATGATGACATCATAATTAGTATGCAGTATGACGTCACAATGTATTATGACGTCATAATGTATCCGCATTATGACATCACAATATATTATGAGAGCGCAATTTGCAGGTTTCATGACCAATTTCGCTTACCCCAATTTGTGTCAAATCTACTGGAGAATCATCAGCATGTATTATGACGTCACAGTATATGATGACAAAATAATTAGTATGCAGTATGACGTCACAATGTATTATGACGTCATAATGTATTCGCATTATGACATCACAATATATTATGAGAGCGCAACATGCAGGTATTATGAGCAATTTCTCTTACCCCAATTTGTGTCACATCTACTGGAGCATCATCAACATGTATTATGACGTCAGAGTATATGATGACAACATAATTAGTATGCAGAATGACGTCACAATGTATTATGACGTCATAATGTATCCGCATTACTACATCACAATATATTATGAGAGCGCAATTTGCATGTTTCATGACCAATTTCGCTTACCCCAATTTGTGTCACATCGACTGCAGCATCATCAGCATGTATTATGACGTCAGAGTATATGATGACATCATAATTAGTATGCAGTATGATGTCACAATGTATTATGACGTCATAATGTATCCGCATTATGACATCACAATATATTATGAGAGCGCAACATGCAGGTATTATGACCAATTTCGCTTACCGCAATTTGTGTCACATCTACTGGAGCATCATGAGCATGTATTATGACGTCACAGTGTATGATGACATCATAATTAGTATGCAGTATGAAGTCACAATGTATTATGACGTCATAATGTACCCGCATTATGACATCCCAATATATTATGAGAGCGCAACATGCAGGTATTATGAGCAATTTCTCTTACCCCAATTTGTGTCACATCTACTGGAGCATCATGAGCATGTATTATGACGTCACAGTATATGATGACATCATAATTAGTATGCAGTATGACGTCACAATGTATTATGACGTCATAATGTATCCGCATTATGACAGCACAATATATTATGAGAGCGCAATTTGCAGGTTTCATGACCAATTTCGCTTACCCCAATTTGTGTCACATCTACTGCAGTATCATCAGCATGTATTATGACGTCAGAGTATATGATGACATCATAATTTGTATGCAGTATGAAGTCACAATGTATTATGACGTCATAATGTATCCGCATTATGACATCACAATATATTATGAGAGCGCAACATGCAGGTATTATGAGCAATTTCTCTTACCACAATTTGTGTCAAATCTACTGGAGAACCATGAGCATGTATTATGACGTCACAGTATATGATGACATCATAATTAGTATGCAGTATGACGTCACAATGTATTATGACGTCATAATGTATCCGCATTATGACATCACAATATATTATGAGAGCGCAACATGCAGGTATTATGAGCAATTTCTCTTACCCCAATTTGTGTCACATCTACTGGAGCATCATGAGCATGTATTATGACGTCAGAGTATATGATGACATCATAATTAGTATGCAGTATGACGTCACAATGTATTATGACGTCATAATGTATCTGCATTATGACATCACAATATATTATGAGAGCGCAATTTGCAGGTTTCATGACCAATTTCGCTTACCCCAATTTCTGTCAAATCTACTGGAGAATCATGAGCATGTATTATGACGTCACAGTATATGATGACATCATAATTAGTATGCAGTATGAAGTCACAATGTATTATGACGTCATAATGTATCCGCATTATGACATCACAATATATTATGAGAGCGCAACATGCAGGTATTATGAGCAATTTCTCTTACCCCAATTTGTGTCACATCTACTGGAGCATCATGAGCATGTATTATGACGTCACAGTATATGATGACATCATAATTAGTTTGCAGTATGACGTCACAATGTATTATGACGTCATAATGTATCCGCATTATGACATCACAATATATTATGAGAGCGCAATTTGCAGGTTTCATGACCCATTTCGCTTACCCCAATTTGTGTCACATCTACTGCAGCATCATCAGCATGTATTATGACGTCACAGTATATGATGACATCATAATTAGTATGCAGTATGACGTCACAATGTATTATGACGTCATAATGTATCCGCATTATGACATCACAATATATTATGAGAGCGCAACATGCAGGTATTATGAGCAATTTCTCTTACCCCAATTTGTGTCACATCTACTGGAGCATCATGAGCATGTATTATGACGTCAGAGTATATGATGACATCATAATTAGTATGCAGTATGATGTCACAATGTATTATGACGTCATAATGTATCCGCATTATGACATCACAATATATTATGAGAGCGCAATTTGCAGGTTTCATGACCAATTTCGCTTACCCCAATTTGTGTCACATCTACTGCAGCATCATCAGCATGTATTATGACGTCAGAGTATATGATGACATCATAATTAGTATGCAGTATGATGTCACAATGTATTATGACGTCATAATGTATCCGCATTATGACATCACAATATATTATGAGAGCGCAACATGCAGGTATTATGACCAATTTCGCTTACCCCAATTTGTGTCACATCTACTGGAGCATCATGAGCATGTATTATGACGTCACAGTATATGATGACATCATAATTAGTATACAGTATGAAGTCACAATGTATTATGACGTCATAATGTATCCGCATTATGACAGCACAATATATTATGAGAGCGCAACATGCAGGTATTATGAGCAATTTCTCTTACCCCAATTTGTGTCACATCTACTGGAGCATCATGAGCATGTATTATGACGTCACAGTATATGATGACATCATAATTAGTATGCAGTATGACGTCACAATGTATTATGACGTCATAATGTATCCGCATTATGACATCACAATATATTATGAGAGCGCAACTTGCAGGTTTCATGACCAATTTCGCTTACCCCAATTTGTGTCACATCTACTGGAGAATCATGAGCATGTATTATGACGTCACAGTATATGATGACATCATAATTAGTATGCAGTATGACGTCACAATGTATTATGACGTCATAATGTATCCGCATTATGACATCACAATATATTATGAGAGCGCAACATGCAGGTATTATGAGCAATTTCTCTTACCCCAATTTGTGTCACATCTACTGGAGCATCATGAGCATGTATTATGACGTCACAGTATATGATGACATCATAATTAGTATGCACTATGACGTCACAATGTATTATGACGTCATAATGTATCCGCATTATGACATCACAATATATTATGAGAGCGCAATTTGCAGGTTTCATGACCAATTTCGCTTACCCAAATTTGTGTCACATCTACTGCAGCATCATCAGCATGTATTATGACATCAGAGTATATGATGACATCATAATTAGTATGCAGTATGATGTCACAATGTATTATGACGTCATAATGTATCCGCATTATGACATCACAATATATTATGAGAGCGCAACATGCAGGTATTATGACCAATTTCGCTTACCCCAATTTGTGTCACATCTACTGGAGCATCATGAGCATGTATTATGACGTCACAGTATAAGATGACATCATAATTAGTATGCAGTATGAAGTCATAATGTATTATGACGTCATAATGTATCCGCATTATGACATCACAATATATTATGAGAGCGCAACATGCAGGTATTATGAGCAATTTCTCTTACCCCAATTTGTGTCACATCTACTGGAGCATCATGAGCATGTATTATGACGTCAGAGTATATGATGACATCATAATTAGTATGCAGTATGGCGTCACAATGTATTATGACGTCATAATGTATCCGCATTATGACATCACAATATATTATGAGAGCGCAATTTGCAGGTTTCATGACCAATTTCGCTTACCCCAATTTGTGTCACATCTACTGCAGCATCATCAGCATGTATTATGACGTCAGAGTATATGATGACATCATAATTAGTATGCAGTATGAAGTCACAATGTATTATGACGTCATAATGTCCGCATTATGACAGCACAATATATTATGAGAGCGCAACATGCAGGTATTATGACCAATTTCGCTTACCCCAATTTGTGTCACATCTACTGGAGCATCATGAGCATGTATTATGACGTCAGAGTATATGATGACATCATAATTAGTATGCAGTATGATGTCACAATGTATTATGACGTCATAATGTATCCGCATTATGACATCACAATATATTATGAGAGCGAAACATGCAGGTATTATGAGCAATTTCTCTTACCCCAATTTGTGTCACATCTACTGGAGCATCATGAGCATGTATTATGACGTCACAGTATATGATGACATCATAATTAGTATGCAGTATGACGTCACAATGTATTATGACGTCATAATGTATCCGCATTATGACAGCACAATATATTATGAGAGCGCAATTTGCAGGTTTCATGACCAATTTCGCTTACCCCAATTTGTGTCACATCTACTGCAGCATCATCAGCATGTATTATGACGTCAGAGTATATGATGACATCATAATTAGTATGCAGTATGATGTCACAATGTATTATGACGTCATAATGTATCCGCATTATGACATCACAATATATTATGAGAGCGCAACATGCAGGTATTATGACCAATTTCGCTTACCCCAATTTGTGTCACATCTACTGGAGCATCATGAGCATGTATTATGACGTCACAGTATATGATGACATCATAATTAGTATGCAGTATGAAGTCACAATGTATTATGACGTCATAATGTATCCGCATTATGACAGCACAATATATTATGAGAGCGCAACATGCAGGTATTATGAGCAATTTCTCTTACCCCAATTTGTGTCACATCTACTGGAGCATCATGAGCATGTATTATGATGTCACAGTATATGATGACATCATAATTAGTATGCAGTATGACGTCACAATGTATTATGACGTCATAATGTATCCGCATTATGACAGCACAATATATTATGAGAGCGCAATTTGCAGGTTTCATGACCAATTTCGCTTACCCCAATTTGTGTCACATATACTGCAGCATCATCAGCATGTATTATGACGTCAGAGTATATGATGACATCATAATTAGTATGCAGTATGATGTCACAATGTATTATGACGTCATAATGTATCCGCATTATGACATCACAATATATTATGAGAGCGCAACATGCAGGTATTATGACCAATTTCGCTTACCCCAATTTGTGTCACATCTACTGGAGCATCATGAGCATGTATTATGACGTCACAGTATATGATGACATCATAATTAGTATGCAGTATGAAGTCACAATGTATTATGACGTCATAATGTATCCGCATTATGACAGCACAATATATTATGAGAGCGCAACATGCAGGTATTATGAGCAATTTCTCTTACCCCAATTTGTGTCACATCTACTGGAGCATCATGAACATGTATTATGACGTCACAGTATATGATGACATCATAATTAGTATGCAGTATGACGTCACAATGTATTATGACGTCATAATGTATCCGCATTATGACATCACAATATACTATGAGAGCACAATTTGCAGGTTTCATGACCAATTTCGCTTACCCCAATTTGTGTCAAATCTACTGGAGAATCATGAGCATGTATTATGACGTCACAGTATATGATGACATCATAATAAGTATGCAGTATGACGTCACAATGTATTATGACGTCATAATGTATCCGCATTATGACATCACAATATATTATGAGAGCACAACATGCAGGTATTATGAGCAATTTCTCTTACCCCAATTTGTGTCACATCTACTGCAGCATAATCAGCATGTATTATGACCTCAGAGTATATGATGACATCATAATTAGTATGCAGTATGACGTCACAATGTATTATGACGTCATAATGTATCCGAATTATGACATCACAATATGTTATGAGAGCGCAATTTGCAGGTTTCATGACCAATTTCGCTTACCCCAATTTGTGTCACATCTACTGCAGCATCATCAGCATGTATTATGACGTCAGAGTATATGATGACATCATAATTAGTATGCAGTATGATGTCACAATGTGTTATGACGTCATAATGTATCCGCATTATGACATCACAATATATTATGAGAGCGCAACCTGCAGGTATTATGACCAATTTCGCTTACCCCAATTTGTGTCACATCTACTGGAGCATCATGAGCATGTATTATGACGTCACAGTATATGATGACATCATAATTAGTATGCAGTATGAAGTCACAATGTATTATGACGTCATAATGTATCCGCATTATGACAGCACAATATATTATGAGAGCGCAACATGCAGGTATTATGAGCAATTTCTCTTACCCCAATTTGTGTCACATCTACTGGAGCATCATGAACATGTATTATGACGTCACAGTATATGATGACATCATAATTAGTATGCAGTATGACGTCACAATGTATTATGACGTCATAATGTATCCGCATTATGACATCACAATATACTATGAGAGCACAATTTGCAGGTTTCATGACCAATTTCGCTTACCCCAATTTGTGTCAAATCTACTGGAGAATCATGAGCATGTATTATGACGTCACAGTATATGATGACATCATAATTAGTATGCAGTATGACGTCACAATGTATTATGACGTCATAATGTATCCGCATTATGACATCACAATATATTATGAGAGCACAACATGCAGGTATTATGAGCAATTTCTCTTACCCCAATTTGTGTCACATCTACTGCAGCATAATCAGCATGTATTATGACCTCAGAGTATATGATGACATCATAATTAGTATGCAGTATGACGTCACAATGTATTATGACGTCATAATGTATCCGAATTATGCATTCACAATATATTATGAGAGCGCAATTTGCAGGTTTCATGACCAATTTCGCTTACCCCAATTTGTGTCACATCTACTGCAGCATCATCAGCATGTATTATGACGTCAGAGTATATGATGACATCATAATTAGTATGCAGTATGATGTCACAATGTGTTATGACGTCATAATGTATCCGCATTATGACATCACAATATATTATGAGAGCGCAACATGCAGGTATTATGACCAATTTCGCTTACCCCAATTTGTGTCACATCTACTGGAGCATCATGAGCATGTATTATGACATCACAGTATATGATGACATCATAATTAGTATGCAGTATGAAGTCACAATGTATTATGACGTCATAATGTATCCGCATTATGACAGCACAATATATTATGAGAGCGCAACATGCAGGTATTATGAGCAATTTCTCTTACCCCAATTTGTGTCACATCTACTGGAGCATCATGAGCATGTATTATGACGTCACAGTATATGATGACATCATAATTAGTATGCAGTATGACATCACAATGTATTATGACGTCATGATGTATCCGCATTATGACATCACAATATATTATGAGAGCGCAAATTCCAGGTTTCATGACCAATTTCGCTTACCCCAATTTGTGTCAAATCTACTGGAGAATCATGAGCATGTATTATGACGTCACAGTATATGATGACATCATAATTAGTATGCAGTATGACGTCACAATGTATTATGACGTCATAATGTATCCGCATTATGACATCACAATATATTATGAGAGCGCAACATGCAGGTATTATGAGCAATTTCTCTTACCCCAATTTGTGTCACATCTACTGGAGCATCATGAGCATGTATTATGACGTCAGAGTATATGATGACATCATAATTAGTATGCAGTATGACGTCACAATGTATTATGACGTCATAATGTATCCGCATTATGACATCACAATATATTATGAGAGCGCAATTTGCAGGTTTCATGACCAATTTCGCTTACCCCAATTTGTGTCAAATCTACTGGAGAATCATCAGCATGTATTATGACGTCACAGTATATGATGACAAAATAATTAGTATGCAGTATGACGTCACAATGTATTATGACGTCATAATGTATTCGCATTATGACATCACAATATATTATGAGAGCGCAACATGCAGGTATTATGAGCAATTTCTCTTACCCCAATTTGTGTCACATCTACTGGAGCATCATCAACATGTATTATGACGTCAGAGTATATGATGACAACATAATTAGTATGCAGAATGACGTCACAATGTATTATGACGTCATAATGTATCCGCATTACTACATCACAATATATTATGAGAGCGCAATTTGCATGTTTCATGACCAATTTCGCTTACCCCAATTTGTGTCACATCGACTGCAGCATCATCAGCATGTATTATGACGTCAGAGTATATGATGACATCATAATTAGTATGCAGTATGATGTCACAATGTATTATGACGTCATAATGTATCCGCATTATGACATCACAATATATTATGAGAGCGCAACATGCAGGTATTATGACCAATTTCGCTTACCGCAATTTGTGTCACATCTACTGGAGCATCATGAGCATGTATTATGACGTCACAGTGTATGATGACATCATAATTAGTATGCAGTATGAAGTCACAATGTATTATGACATCATAATGTACCCGCATTATGACATCCCAATATATTATGAGAGCGCAACATGCAGGTATTATGAGCAATTTCTCTTACCCCAATTTGTGTCACATCTACTGGAGCATCATGAGCATGTATTATGACGTCACAGTATATGATGACATCATAATTAGTATGCAGTATGACGTCACAATGTATTATGACGTCATAATGTATCCGCATTATGACAGCACAATATATTATGAGAGCGCAATTTGCAGGTTTCATGACCAATTTCGCTTACCCCAATTTGTGTCACATCTACTGCAGCATCATCAGCATGTATTATGACGTCAGAGTATATGATGACATCATAATTTGTATGCAGTATGAAGTCACAATGTATTATGACGTCATAATGTATCCGCATTATGACATCACAATATATTATGAGAGCGCAACATGCAGGTATTATGAGCAATTTCTCTTACCACAATTTGTGTCAAATCTACTGGAGAACCATGAGCATGTATTATGACGTCACAGTATATGATGACATCATAATTAGTATGCAGTATGACGTCACAATGTATTATGACGTCATAATGTATCCGCATTATGACATCACAATATATTATGAGAGCGCAACATGCAGGTATTATGAGCAATTTCTCTTACCCCAATTTGTGTCACATCTACTGGAGCATCATGAGCATGTATTATGACGTCAGAGTATATGATGACATCATAATTAGTATGCAGTATGACGTCACAATGTATTATGACGTCATAATGTATCTGCATTATGACATCACAATATATTATGAGAGCGCAATTTGCAGGTTTCATGACCAATTTCGCTTACCCCAATTTCTGTCAAATCTACTGGAGAATCATGAGCATGTATTATGACGTCACAGTATATGATGACATCATAATTAGTATGCAGTATGAAGTCACAATGTATTATGACGTCATAATGTATCCGCATTATGACATCACAATATATTATGAGAGCGCAACATGCAGGTATTATGAGCAATTTCTCTTACCCCAATTTGTGTCACATCTACTGGAGCATCATGAGCATGTATTATGACGTCACAGTATATGATGACATCATAATTAGTTTGCAGTATGACGTCACAATGTATTATGACGTCATAATGTATCCGCATTATGACATCACAATATATTATGAGAGCGCAATTTGCAGGTTTCATGACCCATTTCGCTTACCCCAATTTGTGTCACATCTACTGCAGCATCATCAGCATGTATTATGACGTCACAGTATATGATGACATCATAATTAGTATGCAGTATGACGTCACAATGTATTATGACGTCATAATGTATCCGCATTATGACATCACAATATATTATGAGAGCGCAACATGCAGGTATTATGAGCAATTTCTCTTACCCCAATTTGTGTCACATCTACTGGAGCATCATGAGCATGTATTATGACGTCAGAGTATATGATGACATCATAATTAGTATGCAGTATGATGTCACAATGTATTATGACGTCATAATGTATCCGCATTATGACATCACAATATATTATGAGAGCGCAATTTGCAGGTTTCATGACCAATTTCGCTTACCCCAATTTGTGTCACATCTACTGCAGCATCATCAGCATGTATTATGACGTCAGAGTATATGATGACATCATAATTAGTATGCAGTATGATGTCACAATGTATTATGACGTCATAATGTATCCGCATTATGACATCACAATATATTATGAGAGCGCAACATGCAGGTATTATGACCAATTTCGCTTACCCCAATTTGTGTCACATCTACTGGAGCATCATGAGCATGTATTATGACGTCACAGTATATGATGACATCATAATTAGTATACAGTATGAAGTCACAATGTATTATGACGTCATAATGTATCCGCATTATGACAGCACAATATATTATGAGAGCGCAACATGCAGGTATTATGAGCAATTTCTCTTACCCCAATTTGTGTCACATCTACTGGAGCATCATGAGCATGTATTATGACGTCACAGTATATGATGACATCATAATTAGTATGCAGTATGACGTCACAATGTATTATGACGTCATAATGTATCCGCATTATGACATCACAATATATTATGAGAGCGCAATTTGCAGGTTTCATGACCAATTTCGCTTACCCCAATTTGTGTCACATCTACTGGAGAATCATGAGCATGTATTATGACGTCACAGTATATGATGACATCATAATTAGTATGCAGTATGACGTCACAATGTATTATGACGTCATAATGTATCCGCATTATGACATCACAATATATTATGAGAGCGCAACATGCAGGTATTATGAGCAATTTCTCTTACCCCAATTTGTGTCACATCTACTGGAGCATCATGAGCATGTATTATGACGTCACAGTATATGATGACATCATAATTAGTATGCACTATGACGTCACAATGTATTATGACGTCATAATGTATCCGCATTATGACATCACAATATATTATGAGAGCGCAATTTGCAGGTTTCATGACCAATTTCGCTTACCCAAATTTGTGTCACATCTACTGCAGCATCATCAGCATGTATTATGACATCAGAGTATATGATGACATCATAATTAGTATGCAGTATGATGTCACAATGTATTATGACGTCATAATGTATCCGCATTATGACATCACAATATATTATGAGAGCGCAACATGCAGGTATTATGACCAATTTCGCTTACCCCAATTTGTGTCACATCTACTGGAGCATCATGAGCATGTATTATGACGTCGCAGTATAAGATGACATCATAATTAGTATGCAGTATGAAGTCATAATGTATTATGACGTCATAATGTATCCGCATTATGACATCACAATATATTATGAGAGCGCAACATGCAGGTATTATGAGCAATTTCTCTTACCCCAATTTGTGTCACATCTACTGGAGCATCATGAGCATGTATTATGACGTCAGAGTATATGATGACATCATAATTAGTATGCAGTATGGCGTCACAATGTATTATGACGTCATAATGTATCCGCATTATGACATCACAATATATTATGAGAGCGCAATTTGCAGGTTTCATGACCAATTTCGCTTACCCCAATTTGTGTCACATCTACTGCAGCATCATCAGCATGTATTATGACGTCAGAGTATATGATGACATCATAATTAGTATGCAGTATGAAGTCACAATGTATTATGACGTCATAATGTCCGCATTATGACAGCACAATATATTATGAGAGCGCAACATGCAGGTATTATGACCAATTTCGCTTACCCCAATTTGTGTCACATCTACTGGAGCATCATGAGCATGTATTATGACGTCAGAGTATATGATGACATCATAATTAGTATGCAGTATGATGTCACAATGTATTATGACGTCATAATGTATCCGCATTATGACATCACAATATATTATGAGAGCGAAACATGCAGGTATTATGAGCAATTTCTCTTACCCCAATTTGTGTCACATCTACTGGAGCATCATGAGCATGTATTATGACGTCACAGTATATGATGACATCATAATTAGTATGCAGTATGACGTCACAATGTATTATGACGTCATAATGTATCCGCATTATGACAGCACAATATATTATGAGAGCGCAATTTGCAGGTTTCATGACCAATTTCGCTTACCCCAATTTGTGTCACATCTACTGCAGCATCATCAGCATGTATTATGACGTCAGAGTATATGATGACATCATAATTAGTATGCAGTATGATGTCACAATGTATTATGACGTCATAATGTATCCGCATTATGACATCACAATATATTATGAGAGCGCAACATGCAGGTATTATGACCAATTTCGCTTACCCCAATTTGTGTCACATCTACTGGAGCATCATGAGCATGTATTATGACGTCACAGTATATGATGACATCATAATTAGTATGCAGTATGAAGTCACAATGTATTATGACGTCATAATGTATCCGCATTATGACAGCACAATATATTATGAGAGCGCAACATGCAGGTATTATGAGCAATTTCTCTTACCCCAATTTGTGTCACATCTACTGGAGCATCATGAACATGTATTATGACGTCACAGTATATGATGACATCATAATTAGTATGCAGTATGACGTCACAATGTATTATGACGTCATAATGTATCCGCATTATGACATCACAATATACTATGAGAGCACAATTTGCAGGTTTCATGACCAATTTCGCTTACCCCAATTTGTGTCAAATCTACTGGAGAATCATGAGCATGTATTATGACGTCACAGTATATGATGACATCATAATAAGTATGCAGTATGACGTCACAATGTATTATGACGTCATAATGTATCCGCATTATGACATCACAATATATTATGAGAGCACAACATGCAGGTATTATGAGCAATTTCTCTTACCCCAATTTGTGTCACATCTACTGCAGCATAATCAGCATGTATTATGACCTCAGAGTATATGATGACATCATAATTAGTATGCAGTATGACGTCACAATGTATTATGACGTCATAATGTATCCGAATTATGACATCACAATATATTATGAGAGCGCAATTTGCAGGTTTCATGACCAATTTCGCTTACCCCAATTTGTGTCACATCTACTGCAGCATCATCAGCATGTATTATGACGTCAGAGTATATGATGACATCATAATTAGTATGCAGTATGATGTCACAATGTGTTATGACGTCATAATGTATCCGCATTATGACATCACAATATATTATGAGAGCGCAACCTGCAGGTATTATGACCAATTTCGCTTACCCCAATTTGTGTCACATCTACTGGAGCAACATGAGCATGTATTATGACGTCACAGTATATGATGACATCATAATTAGTATGCAGTATGAAGTCACAATGTATTATGACGTCATAATGTATCCGCATTATGACAGCACAATATATTATGAGAGCGCAACATGCAGGTATTATGAGCAATTTCTCTTACCCCAATTTGTGTCACATCTACTGGAGCATCATGAACATGTATTATGACGTCAGAGTATATGATGACATCATAATTAGTATGCAGTATGACGTCACAATGTATTATGACGTCATAATGTATCCGCATTATGACATCACAATATACTATGAGAGCACAATTTGCAGGTTTCATGACCAATTTCGCTTACCCCAATTTGTGTCAAATCTACTGGAGAATCATGAGCATGTATTATGACGTCACAGTATATGATGACATCATAATTAGTATGCAGTATGACGTCACAATGTATTATGACGTCATAATGTATCCGCATTATGACATCACAATATATTATGAGAGCACAACATGCAGGTATTATGAGCAATTTCTCTTACCCCAATTTGTGTCACATCTACTGCAGCATAATCAGCATGTATTATGACCTCAGAGTATATGATGACATCATAATTAGTATGCAGTATGACGTCACAATGTATTATGACGTCATAATGTATCCGAATTATGCATTCACAATATATTATGAGAGCGCAATTTGCAGGTTTCATGACCAATTTCGCTTACCCCAATTTGTGTCACATCTACTGGAGCATCATGAGCATGTATTATGACGTCACAGTATATGATGACATCATAATTAGTATGCAGTATGACATCACAATGTATTATGACGTCATGATGTATCCGCATTATGACATCACAATATATTATGAGAGCGCAAATTCCAGGTTTCCTGACCAATTTCGCTTACCCCAATTTGTGTCAAATCTACTGGAGAATCATGAGCATGTATTATGACGTCACAGTATATGATGACATCATAATTAGTATGCAGTATGACGTCACAATGTATTATGACGTCATAATGTATCCGCATTATGACATCACAATATATTATGAGAGCGCAACATGCAGGTATTATGAGCAATTTCTCTTACCCCAATTTGTGTCACATCTACTGGAGCATCATGAGCATGTATTATGACGTCACAGTATATGATGACATCATAATTAGTATGCAGTATGACGTCACAATGTATTAAGACGTCATAATGTATCCGCATTATGACATCACAATATATTATGAGAGCGCAATTTGCAGGTTTCATGACCAATTTCGCTTACCACAATTTGTGTCACATCTACTGCAGCATCATCAGCATGTATTATGACGTCAGAGTATATGATGACATCATAATTAGTATGCAGTATGATGTCACAATGTATTATGACGTCATAATGTATCCGCATTATGACATCACAATATATTATGAGTGCGCAACATGCAGGTATTATGACCAATTTCGCTTACCCCAATTTGTGTCACATCTACTGGAGCATCATGAGCATGTATTATGACGTCACAGTATATGATGACATCATAATTAGTATGCAGTATGAAGTCACAATGTATTATGACGTCATAATGTATCCGCATTATGACAGCACAATATATTATGAGAGCGCAACATGCAGGTATTATGAGCAATTTCTCTTACCCCAATTTGTGTCACACCTACTGGAGCATCATGAGCATGTATTATGACGTCAGAGTATATGATGACATCATAATTAGTATGCAGTATGACGTCACAATGTATTATGACGTCATAATGTATCCGCATTATGACAGCACAATATATTATGAGAGCGCAATTTGCAGGTTTCATGACCAATTTCGCTTACCCCAATTTGTGTCACATCTACTGCAGCATCATCAGCATGTATTATGACGTCAGAGTATATGATGACATCATAATTAGTATGCAGTATGAAGTCACAACGTATTATGACGTCAAAATGTATCCGCATTATGACAGCACAATATATTATGAGAGCGCAACATGCAGGTATTATGAGCACTTTCTCTTACCCCAATTTATGTCACATCTACTGGAGCATCATGAGCATGTATTATGACGTCACAGTATATGATGACATCATAATTAGTATGCAGTATGACGTCACAATGTATTATGACGTCATAATGTATCCGCATTATGACATCACAATATATTATGAGAGCGCAATTTGCAGGTTTCATGACCAATTTCGCTTACCCCAATTTGTGTCAAATCTACTGGAGAATCATGAGCATGTATTATGACGTCACAGTATATGATGACAAAATAATTAGTATGCAGTATGATGTCACAATGTATTATGACGTCATAATGTATCCGCATTATGACATCACAATATATTATGAGAGCGCAACATGCAGGTATTATGACCAATTTTGCTTACCGCAATTTGTGTCACATCTACTGGAGCATCATGAGCATGTATTATGACGTCACAGTATATGATGACATCACAATTAGTATGCAGTATGAAGTCACAATGTATTATGACGTCATAATGTACCCGCATTATGACATCACAATATATTATGAGAGCGCAACATGCAGGTATTATGAGCAATTTCTCTTACCCCAATTTGTGTCACATCTACTGGAGCATCATGAGCATGTATTATGACGTCACAGTATATGATGACATCATAATTAGTATGCAGTATGACGTCACAATGTATTATGACGTCATAATGTATCCGCATTATGACAGCACAATATATTATGAGAGCGCAATTTGCAGGTTTCATGACCAATTTCGCTTACCCCAATTTGTGTCACATCTACTGCAGCATCATCAGCATGTATTATGACGTCAGAGTATATGATGACATCATAATTTGTATGCAGTATGACGTCACAATGTATTATGACGTCATAATGTATCCGCATTATGACATCACAATATATTATGAGAGCGCAACATGCAGGTATTATGAGCAATTTCTCTTACCACAATTTGTGTCAAATCTACTGGAGAATCATGAGCATGTATTATGACGTCACAGTATATGATGACATCATAATTAGTATGCAGTATGACGTCACAATGTATTATGACGTCATAATGTATCCGCATTATGACATCACAATATATTATAAGAGCGCAATTTGCAGGTTTCATGACCAATTTCGCTTACCCCAATTTGTGTCAAATCTACTGGAGAATCATGAGCATGTATTATGACGTCAGAGTATATGATGACATCATAATTAGTATGCAGTATGACGTCACAATGTATTATGACGTCATAATGTATCCGCATTATGACATCACAATATATTATGAGAGCGCAACATGCAGGTAGTATGAGCAATTACTCTTCCCACAATTTGTGTCACATCTACTGGAGCATCATGAGCATGTATTATGACGTCAGAGTATATGATGACATCATAATTAGTATGCAGTATGACGTCACAATGTATTATGACGTCATAATGTATCCGCATTATGACATCACAATATATTATGAGAGCGCAATTTGCAGGTTTCATGACCAATTTCGCTTACTCCAATTTGTGTCACATCTACTGCAGCATCATCAGCATGTATTATGACGTCAGAGTATATGATGACATCATAATTAGTATGCAGTATGATGTCACAATGTATTATCACGTCATAATGTATCCGCATTATGACATCACAATATATTATGAGAGCGCAACATGCAGGTATTATGACCAATTTCGCTTACCCCAATTTGTGTCACATCTACTGGAGCATCATGAGCATGTATTATGACGTCACAGTATATGATGACATCATAATTAGTATGCAGTATGAAGTCACAATGTATTATGACGTCATAATGTATCCGCATTATGACATCACAATATATTATGAGAGCGCAACATGCAGGTATTATGAGCAATTTCTCTTACCCCAATTTCTGTCACATCTACTGGAGCATCATGAGCATGTATTATGACGTCACAGTATATGATGACATCATAATTAGTATGCAGTATGACGTCACAATGTATTATGACGTCATAATGTATCCGCATTATGACAGCACAATATATTATGAGAGCGCAACATGCAGGTATTATGAGCAATTTCTCTTACCCCAATTTGTGTCACATCTACTGGAGCATCATGAACATGTATTATGACGTCACAGTATATGATGACATCATAATTAGTATGCAGTATGACGTCACAATGTATTATGACGTCATAATGTATCCGCATTATGACATCACAATATACTATGAGAGCACAATTTGCAGGTTTCATGACCAATTTCGCTTACCCCAATTTGTGTCAAATCTACTGGAGAATCATGAGCATGTATTATGACGTCACAGTATATGATGACATCATAATAAGTATGCAGTATGACGTCACAATGTATTATGACGTCATAATGTATCCGCATTATGACATCACAATATATTATGAGAGCACAACATGCAGGTATTATGAGCAATTTCTCTTACCCCAATTTGTGTCACATCTACTGCAGCATAATCAGCATGTATTATGACCTCAGAGTATATGATGACATCATAATTAGTATGCAGTATGACGTCACAATGTATTATGACGTCATAATGTATCCGAATTATGACATCACAATATATTATGAGAGCGCAATTTGCAGGTTTCATGACCAATTTCGCTTACCCCAATTTGTGTCACATCTACTGCAGCATCATCAGCATGTATTATGACGTCAGAGTATATGATGACATCATAATTAGTATGCAGTATGATGTCACAATGTGTTATGACGTCATAATGTATCCGCATTATGACATCACAATATATTATGAGAGCGCAACCTGCAGGTATTATGACCAATTTCGCTTACCCCAATTTGTGTCACATCTACTGGAGCAACATGAGCATGTATTATGACGTCACAGTATATGATGACATCATAATTAGTATGCAGTATGAAGTCACAATGTATTATGACGTCATAATGTATCCGCATTATGACAGCACAATATATTATGAGAGCGCAACATGCAGGTATTATGAGCAATTTCTCTTACCCCAATTTGTGTCACATCTACTGGAGCATCATGAACATGTATTATGACGTCAGAGTATATGATGACATCATAATTAGTATGCAGTATGACGTCACAATGTATTATGACGTCATAATGTATCCGCATTATGACATCACAATATACTATGAGAGCACAATTTGCAGGTTTCATGACCAATTTCGCTTACCCCAATTTGTGTCAAATCTACTGGAGAATCATGAGCATGTATTATGACGTCACAGTATATGATGACATCATAATTAGTATGCAGTATGACGTCACAATGTATTATGACGTCATAATGTATCCGCATTATGACATCACAATATATTATGAGAGCACAACATGCAGGTATTATGAGCAATTTCTCTTACCCCAATTTGTGTCACATCTACTGCAGCATAATCAGCATGTATTATGACCTCAGAGTATATGATGACATCATAATTAGTATGCAGTATGACGTCACAATGTATTATGACGTCATAATGTATCCGAATTATGCATTCACAATATATTATGAGAGCGCAATTTGCAGGTTTCATGACCAATTTCGCTTACCCCAATTTGTGTCACATCTACTGGAGCATCATGAGCATGTATTATGACGTCACAGTATATGATGACATCATAATTAGTATGCAGTATGACATCACAATGTATTATGACGTCATGATGTATCCGCATTATGACATCACAATATATTATGAGAGCGCAAATTCCAGGTTTCCTGACCAATTTCGCTTACCCCAATTTGTGTCAAATCTACTGGAGAATCATGAGCATGTATTATGACGTCACAGTATATGATGACATCATAATTAGTATGCAGTATGACGTCACAATGTATTATGACGTCATAATGTATCCGCATTATGACATCACAATATATTATGAGAGCGCAACATGCAGGTATTATGAGCAATTTCTCTTACCCCAATTTGTGTCACATCTACTGGAGCATCATGAGCATGTATTATGACGTCACAGTATATGATGACATCATAATTAGTATGCAGTATGACGTCACAATGTATTAAGACGTCATAATGTATCCGCATTATGACATCACAATATATTATGAGAGCGCAATTTGCAGGTTTCATGACCAATTTCGCTTACCACAATTTGTGTCACATCTACTGCAGCATCATCAGCATGTATTATGACGTCAGAGTATATGATGACATCATAATTAGTATGCAGTATGATGTCACAATGTATTATGACGTCATAATGTATCCGCATTATGACATCACAATATATTATGAGTGCGCAACATGCAGGTATTATGACCAATTTCGCTTACCCCAATTTGTGTCACATCTACTGGAGCATCATGAGCATGTATTATGACGTCACAGTATATGATGACATCATAATTAGTATGCAGTATGAAGTCACAATGTATTATGACGTCATAATGTATCCGCATTATGACAGCACAATATATTATGAGAGCGCAACATGCAGGTATTATGAGCAATTTCTCTTACCCCAATTTGTGTCACACCTACTGGAGCATCATGAGCATGTATTATGACGTCAGAGTATATGATGACATCATAATTAGTATGCAGTATGACGTCACAATGTATTATGACGTCATAATGTATCCGCATTATGACAGCACAATATATTATGAGAGCGCAATTTGCAGGTTTCATGACCAATTTCGCTTACCCCAATTTGTGTCACATCTACTGCAGCATCATCAGCATGTATTATGACGTCAGAGTATATGATGACATCATAATTAGTATGCAGTATGAAGTCACAACGTATTATGACGTCAAAATGTATCCGCATTATGACAGCACAATATATTATGAGAGCGCAACATGCAGGTATTATGAGCACTTTCTCTTACCCCAATTTATGTCACATCTACTGGAGCATCATGAGCATGTATTATGACGTCACAGTATATGATGACATCATAATTAGTATGCAGTATGACGTCACAATGTATTATGACGTCATAATGTATCCGCATTATGACATCACAATATATTATGAGAGCGCAATTTGCAGGTTTCATGACCAATTTCGCTTACCCCAATTTGTGTCAAATCTACTGGAGAATCATGAGCATGTATTATGACGTCACAGTATATGATGACAAAATAATTAGTATGCAGTATGATGTCACAATGTATTATGACGTCATAATGTATCCGCATTATGACATCACAATATATTATGAGAGCGCAACATGCAGGTATTATGACCAATTTTGCTTACCGCAATTTGTGTCACATCTACTGGAGCATCATGAGCATGTATTATGACGTCACAGTATATGATGACATCACAATTAGTATGCAGTATGAAGTCACAATGTATTATGACGTCATAATGTACCCGCATTATGACATCACAATATATTATGAGAGCGCAACATGCAGGTATTATGAGCAATTTCTCTTACCCCAATTTGTGTCACATCTACTGGAGCATCATGAGCATGTATTATGACGTCACAGTATATGATGACATCATAATTAGTATGCAGTATGACGTCACAATGTATTATGACGTCATAATGTATCCGCATTATGACAGCACAATATATTATGAGAGCGCAATTTGCAGGTTTCATGACCAATTTCGCTTACCCCAATTTGTGTCACATCTACTGCAGCATCATCAGCATGTATTATGACGTCAGAGTATATGATGACATCATAATTTGTATGCAGTATGACGTCACAATGTATTATGACGTCATAATGTATCCGCATTATGACATCACAATATATTATGAGAGCGCAACATGCAGGTATTATGAGCAATTTCTCTTACCACAATTTGTGTCAAATCTACTGGAGAATCATGAGCATGTATTATGACGTCACAGTATATGATGACATCATAATTAGTATGCAGTATGACGTCACAATGTATTATGACGTCATAATGTATCCGCATTATGACATCACAATATATTATAAGAGCGCAATTTGCAGGTTTCATGACCAATTTCGCTTACCCCAATTTGTGTCAAATCTACTGGAGAATCATGAGCATGTATTATGACGTCAGAGTATATGATGACATCATAATTAGTATGCAGTATGACGTCACAATGTATTATGACGTCATAATGTATCCGCATTATGACATCACAATATATTATGAGAGCGCAACATGCAGGTAGTATGAGCAATTACTCTTCCCACAATTTGTGTCACATCTACTGGAGCATCATGAGCATGTATTATGACGTCAGAGTATATGATGACATCATAATTAGTATGCAGTATGACGTCACAATGTATTATGACGTCATAATGTATCCGCATTATGACATCACAATATATTATGAGAGCGCAATTTGCAGGTTTCATGACCAATTTCGCTTACTCCAATTTGTGTCACATCTACTGCAGCATCATCAGCATGTATTATGACGTCAGAGTATATGATGACATCATAATTAGTATGCAGTATGATGTCACAATGTATTATCACGTCATAATGTATCCGCATTATGACATCACAATATATTATGAGAGCGCAACATGCAGGTATTATGACCAATTTCGCTTACCCCAATTTGTGTCACATCTACTGGAGCATCATGAGCATGTATTATGACGTCACAGTATATGATGACATCATAATTAGTATGCAGTATGAAGTCACAATGTATTATGACGTCATAATGTATCCGCATTATGACATCACAATATATTATGAGAGCGCAACATGCAGGTATTATGAGCAATTTCTCTTACCCCAATTTCTGTCACATCTACTGGAGCATCATGAGCATGTATTATGACGTCACAGTATATGATGACATCATAATTAGTATGCAGTATGACGTCACAATGTATTATGACGTCATAATGTATCCGCATTATGACAGCACAATATATTATGAGAGCGCAATTTGCAGGTTTCATGACCAATTTCGCTTACCCCAATTTGTGTCACATCTACTGCAGCATCATCAGCATGTATTATGACGTCAGAGTATATGATGACATCATAATTTGTATGCAGTATGACGTCACAATGTATTATGACGTCATAATGTATCCGCATTATGACATCACAATATATTATGAGAGCGCAACATGCAGGTATTATGAGCAATTTCTCTTACCCCAATTTGTGTCACATCTACTGGAGCATCATGAGCATGTATTATGACGTCAGAGTATATGATGACATCATAATTAGTATGCACTATGACGTCACAATGTATTATGACGTCATAATGTATCCGCATTATGACATCACAATATATTATGAGAGCGCAATTTGCAGGTTTCATGACCAATTTCGCTTACCCCAATTTTTGTCACATCTACTGCAGCATCATCAGCATGTATTATGACATCACAGTATATGATGACATCATAATTAGTATGCAGTATGACGTCACAATGTATTATGACGTCATAATGTATCCGCATTATGACATCACAATATATTTTGGGAGCGCAGCATGCAGGTATTATGACCAATTTCGCTTACCCCAATTTGTGTCACATCTACTGGAGCATCATGAGCATGTATTATGACGTCAGAGTATATGATGACATCATAATTAGTATGCAGAATGATGTCACAATGTATTATGACGTCATAATGTATCCGCATTATGACATCACAATATATTATGAGAGCGCAATTTGCAGGTTTCATGACCAATTTCGCTTACCCCAATTTGTGTCACATCTACTGCAGCATCATCAGCATGTATTATGACGTCAGAGTATATGATGACATCATAATTAGTATGCAGTATGATGTCACAATGTATTATGACGTCATAATGTATCCGCATTATGACATCACAATATATTATGAGAGCGCAACATGCAGGTATTATGACCAATTTCGCTTACCCCAATTTGTGTCACATCTACTGGAGCATCATGAGCATGTATTATGATGTCACAGTATATGATGACATCATAATTAGTATGCACTATGAAGTCACAATGTATTATGACGTCATAATGTATCCGCATTATGACATCACATTATATTATGAGAGCGCAACATGCAGGTATTATGAGCAAATTTTCTTACCCCAATTTGTGTCAAATCTACTGGAGAATCATGAGCATGTATTATGACGTCACAGTATATGATGACATCATAATTAGTATGCAGTATGACGTCACAATGTATTATGACGTCATAATGTATCCGAATTATGACATCACAATATATTATGAGAGCGCAATTTGCAGGTTTCATGACCAATTTCGCTTACCCCAATTTGTGTCACATCTACTGCAGCATCATCAGCATGTATTATGACGTCAGAGTATATGATGACATCATAATTAGTATGCAGTATGACGTCACAATGTATTATGACGTCATAATGCACCCGCATTATGACATCACAATATATTATGAGAGCGCAACATGCAGGTATTATGAGCAATTTCTCTTACCCCAATTTGTGTCACATCTACTGGAGCATCATGAGCATGTATTATGACGTCAGAGTATATGATGACATCATAATTAGTATGCAGTATGACGTCACAATGTATTATGACGTCATAATGTATCCGCATTATGACAGCACGATATATTATGAGAGCGCAATTTGCAGGTTTCATGACCAATTTCGCTTACCCCAATTTGTGTCACATCTACTGCAGCATCATCAGCATGTATTATGACGTCAGAGTATATGATGACATCATAATTAGTATGCAGTATGACGTCACAATGTATTATGACGTCATAATGTATCCGCATTATGACATCACAATATATTATGAGAGCGCAACATGCAGGTATTATGAGCAATTTCTCTTACCCCAATTTGTGTCACATCTACTGGAGCATCATGAGCATGTATTATGACGTCAGAGTATATGATTACATCATAATTAGTATGCAGTATGATGTCACAATGTATTATGACGTCATAATGTATCCGCATTATGACATCACAATATATTATGAGAGCGCAATTTGCAGGTTTCATGACCGATTTCGCTTACCCCAATTTGTGTCACATCTACTGCAGCATCATCAGCATGTATTATGACGTCAGAGTATATGATGACATCATAATTTGTATGCAGTATGACGTCACAATATATTATGACGTCATAATGTATCCGCATTATGACATCACAATATATTATGAGAGCGCAACATGCAGGTATTATGAGCAATTTCTCTTACCCCAATTTGTGTCAAATCTACTGGAGAATCATGAGCATGTATTATGACGTCAGAGTATATGATGACATCATAATTAGTATGCATTATGACGTCACAATGTATTATGACGTCATAATGTATCTGCATTATGACATCACAATATATTATGAGAGCGCAATTTGCAGGTTTCATGACCAATTTCGCTTACCCCAATTTGTGTCACATCTACTGCAGCATCATCAGCATGTATTATGACATCACAGTATATGATGACATCATAATTAGTATGAAGTATGATGTCACAATGTATTATGACGTCATAATGTATCCGCATTATGACATCACAATAAATTTTGAGAGCGCAACATGCAATTATTATGACCAATTTCGCTTACCCCAATTTGTGTCACATCTACTGGAGCATCATGAGCATGTATTATGACGTCAGAGTATATGATGACATCATAATTAGTATGCAGTATGATGTCACAATGTATTATGACGTCATAATGTATCCGCATTATGACATCACAATATATTATGAGAGCGCAATTTGCAGGTTTCATGACCAATTTCGCTTACCCCAATTTGTGTCACATCTACTGCAGCATCATCAGCATGTATTATGACGTCAGAGTATATGATGACATCATAATTAGTATGCAGTATGATGTCACAATGTATTATGACGTCATAATGTATCCGCATTATGACATCACAATATATTATGAGAGCGCAACATGCAGGTATTATGACCAATTTCACTTACCCCAATTTGTGTCACATCTACTGGAGCATCATGAGCATGTATTATGATGTCACAGTATATGATGACATCATAATTAATATGCAGTATGAAGTCACAATGTATTATGACGTCATAATGTATCCGCATTATGACAGCACAATATATTATGAGAGCGCAACATGCAGGTATTATGAGCAATTTCTCTTACCCCAATTTGTGTCACATCTACTGGAGCATCATGAGCATGTATTATGACGTCACAGTATATGATGACATCATAATTAGTATGCAGTATGACGTCACAATGTATTATGACGTCATAATGTATCCGCATTATGACATCACAATATATTATGAGAGCGCAATTTGCAGGTTTCATGACCAATTTCGCTTACCCCAATTTGTGTCAAATCTACTGGAGAATCATGAGCATGTATTATGACGTCACAGTATATGATGACATCATAATTAGTATGCAGTATGACGTCACAATGTACTATGATGTCATAATGTATCCGCATTATGACATCACAATATATTATGAGAGCGGAACATGCAGGTATTATGAGCAATTTCTCTTACCCCAATTTGTGTCACATCTACTGGAGCATCATGAGCATGCTCTGACGAGCATGTATATGATGACATCATAATTAGTATGCAGTATGATGTCACAATGTATTATGACGTCATAATGTATCCGCATTATGACATCACATTATATTATGAGAGCGCAACATGCAGGTATTATGAGCAAATTTTCTTACCCCAATTTGTGTCAAATCTACTGGAGAATCATGAGCATGTATTATGACGTCACAGTATATGATGACATCATAATTAGTATGCAGTATGACGTCACAATGTATTATGACGTCATAATGTATCCGAATTATGACATCACAATATATTATGAGAGCGCAATTTGCAGGTTTCATGACCAATTTCGCTTACCCCAATTTGTGTCACATCTACTGCAGCATCATCAGCATGTATTATGACGTCAGAGTATATGATGACATCATAATTAGTATGCAGTATGACGTCACAATGTATTATGACGTCATAATGCATCCGCATTATGACATCACAATATATTATGAGAGCGCAACATGCAGGTATTATGAGCAATTTCTCTTACCCCAATTTGTGTCACATCTACTGGAGCATCATGAGCATGTATTATGACGTCAGAGTATATGATGACATCATAATTAGTATGCAGTATGACGTCACAATGTATTATGACGTCATAATGTATCCGCATTATGACAGCACAATATATTATGAGAGCGCAATTTGCAGGTTTCATGACCAATTTCGCTTACCCCAATTTGTGTCACATCTACTGCAGCATCATCAGCATGTATTATGACGTCAGAGTATATGATGACATCATAATTAGTATGCAGTATGACGTCACAATGTATTATGACGTCATAATGTATCCGCATTATGACATCACAATATATTATGAGAGCGCAACATGCAGGTATTATGAGCAATTTCTCTTACCCCAATTTGTGTCACATCTACTGGAGCATCATGAGCATGTATTATGACGTCAGAGTATATGATTACATCATAATTAGTATGCAGTATGATGTCACAATGTATTATGACGTCATAATGTATCCGCATTATGACATCACAATATATTATGAGAGCGCAATTTGCAGGTTTCATGACCAGTTTCGCTTACCCCAATTTGTGTCACATCTACTGCAGCATCATCAGCATGTATTATGACGTCACAGTATATGATGACATCATAATTAGTATGCAGTATGATGTCACAATGTATTATGACGCCATAATGTATCCGCATTATGACATCACAATATATTATGAGAGCGCAACATGCAGGTATTATGACCAATTTCGCTTACCCCAATTTGTGTCACATCTACTGGAGCATCATGAGCATGTATTATGACGTCACAGTATATGATGACATCATAATTAGTATGCAGTATGAAGTCACAATGTATTATGACGTCATAATGTATCCGCATTATGACATCACAATATATTATGAGAGCGCAACATGCAGGTATTATGAGCAATTTCTCTTACCCCAATTTGTGTCACATCTACTGGAACTTCATGAGCATGTATTATGACGTCACAGTATATGATGACATCATAATTAGTATGCACTATGACGTCACAATGTATTATGACGTCATAATGTATTCGCATTATGACATCACAATATATTATGAGAGCGCAATTTGCAGGTTTCATGACCAATTTCGCTTACCCCAATTTGTGTCACATCTACTGGAGAATCATGAGCATGTATTATGACGTCACAGTATATGATGACATCATAATTAGTATGCAGTATGACGTCACAATGTATTATGACTTCATATTGTATCCGCATTATGACATCACAATACATTATGAGAGCGCAACATGCCGGTATTATGAGCAATTTCTCTTACCCCAATTTGTGTCACATCTACTGGAGCATCATGAGCATGTATTATGACGTCACAGTATATGATGACATCATATTTACTATGCACTATGACGTCACAATGTATTATGACGTCATAATGTATCCGCATTATGACATCACAATATATTATGAGAGCGCAACATGCAGGTATTATGAGCAATTTCTCTTACCCCAATTTGTGTCACATCTACTGGAGCATCATGAGCATGTAATATGACGTCACAGTATATGATGACATCATAATTAGTATGCACTATGACGTCACAATGTATTATGACGTCATAATATATCCACATTATGACATCACAATATATTATGAGAGCGCAATTTGCAGGTTTCATGACCAATTTCGCTTACCCCAATTTGTGTCACATCTACTGCAGCATCATCAGCATTTATTATGACGTCAGAGTATATGATGACATCATAATTAGTATGCAGTATGACGTCTCAATGTATTATGACTTCATAATATTTCCGCATTATGACATCACAATATATTATGAGAGCACAACATGCAGGTATTATGAGCAATTTCTCTTACCCCAATTTGTGTCACATCTACTGGAGCATCATGAGCATGTATTATGACGTCACAGCATATGATGACCTCATAATTAGTATGCACTATGACGTCACAATGTATTATGACGTCATAATGTATCCGCATTATGACATCACAATATATTATGAGAGCCCAACATGCAGGTATTATGAGCAATTTCTCTTGCCCCAATTTGTGTCACATCTACTGGAGCATCATGAGCATGTATTATGACGTCAGAGTATATGATGACATCATAATTAGTATGCAGTATGACGTCACAATGTATTATGACGTCATAATGTATCCGCATTATGACTTCACAATATATTATGAGAGCGCAACATGCAGGTATTATGAGCAATTTCTCTTACCCCAATTTGTGTCACATCTACTGGAGCATCATGAGCATGTATTATGACGTCAGAGTATATGATGACAAGATAATTAGTATGCAGTATGACGTCACAATGTATTATGACGTCATAATGTATCCGCATTATGACATCACAATATATTATGAGAGCGCAATTTGCAGGTTTCATGACCAATTTCGCTTACCCCAAATTGTGTCACATCTACTGCAGCATCATCAGCATGTATTATGACGTCACAGTATATGATGACATCATAATTAGTATGCAGTATGACGTCACAATGTATTATGACGTCATAATGTATCCGCATTATGACATCACAATATATTATGAGAGCGCAATTTGCAGGTTTCATGACCAATTTCGCTTACCCCAATTTGTGTCACATCTACTGCAGCATCATCAGCATGTATTATGACGTCAGAGTATATGATGACATCATAATTAGTATGCAGTATGATGTCACAATGTATTATGACGTCATAATGTATCCGCATTATGACATCACAATATATTATGAGAGCGCAACATGCAGGTATTATGAGCAAATTTTCTTACCCCAATTTGTGTCGAATCTACTGGAGAATCATGAGCATGTATTATGACGTCACAGTATATGATGACATCATAATTAGTATGCAGTATGACGTCACAATGTATTATGACGTCATAATGTATCCGCATTATGACATCACAATATATTATGAGAGCGCAATTTGCAGGTTTCATGACCAATTTCGCTTACCCCAATTTGTGTCACATCTACTGCAGCATCATCAGCATGTATTATGACGTCAGAGTATATGATGACATCATAATTAGTATGCAGTATGACGTCACAATGTATTATGACGTCATAATGCATCCGCATTATGACATCACAATATATTATGAGAGCGCAACATGCAGGTATTATGAGCAATTTCTCTTACCCCAATTTGTGTCACATCTACTGGAGCATCATGAGCATGTATTATGACGTCAGAGTATATGATGACATCATAATTAGTATGCAGTATGACGTCACAATGTATTATGACGTCATAATGTATCCGCATTATGACAGCACAATATATTATGAGAGCGCAATTTGCAGGTTTCATGACCAATTTCGCTTACCCCAATTTGTGTCACATCTACTGCAGCATCATCAGCATGTATTATGACGTCAGAGTATATGATGACATCATAATTAGTATGCAGTATGACGTCACAATGTATTATGACGTCATAATGTATCCGCATTATGACATCACAATATATTATGAGAGCGCAACATGCAGGTATTATGAGCAATTTCTCTTACCCCAATTTGTGTCACATCTACTGGAGCATCATGAGCATGTATTATGACGTCAGAGTATATGATTACATCATAATTAGTATGCAGTATGATGTCACAATGTATTATGACGTCATAATGTATCCGCATTATGACATCACAATATATTATGAGAGCGCAATTTGCAGGTTTCATGACCAGTTTCGCTTACCCCAATTTGTGTCACATCTACTGCAGCATCGTCAGCATGTATTATGACGTCACAGTATATGATGACATCATAATTAGTATGCAGTATGATGTCACAATGTATTATGACGCCATAATGTATCCGCATTATGACATCACAATATATTATGAGAGCGCAACATGCAGGTATTATGACCAATTTCGCTTACCCCAATTTGTGTCACATCTACTGGAGCATCATGAGCATGTATTATGACGTCACAGTATATGATGACATCATAATTAGTATGCAGTATGAAGTCACAATGTATTATGACGTCATAATGTATCCGCATTATGACATCACAATATATTATGAGAGCGCAACATGCAGGTATTATGAGCAATTTCTCTTACCCCAATTTGTGTCACATCTACTGGAACTTCATGAGCATGTATTATGACGTCACAGTATATGATGACATCATAATTAGTATGCACTATGACGTCACAATGTATTATGACGTCATAATGTATCCGCATTATGACATCACAATATATTATGAGAGCGCAACATGCAGGTATTATGAGCAATTTCTCTTACCCCAATTTGTGTCACATCTACTGGAGCATCATGAGCATGTAATATGACGTCACAGTATATGATGACATCATAATTAGTATGCACTATGACGTCACAATGTATTATGACGTCATAATATATCCACATTATGACATCACAATATATTATGAGAGCGCAATTTGCAGGTTTCATGACCAATTTCGCTTACCCCAATTTGTGTCACATCTACTGCAGCATCATCAGCATGTATTATGACGTCAGAGTATATGATGACATCATAATTAGTATGCAGTATGACGTCTCAATGTATTATGACTTCATAATATTTCCGCATTATGACATCACAATATATTATGAGAGCACAACATGCAGGTATTATGAGCAATTTCTCTTACCCCAATTTGTGTCACATCTACTGGAGCATCATGAGCATGTATTATGACGTCACAGCATATGATGACCTCATAATTAGTATGCACTATGACGTCACAATGTATTATGACGTCATAATGTATCCGCATTATGACATCACAATATATTATGAGAGCCCAACATGCAGGTATTATGAGCAATTTCTCTTGCCCCAATTTGTGTCACATCTACTGGAGCATCATGAGCATGTATTATGACGTCACAGTATATGATGACATCATAATTAGTATGCAATATGACGTCACAATGTATTATAACGTCATAATGTATCCGCATTATGACATCAAAATATATTATGAGAGCGCAATTTGCAGGTTTCATGAACAATTTCGATTAACCCAATTTGTGTCACATCTACTGCAGCATCATCAGCATGTATTATGACGTCAGAGTATATAATGACATCATAATTAGTATGAAGTATGACGTCACAATGTATTATGACGTCATAATGTATCCGCATTATGACTTCACAATATATTATGATAGCGCAACATGCAGGTATTATGACCAATTTCTCTTGCCCCAATTTGTGTCACATCTACTGGAGCATCATGAGCATGTATTATGACGTCAGAGTATATGATGACATCATAATAATTATGCAGTATGATGTCACAATGTATTATGACGTCATAATGTATCCGCATTATGACATCACAATATATTATGAGAGCGCAATTTGCAGGTTTCATGACCAATTTCGCTTACCCCAATTTGTGTCACATCTACTGCAGCATCATCAGAATGTATTATGACGTCAGAGTATATGATGACATCATAATTAGTATGCAGTATGACGTCACAATGTATTATGACGTCATAATGTATCCGCATTATGACATCACAATATATTATGAGAGCGCAACATGCAGGTATTATGAGCAATTTCTCTTACCCCAATTTGTGTCACATCTACTGGAGCATCATGAGCATGTAATATGACGTCATAGTATATGATGACATCATAATTAGTATGCACTATGACGTCACAATGTATTATGACGTCATAATATATCCGCATTATGACATCACAATATATTATGAGAGCGCAATTTGCAGGTTTCATGACCAATTTCTCTTACCCCAATTTGTGTCACATCTACTGCAGCATCATCAGCATGTATTATGACGTCAGAGTATATGATGACATCATAATTAGTATGCAGTATGACGTCACAATGTATTATGACTTTATAATGTTTCCGCATTATGACATCACAATATATTATGGGAGCACAACATGCAGGTATTATGAGCAATTTCTCTTACCCCAATTTGTGTCACATCTACTGGAGCATCATGAGCATGTATTATGACGTCACAGCATATGATTACATCATAATTAGTATGCACTATGACGTCACAATGTATTATGACGTCATAACGTATCCGCATTATGACATCACAATATATTATGAGAGCGCAACATGCAGGTATTATGAGCAATTTCTCTTGCCCCAATTTGTGTCACATCTACTGGAGCATCATGAGCATGTATTATGACATAACAGTATATGATGACATCATAATTAGTATGCACTATGACGTCACAATGTATTATGACGTCATAATGTATCCGCATTATGACATCACGATATATTATGAGAGCGCAATTTGCAGGTTTCATGACCAATTTCGCTTACCCAATTTGTGTCACATCTACTGCAGCATCATCAGCATGTATTATGACGTCAGAGTATATGATGACATCATAATTAGTATGCAGTATGACGTCACAATGTATTATGACGTCATAATGTATCCGCATTATGACATCACAATATATTATGAGAGTGCAACATGCAGGTATTATGAGCAATTTATCTTACCCCAATTTGTGTCACATCTACTGGATCATCATGAGCATGTATTATGACGTCACAGTATATGATGACATCATAAATAGTATGCACTATGACGTCACAATGTATTATGACGTCATAATGTATCCGCATTATGACATCACAATATATTATGAGAGCGCAATTTGCAGGTTTCATGACCAATTTCGCTTACCCCAATTTGTGTCACATCTACTGCAGCATCATCAGCATGTATTATGACGTCAGAGTATATGATGACATCATAATTAGTACGCAGTATGACGTCACAATGTATTATGATGTCATAATGTATCCGCATTATGACATCACAATATATTATGAGAGCGCAACATGCAGGTATTATGAGCAGTTTCTCTTACCCCAATTTGTGCCACATCTACTGGAGCATCATGAGCATGTATTTTGACGTCACAGTATATGATGACATCATAATTAGTATGCACTATGACGTCACAATGTATTATGACGTCATAATGTATCCGCATTATGACATCACAATATATTAAGAGAGCGCAATTTGCAGGTTTCATGACGAATTTCGCTTACCCCAATTTGTGTCACATCTACTGCAGCATCGTCAGCATGTATTATGAGGTCAGAGTATATGATGACATCATAATTAGTATGCAGTATGATGTCACAATGTATTATGACGTCATAACGTATCCGCATTATGACATCACAATATATTATGAGAGCGAAAAATGCAGGTGTTATGAGCAATTTCTCTTACCCCAATTTGTGTAACATCTACTGGAGCATCATGAGCATGTATTATGACGTCACAGTATATGATGACATCATAATTAGTATGCACTATGACGTCACAATGTATTATGACGTCATAATGTATCCGCATTATGACATCACAATATATTATGAGAGCGCAACATGCAGGTATTATGACCAATTTCGCTTACCCCAATTTGTGTCACATCTACTGGAGAATCATGAGCATGTATTATGACGTCACAGTATATGATGACATCATAATTAGTATGCACTATGATGTCACAATGTATTATGACGTCATAATGTATCCGCATTATGACATCACAATATATTATGAGAGCGCAACATGCAGGTATTATGAGCAATTTCTCTTGCCCCAATTTGTGTCACATCTACTGGAGAACCATGAGCATGTATTATGACGTCACAGTATATGATGACATCATAATTAGTGTGCAGTATGATGTCACAATGTATTCTGACGTCATTATGTATCCGCATTATGACATCACAATATATTATGAGAGCGCAACATGCAGGTATTATGAGCAATTTCTCTTACCCCAATTTGTGTCACATCTACTGGAGCATGATGAGCATGTATTATGACGTCACAGTATATGATGACATCATAATTAGTATGCTGTATGACGTCACAATTTATTATGACGTCATAATGTATCCGCATTATGACATCAAAATATATTATGAGAGCGCAACATGCAGGAATTATGAGCAATTTCTCTTGCCCCAAATTGTGTCACATCTACTGGAGCATCCTGAGCATGTATTATGACATCACAGTATATGATGACATCATAATTAGTATGCACTATGATGTCACAATGTATTATGACGTCATAATGTATCCGCATTATGACACCACAATATATTATGAGAGCGCAATTTGCAGGTTTCATGACCAATTTCGCTTACCCCAATTTGTGTCACATCTACTGCAGCATCATCAGCATGTATTATGACGTCAGAGTATATGATGACATCATAATTAGTATGAAATATGACGTCACAATGTATTATGACGTCATAATGTATCCGCATTATGACATCACAATATATTATGAGAGCACAACATGCAGGTGTTATGACCAATTTCGCTTACCCCAATTTGTGTCACATCTACTGGAGCATCATGAGCATGTATTATGATGTCACAGTATATGATGACATCATAATTAGTATGCACTATGAAGTCACAATGTATTATGACGTCATAATATATCCGCATTATGACATCACAATATATTATGAGAGCGCAACATGCAGGTATTATGAGCAATTTCTCTTACCACAATTTGTGTCACATCTACTGGAGCATCATGAGCATGTATTATGACGTCACAGTACATGATGACATCATAATTAGTATGCAGTATGACGTCACAATGTATTATGACGTCATAATGTATCCGCATTATGACAGCACAATATATTATGAGAGCGCAATTTGCAGGTTTCATGACCAATTTCGCTTACCCCAATTTGTGTCACATCTACTGCAGCATCATCAGCATGTATTATGACGTCAGAGTATATGATGACATCATAATTAGTATGCAGTATGATGTCACAATGTATTATGACGTCATAATGTATCCGCATTATGACATCACAATATATTATGAGACCGCAACATGCAGGTATTATGACCAATTTCGCTTACCCCAATTTGTGTCACATCTACTGGAGCATCATGAGCATGTATTATGACGTCACAGTATATGATGACATCATAATTAGTATGCAGTATGACGTCACAATGTATTATGACGTCATAATGTATCCGCATTATGACAGCACAATATATTATGAGAGCGCAACATGCAGGTATTATGAGCAATTTCTCTTACCCCAATTTGTGTCACATCTACTGGAGAATCATGAGCATGTATTATGACGTCACAGTATATGATGACATCATAATTAGTATGCAGTATGACGTCACAATGTATTATGACTTCATAATGTATCCGCATTATGACATCACAATATATTATGAGAGCGCAACATGCAGGTATTATGAGCAATTTCTCTTACCCCAATTTGTGTCACATCTACTGGAGCATCATCAGCATGTATTATGACGTCAGAGTATATGATGACATCATAATTAGTATGCAAAATGACGTCACAATGTATTATGACGTCATAATGTATCCGCATTATGACATCACAATATATAATGAGAGCGCAATTTGCAGGTTTCATGACCAATTTCGCTTACCCCAATTTGTGTCACATCTACTGCAGCATCATCAGCATGTATTATGACGTCAGAGTATATGATGACATCATAATTAGTATGCAGTATGATGTCACAATGTATTATGACGTCATAATGTATCCGCATTATGACAGCACAATATATTATGAGAGCGCAACATGCAGGTATTATTACCAATTTCGCTTACCCCAATTTGTGTCACATCTACTGGAGCATCATGAGCATGTATTATGACGTCACAGTATATGATGACATCATAATTAGTATGCAGTATGAAGACACAATGTATTATGACGTCATAATATATCCGCATTATGACATCACAATATATTATGAGAGCGCAACATGCAGGTATTATGAGCAATTTCTCTTACCCCAATTTGTGTCACATCTACTGGAGCATCATGAGCATGTATTATGACATCACAGTATATGATGACATCATAATTAGTATGCAGTATGATGTCACAATGTATTATGACGTCATAATGTATCCGCATTATGACAGCACAATATATTATGAGAGCGCAATTTGCAGGTTTCATGACCAATTTCGCTTACCCCAATTTGTGTCACATCTACTGCAGCATCATCAGCATGTATTATGACGTCAGAGTATATGATGACATCATAATTAGTATGCATTATGACGTCACAATGTATTATGACGTCATAATGTATCCGCATTATGACATCACAATATATTATGAGAGCGCAATTTGCAGGTTTCATGACCAATTTCGCTTACCCCAATTTGTGTCACATCTACTGCAGCATCATCAGCATGTATTATGACATCACAGTATATGATGACATCATAATTAGTATGCAGTATGATGTCACAATGTATTATGACGTCATAATGTATCCGCATTAAGACATCACAATATATTTTGAGAGCGCAACATGCAGGTATTATGAGCAATTTCTCTTACCCCAATTTGTGTCACATCTACTGGAGCATCATGAGCATGTATTATGACGTCAGAGTATATGATGACATCATAATTAGTATGCAGTATGATGTCACAATGTATTATGACGTCATAATGTATCCGCATTATGACATCACAATATATTATGAGAGCGCAATTTGCAGGTTTCATGACCCATTTCGCTTACCCCAATTTGTGTCACATCTACTGCAGCATCATCAGCATGTATTATGACGTCAGAGTATATGATGACATCATAATTAGTATGCAGTATGATGTCACAATGTATTATGACGTCATAATGTATCCGCATTATGACATCACAATATATTATGAGAGCGCAACATGCAGGTATTATGACCAATTTCGCTTACCCCAATTTGTGTCACATCTACTGGAGCATCATGAGCATGTATTATGATGACACAGTATATGATGACATCATAATTAATATGCAGTATGAAGTCACAATGTATTATGACGTCATAATATATCCGCATTATGACAGCACAATATATTATGAGAGCGCAACATGCAGGTATTATGAGCAATTTCTCTTACCCCAATTTGTGTCACATCTACTGGAGCATCATGAGCATGTATTATGACGTCACAGTATATGATGACATCATAATTAGTATGCAGTATGACGTCACAATGTATTATGACGTCATAATGTATCCGCATTATGACATCACAATATATTATGAGAGCGCAATTTGCAGGTTTCATGACCAATTTCGCTTACCACAATTTGTGTCAAATCTACTGGAGAATCATGAGCATGTATTATGACGTCACAGTATATGATGACATCATAATTAGTATGCAGTATGACGTCACAATGTACTATGATGTCATAATGTATCCGCATTATGACATCACAATATATTATGAGAGCGCAACATGCAGGTATTATGAGCAATTTCTCTTACCCCAATTTGTGTCACATCTACTGGAGCATCATGAGCATGCTCTGACGAGCATGTATATGATGACATCATAATTAGTATGCAGTATGACGTCACAATGTATTATGACGTCATAATGTATCCGCATTATGACAGCACAATATATTATGAGAGCGCAATTTGCAGGTTCATGACCAATTTCGCTTACCCCAATTTGTGTCACATCTACTGCAGCATCATCAGCATGTATTATGACGTCAGAGTATATGATGACATCATAATTAGTATGCAGTATGATGTCACAATGTATTATGACGTCATAATGTATCTGAATTATGACATCACAATATAGTATGAGAGCGCAACATGCAGGTATTATGACCAATTTCGCTTACCCCAATTTCTGTCACATCTACTGGAGCATCATGAGCATGAATTATGACATCACAGTATATGATGACATCATAATTAGTATGCAGTATGAAGTCACAATGTATTATGACGTCATAATATATCCGCATTATGACATCACAATATATTATGAGAGCGCAACTTGCAGGTATTATGAGCAATTTCTCTTACCCCAATTTGTGTCACATCTACTGGAGCATCATGAGCATGTATTATGACGTCACAGTATATGATGACATCATAATTAGTATGCAGTATGACGTCACAATGTATTATGACGTCATAATATATCGGCATTATGACAGCACAATATATTATGAGAGCGCAATTTGCAGGTTTCATGACCAATTTCGCTTACCCCAATTTGTGTCACATCTACTGCAGCATCATCAGCATGTATTATGACGTCAGAGTATATGATGACATCATAATTAGTATGCAGTATGACGTCACAATGTATTATGACGTCATAATGTATCCGCATTATGACATAACAATATATTATGAGAGCGCAACATGCAGGTATTATGAGCAATTTCTCTTACCCCAATTTGTGTCAGATCTACTGGAGCATCATGAGCATGTATTATGACGTCAGAGTATATGATGACATCATAATTAGTATGCAGTATGACGTCACAATGTATTATGACGTCATAATGTATCCGCATTATGACACCACAATACATTATGAGAGCGCAATTTGCAGGTTTCATGACCAATTTCGCTTACCCCAATTTGTGTCACATCTACTGCAGCATCATCAGCATGTATTATGACGTCAGAGTATATGATGACATCATAATTAGTATGCAGTATGACGTCACAATGTATTATGACGTCATAATGTATCCGCATTATGACATCACAATATATTATGAGAGCGCAACATGCAGGTATTATGAGCAATTTCTCTTACCCCAATTTGTGTCACATCTACTGGAGCATCATGAGCATGTATTATGACGTCAGGGTATATGATGACATCATAATTAGTATGCAGTATGACGCCACAATGTATTATGACGTCATAATGTATCCGCATTATGACTTCACAATATATTATGAGAGCGCAACATGCAGGTATTATGAGCAATTTCTCTTACCCCAATTTGTGTCACATCTACTGGAGCATCATGAGCATGTATTATGACGTCAGAGTATATGATGACAAGATAATTAGTATGCAGTATGACGTCACAATGTATTATGACGTCATAATGTATCCGCATTATGACATCACAATATATTATGAGAGCGCAATTTGCAGGTTTCATGACCAATTTCGCTTACCCCAAATTGTGTCACATCTACTGCAGCATCATCAGCATGTATTATGACGTCACAGTATATGATGACATCATAATTAGTATGCAGTATGACGTCACAATGTATTATGACGTCATAATGTATCCGCATTATGACATCACAATATATTATGAGAGCGCAATTTGCAGGTTTCATGACCAATTTCGCTTCCCCCAATTTGTGTCACATCTACTGCAGCATCATCAGCATGTATTATGACGTCAGAGTATATGATGACATCATAATTAGTATGCAGTATGATGTCACAATGTATTATGACGTCATAATGTATCCGCATTATGACATCACAATATATTATGAGAGCGCAACATGCAGGTATTATGAGCAAATTTTCTTACCCCAATTTGTGTCAAATCTACTGGAGAATCATGAGCATGTATTATGACGTCACAGTATATGATGACATCATAATTAGTATGCAGTATGACGTCACAATGTATTATGATGTCATAATGTATCCGCATTATGACATCACAATATATTATGAGAGCGCAATTTGCAGGTTTCATGACCAATTTCGCTTACCCCAATTTGTGTCACATCTACTGCAGCATCATCAGCATGTATTATGACGTCAGAGTATATGATGACATCATAATTAGTATGCAGTATGACGTCACAATGTATTATGACGTCATAATGTATCCGCATTATGACATCACAATATATTATGAGAGCGCAACATGCAGGTATTATGAGCAATTTCTCTTACCCCAATTTGTGTCACATCTACTGGAGCATCATGAGCATGTATTATGACGTCAGAGTATATGATGACATCATAATTAGTATGCAGTATGACGTCACAATGTATTATGACGTCATAATGTATCCGCATTATGACAGCACAATATATTATGAGAGCGCAATTTGCAGGTTTCATGACCAATTTCGCTTACCCCAATTTGTGTCATATCTACTGCAGCATCATCAGCATGTATTATGACGTCAGAGTATATGATGACATCATAATTAGTATGCAGTATGACGTCACAATGTATTATGACGTCATAATGTATCCGCATTATGACATCACAATATATTATGAGAGCGCAACATGCAGGTATTATGAGCAATTTCTCTTACCCCAATTTGTGTCACATCTACTGGAGCATCATGAGCATGTATTATGACGTCAGAGTATATGATGACATCATAATTAGTATGCAGTATGATGTCACAATGTATTATGACGTCATAATGTATCCGCATTATGACATCACAATATATTATGAGAGCGCAATTTGCAGGTTTCATGACCAGTTTCGCTTACCCCAATTTGTGTCACATCTACTGCAGCATCATCAGCATGTATTATGACGTCACAGTATATGATGACATCATAATTAGTATGCAGTATGATGTCACAATGTATTATGACGCCATAATGTATCCGCATTATGACATCACAATATATTATGAGAGCGCAACATGCAGGTATTATGAACAATTTCGCTTACCCCAATTTGTGTCACATCTACTGGAGCATCATGAGCATGTATTATGACGTCACAGTATATGATGACATCATAATTAGTATGCAGTATGAAGTCACAATGTATTATGACGTCATAATGTATCCGCATTATGACATCACAATATATTATGAGAGCGCAACATGAAGGTATTATGAGCAATTTCTCTTACCCCAATTTGTGTCACATCTACTGGAGCATCATGAGCATGTATTATGACGTCACAGTATATGATGACATCATAATTAGTATGCACTATGACGTCACAATGTATTATGACGTCATAATGTATTCGCATTATGACATCACAATATATTATGAGAGCGCAATTTGCAGGTTTCATGACCAATTTCGCTTACCCCAATTTGTGTCACATCTACTGGAGAATCATGAGCATGTATTATGACGTCACAGTATATGATGACATCATAATTAGTATGCAGTATGACGTCACAATGTATTATGACTTCATAATGTATCCGCATTATGACATCACAATACATTATGAGAGCGCAACATGCCGGTATTATGAGCAATTTCTCTTACCCCAATTTGTGTCACATCTACTGGAGCATCATGAGCATGTATTATGACGTCACAGTATATGATGACATCATATTTACTATGCACTATGACGTCACAATGTATTATGACGTCATAATGTATCCGCATTATGACATCACAATATATTATGAGAGCGCAACATGCAGGTATTATGAGCAATTTCTCTTACCCCAATTTGTGTCACATCTACTGGAGCATCATGAGCATGTAATATGACGTCACAGTATATGATGACATCATAATTAGCATGCACTATGACGTCACAATGTATTATGACGTCATAATATATCCACATTATGACATCACAATATATTATGAGAGCGCAATTTGCAGGTTTCATGACCAATTTCGCTTACCCCAATTTGTGTCACATCTACTGCAGCATCATCAGCATGTATTATGACGTCAGAGTATATGATGACATCATAATTAGTATGCAGTATGACGTCTCAATGTATTATGACTTCATAATATTTCCGCATTATGACATCACAATATATTATGAGAGCACAACATGCAGGTATTATGAGCAATTTCTCTTACCCCAATTTGTGTCACATCTACTGGAGCATCATGAGCATGTATTATGACGTCACAGCATATGATGACCTCATAATTAGTATGCACTATGACGTCACAATGTATTATGACGTCATAATGTATCCGCATTATGACATCACAATATATTATGAGAGCCCAACATGCAGGTATTATGAGCAATTTCTCTTGCCCCAATTTGTGTCACATCTACTGGAGCATCATGAGCATGTATTATGACGTCACAGTATATGATGACATCATAATTAGTATGCAATATGACGTCACAATGTATTATAACGTCATAATGTATCCGCATTATGACATCACAATATATTATGAGAGCGCAATTTGCAGGTTTCATGAACAATTTCGATTAACCCAATTTGTGTCACATCTACTGCAGCATCATCAGCATGTATTATGACGTCAGAGTATATAATGACATCATAATTAATATGAAGTATGACGTCACAATGTATTATGACGTCATAATGTATCCGCATTATGACATCACAATATATTATGATAGCGCAACATGCAGGTATTATGACCAATTTCTCTTGCCCCAATTTGTGTCACATCTACTGGAGCATCATGAGCATGTATTATGACGTCAGAGTATATGATGACATCATAATAATTATGCAGTATGACGTCACAATGTATTATGACGTCATAATGTATCCGCATTATGACATCACAATATATTATGAGAGCGCAATTTGCAGGTTTCATGACCAATTTCGCTTACCCCAATTTGTGTCACATCTACTGCAGCATCATCAGAATGTATTATGACGTCAGAGTATATGATGACATCATAATTAGTATGCAGTATGACGTCACAATGTATTATGACGTCATAATGTATCCGCATTATGACATCACAATATATTATGAGAGCGCAACATGCAGGTATTATGAGCAATTTCTCTTACCCCAATTTGTGTCACATCTACTGGAGCATCATGAGCATGTAATATGACGTCATAGTATATGATGACATCATAATTAGTATGCACTATGACGTCACAATGTATTATGACGTCATAATATATCCGCATTATGACATCACAATATATTATGAGAGCGCAATTTGCAGGTTTCATGACCAATTTCTCTTACCCCAATTTGTGTCACATCTACTGCAGCATCATCAGCATGTATTATGACGTCAGAGTATATGATGACATCATAATTAGTATGCAGTATGACGTCACAATGTATTATGACTTCATAATGTTTCCGCATTATGACATCACAATATATTATGGGAGCACAACAAGCAGGTATTATGAGCAATTTCTCTTACCCCAATTTGTGTCACATCTACTGGAGCATCATGAACATGTATTATGACGTCACAGCATATGATGACATCATAATTAGTATGCACTATGACGTCACAATGTATTATGACGTCATAACGTATCCGCATTACGACATCACAATATATTATGAGAGCGCAGCATGCAGGTATTATGAGCAATTTCTCTTGCCCCAATTTGTGTCACATCTACTGGAGCATCATGAGCATGTATTATGACATCACAGTATATGATGACATCATAATTAGTATGCACTAGGACGTCACAATGTATTATGACGTCATAATGTATCCGCATTATGACATCACAATATATTATGAGAGCGCAATTTGCAGGTTTCATGACCAATTTCGCTTACCCCAATTTGTGTCACATCTACTACAGCATCATCAGCATGTATTATGACGTCAGAGTATATGATGACATCATAATCAGTATGCAGTATGACGTCACAATGTATTATGACGTCATAATGTATCCGCATTATGACATCACAATATATTATGAGAGCGCAACATGCAGGTATTATGAGCAATTTCTCTTGCCCCAATTTGTGTCACATCTACTGGAGAACCATGAGCATGTATTATGACGTCACAGTATATGATGACATCATTATTAGTGTGCAGTATGATGTCACAATGTATTCTGACGTCATTATGTATCCGCATTATGACATCACAATATATTATGAGAGCGCAACATGCAGGTATTATGAGCAATTTCTCTTACCCCAATTTGTGTCACATCTACTGGAGCATGATGAGCATGTATTATGACGTCACAGTATATGATGACATCATAATTAGTATGCAGTATGACGTCAAAATTTATTATGACGTCATAATGTATCCGCATTATGACATCAAAATATATTATGAGAGCGCAACATGCAGGAATTATGAGCAATTTCTCTTGCCCCAATTTGTGTCACATCTACTGGAGCATCCTGAGCATGTATTATGACATCACAGTATATGATGACATCATAATTAGTATGCACTATGATGTCACAATGTATTATGAGGTCATAATGTATCCGCATTATGACACCACAATATATTATGAGAGCGCAATTCGCAGGTTTCATGACCAATTTCGCTTACCCCAATTTGTGTCACATCTACTGCAGCATCATCAGCATGTATTATGACGTCAGAGTATATGATGACATCATAATTAGTATGAAATATGACGTCACAATGTATTATGACGTCATAATGTATCCGCATTATGACATCACAATATATTATGAGAGCGCAACATGCAGGTATTATGAGCAATTTCTCTTGCCCCAATTTGTGTCACATCTACTGGAGCATCATGAGTATGTAGTATGACGTCAGAGTATATGATGTCATCATAATTAGTATGCAGTATGACGTCACAATGTATTATGACGTCATAATGTATCCGCATTATGACATCACAATATTTTATGAGAGCGCAATTTGCAGGTTTCATGACCAATTTCGCTGACCCCAATTTGTGTCACATCTACTGCAGCATCGTCAGCATGTATTATGACGTCAGAGTATATGATGACATCATAATTAGTATGCAGTATGATGTCACAATATATTATGACGTCATAATGTATCCGCATTATGACATCACAATATATTATGAGAGTGCAACACGCAGGTATTATGAGCAATTTCTCTTGCCCCATTTTGTGTCACATCTACTGGAGAATCATGAGCATGTATTATGACGTCACAGTATATGATGACATCATAATTAGTATGCAGTATGATGTCACAATGTATTCTGACGTAATATTGTATCCGCATTATGACATCACAATATATTATGAGAGCGCAACATGCAGGTATTATGAGCAATTTCTCTTACCCCAATTTGTGTCACATCTACTGGAGAACCATCAGCATGTATTATGACGTCACAGTATATGATGACATCATAATTAGTATGCAGTATGATGTCACAATGTATTCTGACGTCAAAATGTATCCGCATTATGACATCACAATATATTATGAGAGCGCAACTTGCAGGTATTATGAGCAATTTCTCTTACCACAATTTGTGTCACATCTACTGGAGCATCATGAGCATGTATTATGACGTCACAGTATATGATGACATCATAATTATTATGCAGTATGACGTCACAATTTATTATGACATCATAATGTATCCGCATTATGACATCACAATACATTATGAGAGCGCAATTTGCAGGTTTCATGATCAATTTCGCTTACCCCAATTTGTGTCACATCTACTGCAGCATCATCAGCATGTATTATGACGTCAGAGTATATGATGACATCATAATTAGTATGCAGTATGATGTCACAATGTATTATGACGTCATAAGGTATCCGCATTATGACATCACAATATATTATGAGAGCGCAACATGCAGGTATTATGAGCAAATTTTCTTACCCCAATTTGTGTCAAATCTACTGGAGAATAATGAGCATGTATTATGACGTCACAGTATATGATGACATCATAATTAGTATGCCTTATGACGTCACAATGTATTATGACGTCATAATGTATCCGCATTATGACATCACAATATATTATGAGAGCGCAATTTGCAGGTTTCATGACCAATTTCGCTTACCCCAATTTGTGTCACATCTACTGCAGCATCATCAGCATGTATTATGACGTCAGAGTATATGATGACATCATAATTAGTATGCAGTATGACGTCACAATGTATTATGACGTCATAATGTATCCGCATTATGACATCACAATATATTATGAGAGCGCAACATGCAGGTATTATGAGCAATTTCTCTTGCCCCAATTTGTGTCACATCTACTGGAGCATCATGAGCATGTATTATGGTGTCACAGTATATGATGACATCATAATTAGTATGCAGTATGACGACACAATGTGTTATGACGTCATAATGTATCCGCATTATGACATCACAATATATTATGAGAGCGCAATTTGCAGGTTTTATGACCAATTTCGCTTACCCCAATTTGTGTCATATCTACTGGAGCGTCATGAGCATGTATTATGACATCACAGTATATGATGACATCATAATTAGTATGCAGTATGACGTCCCAATGTATTATGACGTCATAATGTATCCGCATTATGACATCACAATTTATTGTGAGAGCGCAACATGCAGGTATTATGAGCAATTTCTCTTACCCCAATTTGTGTCATATCTACTGGAGCATCAAGAGCATGTATTATGACGTCACAGTATATGATGACATCATAATTAGTATGCACTATGACGTCACAATATATTATGACGTCAAAATGTATCCGCATTATGACATCACAATATATTATGAGAGCGCAATTTGCAGGTTTTATGACCAATTTCGCTTACCCCAATTTGTGTCACATCTACTGGAGCATCATGAGCATGTGTTATGACGTCACAGTATATGATGACATCATAATTAGTATGCAGTATGACGTCACAATGTAATATGACGTCATAATGTATCCGCATTATGACATCACAATACATTATTAGAGCGCAACATGCAGATATTATGAGCAATTTCTTTTACCCCAATTTGTGTCACATCTACTGGAGCATCATGAGCATGTATTATGACGTCACAGTATATGATGACATCATAATTAGTATGCAGTATGACGTCACAATATATTATGACGTCATAATGTATCCGCATTATGACATCACAATATATTATGAGAGCGTAATTTGCAGGTTTCATGACAAATTTCGCTTACCCCGATTTGTGTCACATCTACTGCAGCATCATCAGCATGTATTATGACGTCAGAGTATATGATGACATCATAATTAGTATGCAGTATGACGTCACAATGTATTATGACGTCATAATGTATCCGCATTATGACATCACAATATATTATGAGAGCGCAACATGCAGGTATTATGAGCAATTTCTCTTGCCCCAATTTGTGTCACATCTACTGGAGCATCATGAGCATGTATTATGACATCACAGTATATGATGACATCATAATTAGTATGCACTATGACGTCACAATGTATTATGACGTCATAATATATCCGCATTATGACATCACAATATATTATGAGAGCGCAACATGCAGGTATTATGAGCAATTTCTCTTACCCCAATTTGTGTCACATCTACTGAAGCATCATGAGCATGAATTATGACGTCACAGTATATGATGACATCATAATTAGTATGCACTATGACATCACAATGTATTATGACGTCATAATGTATCCGCATTATGACATCACAATATATTATGAGAGCGCAATTTGCAGGTTTTATGACAAATTTCGCTTACCCCTATTTGTGTCACATCTACTGCAGCATCATCAGCATGTATTATGACGTCAGAGTATATGATGACATCATAATTAGTATGCAGTATGACGTCACAATATATTATGACGTCATAATGTAGCCGCATTATGACATCACAATATATTATGAGAGCGCAACATGCAGGTTTTATGAGCAATTTCTCTTGCCCCAATTTGTGTCACACCTACTGGAGCATCATGAGCATGTATTATGGCGTCACAGTATATGATGACATCATAATTAGTATGCAGTATGACATCACAATATATTATGAGAGCGCAATTTGCAGGTTTCATGACCAATTTCGCTTACCCCAATTTGTTTCACATCTACTGCAGCATCATCAGCATGTATTATGACGTCAGAGTATATGATCACATCATAATTAGTATGCAGTATGATGTCACAATGTATTATGACGTCATAATGTATCTGCATTATGACATCACAATATATTATGAGAGCGCAACATGCAGGTGTTATGAGCAATTTCTCTTACCAGTTTTTGTGTCACATCTACTGGAGCATCATGAGCATGTATTATGACATAACAGTATATGATGACATCATAATTAGTATGCACTATGAAGTCACAATATATTATGACGTCATAATGTATCCGCATTATGACATCACAATATAATATGAGAGCGCAACATGCAGGTATTATGACCAATTCCGCTTACCCCAATTTGTGTCACATCTACTGGAGCATCATGAGCATGTATTATGATGTCACAGTATATGATGAAATCATAATTAGTATGCAGTATGACGTCACAATGTGTTATGCCGTCATAATGTATCCGCATTACGACATCACTATATATTATGAGACGCAACATGCAGGTATTATGAGCAATGTCTCTTTCCCCAATTTGTGTCACATCTACTGGAGCATCATGAGCATGTATTATGACGTCACAGTATATGATGACATCATAATTAGTATGTACTATGATGTCACAATGTATTATGACGTCATAATGTATCCGCATTATGACATCACAATATATTTTGAGAGCGCAACATGAAGGTATTATGAGCAATTTCTCTTACCCCAATTTGTTTCACATCTACTGCAGCATCATCAGCATGTATTATGACGTCACAGTATATGATGACATCATATTTAGTATGCAGTATGACGTCACAATGTATTATGACGTCATAATGTATCCGCATTATGACATCACAATATATTATGAGAGCGCAACATGAAGGTATTATGACCAATTTCGCTTACCCCAATTTGTGTCACATCTACTGGAGCATCATGAGCATGTATTATGACGTCACAGTATATGATGACATCATAATTAGTATGCAGTATGAAGTCAGAAAGTATTATGACGTCATAATGTATCCGCATTATGACATCACAATATATTATGAGAGCGCAACATGCAGGTATTATGAGCAATTTCTCTTACCCCAATTTGTGTCACATCTACTGGAGCATCATGAGCATGTATTATGATGTCACAGTATATGATGACATCATAATTAGTATGCAGTATGACGTCACAATGTATTATGACGTCATAATGTATCCGCATTATGACATCACAATATATTATGAGAGCGCAATTTGCAGGTTTCATGACCAATTTCGCTTACCCCAATTTGTGTCACATATACTGCAGCATCATCAGCATGTATTATGACGTCAGTGTATATCATGACATCATAATTAGTATGCAGTATGACGTCACAATGTATTATGACGTCATAATGTATCCGCATTATGACATCACAATATATTATGAGAGCGCAACATGCAGGTATTATGAGCAATTTCTCTTACCCCAATTTGTGTCAAATCTACTGGAGAATCATGAGCATGTATTATGACGTCACACTATATGATGACATCATAATTAGTATGCACTATGACGTCACAATGTATTATGACGTCATAATGTATCCACATTATGACATCACAATATTTTATGAGAGCGCAATTTGCAAGTTTCATGACCAATTTCGCTTACCCCAATTTGTGTCACATCTACTGCAGCATCATCAGCATGTATTATGACGTCAGAGTATATGATGACATCATAATTAGTATGCAGTATGACATCACAATGTATTATGACGTACTAATGTATCCGCATTATGACATCACAATATATTATGAGAGCACAACATGCAGGTATTATGAGCAATTTCTCTTACCCCAATTTGTGTCACATCTACTGGAGCATCATGAGCATGTATTATGACGTCACAGTATATGATGACATCATAATTAGTATGCACTATGACGTCACAATGTATTATGACGTCATAATGTATCCGCATTATGACATCACAATATATTATGAGAGCGCAACATGCAGGTATTATGAGCAATTTCTGTTTCCCCAATTTGTGTCACATGTACTGCAGCATCATCAGCATGTATTATGACGTCAGAGTATATGATGACATCATAATTAGTATGCAGTATGACGTCACAATATATTATGACGTCATAATGTATCCGCATTATGACATCACAATATATTATGAGAGCGCAACTTGCAGGTATTATGAGCAATTTCTCTTACCCCAATTTGTGTCACATCTACTGGAGCATCATGAGCATGTATTATGACGTCACAGTATATGATGACATCATAATTAGTATGCACTATGATGTCACAATGTATTATGACGTCATAATGTATCCGCATTATGACATCACAATACATTATGAGAGCGCAGTTTGCATGTTTTATGACCAATTTCGCTTACCCCAATTTGTGTCACATCTACTGGAGCGTCATGAGCATGTATTATGACATCACAGTATATGATGACATCATAATTAGTATGCAGTATGACGTCACAATATATTATGACGTCATAATGTATCCGCATTATGACATCACAATTTATTGTGAGAGTGCAACATGCAGGTATTATGAGCAATTTCTCTTACCCCAATTTGTGTCATATCTACTGGAGCATCAAGATCATGTATTATGACGTCACAGTATATGATGACATCATAATTACTATGCACTATGACGTCACAATGTATTATGACGTCATAATGTATCCGCATTATGACATCACTATATATTATGAGAGCGCAACATACAGTAATTGTGACCGATTTCTCTTACCCAAATTTGTTTCACATCTACTGGAGCATCATGAGAATGTATTATGACGTCACAGTATATGATGACATAATAATTAGTATGCACTATGACGTCACAATGTATTATGACGTCATAATGTATCCGCATTATGGCAACACAATATATTATGAGAGCGCAATTTGCAGCAATTATGACCAATTTCGCTTACCCCAATTTGTGTCACATCTACTGGAGCGTCATGAGCATGTATTATGACATCACAGTATATGATGACATCATAATTAGTATGCAGTATGAAGTCAGAAAGTATTATGACGTCATAATGTATCCGCATTATGACATCACAATATATTATGAGAGCGCAACATGCAGGTATTATGAGCAATTTCTCTTACCCCAATTTGTGTCACATCTACTGGAGCATCATGAGCATGTATTATGACGTCACAGTATATGATGACATCATAATTAGTATGCAGTATGACGTCACAATGTATTATGACGTCATAATGTATCCGCATTATAACATCACAATATATTATGAGAGCGCAATTTGCAGGTTTTATGACCAATTTCGCTGACCCCAAACTGTGTCACATCTACTGGAGCATCATGAGCATGATTTATGACGTCACAGTATATGATGACATCATAATTAGTATGTAGTATGACGTCACAATGTATTATGATGTTATAATATATCCGCATTATGACATCACAATGTATTATGAGAGCGCAACATGCAGGTATTATGACCAATTTCTCTTACCCCAATTTGTGTCACATCTACTGTAGCATTCATGACCATGAATTATGACGTCACAGTATATGATGACATCATAATTAGTATGCAGTATGACGTCACAATGTAATATGCCGTCATAATGTATCCGCATTATGACATCACAATATATTATGAGAGCGCAACATGCAGGTATTATGAGCAATTTCTCGTACCCCAATTTGTGTCACATCAACTGGAGCATCATGAGCATGTATTATGTCGTCACAGTATATGATGACATCATAATTAGTATGCAGTATGACGTCACAATGTATTATGACGTCATAATGTATCCGCATTATGACATCACAATATGTTATGAGAGCGCAACATGCAGGTATTATGAGCAATTTCTCTTACCCCAATTTGTGTCACATCTACTGGAGCATGATGAGCATGTATTATGACGTCACAGTATATGATGACATCATAATTAGTATGCTGTATGACGTCACAATTTATTATGACGTCATAATGTATCCGCATTATGACATCAAAATATATTATGAGAGCGCAACATGCAGGAATTATGAGCAATTTCTCTTGCCCCAATTTGTGTCACATCTACTGGAGCATCCTGAGCATGTATTATGACATCACAGTATATGATGACATCATAATTAGTATGCACTATGATGTCACAATGTATTATGACGTCATAATGTATCCGCATTATGACACCACAATATATTATGAGAGCGCAATTTGCAGGTTTCATGACCAATTTCGCTTACCCCAATTTGTGTCACATCTACTGCAGCATCATCAGCATGTATTATGACGTCAGAGTATATGATGACATCATAATTAGTATGAAATATGACGTCACAATGTATTATGACGTCATAATGTATCCGCATTATGACATCACAATATATTATGAGAGCACAACATGCAGGTGTTATGACCAATTTCTCTTACCCCAATTTGTGTCACATCTACTGGAGCATCATGAGCATGTATTATGATGTCACAGTATATGATGACATCATAATTAGTATGCACTATGAAGTCACAATGTATTATGACGTCATAATATATCCGCATTATGACATCACAATATATTATGAGAGCGCAACATGCAGGTATTATGAGCAATTTCTCTTACCACAATTTGTGTCACATCTACTGGAGCATCATGAGCATGTATTATGACGTCACAGTACATGATGACATCATAATTAGTATGCAGTATGACGTCACAATGTATTATGACGTCATAATGTATCCGCATTATGACAGCACAATATATTATGAGAGCGCAATTTGCAGGTTTCATGACCAATTTCGCTTACCCCAATTTGTGTCACATCTACTGCAGCATCATCAGCATGTATTATGACGTCAGAGTATATGATGACATCATAATTAGTATGCAGTATGATGTCACAATGTATTATGACGTCATAATGTATCCGCATTATGACATCACAATATATTATGAGACCGCAACATGCAGGTATTATGACCAATTTCGCTTACCCCAATTTGTGTCACATCTACTGGAGCATCATGAGCATGTATTATGACGTCACAGTATATGATGACATCATAATTAGTATGCAGTATGACGTCACAATGTATTATGACGTCATAATGTATCCGCATTATGACAGCACAATATATTATGAGAGCGCAACATGCAGGTATTATGAGCAATTTCTCTTACCCCAATTTGTGTCACATCTACTGGAGAATCATGAGCATGTATTATGACGTCACAGTATATGATGACATCATAATTAGTATGCAGTATGACGTCACAATGTATTATGACTTCATAATGTATCCGCATTATGACATCACAATATATTATGAGAGCGCAACATGCAGGTATTATGAGCAATTTCTCTTACCCCAATTTGTGTCACATCTACTGGAGCATCATCAGCATGTATTATGACGTCAGAGTATATGATGACATCATAATTAGTATGCAAAATGACGTCACAATGTATTATGACGTCATAATGTATCCGCATTATGACATCACAATATATAATGAGAGCGCAATTTGCAGGTTTCATGACCAATTTCGCTTACCCCAATTTGTGTCACATCTACTGCAGCATCATCAGCATGTATTATGACGTCAGAGTATATGATGACATCATAATTAGTATGCAGTATGATGTCACAATGTATTATGACGTCATAATGTATCCGCATTATGACAGCACAATATATTATGAGAGCGCAACATGCAGGTATTATTACCAATTTCGCTTACCCCAATTTGTGTCACATCTACTGGAGCATCATGAGCATGTATTATGACGTCACAGTATATGATGACATCATAATTAGTATGCAGTATGAAGACACAATGTATTATGACGTCATAATATATCCGCATTATGACATCACAATATATTATGAGAGCGCAACATGCAGGTATTATGAGCAATTTCTCTTACCCCAATTTGTGTCACATCTACTGGAGCATCATGAGCATGTATTATGACATCACAGTATATGATGACATCATAATTAGTATGCAGTATGATGTCACAATGTATTATGACGTCATAATGTATCCGCATTATGACAGCACAATATATTATGAGAGCGCAATTTGCAGGTTTCATGACCAATTTCGCTTACCCCAATTTGTGTCACATCTACTGCAGCATCATCAGCATGTATTATGACGTCAGAGTATATGATGACATCATAATTAGTATGCATTATGACGTCACAATGTATTATGACGTCATAATGTATCCGCATTATGACATCACAATATATTATGAGAGCGCAATTTGCAGGTTTCATGACCAATTTCGCTTACCCCAATTTGTGTCACATCTACTGCAGCATCATCAGCATGTATTATGACATCACAGTATATGATGACATCATAATTAGTATGCAGTATGATGTCACAATGTATTATGACGTCATAATGTATCCGCATTAAGACATCACAATATATTTTGAGAGCGCAACATGCAGGTATTATGAGCAATTTCTCTTACCCCAATTTGTGTCACATCTACTGGAGCATCATGAGCATGTATTATGACGTCAGAGTATATGATGACATCATAATTAGTATGCAGTATGATGTCACAATGTATTATGACGTCATAATGTATCCGCATTATGACATCACAATATATTATGAGAGCGCAATTTGCAGGTTTCATGACCCATTTCGCTTACCCCAATTTGTGTCACATCTACTGCAGCATCATCAGCATGTATTATGACGTCAGAGTATATGATGACATCATAATTAGTATGCAGTATGATGTCACAATGTATTATGACGTCATAATGTATCCGCATTATGACATCACAATATATTATGAGAGCGCAACATGCAGGTATTATGACCAATTTCGCTTACCCCAATTTGTGTCACATCTACTGGAGCATCATGAGCATGTATTATGATGACACAGTATATGATGACATCATAATTAATATGCAGTATGAAGTCACAATGTATTATGACGTCATAATATATCCGCATTATGACAGCACAATATATTATGAGAGCGCAACATGCAGGTATTATGAGCAATTTCTCTTACCCCAATTTGTGTCACATCTACTGGAGCATCATGAGCATGTATTATGACGTCACAGTATATGATGACATCATAATTAGTATGCAGTATGACGTCACAATGTATTATGACGTCATAATGTATCCGCATTATGACATCACAATATATTATGAGAGCGCAATTTGCAGGTTTCATGACCAATTTCGCTTACCACAATTTGTGTCAAATCTACTGGAGAATCATGAGCATGTATTATGACGTCACAGTATATGATGACATCATAATTAGTATGCAGTATGACGTCACAATGTACTATGATGTCATAATGTATCCGCATTATGACATCACAATATATTATGAGAGCGCAACATGCAGGTATTATGAGCAATTTCTCTTACCCCAATTTGTGTCACATCTACTGGAGCATCATGAGCATGCTCTGACGAGCATGTATATGATGACATCATAATTAGTATGCAGTATGACGTCACAATGTATTATGACGTCATAATGTATCCGCATTATGACAGCACAATATATTATGAGAGCGCAATTTGCAGGTTCATGACCAATTTCGCTTACCCCAATTTGTGTCACATCTACTGCAGCATCATCAGCATGTATTATGACGTCAGAGTAAATGATGACATCATAATTAGTATGCAGTATGATGTCACAATGTATTATGACGTCATAATGTATCTGAATTATGACATCACAATATAGTATGAGAGCGCAACATGCAGGTATTATGACCAATTTCGCTTACCCCAATTTCTGTCACATCTACTGGAGCATCATGAGCATGAATTATGACATCACAGTATATGATGACATCATAATTAGTATGCAGTATGAAGTCACAATGTATTATGACGTCATAATATATCCGCATTATGACATCACAATATATTATGAGAGCGCAACTTGCAGGTATTATGAGCAATTTCTCTTACCCCAATTTGTGTCACATCTACTGGAGCATCATGAGCATGTATTATGACGTCACAGTATATGATGACATCATAATTAGTATGCAGTATGACGTCACAATGTATTATGACGTCATAATATATCGGCATTATGACAGCACAATATATTATGAGAGCGCAATTTGCAGGTTTCATGACCAATTTCGCTTACCCCAATTTGTGTCACATCTACTGCAGCATCATCAGCATGTATTATGACGTCAGAGTATATGATGACATCATAATTAGTATGCAGTATGACGTCACAATGTATTATGACGTCATAATGTATCCGCATTATGACATAACAATATATTATGAGAGCGCAACATGCAGGTATTATGAGCAATTTCTCTTACCCCAATTTGTGTCAGATCTACTGGAGCATCATGAGCATGTATTATGACGTCAGAGTATATGATGACATCATAATTAGTATGCAGTATGACGTCACAATGTATTATGACGTCATAATGTATCCGCATTATGACACCACAATACATTATGAGAGCGCAATTTGCAGGTTTCATGACCAATTTCGCTTACCCCAATTTGTGTCACATCTACTGCAGCATCATCAGCATGTATTATGACGTCAGAGTATATGATGACATCATAATTAGTATGCAGTATGACGTCACAATGTATTATGACGTCATAATGTATCCGCATTATGACATCACAATATATTATGAGAGCGCAACATGCAGGTATTATGAGCAATTTCTCTTACCCCAATTTGTGTCACATCTACTGGAGCATCATGAGCATGTATTATGACGTCAGGGTATATGATGACATCATAATTAGTATGCAGTATGACGCCACAATGTATTATGACGTCATAATGTATCCGCATTATGACTTCACAATATATTATGAGAGCGCAACATGCAGGTATTATGAGCAATTTCTCTTACCCCAATTTGTGTCACATCTACTGGAGCATCATGAGCATGTATTATGACGTCAGAGTATATGATGACAAGATAATTAGTATGCAGTATGACGTCACAATGTATTATGACGTCATAATGTATCCGCATTATGACATCACAATATATTATGAGAGCGCAATTTGCAGGTTTCATGACCAATTTCGCTTACCCCAAATTGTGTCACATCTACTGCAGCATCATCAGCATGTATTATGACGTCACAGTATATGATGACATCATAATTAGTATGCAGTATGACGTCACAATGTATTATGACGTCATAATGTATCCGCATTATGACATCACAATATATTATGAGAGCGCAATTTGCAGGTTTCATGACCAATTTCGCTTCCCCCAATTTGTGTCACATCTACTGCAGCATCATCAGCATGTATTATGACGTCAGAGTATATGATGACATCATAATTAGTATGCAGTATGATGTCACAATGTATTATGACGTCATAATGTATCCGCATTATGACATCACAATATATTATGAGAGCGCAACATGCAGGTATTATGAGCAAATTTTCTTACCCCAATTTGTGTCAAATCTACTGGAGAATCATGAGCATGTATTATGACGTCACAGTATATGATGACATCATAATTAGTATGCAGTATGACGTCACAATGTATTATGATGTCATAATGTATCCGCATTATGACATCACAATATATTATGAGAGCGCAATTTGCAGGTTTCATGACCAATTTCGCTTACCCCAATTTGTGTCACATCTACTGCAGCATCATCAGCATGTATTATGACGTCAGAGTATATGATGACATCATAATTAGTATGCAGTATGACGTCACAATGTATTATGACGTCATAATGTATCCGCATTATGACATCACAATATATTATGAGAGCGCAACATGCAGGTATTATGAGCAATTTCTCTTACCCCAATTTGTGTCACATCTACTGGAGCATCATGAGCATGTATTATGACGTCAGAGTATATGATGACATCATAATTAGTATGCAGTATGACGTCACAATGTATTATGACGTCATAATGTATCCGCATTATGACAGCACAATATATTATGAGAGCGCAATTTGCAGGTTTCATGACCAATTTCGCTTACCCCAATTTGTGTCATATCTACTGCAGCATCATCAGCATGTATTATGACGTCAGAGTATATGATGACATCATAATTAGTATGCAGTATGACGTCACAATGTATTATGACGTCATAATGTATCCGCATTATGACATCACAATATATTATGAGAGCGCAACATGCAGGTATTATGAGCAATTTCTCTTACCCCAATTTGTGTCACATCTACTGGAGCATCATGAGCATGTATTATGACGTCAGAGTATATGATGACATCATAATTAGTATGCAGTATGATGTCACAATGTATTATGACGTCATAATGTATCCGCATTATGACATCACAATATATTATGAGAGCGCAATTTGCAGGTTTCATGACCAGTTTCGCTTACCCCAATTTGTGTCACATCTACTGCAGCATCATCAGCATGTATTATGACGTCACAGTATATGATGACATCATAATTAGTATGCAGTATGATGTCACAATGTATTATGACGCCATAATGTATCCGCATTATGACATCACAATATATTATGAGAGCGCAACATGCAGGTATTATGAACAATTTCGCTTACCCCAATTTGTGTCACATCTACTGGAGCATCATGAGCATGTATTATGACGTCACAGTATATGATGACATCATAATTAGTATGCAGTATGAAGTCACAATGTATTATGACGTCATAATGTATCCGCATTATGACATCACAATATATTATGAGAGCGCAACATGAAGGTATTATGAGCAATTTCTCTTACCCCAATTTGTGTCACATCTACTGGAGCATCATGAGCATGTATTATGACGTCACAGTATATGATGACATCATAATTAGTATGCACTATGACGTCACAATGTATTATGACGTCATAATGTATTCGCATTATGACATCACAATATATTATGAGAGCGCAATTTGCAGGTTTCATGACCAATTTCGCTTACCCCAATTTGTGTCACATCTACTGGAGAATCATGAGCATGTATTATGACGTCACAGTATATGATGACATCATAATTAGTATGCAGTATGACGTCACAATGTATTATGACTTCATAATGTATCCGCATTATGACATCACAATACATTATGAGAGCGCAACATGCCGGTATTATGAGCAATTTCTCTTACCCCAATTTGTGTCACATCTACTGGAGCATCATGAGCATGTATTATGACGTCACAGTATATGATGACATCATATTTACTATGCACTATGACGTCACAATGTATTATGACGTCATAATGTATCCGCATTATGACATCACAATATATTATGAGAGCGCAACATGCAGGTATTATGAGCAATTTCTCTTACCCCAATTTGTGTCACATCTACTGGAGCATCATGAGCATGTAATATGACGTCACAGTATATGATGACATCATAATTAGTATGCACTATGACGTCACAATGTATTATGACGTCATAATATATCCACATTATGACATCACAATATATTATGAGAGCGCAATTTGCAGGTTTCATGACCAATTTCGCTTACCCCAATTTGTGTCACATCTACTGCAGCATCATCAGCATGTATTATGACGTCAGAGTATATGATGACATCATAATTAGTATGCAGTATGACGTCTCAATGTATTATGACTTCATAATATTTCCGCATTATGACATCACAATATATTATGAGAGCACAACATGCAGGTATTATGAGCAATTTCTCTTACCCCAATTTGTGTCACATCTACTGGAGCATCATGAGCATGTATTATGACGTCACAGCATATGATGACCTCATAATTAGTATGCACTATGACGTCACAATGTATTATGACGTCATAATGTATCCGCATTATGACATCACAATATATTATGAGAGCCCAACATGCAGGTATTATGAGCAATTTCTCTTGCCCCAATTTGTGTCACATCTACTGGAGCATCATGAGCATGTATTATGACGTCACAGTATATGATGACATCATAATTAGTATGCAATATGACGTCACAATGTATTATAACGTCATAATGTATCCGCATTATGACATCACAATATATTATGAGAGCGCAATTTGCAGGTTTCATGAACAATTTCGATTAACCCAATTTGTGTCACATCTACTGCAGCATCATCAGCATGTATTATGACGTCAGAGTATATAATGACATCATAATTAATATGAAGTATGACGTCACAATGTATTATGACGTCATAATGTATCCGCATTATGACATCACAATATATTATGATAGCGCAACATGCAGGTATTATGACCAATTTCTCTTGCCCCAATTTGTGTCACATCTACTGGAGCATCATGAGCATGTATTATGACGTCAGAGTATATGATGACATCATAATAATTATGCAGTATGACGTCACAATGTATTATGACGTCATAATGTATCCGCATTATGACATCACAATATATTATGAGAGCGCAATTTGCAGGTTTCATGACCAATTTCGCTTACCCCAATTTGTGTCACATCTACTGCAGCATCATCAGAATGTATTATGACGTCAGAGTATATGATGACATCATAATTAGTATGCAGTATGACGTCACAATGTATTATGACGTCATAATGTATCCGCATTATGACATCACAATATATTATGAGAGCGCAACATGCAGGTATTATGAGCAATTTCTCTTACCCCAATTTGTGTCACATCTACTGGAGCATCATGAGCATGTAATATGACGTCATAGTATATGATGACATCATAATTAGTATGCACTATGACGTCACAATGTATTATGACGTCATAATATATCCGCATTATGACATCACAATATATTATGAGAGCGCAATTTGCAGGTTTCATGACCAATTTCTCTTACCCCAATTTGTGTCACATCTACTGCAGCATCATCAGCATGTATTATGACGTCAGAGTATATGATGACATCATAATTAGTATGCAGTATGACGTCACAATGTATTATGACTTCATAATGTTTCCGCATTATGACATCACAATATATTATGGGAGCACAACAAGCAGGTATTATGAGCAATTTCTCTTACCCCAATTTGTGTCACATCTACTGGAGCATCATGAACATGTATTATGACGTCACAGCATATGATGACATCATAATTAGTATGCACTATGACGTCACAATGTATTATGACGTCATAACGTATCCGCATTACGACATCACAATATATTATGAGAGCGCAGCATGCAGGTATTATGAGCAATTTCTCTTGCCCCAATTTGTGTCACATCTACTGGAGCATCATGAGCATGTATTATGACATCACAGTATATGATGACATCATAATTAGTATGCACTAGGACGTCACAATGTATTATGACGTCATAATGTATCCGCATTATGACATCACAATATATTATGAGAGCGCAATTTGCAGGTTTCATGACCAATTTCGCTTACCCCAATTTGTGTCACATCTACTACAGCATCATCAGCATGTATTATGACGTCAGAGTATATGATGACATCATAATCAGTATGCAGTATGACGTCACAATGTATTATGACGTCATAATGTATCCGCATTATGACATCACAATATATTATGAGAGCGCAACATGCAGGTATTATGAGCAATTTCTCTTGCCCCAATTTGTGTCACATCTACTGGAGAACCATGAGCATGTATTATGACGTCACAGTATATGATGACATCATTATTAGTGTGCAGTATGATGTCACAATGTATTCTGACGTCATTATGTATCCGCATTATGACATCACAATATATTATGAGAGCGCAACATGCAGGTATTATGAGCAATTTCTCTTACCCCAATTTGTGTCACATCTACTGGAGCATGATGAGCATGTATTATGACGTCACAGTATATGATGACATCATAATTAGTATGCAGTATGACGTCAAAATTTATTATGACGTCATAATGTATCCGCATTATGACATCAAAATATATTATGAGAGCGCAACATGCAGGAATTATGAGCAATTTCTCTTGCCCCAATTTGTGTCACATCTACTGGAGCATCCTGAGCATGTATTATGACATCACAGTATATGATGACATCATAATTAGTATGCACTATGATGTCACAATGTATTATGAGGTCATAATGTATCCGCATTATGACACCACAATATATTATGAGAGCGCAATTCGCAGGTTTCATGACCAATTTCGCTTACCCCAATTTGTGTCACATCTACTGCAGCATCATCAGCATGTATTATGACGTCAGAGTATATGATGACATCATAATTAGTATGAAATATGACGTCACAATGTATTATGACGTCATAATGTATCCGCATTATGACATCACAATATATTATGAGAGCGCAACATGCAGGTATTATGAGCAATTTCTCTTGCCCCAATTTGTGTCACATCTACTGGAGCATCATGAGTATGTAGTATGACGTCAGAGTATATGATGTCATCATAATTAGTATGCAGTATGACGTCACAATGTATTATGACGTCATAATGTATCCGCATTATGACATCACAATATTTTATGAGAGCGCAATTTGCAGGTTTCATGACCAATTTCGCTGACCCCAATTTGTGTCACATCTACTGCAGCATCGTCAGCATGTATTATGACGTCAGAGTATATGATGACATCATAATTAGTATGCAGTATGATGTCACAATATATTATGACGTCATAATGTATCCGCATTATGACATCACAATATATTATGAGAGTGCAACACGCAGGTATTATGAGCAATTTCTCTTGCCCCATTTTGTGTCACATCTACTGGAGAATCATGAGCATGTATTATGACGTCACAGTATATGATGACATCATAATTAGTATGCAGTATGATGTCACAATGTATTCTGACGTAATATTGTATCCGCATTATGACATCACAATATATTATGAGAGCGCAACATGCAGGTATTATGAGCAATTTCTCTTACCCCAATTTGTGTCACATCTACTGGAGAACCATCAGCATGTATTATGACGTCACAGTATATGATGACATCATAATTAGTATGCAGTATGATGTCACAATGTATTCTGACGTCAAAATGTATCCGCATTATGACATCACAATATATTATGAGAGCGCAACTTGCAGGTATTATGAGCAATTTCTCTTACCACAATTTGTGTCACATCTACTGGAGCATCATGAGCATGTATTATGACGTCACAGTATATGATGACATCATAATTATTATGCAGTATGACGTCACAATTTATTATGACGTCATAATGTATCCGCATTATGACATCACAATACATTATGAGAGCGCAATTTGCAGGTTTCATGATCAATTTCGCTTACCCCAATTTGTGTCACATCTACTGCAGCATCATCAGCATGTATTATGACGTCAGAGTATATGATGACATCATAATTAGTATGCAGTATGATGTCACAATGTATTATGACGTCATAAGGTATCCGCATTATGACATCACAATATATTATGAGAGCGCAACATGCAGGTATTATGAGCAAATTTTCTTACCCCAATTTGTGTCAAATCTACTGGAGAATAATGAGCATGTATTATGACGTCACAGTATATGATGACATCATAATTAGTATGCCTTATGACGTCACAATGTATTATGACGTCATAATGTATCCGCATTATGACATCACAATATATTATGAGAGCGCAATTTGCAGGTTTCATGACCAATTTCGCTTACCCCAATTTGTGTCACATCTACTGCAGCATCATCAGCATGTATTATGACGTCAGAGTATATGATGACATCATAATTAGTATGCAGTATGACGTCACAATGTATTATGACGTCATAATGTATCCGCATTATGACATCACAATATATTATGAGAGCGCAACATGCAGGTATTATGAGCAATTTCTCTTGCCCCAATTTGTGTCACATCTACTGGAGCATCATGAGCATGTATTATGGTGTCACAGTATATGATGACATCATAATTAGTATGCAGTATGACGACACAATGTGTTATGACGTCATAATGTATCCGCATTATGACATCACAATATATTATGAGAGCGCAATTTGCAGGTTTTATGACCAATTTCGCTTACCCCAATTTGTGTCATATCTACTGGAGCGTCATGAGCATGTATTATGACATCACAGTATATGATGACATCATAATTAGTATGCAGTATGACGTCCCAATGTATTATGACGTCATAATGTATCCGCATTATGACATCACAATTTATTGTGAGAGCGCAACATGCAGGTATTATGAGCAATTTCTCTTACCCCAATTTGTGTCATATCTACTGGAGCATCAAGAGCATGTATTATGACGTCACAGTATATGATGACATCATAATTAGTATGCACTATGACGTCACAATATATTATGACGTCAAAATGTATCCGCATTATGACATCACAATATATTATGAGAGCGCAATTTGCAGGTTTTATGACCAATTTCGCTTACCCCAATTTGTGTCACATCTACTGGAGCATCATGAGCATGTGTTATGACGTCACAGTATATGATGACATCATAATTAGTATGCAGTATGACGTCACAATGTAATATGACGTCATAATGTATCCGCATTATGACATCACAATACATTATTAGAGCGCAACATGCAGATATTATGAGCAATTTCTTTTACCCCAATTTGTGTCACATCTACTGGAGCATCATGAGCATGTATTATGACGTCACAGTATATGATGACATCATAATTAGTATGCAGTATGACGTCACAATATATTATGACGTCATAATGTATCCGCATTATGACATCACAATATATTATGAGAGCGTAATTTGCAGGTTTCATGACAAATTTCGCTTACCCCGATTTGTGTCACATCTACTGCAGCATCATCAGCATGTATTATGACGTCAGAGTATATGATGACATCATAATTAGTATGCAGTATGACGTCACAATGTATTATGACGTCATAATGTATCCGCATTATGACATCACAATATATTATGAGAGCGCAACATGCAGGTATTATGAGCAATTTCTCTTGCCCCAATTTGTGTCACATCTACTGGAGCATCATGAGCATGTATTATGACATCACAGTATATGATGACATCATAATTAGTATGCACTATGACGTCACAATGTATTATGACGTCATAATATATCCGCATTATGACATCACAATATATTATGAGAGCGCAACATGCAGGTATTATGAGCAATTTCTCTTACCCCAATTTGTGTCACATCTACTGAAGCATCATGAGCATGAATTATGACGTCACAGTATATGATGACATCATAATTAGTATGCACTATGACATCACAATGTATTATGACGTCATAATGTATCCGCATTATGACATCACAATATATTATGAGAGCGCAATTTGCAGGTTTTATGACAAATTTCGCTTACCCCTATTTGTGTCACATCTACTGCAGCATCATCAGCATGTATTATGACGTCAGAGTATATGATGACATCATAATTAGTATGCAGTATGACGTCACAATATATTATGACGTCATAATGTAGCCGCATTATGACATCACAATATATTATGAGAGCGCAACATGCAGGTTTTATGAGCAATTTCTCTTGCCCCAATTTGTGTCACACCTACTGGAGCATCATGAGCATGTATTATGGCGTCACAGTATATGATGACATCATAATTAGTATGCAGTATGACATCACAATATATTATGAGAGCGCAATTTGCAGGTTTCATGACCAATTTCGCTTACCCCAATTTGTTTCACATCTACTGCAGCATCATCAGCATGTATTATGACGTCAGAGTATATGATCACATCATAATTAGTATGCAGTATGATGTCACAATGTATTATGACGTCATAATGTATCTGCATTATGACATCACAATATATTATGAGAGCGCAACATGCAGGTGTTATGAGCAATTTCTCTTACCAGTTTTTGTGTCACATCTACTGGAGCATCATGAGCATGTATTATGACATAACAGTATATGATGACATCATAATTAGTATGCACTATGAAGTCACAATATATTATGACGTCATAATGTATCCGCATTATGACATCACAATATAATATGAGAGCGCAACATGCAGGTATTATGACCAATTCCGCTTACCCCAATTTGTGTCACATCTACTGGAGCATCATGAGCATGTATTATGATGTCACAGTATATGATGAAATCATAATTAGTATGCAGTATGACGTCACAATGTGTTATGCCGTCATAATGTATCCGCATTACGACATCACTATATATTATGAGACGCAACATGCAGGTATTATGAGCAATGTCTCTTTCCCCAATTTGTGTCACATCTACTGGAGCATCATGAGCATGTATTATGACGTCACAGTATATGATGACATCATAATTAGTATGTACTATGATGTCACAATGTATTATGACGTCATAATGTATCCGCATTATGACATCACAATATATTTTGAGAGCGCAACATGAAGGTATTATGAGCAATTTCTCTTACCCCAATTTGTTTCACATCTACTGCAGCATCATCAGCATGTATTATGACGTCACAGTATATGATGACATCATATTTAGTATGCAGTATGACGTCACAATGTATTATGACGTCATAATGTATCCGCATTATGACATCACAATATATTATGAGAGCGCAACATGAAGGTATTATGACCAATTTCGCTTACCCCAATTTGTGTCACATCTACTGGAGCATCATGAGCATGTATTATGACGTCACAGTATATGATGACATCATAATTAGTATGCAGTATGAAGTCAGAAAGTATTATGACGTCATAATGTATCCGCATTATGACATCACAATATATTATGAGAGCGCAACATGCAGGTATTATGAGCAATTTCTCTTACCCCAATTTGTGTCACATCTACTGGAGCATCATGAGCATGTATTATGATGTCACAGTATATGATGACATCATAATTAGTATGCAGTATGACGTCACAATGTATTATGACGTCATAATGTATCCGCATTATGACATCACAATATATTATGAGAGCGCAATTTGCAGGTTTCATGACCAATTTCGCTTACCCCAATTTGTGTCACATATACTGCAGCATCATCAGCATGTATTATGACGTCAGTGTATATCATGACATCATAATTAGTATGCAGTATGACGTCACAATGTATTATGACGTCATAATGTATCCGCATTATGACATCACAATATATTATGAGAGCGCAACATGCAGGTATTATGAGCAATTTCTCTTACCCCAATTTGTGTCAAATCTACTGGAGAATCATGAGCATGTATTATGACGTCACACTATATGATGACATCATAATTAGTATGCACTATGACGTCACAATGTATTATGACGTCATAATGTATCCACATTATGACATCACAATATTTTATGAGAGCGCAATTTGCAAGTTTCATGACCAATTTCGCTTACCCCAATTTGTGTCACATCTACTGCAGCATCATCAGCATGTATTATGACGTCAGAGTATATGATGACATCATAATTAGTATGCAGTATGACATCACAATGTATTATGACGTACTAATGTATCCGCATTATGACATCACAATATATTATGAGAGCACAACATGCAGGTATTATGAGCAATTTCTCTTACCCCAATTTGTGTCACATCTACTGGAGCATCATGAGCATGTATTATGACGTCACAGTATATGATGACATCATAATTAGTATGCACTATGACGTCACAATGTATTATGACGTCATAATGTATCCGCATTATGACATCACAATATATTATGAGAGCGCAACATGCAGGTATTATGAGCAATTTCTGTTTCCCCAATTTGTGTCACATGTACTGCAGCATCATCAGCATGTATTATGACGTCAGAGTATATGATGACATCATAATTAGTATGCAGTATGACGTCACAATATATTATGACGTCATAATGTATCCGCATTATGACATCACAATATATTATGAGAGCGCAACTTGCAGGTATTATGAGCAATTTCTCTTACCCCAATTTGTGTCACATCTACTGGAGCATCATGAGCATGTATTATGACGTCACAGTATATGATGACATCATAATTAGTATGCACTATGATGTCACAATGTATTATGACGTCATAATGTATCCGCATTATGACATCACAATACATTATGAGAGCGCAGTTTGCATGTTTTATGACCAATTTCGCTTACCCCAATTTGTGTCACATCTACTGGAGCGTCATGAGCATGTATTATGACATCACAGTATATGATGACATCATAATTAGTATGCAGTATGACGTCACAATATATTATGACGTCATAATGTATCCGCATTATGACATCACAATTTATTGTGAGAGTGCAACATGCAGGTATTATGAGCAATTTCTCTTACCCCAATTTGTGTCATATCTACTGGAGCATCAAGATCATGTATTATGACGTCACAGTATATGATGACATCATAATTACTATGCACTATGACGTCACAATGTATTATGACGTCATAATGTATCCGCATTATGACATCACTATATATTATGAGAGCGCAACATACAGTAATTGTGACCGATTTCTCTTACCCAAATTTGTTTCACATCTACTGGAGCATCATGAGAATGTATTATGACGTCACAGTATATGATGACATAATAATTAGTATGCACTATGACGTCACAATGTATTATGACGTCATAATGTATCCGCATTATGGCAACACAATATATTATGAGAGCGCAATTTGCAGCAATTATGACCAATTTCGCTTACCCCAATTTGTGTCACATCTACTGGAGCGTCATGAGCATGTATTATGACATCACAGTATATGATGACATCATAATTAGTATGCAGTATGAAGTCAGAAAGTATTATGACGTCATAATGTATCCGCATTATGACATCACAATATATTATGAGAGCGCAACATGCAGGTATTATGAGCAATTTCTCTTACCCCAATTTGTGTCACATCTACTGGAGCATCATGAGCATGTATTATGACGTCACAGTATATGATGACATCATAATTAGTATGCAGTATGACGTCACAATGTATTATGACGTCATAATGTATCCGCATTATAACATCACAATATATTATGAGAGCGCAATTTGCAGGTTTTATGACCAATTTCGCTTACCCCAAATTGTGTCACATCTACTGGAGCATCATGAGCATGATTTATGACGTCACAGTATATGATGACATCATAATTAGTATGTAGTATGACGTCACAATGTATTATGATGTTATAATATATCCGCATTATGACATCACAATGTATTATGAGAGCGCAACATGCAGGTATTATGACCAATTTCTCTTACCCCAATTTGTGTCACATCTACTGTAGCATTCATGACCATGAATTATGACGTCACAGTATATGATGACATCATAATTAGTATGCAGTATGACGTCACAATGTAATATGCCGTCATAATGTATCCGCATTATGACATCACAATATATTATGAGAGCGCAACATGCAGGTATTATGAGCAATTTCTCGTACCCCAATTTGTGTCACATCAACTGGAGCATCATGAGCATGTATTATGTCGTCACAGTATATGATGACATCATAATTAGTATGCAGTATGACGTCACAATGTATTATGACGTCATAATGTATCCGCATTATGACATCACAATATGTTATGAGAGCGCAACATGCAGGTATTATGAGCAATTTCTCTTACCCCAATTTGTGTCACATCTACTGGAGCATCATGAGCATGTATTATGACATCACAGTATATGATGACATCATAATTAGTATGCACTATGACATCACAATGTATTATGACGTCATAATGTATCCGCATTATGACATCACAATATATTATGAGAGCGCAATTTGCAGGTTTCATGACCAATTTCGCTTACCCCAATTTGTGTCACATCTACTGCAGCATCATCAGCATGTATTATGACGTCAGAGTATATGATGACATCATAATTAGTATGCAGTATGACGTCACAATGTATTATGACATCATAATGTATCCGCATTATGACATTACAATATATTATGAGAGCGCAACATGCAGGTATTATGAGCAATTTCTCTTACCCCAATTTGTGTCAAATCTACTGGAGCATCATGAGTACGTATTATGACGTCACAGTATATGATGACATCATAATTAGTATGCACTATGATGTCACAATGTATTATGACGTCCATAATGTATCCGCATTATGACATCACAATATATTATGAGAGCGCAATTTGCAGGTTTCATGACCAATTTCGCTTACCCCAATATGTGTCACATCTACTACAGCATCATCAGCATGTTTTATGACGTCAGAGTATATGATGACATCATAATTAGTATGCAGTATGACATCACAATGTATTATGACGTCATAATGTATCCGCATTATGACATCACAATATATTCTGAGAGCGCAACATGCAGGTATTATGAGCAATTTCTCTTACCCCAATTTGTGTCACATCTACTGGAGCATCATGAGCATGTATTATGATGTCACAGTATATGATGACATCATAATTAGTATGCAGTATGACGTCACAATGTATTATGACGTCATAATGTATCCGCATTTTGACATCAAAATATATTATGAGAGCGCAACATGCAGGTATTATGAGCAATTTCTCTTGCCCCAATTTGTGTCACATCTACTGGAGCATCATGAGCATGTATTATGATGTCACAGTATATGATGACATCATAATTAGTATGCACTATGACGTCACAATGTTTTATGACGTCATAATGTATCCGCATTCTGACATCACATTATATTATGAGAGCGCAATTTGCAGGTTTCATGACCAATTTCGCTTACCCCAATTTGTGTCACATCTACTGCAGCATCATCAGCATGTATTATGACGTCACAGTATATGATGACATCATAATTAGTATGCAGTATGATGTCACAATGTATTATGACGTCATAATGTATCCGCATTATGACATCACAATATATTATGAGAGCGCAACATGCAGGTATTATGAGCAATTTCTCTTACCCCAATTTGTGTCACATCTGCTGGAGCATCATGAGCATGTATTATGACTTCACAGTATATGATGACATCATAATTAGTATGCAGTATGAAGTCACAATGTATTATGACGTCATAATGTATCCGCATTATGACATCACAATATATTATGAGAGCGCAACATGCAGGTATTATGAGCAATTTCGCTTACCCAATTTGTGTCACATCTACTGGAGCATCATGAGCATGTATTATGACGTCACAGTATATGATGACATCATAATTAGTATGCAGTATGAAGTCACAATGTATTATGACGTCATAATATATCCGCATTATGACATCACAATATAATATGAGAGCACAACATGCAGGTATTATGAGCAATTTCTCTTTCCCCAGTTTGTGTCACATCTACTGGAGCATCATGAGCATGTATTATTGCGTCAGAGTATATGATGACATCATAATTAGTATGCAGTATGACGTCACAATGTATTATGACGTCATATTGTATCCGGATTATGTCATCACAATATATTATGAGCGCGCAATTTGCAGGTTTCATGACGAATTTCGCTTACCCCAATTTGTGTCACATCTACTGCAGCATCATCAGCATGTATTATGACGTCAGAGTATATGATGACATCATAATTAGTATGCAGTATGACGTCACAATGTATTGTGACGTCATAATGTATCTGCATTATGACATCACAATATATTATGAGAGCGCAACATGCAGGTATTATGAGCAATTTCGCTTACCCCAATTTGTGTCACATCTACTGGAGCATCATGAGCATGTATTATGACATCACAGTATATGATGACATCATAATTAGTATGCACTATGACGTCACAATGTATTATGACGTCACAATGTATCCGCTTTATGACATCACAATATATTATGAGAGCGCAACATGCATGTATTATGACCAATTTCTCTTACCCCAATTTGTGTCACATCTACTGGAGCATTCATGACCATGAATTATGACGTCACAGTATATGATGACATCATAATTAGTATGCAGTATGACGTCACAATGTAATATGCCGTCATAATGTATCCGCATTATGACATCACAATATATTATGAGAGCGCAACATGCAGGTATTATGAGCAATTTCTCGTACCCCAATTTGTGTCACATCTACTGGAGCATCATGAGCATGTATTATGTCGTCACAGTATATGATGACATCATAATTAGTATGCAGTATGACATCACAATGTATTATGACGTCATAATGTATCCGCATTATGACATCACAATATATTATGAGAGCGCAACATGCAGGTATTATGAGCAATTTCTCTTACCCCAATTTGTGTCACATCTACTGGAGCATCATGAGCATGTATTATGACGTCACAGTATATGATGACATCATAATTAGTATGCACTATGACGTCACAATGTATTATGACGTCATAATGTATCCGCATTATGACATCACAATATATTATGAGAGCGCAATTTGCAGGTTTCATGACCAATTTCGCTTACCCCAATTTGTGTCAGATCTACTGCAGCATCATCAGCATGTATTATGACGTCAGAGTATATGATGACATCATAATTAGTATGCAGTATGACGTCACAATGTATTATGACATCATAATGTATCCGCATTATGACATCACAATATATTATGAGAGCGCAACATGCAGGTATTATGAGCAATTTCTCTTACCCCAATTTGTGTCAAATCTACTGGAGCATCATGAGCACGTATTATGACTTCACAGTATATGATGACATCATAATTAGTATGCACTATGATGTCACAATGTATTATGACGTCCATAATGTATCCGCATTATGACATCACAATATATTATGAGAGCCCAATTTGCAGGTTTCATGACCAATTTCGCTTACCCCAATTTGTGTCACATCTACTACAGCATCATCAGCATGTATTATGACGTCAGAGTATATGATGACATCATAATTAGTATGCAGTATGACATCAAAATGTATTATGAGGTCATAATGTATCCGAATTATGACATCACAATATATTCTGAGAGCGCAACATGCAGGTATTATGAGCAATTTCTCTTACCCCAATTTGTGTCACATCTACTGGAGCATCATGAGCATGTATTATGATGTCACAGTATATGATGACATCATAATTAGTATGCAGTATGACGTCACAATGTATTATGACGTCATAATGTATCCGCATTATGACATCACAATATATTATGAGAGCGCAACATGCAGGTATTATGTGCAATTTCTCTTACCCCAATTTGTGTCACATCTACTGGAGCATCATGAGCATGTTTTATGACGTCACAGTATATGATGACATCATAATTAGTATGCAGTATGACGTCACAATGTATTATGACGTCATAATGTATCCGCATTATGACATCACAATATATTATGAGAGCACAACATGCAGGTATTATGAGCAATTTCTCTTGCCCCAATTTGTGTCACATCTACTGGAGCATCATGAGCATGTATTATGGCGTCAGAGTATATGATGACATCATAATTAGTATGCAGTATGACGTCACAATGTATTATGACGTCATAATGTATCCGCATTATGACATCACAATATATTATGAGAGCGCAATTTGCAGGTTTCATGACGAATTTCGCTTACCACAATTTGTGTCACATCTACTGCAGCATCATCAGCATGTATTATGACGTCAGAGTATATGATGACATCATAATTAGTATGCAATATGACGTCACAATGTATTGTGACGTCATAATGTATCTGCATTATGACATCACAATATATTATGAGAGCGCAACATGCAGGTATTATGAGCAATTTCGCTTACCCCAATTTGTGTCACATCTACTGGAGCATCATGAGCATGTATTATGACATCACAGTATATGATGACATCATAATTAGTATGCACTATGATGTCACAATGTATTATGACGTCATAATGTATCCGCTTTATGACATCCCAATACATTATGAGAGCGCAACATGCATATATTATGACCAATTTCGCTTACCCCAATTTGTGTCACATCTACTGGAGCATCATGAGCATGTATTATGACGTCACAGTATATGATGACATCATAATTAGTATGCACTATGACGTCACAATGTATTATGACGTCATAATGTATCCGCATTATGACATCACAATATATTATGAGAGCGCAACATGCAGGTATTATGAGCAATTTCTCTTTCCCCAATTTGTGTCACATGTACTGGAGCATCATGAGCATGTATTATGACGTCACAGTATATGATGACATCATAATTACTATGCACTATGACGTCACAATGTATTATGACGTCATAATGTATCCGCATTATGACGTCACTATATATTATGAGAGCGCAACATACAGTAATTGTGAGCGATTTCTCTTACCCCAATTTGTTTCACATCTACTGGAGCATCATGAGCATGTATTATGACGTCACAGTATATGATGACATCATCATTAGTATGCACTATGACGTCACAATGTATTATGACGTCATAACGTATCCGCATTATGACAACACAATATATTATGAGAGCGCAATTTGCAGCATTTATGACCAATTTCGCTTACCCCAATTTGTGTCACATCTACTGGAGCATCATGAGCATGAATTATGACGTCACAGTATATGATGACATCATAATTACTATGCACTATGATGTCACAATGTATTATGACGTCATAATGTATCCGCATTATGACATCACTATATATTATGAGAGCGCAACATACATTAATTGTGAGCGATTTCTCTTACCCCAATTAGTTTCACATCTACTGGAGCATCATGAGCATGTATTATGACGTCACAGTATATGATGACATAATAATTAGTATGCACTATGACGTCACAATGTATTATGACGTCATAATGTATCCGCATTATGACAACACAATATATTATGAGAGCGCAACTTGCAGCATTTATGACCAATTTCGCTTACCCCAATTTGTGTCACATCTACTGGAGCGTCATGAGCATGTATTATGACATCACAGTATATGATGACATCATAATTAGTATGCTGTATGACGTCACAATGTATTATGACGTCATTATGTATCCACATTATGACATCACAATATATTATGAGAGCGCAACATGCAGGTATTATGAGCAATTTCTCTTACCCCAATTTGTTTCACATCTACTGGAGCATCATGAGCATGTATTTTGACGTCACAGTATATGATGACATCATAATTAGTAAGCACTATGACGTCACAATGTATTATGACGTCATAATGTATCCGCATTATGACATCACAATATATTATGAGAGCGCAATTTGCAGGTTTTATGACCAATTTCGCTTACCCCAATTTGTGTCACATCTACTGGAGCATCATGAGCATGTGTTATGACGTCACAGTATATGATGACATCATAATTAGTATGCAGTATGATGTCACAATGTATTATGACGTCATAACGTGTCCGCATTATGACATCACAATACATTATTAGAGCGCAACATGCAGATATTATGAGCAATTTCTTTTACCCCAATTTGTGTCACATCTACTGGAGCATCATGAGCATGTATTATGACGTCACAGTATATGATGACATCATAATTATTATGCACTATGACGTCACAATGTATTATGACGTCATAATGTATCCACATTATAACATCACAATATATTATGAGAGCGCAATTTGCAGGTTTTATGACCAATTTCGCTTACCCCAAATTGTGTCACATCTACTGGAGCATCATGAGCATGTATTATGACGTCACAGTATATGATGACATCATAATTAGTATGTAGTATGACGTCACAATGTATTATGATGTCATAATGTATCCGCATTATGACATCACAATGTATTATGAGAGCGCAACATGCAGGTATTATGACCAATGTCTCTTACCCCAATTTGTGTCACATCTACTGGAGCATTCATGACCATGAATTATGACGTCACAGTATATGATGACATCATAATTAGTATGCAGTATGACGTCACAATGTAATATGCCGTCATAATGTATCCACATTATGACATCACAATATATTATGAGAGCGCAACATGCAGGTATTATGAGCAATTTCTCGTACCCCAATTTGTGTCACATCTACTGGAGCATCATGAGCATGTATTATGACGTCACAGTATATGATGACATCATAATTAGTATGCACTATGACGTCACAATGTATTATGACGTCATAATGTATCCGCATTATGACATCACAATATATTATGAGAGCGCAATTTGCAGGTTTCATGACCAATTTCGCTTACCCCAATTTGTGTCAGATCTACTGCAGCATCATCAGCATGTATTATGACGTCAGAGTATATGATGACATCATAATTAGTATGCAGTATGACGTCACAATGTATTATGACATCATAATGTATCCGCATTATGACATCACAATATATTATGTGAGCGCAACATGCAGGTATTATGAGCAATTTCTCTTACCCCAATTTGTGTCAAATCTACTGGAGCATCATGAGCACGTATTATGACTTCACAGTATATGATGACATCATAATTAGTATGCACTATGATGTCACAATGTATTATGACGTCCATAATGTATCCGCATTATGACATCACAATATATTATGAGAGCCCAATTTGCAGGTTTCATGACCAATTTCGCTTACCCCAATTTGTGTCACATCTACTACAGCATCATCAGCATGTATTATGACGTCAGAGTATATGATGACATCATAATTAGTATGCAGTATGACATCACAATGTATTATGAGGTCATAATGTATCCGCATTATGACATCACAATATATTCTGAGAGCGCAACATGCAGGTATTATGAGCAATTTTTCTTACCCCAATTTGTGTCACATCTACTGGAGCATCATGAGCATGTATTATGATGTCACAGTATATGATGACATCATAATTAGTATGCAGTATGACGTCACAATGTATTATGACGTCATAATGTATCCGCATTTTGACATCAAAATATACTATGAGAGCGCAACATGCTGGTATTATGAGCAATTTCTCTTGCCCCAATTTGTGTCACATCTACTGGAGCATCATGAGCATGTATTATGATGTCACAGTATATGATGACATCATAATTAGTATGCACTATGACGTCACAATGTATTATGACGTCATAATGTATCCGCATTATGACATCACAATATATTATGAGAGCGCAATTTGCAGGTTTCATGACCAATTTCGCTTACCACAATTTGTGTCACATCTACTGCAGCATCATCAGCATGTATTATGACGTCACAGTATATGATGACATCATAATTAGTATGCAGTATGATGTCACAATGTATTATGAAGTCATAATGTATCCGCATTATGACATCACAATATATTATGAGAGCGCAACATGCAGGTATTATGAGCAATTTCTCTTACCCCAATTTGTGTCACATCTACTGGAGCAGCATGAGCATGTATTATGACGTCACAGTATATGATGACATCATAATTAGTATGCAGTATGAAGTCACAATGTATTATGACGTCATAATGTATCCGCATTATGACAGGACAATATATTATGAGAGCGCAACATGCAGGTATTATGAGCAATTTCGCTTACCCCAATTTGTGTCACATCTACTGGAGCATCATGAGCATGTATTATGACGTCACAGTATATGATGACATCATAATTAGTATGCAGTATGACGTCACAATATATTATGACGTCATAATGTATCCGCATTATGACATCACAATTTATTGTGAGAGCGCAACATGCAGGTATTATGAGCAATTTCTCTTACCACAATTTGTGTCATATCTACTGGAGCATCAAGAGCATGTATTATGACGTCACAGTATATGATGACATCATAATTACTATGCACTATGACGTCACAATGTATTATGACGTCATAATGTATCCGCATTATGACATCACTATATATTATGAGAGCGCAACATACAGTAATTGTGAGCGATTTCTCTTACCCCAATTTGTTTCACATCTACTGGAGCATCATGAGCATGTATTATGACGTCACAGTATATGATGACATCATAATTAGTATGCACTATGATGTCACAATGTATTATGACGTCATAATGTATCCGCATTATGACAACACAATATTTTATGAGAGCGCAATTTGCAGCATTTATGACCAATTTCGCTTACCCCAATTTGTGTCACATCTACTGGAGCATCATGAGCATGTATTTTGACATCAAAGTATATGATGACATCATAATTAGTGAGCACTATGACGTCACAATGTATTATGTCGTCAAAATGTATCCGCATTATGACATCACAAAATATTATGAGAGCGCAATTTGCAGGTTTTATGACCAATTTCGCTTACCCCAATTTGTGTCACATCTACTGGAGCATCATGAGCATGTGTTATGACGTCACAGTATATGATGACATCATAATTAGTATGCAGTATGATGTCACAATGTATTATGACGTCATAATGTGTCCGCATTATGACATCACAATACATTATTAGAGCGCAACATGCAGATATTATGAGCAATTTCTTTTACCCCAATTTGTGTCACATGTACTGGAGCATCATGAGCATGTATTATGACGTCACAGTATATGATGACATCATAATTAGCATGCACTATGACGTCACAATGTATTATGACGTCATAATGTATCCGCATTATAACATCACAATATATTATGAGAGCGCAATTTGCAGGTTTTATGACCAATTTCGCTTACCCCAAATTGTGTCACATCTACTGGAGCATCATGAGCATGTATTATGACGTCACAATATATGATGACATCATAATTAGTATGTAGTATGACGTCACAATGTATTATGATGTCATAATGTATCCGCATTATGACATCACAATGTATTATGTGAGCGCAACATGCAGGTATTATGACCAATTTCTCTTACCCCAATTTGTGTCACATCTACTGGAGCATTCATGACCATGAATTATGACGTCACAGTATATGATGACATCATAATTAGTATGCAGTATGACGTCACAATGTAATATGCCGTCATAATGTATCCGCATTATGACATCACAATATATTATGAGAGCGCAACATGCAGGTATTATGACCAATTTCTCTTACCCCAATTTGTGTCACATCTACTGGAGAATCATGAGCATGTATTATGACGTCACAGTATATGATGACATCATAATTAGTATGCACTATGATGTCACAATGTATTATGACGTCGTAATGTGTCCGCAATATGACATCACAATATATTATGAGAGCGCAACATGCAGGTATTATGACCAATTTCGCTTACCTCAATTTGTTTCACATCAACTGGAGCATCATGAGAATGTATTATGATGTCACAGTATATGATGACATCATAATTAGTATGCACTATGACGTCACAATGCACTATGATGTCATAATGTATCCGCATTATGACATCACAATATATTATGAGAGCGCAATTTGCAGGTATGATGAGCAATTTCTCTTACCCCAATTTGTGTCACATCTACTGGAGCATCATGAGCATGTATTATGACGTCACAGTATATGATGACATCATAATTAGTATACAGTATGACGTCACAATGTATTATGACGTCGTAATGTGTCCGCAATATGACATCACAATATATTATGAGAGCGCAACATGCAGGTATTATGACCAATTTCGCTTACCACAATTTGTGTCACATCAACTGGAGCATCATGAGCATGTATTATGACGTCACAGTATATGATGACATCATAATTAGTATGCAGTATGACGTCACAATATATTATGACGTCATAATGTATCCGCATTATGACATCACAATGTATTATGAGAGCGCAACATGCAGGTATTATGACCAATTTCGCTTACCCCAATTTGTGTCACATCTACTGGAGCATCATGAGCATGTATTATGACGTCACAGTATATGATGACATCATAATTAGTATGCACTATGACGTCACAATGTATTATGACGTCATAATGTATCCGCATTATGACATCACAATATATTATGAGAGCGCAACATGCAGGTATTATGAGCAATTTCTCTTTCCCCAATTTGTGTCACATCTACTGGAGCATCATGAGCATGTATTATGACGTCACAGTATATGATGACATCATAATTAGTATGCACTATGACGTCACAATATATTATGACGTCATAATGTATCCGCATTATGTCATCACAATATATTATGAGAGCGCAACATGCAGGTGTTATGAGCAATTTCTCTTACCCCTATTTGTGTCACATCTACTGGAGAATCATGAGCATGTATTATGACGTCACAGTATATGATGACATCATAATCAGTATGCGCTATGACGTCACAATGTATTATGACGTCATAATGTATCCGCATTATGACATCACAATATATTATGAGAGCGCAATTTGCAGGTTTTATGACCAATTTCGCTTACCCCAATTTGTGTCACATCTCCTGGAGCGTCATGAGCATGTATTATGACATCACAGTATATGATGACATCATAATTAGTATGCAGTATGACGTCACAATGTATTATGACGTCATTATGTATCCGCATTTTGACATCACAATATATTATGAGAGCGCAACATGCAGGTATTATGAGCAATTTCTCTCACCCCAATTTGTTTCACATCTACTGGGGCATCATGAGCATGTATTTTGACGTCACAGTATATGATGACATCATAATTAGTAAGCACTATGACGTCACAATGTATTATGACGTCATAATGTATCCGCATTATGACATCACAATATATTATGAGAGCGCAATTTGCAGCATTTATGACCAATTTCTCTTACCCCAATTTGTGTCACATCTACTGCAGCATCATCAGCATGTATTATGACGTCAGAGTATATGATGACATCATAATTAGTATGCAGTATGACGTCACAATGTATTATGACGTCATAATGTATCCGCATTATGACCTCACAATATATTATGAGAGCGCAACATGCAGGTATTATGAGCAATTTCTCTTGCCCCAATTTGTGTCACATCTACTGCAGCATCATCAGCATGTATTATGACGTCAGAGTATATGATGACATCATAATTACTATGCACTATGACGTCACAATGTATTATGACGTCATAATGTATCCGCATTATGACATCACAATATATTATGAGAGCGCATTTTGCAGGTTTTATGACCAATTTCGCTTACCCCAATTTGTGTCACATCTCCTGGAGCGTCATGAGCATGTATTATGACATCACAGTATATGATGACATCATAATTAGTAAGCAGTATGACGTCACAATGTATTATGACGTCATTATGTATCCGCATTTTGACATCACAATATATTATGAGAGCGCAACATGCACGTATTATGAGCAATTTCTCTTACCCCAATTTGTCTCACATCTACTGGAGCATCATGAGCATGTATTTTGACGTCACAGTATATGATGACATCATAATTAGTAAGCACTATGACGTCACAATGTATTATGACGTCATAATGTATCCGCATTATGACATCACAATATATTATGAGAGCGCAATTTGCAGGTTTCATGACCAATTTCGCTTACCCCAATTTGTGTCACATCTACTGCAGCCTCATCAGCATGTATTATGACGTCAGAGTATATGATGACATCATAATTAGTATGCAGTATGACGTCACAATGTATTATGACGTCATAATGTATCTGCATTATGACATCACAATATATTATGAGAGCGCAACATGCAGGTGTTATGAGCAATTTCTCTTACCCCAATTTGTGTCACATCTACTGGAGCATCATGAGCATGTATTACGACATCACAGTATATGATGACATCATAATTAGTATGCACTATGACGTCACAATGTATTATGACGTCATTATGTATCCGCATTATGACATCACAATATATTATGAGAGCGCAACATGCAGGTTTCATGACCAATTTAGCCTACCCCAATTTGTGTCACATCTACTGGAGCATCATGAGCATGTATTATGACGTCACAGTATATGATGACATCATAATTAGTAGGCACTATGACGTCACAATGTATTATGACGTCATAATGTATCCGCATTATGACATCACAATATATTATGAGAGCGCAACATGCAGGTATTATGAGCAATTTCTCTTTACCCAATTTGTGTCACATCTACTGGAGCATCATGAGCATGTATTATGATGTCACAGTATATGATGACATCATAATTAGTATGCACTATGACGTCACAATGTATTATGACGTCATAATGTATCCGCATTATGACATCACAATATATTATGAGAGCGCAACATGCAGGTGTTATGAGCAATTTCTCTTACCCCAATTTGTGTCACATCTACTGGAGCATCATGAGCATGTATTATGACGTCACAGTATATGATGACATCATAATCAGTATGCACTATGACGTCACAATGTATTAAGACGTTATAATGTATCCGCATTATGACATCACAATATATTATGAGAGCGCAATTTGCAGGTTTTATGACCAATTTCTCTTACCCCAATTTGTGTCACATCTACTGCAGCATCATCAGCATGTATTATGACGTCAGAGTATATGATGACATCATAATTAGTATGCAGTATGATGTCACAATGTATTATGACGTCATAATGTATCCGCATTATGACATCACAATATATTCTGAGAGCGCAACATACAGGTATTATGAGCAATTTCTCTTGCCCCAATTTGTGTCACATCTACTGGAGCATCATGAGCATGTATTATGGCATCACAGTATATGATGACATCATAATCAGTATGCAGTATGACGTCACAATGTATTATGACGTCATAATGTATCCGCATTATGACATCACAATATACTATGAGAGCGCAATTTGAAGGTTTCATGACCAATTTCGCTTACCCCAATTTGTGTCACATCTACTGCAGCATCATCAGCATGTATTATGACGTCAGAGTATATGATGACATCATAATTAATATGCAGTATGACGTCACAATGTATTATGACGTCATAATGTATCTGCATTATGACCTCACAATATATTATGAGAGCGCAACATGCAGGTATTATGAACAATTTCTCTTACCCCAATTTGTGTCACATCTACTGGAGCATCATGAGCATGTATGATGACATCACAGTATATGATGACATCATAATTAGTATGCACTATGACGTCACAATGTATTATGACGTCATAATGTGTCCGCATTATGACATCACAATATATTATGAGAGCGCAACATGCAGGTATTATGACCAATTTCGCTTACCCCAATTTGTGTCACATCTACTGGAGCATCATGAGCATGTATTATGACGTCACAGTATATGATGACATCATAATTAGTATGCACTATGACGTCAGAATGTATTATGCCGTCATAATGTATCCGCATTATGACATCACAATATATTATGAGAGCGCAACATGCAGGTATTATGAGCAATTTCTCTTTCCCCAATTTGTGTCACATCTACTGGAGCATCATGAGCATGTATTATGACGTCACAGTATATGATGACATCATAATTAGTATGCACTATGACGTCACAATGTATTATGACGTCATAATGTATCCGCATTATGACATCACAATATATTATGAGAGCGCAACATGCAGGTGTTATGAGCAATTTCTCTTACCCCAATTTGTGTCACATCTACTGGAGCATCATGAGCATGTATTATGACGTCACAGTATATGATGACATCATAATTAGTATGCACTATGACGTCACAATATATTATGACGTCATAATGTATCCGCATTATGACATCACAATATATTTTGAGAGCGCAATTTGCAGGTTTTATGACCAATTTCGCTTACCCCAATTTGTGTCACATCTACTGGAGCGTCATGAGCATGTATTATGACATCACAGTATATGATGACATTATAATTAGTATGCAGTATGACGTCCCAATGTACTATGACGTCATAATGTATCCGCATTATGACATCACAATTTATTGTGAGAGCGCAACATGCAGGTATTATGAGCAATTTCTCTTACCCCAATTTGTGTCACATCTACTGGAGCATCATGAGCATGTATTATGACGTCACAGTACATGATGATATCATAATTAGTATGCACTATGACGTCACAATGTATTATGACGTCATAGTGTATCCACATTTTGACATCAAAATATATTATGAGAGCGCAACATGCAGGTATTATGAGCAATTTCTCTTGCCCCAATTTGTGTCACATCTACTGGAGCAACATGAGCATGTATTATGACGTCACAGTATATGATGACATCATAATTAGTATGCACTCTGACGTCACAATGTATTATGACGTCATAATGTACCCGCATTATGACATCACAATATATTATGAGAGCGCAACATGCAGGTATTATGAGCAATTTCTCTTACCCCAATTTGTGTCACATCTACTGGAGCATCATGACCATGTATTATGACGTCACAGTATATGATGACATCATAATCAGTATGCAGTATGACGTCACAATGTATTATGACGTCATAATGTATCTGCATTATGACATCACAATATATTATGAGAGCGCAACATGCAGGTATTATGAGCAATTTCTCTTTCCCCAATTTGTGTCACATCTACTGGAGCATCATGAGCATGTATTATGACGTCACAGTATATGATGACATCATAATTAGTATGCACTATGACGTCACAATGTGTTATGACGTCATAATGTATCCGCATTATGACATCACAATATATTATGAGAGCGCAACATGCAGGTGTTATGAGCAATTTCTCTTACCCCTATTTGTGTCACATCTACTGGAGCATCATGAGCATGTATTATGACGTCACAGTATATGATGACATCATAATCAGTATGCACTATGACATCACAATATATTATGAGAGCGCAATTTGCAGGTTTTATGACCAATTTCGCTTACCCCAATTTGTGTCACATCTCCTGGAGCGTCATGAGCATGTATTATGACATCACAGTATATGATGACATCATAATTAGTATGCAGTATGACGTCACAATGTATTATGACGTCATTATGTATCCGCATTTTGACATCACAATATATTATGAGAGCGCAACATGCAGGTATTATGAGCAATTTCTCTTACCCCAATTTGTTTCACATCTACTGGGGCATCATGAGCATGTATTTTGACGTCACAGTATATGATGACATCATAATTAGTAAGCATTATGACGTCACAATATATTATGACGTCATAATGTATCCGCATTATGACATCACAATATATTATGAGAGCGCAATTTGCAGCATTTATGACCAATTTCTCTTACCCCAATTTGTGTCACATCTACTGCAGCATCATCAGCATGTATTATGACGTCAGAGTATATGATGACATCATAATTAGTATGCAGTATGACGTCACAATGTATTATGACGTCATAATGTATCCGCATTATGACCTCACAATATATTATGAGAGCGCAACATGCAGGTATTATGAGCAATTTCTCTTACCCCAATTTGTGTCACATCTACTGGAGCATCATGAGCATGAATTATGACGTCACAGTATATGATGACATCATAATTAATATGCACTATGACGTCACAATGTATTATGACGTCATAATGTATCCGCATTATGACATCACAATATATTATGAGAGCGCAATTTGCAGGTTTCATGACAAATTTTGCTTACCCCAATTTGTGTCACATCTACTGCAGCATCATCAGCATGTATTATGACGTCAGAGTATATGATGACATCATAATTAGTATGCAGTATGACGTCACAATGTATTATGTCATCATAAAGTATCCGCATTATGACATCACAACATATTATGAGAGCGCAACATGCAGGTATTATGAGCAATTTCTCTTGCCCCAATTTGTGTCACATCTACTGGAGCATCATGAGCATGTATTATGACGCCATAGTATATGATGACATCATAATTAGTATGCACTATGACGTCACAATATATTATGACGTCATAATGTATCCGCATTATGACATCACAATACATTATGAGAGCGCAACATGCAGGTATTATGAGCAATTTCTCTTTCCCCAATTTGTGTCACATCTACTGGAGCATCATGAGCATGTATTATGACGTCACAGTATATGATGACATCATAATTAGTATGCACTATGACGTCACAATGTATTATGACGTCAAAATGTATCCGCATTATGACATCACAATATACTATGAGAGCGCAATTTGCAGGTTTTATGACCAATTTCGCTTACCCCAATTTGTGTCACATCTACCGGAGGATCATGAGCATGTGTTATGACGTCACAGTATATGATGACATCATAATTAGTATGCAGTATGACGTCACAATGTATTATGACGTCATAATGTATCCGCGTTATGACATCACAATATATTATGAGAGCGCAATTTGCAGGTTTCATGACCAATTTCTCTTACCCCAATTTGTGTCACATCTACTGCAGCATCATCAGCATGTATTATGACGTCAGAGTATATGATGACATCATAATTAGTATGCAGTATGACGTCACAATGTATTATGACGTCATAATGTATCCGCATTATGACATCACAATATATTCTGAGAGCGCAACATGCAGGTATTATGAGCAATTTCTCTTGCCCCAATTTGTGTCACATCTACTGGAGCATCATGAGCATGTATTATGGCATCACAGTATATGATGACATCATAATCAGTATGCAGTATGACGTCACAATGTATTATGACATCATAATGTATCCGCATTATGACATCACAATATATTATGAGAGCGCAATTTGAAGGTTTCATGACCAATTTCGCTTACCCCAATTTGTGTCACATCTACTGCAGCATCATCAGCATGTATTATGACGTCAGAGTATATGATGACATCATAATTAGTATGCAGTATGACGTCACAATGTATTATGACGTCATAATGTATCTGCATTATGACATCACAATATATTATGAGAGCGCAACATGCAGGTATTATGAGCAATTTCTCTTACCCCAATTTGTGTCACATCTACTGGAGCATCATGAGCATGTATGATGACATCACAGTATATGATGACATCATAATTAGTATGCACTATGACGTCACAATGTATTATGACGTCATAATGTATCCGCATTATGACATCACAATATATTATGAGAGCGCAACATGCAGGTATTATGACCAATTTCGCTTACCCCAATTTGTGTCACATCTACTGGAGCATCATGAGCATGTATTATGACGTCACAGTATATGATGACATCATAATTAGTATGCACTATGACGTCAGAATGTATTATGCCGTCATAATGTATCCGCATTATGACATCACAATATATTATGAGAGCGCAACATGCAGGTATTATGAGCAATTTCTCTTTCCCCAATTTGTGTCACATCTACTGGAGCATCATGAGCATGTATTATGACGTCACAGTATATGATGACATCATAATTAGTATGCACTATGACGTCACAATGTATTATGACGTCATAATGTATCCGCATTATGACATCACAATATATTATGAGAGCGCAACATGCAGGTGTTATGAGCAATTTCTCTTACCCCAATTTCTGTCACATCTACTGGAGCATCATGAGCATGTATTATGACGTCACAGTATATGATGACATCATAATTAGTATGCCCTATGATGTCACAATATATTATGACGTCATAATGTATCCGCATTATGACATCACAATATATTTTGAGAGCGCAATTTGCAGGTTTTATGACCAATTTCGCTTACCCCAATTTGTGTCACATCTACTGGAGCGTCATGAGCATGTATTATGACATCACAGTATATGATGACATTATAATTAGTATGCAGTATGACGTCCCAATGTACTATGACGTCATAATATATCTGCATTATGACATCACAATTTAATGTGAGAGCGCAACATGCAGGTATTATGAGCAATTTCTCTTACCCCAATTTGTGTCACATCTACTGGAGCATCATGAGCATGTATTATGACGTCACAGTACATGATGATATCATAATTAGTATGCACTATGACGTCACAATGTATTATGACGTCATAGTGTATCCACATTTTGACATCAAAATATATTATGAGAGCGCAACATGCAGGTATTATGAGCAATTTCTCTTGCCCCAATTTGTGTCACATCTACTGGAGCAACATGAGCATGTATTATGACGTCACAGTATATGATGACATCATAATTAGTATGCACTCTGACGTCACAATGTATTATGACGTCATAATGTACCCGCATTATGACATCACAATATATTATGAGAGCGCAACATGCAGGTATTATGAGCAATTTCTCTTTCCCCAATTTGTGTCACATCTACTGGAGCATCATGAGCATGTATTATGACGTCACAGTATATGATGACATCATAATTAGTATGCACTATGACGTCACAATGTGTTATGACGTCATAATGTATCCGCATTATGACATCACAATATATTATGAGAGCGCAAAATGCAGGTGTTATGAGCAATTTCTCTTACCCCTATTTGTGTCACATCTACTGGAGCATCATGAGCATGTATTATGACGTCACAGTACATGATGACATCATAATCAGTATGCACTATGGCATCACAATATATTATGAGAGCGCAATTTGCAGGTTTTATGACCAATTTCGCTTACCCCAATTTGTGTCACATCTCCTGGAGCGTCATGAGCATGTATTATGACATCACAGTATATGATGACATCATAATTAGTATGCAGTATGACGTCACAATGTATTATGACGTCATTATGTATCCGCATTTTGACATCACAATATATTATGAGAGCGCAACATGCAGGTATTATGAGCAATTTCTCTTACCCCAATTTGTTTCACATCTACTGGGGCATCATGAGCATGTATTTTGACGTCACAGTATATGATGACATCATAATTAGTAAGCATTATGACGTCACAATATATTATGACGTCATAATGTATCCGCATTATGACATCACAATATATTATGAGAGCGCAATTTCCAGCATTTATGACCAATTTCTCTTACCCCAATTTGTGTCACATCTACTGCAGCATCATCAGCATGTATTATGACGTCAGAGTATATGATGACATCATAATTAGTATGCAGTATGACGTCACAATGTATTATGACGTCATAATGTATCCGCATTATGACCTCACAATATATTATGAGAGCGCAACATGCAGGTATTATGAGCAATTTCTCTTGCCCCAATTTGTGTCACATCTACTGGAGCATCATGAGCATGTATTATGACATCACAGTATAAGATGACATCATAATTAGTATGCACTATGACGTCACAATGTATTATGACATCATAATGTATTCGCATTATGACATCACAATATATTATGAGAGCGCAACATGCAGGTATTATGAGCAATTTCTCTTACCCCAATTTGTGTCACATCTACTGGAGCATCATGAGCATGAATTATGACGTCAAAGTATATGATGACATCATAATTAATATGCACTATGACGTCACAATGTATTATGACGTCATAATGTATCCGCATTATGACATCACAATATATTATGAGAGCGCAATTTGCAGGTTTCATGACAAATTTTGCTTACCCCAATTTGTGTCACATCTACTGCAGCATCATCAGCATGTATTATGACGTCAGAGTATATGATGACATCATAATTAGTATGCAGTATGACGTAACAATGTATTATGTCATCATAAAGTATCCGCATTATGACATCACAACATATTATGAGAGCGCAACATGCAGGTATTATGAGCAATTTCTCTTGCCCCAATTTGTGTCACATCTACTGGAGCATCATGAGCATGTATTATGACGCCATAGTATATGATGACATCATAATTAGTATGCACTATGACGTCACAATGTATTATGACGTCATAATGTATCCGCATTATGACATCACAATACATTATGAGAGCGCAACATGCAGGTATTATGAGCAATTTCTCTTTCCCCAATTTGTGTCACATCTACTGGAGCATCATGAGCATGTATTATGACGTCACAGTATATGATGACATCATAATTAGTATGCACTATGACGTCACAATGTATTATGACGTCAAAATGTATCCGCATTATGACATCACAATATACTATGAGAGCGCAATTTGCAGGTTTTATGACCAATTTCGCTTACCCCAATTTGTGTCACATCTACCGGAGGATCATGAGCATGTGTTATGACGTCACAGTATATGATGACATCATAATTAGTATGCAGTATGACGTCACAATGTATTATGACGTCATAATGTATCCGCGTTATGACATCACAATATATTATGAGAGCGCAATTTGCAGGTTTCATGACCAATTTCGCTTACCCCAATTTGTGTCACATCTACTGCAGCATCATCAGCATGTATTATGACGTCACAGTATATGATGACATCATAATTAGTATGCAGTATGACGTCACACTGTATTATGACGTCATAATGTATCCGCATTATGACATCACAATATATTATGAGAGCGCAATTTGAAGGTTTCATGACAAATTTCGCTTACCCCAATTTGTGTCACATCTACTGCAGCATCATCAGCATGTATTATGACGTCAGAGTATATGATGACATCATAATTAGTATGCAGTATGACGTCACAATGTATTATGACGTCATAATGTATCCGCATTATGACATCACAATATATTATGAGAGCGCAACATGCAGGTATTATGAGCAATTTCTCTTGCCCCAATTTGTGTCACATCTACTGGAGCATCATGAGCATGTATTATGACATCACAGTATATGATGACATCATAATTAGTATGCACTATGACGTCACAATGTATTATGACGTCATAATGTATCCGCATTATGACATCACAATATATTATGAGAGCGCAACTTGCAGGTATTATGAGCAATTTCTCTTACCCCAATTTGTGTCACATCTACTGGAGCATCATGAGCATGAATTACGACGTCAGAGTATTTGATGACATCATAATTAGTATGCACTATGACATCACAATGTATTATGACGTCATAATGTATCCGCATTATGATATCACAATATATTATGAGAGCATAATTTGCAGGTTTTATGACAAATTCCGCTTACCCCAATTTGTGTCACATCTACTGCAGCATCATCAGCATGTATTATGACGTCAGAGTATATGATGACATCATAATTAGTATGCAGTATGACGTCACAATATATTATGACGTCATAATGTATCCGCATTATGACATCACAATGTATTATGAGAGCGCAACATGCAGGTATTATGAGCAATTTCTCTTGCCCCAATTTGTGTCACATATACTGGAGCATCATGAGCATGTATTATGGCGTCACAGTATATGATGACATCATAATTAGTATCTAGTATGACGTCACAATGTATTATGACGTCATAATGTATCCGCCTTATGACATCACAATATATTATGAGAGCGCAATTTGCAGGTTTCTTGACCAATTTCGCTTAACCCAATGTGTGTCACATCTACTGCAGCATCATCAGCATGTATTATGACGTCAGTGTATATGATGACATCATAATTAGTATGCAGTATGATGTCACAATGTATTATGACGTCATAATGTATCCGCATTATGACATCACAATATATTATGAGAGCGCAATTTGCAGGTTTTATGACCAATTTCGCTTACCCCAATCAGTGTCACATCTACTGGAGCATCATGAGCATGTATTATTACGTCACAGTATATGATGACATCATAATTAGTATGCAGTATGATGTCACAATGTATTATGACGTTATAATGTATCCGCATTATGACATCACAATACATTATGAGAGCACAACATGCAGGTGTTATGAGCAATTTCTCTTACCCCAATTTGTGTCATATCTACTGGAGCATCATGAGCATGTATTATGACGTCACAGTATATGATGACGTCCTAATTAGTATGCACTATGACGTCACAATGTATTATGACGTCATAATGTATCCGCATTATAACATCACAATATCTTATGAGAGCGCAATTTGCAGGTTTTATGACCAATTTCGCTTACCCCAAATTGTGTCACATCTACTGGAGCATCATGAGCATGTATTATGACGTCACAATATATGATGACATCATAATTAGTATGCAGTATGACGTCACAATGTATTATGACGTCATAATGTATCCGCATTATGACATCACAATGTATTATGAGAGCGCAAGATGCAGGTATTATGAGCAATTTTTCTTACCCCAATTTGTGTCACATCTACTGGAGCATCATGAGCATGTATTATGACGTCACAGTATATGATGACATCATAATTAGTATGCACTATGACGTCACAATGTATTATGACGTCATAATGTATCCGCATTATGACATCACAATATATTATGAGAGCGCAATTTGCAGGTTTCATGACCAATTTCGCTTACCCCAATTTGTGTCACATCTACTGGAGCATCATGAGCATGTATTATGACGTCACAGTATATGATGACTTCATAATCAGTATGCACTATGACGTCACAATGTATTATGACGTCATAATGTATCCGCATTATGACATCACAATATATTATGAGAGCGCAATTTGAAGGTTTCATGACCAATTTCGCTTACCCCAATTTGTGTCACATCTACTGCAGCATCATCAGCATGTATTATGACGTCAGAGTATATGATGACATCATAATTAGTATGCAGTATGACGTCACAATGTATTATGACGTCATAATGTATCTGCATTATGACATCACAATATATTATGAGAGCGCAACATGCAGGTATTATGAGCAATTTCTCTTACCCCAATTTGTGTCACATCTACTGGAGCATCATGAGCATGTATGATGACATCACAGTATATGATGACATCATAATTAGTATGCACTATGACGTCACAATGTATTATGACGTCATAATGTATCCGCATTATGACATCACAATATATTATGAGAGCGCAACATGCAGGTATTATGACCAATTTCGCTTACCCCAATTTGTGTCACATCTACTGGAGCATCATGAGCATGTATTATGACGTCACAGTATATGATGACATCATAATTAGTATGCACTATGACGTCAGAATGTATTATGCCGTCATAATGTATCCGCATTATGACATCACAATATATTATGAGAGCGCAACATGCAGGTATTATGAGCAATTTCTCTTTCCCCAATTTGTGTCACATCTACTGGAGCATCATGAGCATGTATTATGACGTCACAGTATATGATGACATCATAATTAGTATGCACTATGACGTCACAATGTATTATGACGTCATAATGTATCCGCATTATGACATCACAATATATTATGAGAGCGCAACATGCAGGTGTTATGAGCAATTTCTCTTACCCCAATTTCTGTCACATCTACTGGAGCATCATGAGCATGTATTATGACGTCACAGTATATGATGACATCATAATTAGTATGCCCTATGATGTCACAATATATTATGACGTCATAATGTATCCGCATTATGACATCACAATATATTTTGAGAGCGCAATTTGCAGGTTTTATGACCAATTTCGCTTACCCCAATTTGTGTCACATCTACTGGAGCGTCATGAGCATGTATTATGACATCACAGTATATGATGACATTATAATTAGTATGCAGTATGACGTCCCAATGTACTATGACGTCATAATGTATCTGCATTATGACATCACAATTTATTGTGAGAGCGCAACATGCAGGTATTATGAGCAATTTCTCTTACCCCAATTTGTGTCACATCTACTGGAGCATCATGAGCATGTATTATGACGTCACAGTACATGATGATATCATAATTAGTATGCACTATGACGTCACAATGTATTATGACGTCATAGTGTATCCACATTTTGACATCAAAATATATTATGAGAGCGCAACATGCAGGTATTATGAGCAATTTCTCTTGCCCCAATTTGTGTCACATCTACTGGAGCAACATGAGCATGTATTATGACGTCACAGTATATGATGACATCATAATTAGTATGCACTCTGACGTCACAATGTATTATGACGTCATAATGTACCCGCATTATGACATCACAATATATTATGAGAGCGCAACATGCAGGTATTATGAGCAATTTCTCTTTCCCCAATTTGTGTCACATCTACTGGAGCATCATGAGCATGTATTATGACGTCACAGTATATGATGACATCATAATTAGTATGCACTATGACGTCACAATGTGTTATGACGTCATAATGTATCCGCATTATGACATCACAATATATTATGAGAGCGCAAAATGCAGGTGTTATGAGCAATTTCTCTTACCCCTATTTGTGTCACATCTACTGGAGCATCATGAGCATGTATTATGACGTCACAGTATATGATGACATCATAATCAGTATGCACTATGGCATCACAATATATTATGAGAGCGCAATTTGCAGGTTTTATGACCAATTTCGCTTACCCCAATTTGTGTCACATCTCCTGGAGCGTCATGAGCATGTATTATGACATCACAGTATATGATGACATCATAATTAGTATGCAGTATGACGTCACAATGTATTATGACGTCATTATGTATCCGCATTTTGACATCACAATATATTATGAGAGCGCAACATGCAGGTATTATGAGCAATTTCTCTTACCCCAATTTGTTTCACATCTACTGGGGCATCATGAGCATGTATTTTGACGTCACAGTATATGATGACATCATAATTAGTAAGCATTATGACGTCACAATATATTATGACGTCATAATGTATCCGCATTATGACATCACAATATATTATGAGAGCGCAATTTCCAGCATTTATGACCAATTTCTCTTACCCCAATTTGTGTCACATCTACTGCAGCATCATCAGCATGTATTATGACGTCAGAGTATATGATGACATCATAATTAGTATGCAGTATGACGTCACAATGTATTATGACGTCATAATGTATCCGCATTATGACCTCACAATATATTATGAGAGCGCAACATGCAGGTATTATGAGCAATTTCTCTTGCCCCAATTTGTGTCACATCTACTGGAGCATCATGAGCATGTATTATGACATCACAGTATAAGATGACATCATAATTAGTATGCACTATGACGTCACAATGTATTATGACATCATAATGTATTCGCATTATGACATCACAATATATTATGAGAGCGCAACATGCAGGTATTATGAGCAATTTCTCTTACCCCAATTTGTGTCACATCTACTGGAGCATCATGAGCATGAATTATGACGTCAAAGTATATGATGACATCATAATTAATATGCACTATGACGTCACAATGTATTATGACGTCATAATGTATCCGCATTATGACATCACAATATATTATGAGAGCGCAATTTGCAGGTTTCATGACAAATTTTGCTTACCCCAATTTGTGTCACATCTACTGCAGCATCATCAGCATGTATTATGACGTCAGAGTATATGATGACATCATAATTAGTATGCAGTATGACGTAACAATGTATTATGTCATCATAAAGTATCCGCATTATGACATCACAACATATTATGAGAGCGCAACATGCAGGTATTATGAGCAATTTCTCTTGCCCCAATTTGTGTCACATCTACTGGAGCATCATGAGCATGTATTATGACGCCATAGTATATGATGACATCATAATTAGTATGCACTATGACGTCACAATGTATTATGACGTCATAATGTATCCGCATTATGACATCACAATACATTATGAGAGCGCAACATGCAGGTATTATGAGCAATTTCTCTTTCCCCAATTTGTGTCACATCTACTGGAGCATCATGAGCATGTATTATGACGTCACAGTATATGATGACATCATAATTAGTATGCACTATGACGTCACAATGTATTATGACGTCAAAATGTATCCGCATTATGACATCACAATATACTATGAGAGCGCAATTTGCAGGTTTTATGACCAATTTCGCTTACCCCAATTTGTGTCACATCTACCGGAGGATCATGAGCATGTGTTATGACGTCACAGTATATGATGACATCATAATTAGTATGCAGTATGACGTCACAATGTATTATGACGTCATAATGTATCCGCGTTATGACATCACAATATATTATGAGAGCGCAATTTGCAGGTTTCATGACCAATTTCGCTTACCCCAATTTGTGTCACATCTACTGCAGCATCATCAGCATGTATTATGACGTCACAGTATATGATGACATCATAATTAGTATGCAGTATGACGTCACACTGTATTATGACGTCATAATGTATCCGCATTATGACATCACAATATATTATGAGAGCGCAATTTGAAGGTTTCATGACAAATTTCGCTTACCCCAATTTGTGTCACATCTACTGCAGCATCATCAGCATGTATTATGACGTCAGAGTATATGATGACATCATAATTAGTATGCAGTATGACGTCACAATGTATTATGACGTCATAATGTATCCGCATTATGACATCACAATATATTATGAGAGCGCAACATGCAGGTATTATGAGCAATTTCTCTTGCCCCAATTTGTGTCACATCTACTGGAGCATCATGAGCATGTATTATGACATCACAGTATATGATGACATCATAATTAGTATGCACTATGACGTCACAATGTATTATGACGTCATAATGTATCCGCATTATGACATCACAATATATTATGAGAGCGCAACTTGCAGGTATTATGAGCAATTTCTCTTACCCCAATTTGTGTCACATCTACTGGAGCATCATGAGCATGAATTACGACGTCAGAGTATTTGATGACATCATAATTAGTATGCACTATGACATCACAATGTATTATGACGTCATAATGTATCCGCATTATGATATCACAATATATTATGAGAGCATAATTTGCAGGTTTTATGACAAATTCCGCTTACCCCAATTTGTGTCACATCTACTGCAGCATCATCAGCATGTATTATGACGTCAGAGTATATGATGACATCATAATTAGTATGCAGTATGACGTCACAATATATTATGACGTCATAATGTATCCGCATTATGACATCACAATGTATTATGAGAGCGCAACATGCAGGTATTATGAGCAATTTCTCTTGCCCCAATTTGTGTCACATATACTGGAGCATCATGAGCATGTATTATGGCGTCACAGTATATGATGACATCATAATTAGTATCTAGTATGACGTCACAATGTATTATGACGTCATAATGTATCCGCCTTATGACATCACAATATATTATGAGAGCGCAATTTGCAGGTTTCTTGACCAATTTCGCTTAACCCAATGTGTGTCACATCTACTGCAGCATCATCAGCATGTATTATGACGTCAGAGTATATGATGACATCATAATTAGTATGCAGTATGATGTCACAATGTATTATGACGTCATAATGTATCCGCATTATGACATCACAATATATTATGAGAGCGCAATTTGCAGGTTTTATGACCAATTTCGCTTACCCCAATCAGTGTCACATCTACTGGAGCATCATGAGCATGTATTATTACGTCACAGTATATGATGACATCATAATTAGTATGCAGTATGATGTCACAATGTATTATGACGTTATAATGTATCCGCATTATGACATCACAATACATTATGAGAGCACAACATGCAGGTGTTATGAGCAATTTCTCTTACCCCAATTTGTGTCATATCTACTGGAGCATCATGAGCATGTATTATGACGTCACAGTATATGATGACGTCCTAATTAGTATGCACTATGACGTCACAATGTATTATGACGTCATAATGTATCCGCATTATAACATCACAATATCTTATGAGAGCGCAATTTGCAGGTTTTATGACCAATTTCGCTTACCCCAAATTGTGTCACATCTACTGGAGCATCATGAGCATGTATTATGACGTCACAATATATGATGACATCATAATTAGTATGCATTATGACGTCACAATGTATTATGACGTCATAATGTATCCGCATTATGACATCACAATATATTATGAGAGCGCAATTTGCAGGTTTCATGACCAATTTCGCTTACCCCAATTTGTGTCACATCTACTGCAGCATCATCAGCATGTATTATGACATCACAGTATATGATGACATCATAATTAGTATGCAGTATGATGTCACAATGTATTATGACGTCATAATGTATCCGCATTAAGACATCACAATATATTTTGAGAGCGCAACATGCAGGTATTATGAGCAATTTCTCTTACCCCAATTTGTGTCACATCTACTGGAGCATCATGAGCATGTATTATGACGTCAGAGTATATGATGACATCATAATTAGTATGCAGTATGATGTCACAATGTATTATGACGTCATAATGTATCCGCATTATGACATCACAATATATTATGAGAGCGCAATTTGCAGGTTTCATGACCCATTTCGCTTACCCCAATTTGTGTCACATCTACTGCAGCATCATCAGCATGTATTATGACGTCAGAGTATATGATGACATCATAATTAGTATGCAGTATGATGTCACAATGTATTATGACGTCATAATGTATCCGCATTATGACATCACAATATATTATGAGAGCGCAACATGCAGGTATTATGACCAATTTCGCTTACCCCAATTTGTGTCACATCTACTGGAGCATCATGAGCATGTATTATGATGACACAGTATATGATGACATCATAATTAATATGCAGTATGAAGTCACAATGTATTATGACGTCATAATATATCCGCATTATGACAGCACAATATATTATGAGAGCGCAACATGCAGGTATTATGAGCAATTTCTCTTACCCCAATTTGTGTCACATCTACTGGAGCATCATGAGCATGTATTATGACGTCACAGTATATGATGACATCATAATTAGTATGCAGTATGACGTCACAATGTATTATGACGTCATAATGTATCCGCATTATGACATCACAATATATTATGAGAGCGCAATTTGCAGGTTTCATGACCAATTTCGCTTACCACAATTTGTGTCAAATCTACTGGAGAATCATGAGCATGTATTATGACGTCACAGTATATGATGACATCATAATTAGTATGCAGTATGACGTCACAATGTACTATGATGTCATAATGTATCCGCATTATGACATCACAATATATTATGAGAGCGCAACATGCAGGTATTATGAGCAATTTCTCTTACCCCAATTTGTGTCACATCTACTGGAGCATCATGAGCATGCTCTGACGAGCATGTATATGATGACATCATAATTAGTATGCAGTATGACGTCACAATGTATTATGACGTCATAATGTATCCACATTATGACAGCACAATATATTATGAGAGCGCAATTTGCAGGTTCATGACCAATTTCGCTTACCCCAATTTGTGTCACATCTACTGCAGCATCATCAGCATGTATTATGACGTCAGAGTATATGATGACATCATAATTAGTATGCAGTATGATGTCACAATGTATTATGACGTCATAATGTATCTGAATTATGACATCACAATATAGTATGAGAGCGCAACATGCAGGTATTATGACCAATTTCGCTTACCCCAATTTCTGTCACATCTACTGGAGCATCATGAGCATGAATTATGACATCACAGTATATGATGACATCATAATTAGTATGCAGTATGAAGTCACAATGTATTATGACGTCATAATATATCCGCATTATGACATCACAATATATTATGAGAGCGCAACTTGCAGGTATTATGAGCAATTTCTCTTACCCCAATTTGTGTCACATCTACTGGAGCATCATGAGCATGTATTATGACGTCACAGTATATGATGACATCATAATTAGTATGCAGTATGACGTCACAATGTATTATGACGTCATAATATATCGGCATTATGACAGCACAATATATTATGAGAGCGCAATTTGCAGGTTTCATGACCAATTTCGCTTACCCCAATTTGTGTCACATCTACTGCAGCATCATCAGCATGTATTATGACGTCAGAGTATATGATGACATCATAATTAGTATGCAGTATGACGTCACAATGTATTATGACGTCATAATGTATCCGCATTATGACATAACAATATATTATGAGAGCGCAACATGCAGGTATTATGAGCAATTTCTCTTACCCCAATTTGTGTCAGATCTACTGGAGCATCATGAGCATGTATTATGACGTCAGAGTATATGATGACATCATAATTAGTATGCAGTATGACGTCACAATGTATTATGACGTCATAATGTATCCGCATTATGACACCACAATACATTATGAGAGCGCAATTTGCAGGTTTCATGACCAATTTCGCTTACCCCAATTTGTGTCACATCTACTGCAGCATCATCAGCATGTATTATGACGTCAGAGTATATGATGACATCATAATTAGTATGCAGTATGACGTCACAATGTATTATGACGTCATAATGTATCCGCATTATGACATCACAATATATTATGAGAGCGCAACATGCAGGTATTATGAGCAATTTCTCTTACCCCAATTTGTGTCACATCTACTGGAGCATCATGAGCATGTATTATGACGTCAGGGTATATGATGACATCATAATTAGTATGCAGTATGACGCCACAATGTATTATGACGTCATAATGTATCCGCATTATGACTTCACAATATATTATGAGAGCGCAACATGCAGGTATTATGAGCAATTTCTCTTACCCCAATTTGTGTCACATCTACTGGAGCATCATGAGCATGTATTATGACGTCAGAGTATATGATGACAAGATAATTAGTATGCAGTATGACGTCACAATGTATTATGACGTCATAATGTATCCGCATTATGACATCACAATATATTATGAGAGCGCAATTTGCAGGTTTCATGACCAATTTCGCTTACCCCAAATTGTGTCACATCTACTGCAGCATCATCAGCATGTATTATGACGTCACAGTATATGATGACATCATAATTAGTATGCAGTATGACGTCACAATGTATTATGACGTCATAATGTATCCGCATTATGACATCACAATATATTATGAGAGCGCAATTTGCAGGTTTCATGACCAATTTCGCTTCCCCCAATTTGTGTCACATCTACTGCAGCATCATCAGCATGTATTATGACGTCAGAGTATATGATGACATCATAATTAGTATGCAGTATGATGTCACAATGTATTATGACGTCATAATGTATCCGCATTATGACATCACAATATATTATGAGAGCGCAACATGCAGGTATTATGAGCAAATTTTCTTACCCCAATTTGTGTCAAATCTACTGGAGAATCATGAGCATGTATTATGACGTCACAGTATATGATGACATCATAATTAGTATGCAGTATGACGTCACAATGTATTATGATGTCATAATGTATCCGCATTATGACATCACAATATATTATGAGAGCGCAATTTGCAGGTTTCATGACCAATTTCGCTTACCCCAATTTGTGTCACATCTACTGCAGCATCATCAGCATGTATTATGACGTCAGAGTATATGATGACATCATAATTAGTATGCAGTATGACGTCACAATGTATTATGACGTCATAATGTATCCGCATTATGACATCACAATATATTATGAGAGCGCAACATGCAGGTATTATGAGCAATTTCTCTTACCCCAATTTGTGTCACATCTACTGGAGCATCATGAGCATGTATTATGACGTCAGAGTATATGATGACATCATAATTAGTATGCAGTATGACGTCACAATGTATTATGACGTCATAATGTATCCGCATTATGACAGCACAATATATTATGAGAGCGCAATTTGCAGGTTTCATGACCAATTTCGCTTACCCCAATTTGTGTCATATCTACTGCAGCATCATCAGCATGTATTATGACGTCAGAGTATATGATGACATCATAATTAGTATGCAGTATGACGTCACAATGTATTATGACGTCATAATGTATCCGCATTATGACATCACAATATATTATGAGAGCGCAACATGCAGGTATTATGAGCAATTTCTCTTACCCCAATTTGTGTCACATCTACTGGAGCATCATGAGCATGTATTATGACGTCAGAGTATATGATGACATCATAATTAGTATGCAGTATGATGTCACAATGTATTATGACGTCATAATGTATCCGCATTATGACATCACAATATATTATGAGAGCGCAATTTGCAGGTTTCATGACCAGTTTCGCTTACCCCAATTTGTGTCACATCTACTGCAGCATCATCAGCATGTATTATGACGTCACAGTATATGATGACATCATAATTAGTATGCAGTATGATGTCACAATGTATTATGACGCCATAATGTATCCGCATTATGACATCACAATATATTATGAGAGCGCAACATGCAGGTATTATGAACAATTTCGCTTACCCCAATTTGTGTCACATCTACTGGAGCATCATGAGCATGTATTATGACGTCACAGTATATGATGACATCATAATTAGTATGCAGTATGAAGTCACAATGTATTATGACGTCATAATGTATCCGCATTATGACATCACAATATATTATGAGAGCGCAACATGAAGGTATTATGAGCAATTTCTCTTACCCCAATTTGTGTCACATCTACTGGAGCATCATGAGCATGTATTATGACGTCACAGTATATGATGACATCATAATTAGTATGCACTATGACGTCACAATGTATTATGACGTCATAATGTATTCGCATTATGACATCACAATATATTATGAGAGCGCAATTTGCAGGTTTCATGACCAATTTCGCTTACCCCAATTTGTGTCACATCTACTGGAGAATCATGAGCATGTATTATGACGTCACAGTATATGATGACATCATAATTAGTATGCAGTATGACGTCACAATGTATTATGACTTCATAATGTATCCGCATTATGACATCACAATACATTATGAGAGCGCAACATGCCGGTATTATGAGCAATTTCTCTTACCCCAATTTGTGTCACATCTACTGGAGCATCATGAGCATGTATTATGACGTCACAGTATATGATGACATCATATTTACTATGCACTATGACGTCACAATGTATTATGACGTCATAATGTATCCGCATTATGACATCACAATATATTATGAGAGCGCAACATGCAGGTATTATGAGCAATTTCTCTTACCCCAATTTGTGTCACATCTACTGGAGCATCATGAGCATGTAATATGACGTCACAGTATATGATGACATCATAATTAGCATGCACTATGACGTCACAATGTATTATGACGTCATAATATATCCACATTATGACATCACAATATATTATGAGAGCGCAATTTGCAGGTTTCATGACCAATTTCGCTTACCCCAATTTGTGTCACATCTACTGCAGCATCATCAGCATGTATTATGACGTCAGAGTATATGATGACATCATAATTAGTATGCAGTATGACGTCTCAATGTATTATGACTTCATAATATTTCCGCATTATGACATCACAATATATTATGAGAGCACAACATGCAGGTATTATGAGCAATTTCTCTTACCCCAATTTGTGTCACATCTACTGGAGCATCATGAGCATGTATTATGACGTCACAGCATATGATGACCTCATAATTAGTATGCACTATGACGTCACAATGTATTATGACGTCATAATGTATCCGCATTATGACATCACAATATATTATGAGAGCCCAACATGCAGGTATTATGAGCAATTTCTCTTGCCCCAATTTGTGTCACATCTACTGGAGCATCATGAGCATGTATTATGACGTCACAGTATATGATGACATCATAATTAGTATGCAATATGACGTCACAATGTATTATAACGTCATAATGTATCCGCATTATGACATCACAATATATTATGAGAGCGCAATTTGCAGGTTTCATGAACAATTTCGATTAACCCAATTTGTGTCACATCTACTGCAGCATCATCAGCATGTATTATGACGTCAGAGTATATAATGACATCATAATTAATATGAAGTATGACGTCACAATGTATTATGACGTCATAATGTATCCGCATTATGACATCACAATATATTATGATAGCGCAACATGCAGGTATTATAACCAATTTCTCTTGCCCCAATTTGTGTCACATCTACTGGAGCATCATGAGCATGTATTATGACGTCAGAGTATATGATGACATCATAATAATTATGCAGTATGACGTCACAATGTATTATGACGTCATAATGTATCCGCATTATGACATCACAATATATTATGAGAGCGCAATTTGCAGGTTTCATGACCAATTTCGCTTACCCCAATTTGTGTCACATCTACTGCAGCATCATCAGAATGTATTATGACGTCAGAGTATATGATGACATCATAATTAGTATGCAGTATGACGTCACAATGTATTATGACGTCATAATGTATCCGCATTATGACATCACAATATATTATGAGAGCGCAACATGCAGGTATTATGAGCAATTTCTCTTACCCCAATTTGTGTCACATCTACTGGAGCATCATGAGCATGTAATATGACGTCATAGTATATGATGACATCATAATTAGTATGCACTATGACGTCACAATGTATTATGACGTCATAATATATCCGCATTATGACATCACAATATATTATGAGAGCGCAATTTGCAGGTTTCATGACCAATTTCTCTTACCCCAATTTGTGTCACATCTACTGCAGCATCATCAGCATGTATTATGACGTCAGAGTATATGATGACATCATAATTAGTATGCAGTATGACGTCACAATGTATTATGACTTCATAATGTTTCCGCATTATGACATCACAATATATTATGGGAGCACAACAAGCAGGTATTATGAGCAATTTCTCTTACCCCAATTTGTGTCACATCTACTGGAGCATCATGAACATGTATTATGACGTCACAGCATATGATGACATCATAATTAGTATGCACTATGACGTCACAATGTATTATGACGTCATAACGTATCCGCATTACGACATCACAATATATTATGAGAGCGCAGCATGCAGGTATTATGAGCAATTTCTCTTGCCCCAATTTGTGTCACATCTACTGGAGCATCATGAGCATGTATTATGACATCACAGTATATGATGACATCATAATTAGTATGCACTAGGACGTCACAATGTATTATGACGTCATAATGTATCCGCATTATGACATCACAATATATTATGAGAGCGCAATTTGCAGGTTTCATGACCAATTTCGCTTACCCCAATTTGTGTCACATCTACTACAGCATCATCAGCATGTATTATGACGTCAGAGTATATGATGACATCATAATCAGTATGCAGTATGACGTCACAATGTATTATGACGTCATAATGTATCCGCATTATGACATCACAATATATTATGAGAGCGCAACATGCAGGTATTATGAGCAATTTCTCTTGCCCCAATTTGTGTCACATCTACTGGAGAACCATGAGCATGTATTATGACGTCACAGTATATGATGACATCATTATTAGTGTGCAGTATGATGTCACAATGTATTCTGACGTCATTATGTATCCGCATTATGACATCACAATATATTATGAGAGCGCAACATGCAGGTATTATGAGCAATTTCTCTTACCCCAATTTGTGTCACATCTACTGGAGCATGATGAGCATGTATTATGACGTCACAGTATATGATGACATCATAATTAGTATGCAGTATGACGTCAAAATTTATTATGACGTCATAATGTATCCGCATTATGACATCAAAATATATTATGAGAGCGCAACATGCAGGAATTATGAGCAATTTCTCTTGCCCCAATTTGTGTTACATCTACTGGAGCATCCTGAGCATGTATTATGACATCACAGTATATGATGACATCATAATTAGTATGCACTATGATGTCACAATGTATTATGAGGTCATAATGTATCCGCATTATGACACCACAATATATTATGAGAGCGCAATTCGCAGGTTTCATGACCAATTTCGCTTACCCCAATTTGTGTCACATCTACTGCAGCATCATCAGCATGTATTATGACGTCAGAGTATATGATGACATCATAATTAGTATGAAATATGACGTCACAATGTATTATGACGTCATAATGTATCCGCATTATGACATCACAATATATTATGAGAGCGCAACATGCAGGTATTATGAGCAATTTCTCTTGCCCCAATTTGTGTCACATCTACTGGAGCATCATGAGTATGTAGTATGACGTCAGAGTATATGATGTCATCATAATTAGTATGCAGTATGACGTCACAATGTATTATGACGTCATAATGTATCCGCATTATGACATCACAATATTTTATGAGAGCGCAACATGCAGGTATTATGAGCAATTTCTCTTACCCCAATTTGTGTCACATCTACTGGAGAACCATCAGCATGTATTATGACGTCACAGTATATGATGACATCATAATTAGTATGCAGTATGATGTCACAATGTATTCTGACGTCAAAATGTATCCGCATTATGACATCACAATATATTATGAGAGCGCAACTTGCAGGTATTATGAGCAATTTCTCTTACCACAATTTGTGTCACATCTACTGGAGCATCATGAGCATGTATTATGACGTCACAGTATATGATGACATCATAATTATTATGCAGTATGACGTCACAATTTATTATGACGTCATAATGTATCCGCATTATGACATCACAATACATTATGAGAGCGCAATTTGCAGGTTTCATGATCAATTTCGCTTACCCCAATTTGTGTCACATCTACTGCAGCATCATCAGCATGTATTATGACGTCAGAGTATATGATGACATCATAATTAGTATGCAGTATGATGTCACAATGTATTATGACGTCATAAGGTATCCGCATTATGACATCACAATATATTATGAGAGCGCAACATGCAGGTATTATGAGCAAATTTTCTTACCCCAATTTGTGTCAAATCTACTGGAGAATAATGAGCATGTATTATGACGTCACAGTATATGATGACATCATAATTAGTATGCCTTATGACGTCACAATGTATTATGACGTCATAATGTATCCGCATTATGACATCACAATATATTATGAGAGCGCAATTTGCAGGTTTCATGACCAATTTCGCTTACCCCAATTTGTGTCACATCTACTGCAGCATCATCAGCATGTATTATGACGTCAGAGTATATGATGACATCATAATTAGTATGCAGTATGACGTCACAATGTATTATGACGTCATAATGTATCCGCATTATGACATCACAATATATTATGAGAGCGCAACATGCAGGTATTATGAGCAATTTCTCTTGCCCCAATTTGTGTCACATCTACTGGAGCATCATGAGCATGTATTATGGTGTCACAGTATATGATGACATCATAATTAGTATGCAGTATGACGACACAATGTGTTATGACGTCATAATGTATCCGCATTATGACATCACAATATATTATGAGAGCGCAATTTGCAGGTTTTATGACCAATTTCGCTTACCCCAATTTGTGTCATATCTACTGGAGCGTCATGAGCATGTATTATGACATCACAGTATATGATGACATCATAATTAGTATGCAGTATGACGTCCCAATGTATTATGACGTCATAATGTATCCGCATTATGACATCACAATTTATTGTGAGAGCGCAACATGCAGGTATTATGAGCAATTTCTCTTACCCCAATTTGTGTCATATCTACTGGAGCATCAAGAGCATGTATTATGACGTCACAGTATATGATGACATCATAATTAGTATGCACTATGACGTCACAATATATTATGACGTCAAAATGTATCCGCATTATGACATCACAATATATTATGAGAGCGCAATTTGCAGGTTTTATGACCAATTTCGCTTACCCCAATTTGTGTCACATCTACTGGAGCATCATGAGCATGTGTTATGACGTCACAGTATATGATGACATCATAATTAGTATGCAGTATGACGTCACAATGTAATATGACGTCATAATGTATCCGCATTATGACATCACAATACATTATTAGAGCGCAACATGCAGATATTATGAGCAATTTCTTTTACCCCAATTTGTGTCACATCTACTGGAGCATCATGAGCATGTATTATGACGTCACAGTATATGATGACATCATAATTAGTATGCAGTATGACGTCACAATATATTATGACGTCATAATGTATCCGCATTATGACATCACAATATATTATGAGAGCGTAATTTGCAGGTTTCATGACAAATTTCGCTTACCCCGATTTGTGTCACATCTACTGCAGCATCATCAGCATGTATTATGACGTCAGAGTATATGATGACATCATAATTAGTATGCAGTATGACGTCACAATGTATTATGACGTCATAATGTATCCGCATTATGACATCACAATATATTATGAGAGCGCAACATGCAGGTATTATGAGCAATTTCTCTTGCCCCAATTTGTGTCACATCTACTGGAGCATCATGAGCATGTATTATGACATCACAGTATATGATGACATCATAATTAGTATGCACTATGACGTCACAATGTATTATGACGTCATAATATATCCGCATTATGACATCACAATATATTATGAGAGCGCAACATGCAGGTATTATGAGCAATTTCTCTTACCCCAATTTGTGTCACATCTACTGAAGCATCATGAGCATGAATTATGACGTCACAGTATATGATGACATCATAATTAGTATGCACTATGACATCACAATGTATTATGACGTCATAATGTATCCGCATTATGACATCACAATATATTATGAGAGCGCAATTTGCAGGTTTTATGACAAATTTCGCTTACCCCTATTTGTGTCACATCTACTGCAGCATCATCAGCATGTATTATGACGTCAGAGTATATGATGACATCATAATTAGTATGCAGTATGACGTCACAATATATTATGACGTCATAATGTAGCCGCATTATGACATCACAATATATTATGAGAGCGCAACATGCAGGTTTTATGAGCAATTTCTCTTGCCCCAATTTGTGTCACACCTACTGGAGCATCATGAGCATGTATTATGGCGTCACAGTATATGATGACATCATAATTAGTATGCAGTATGACATCACAATATATTATGAGAGCGCAATTTGCAGGTTTCATGACCAATTTCGCTTACCCCAATTTGTTTCACATCTACTGCAGCATCATCAGCATGTATTATGACGTCAGAGTATATGATCACATCATAATTAGTATGCAGTATGATGTCACAATGTATTATGACGTCATAATGTATCTGCATTATGACATCACAATATATTATGAGAGCGCAACATGCAGGTGTTATGAGCAATTTCTCTTACCAGTTTTTGTGTCACATCTACTGGAGCATCATGAGCATGTATTATGACATAACAGTATATGATGACATCATAATTAGTATGCACTATGAAGTCACAATATATTATGACGTCATAATGTATCCGCATTATGACATCACAATATAATATGAGAGCGCAACATGCAGGTATTATGACCAATTCCGCTTACCCCAATTTGTGTCACATCTACTGGAGCATCATGAGCATGTATTATGATGTCACAGTATATGATGAAATCATAATTAGTATGCAGTATGACGTCACAATGTGTTATGCCGTCATAATGTATCCGCATTACGACATCACTATATATTATGAGACGCAACATGCAGGTATTATGAGCAATGTCTCTTTCCCCAATTTGTGTCACATCTACTGGAGCATCATGAGCATGTATTATGACGTCACAGTATATGATGACATCATAATTAGTATGTACTATGATGTCACAATGTATTATGACGTCATAATGTATCCGCATTATGACATCACAATATATTTTGAGAGCGCAACATGAAGGTATTATGAGCAATTTCTCTTACCCCAATTTGTTTCACATCTACTGCAGCATCATCAGCATGTATTATGACGTCACAGTATATGATGACATCATATTTAGTATGCAGTATGACGTCACAATGTATTATGACGTCATAATGTATCCGCATTATGACATCACAATATATTATGAGAGCGCAACATGAAGGTATTATGACCAATTTCGCTTACCCCAATTTGTGTCACATCTACTGGAGCATCATGAGCATGTATTATGACGTCACAGTATATGATGACATCATAATTAGTATGCAGTATGAAGTCAGAAAGCATTATGACGTCATAATGTATCCGCATTATGACATCACAATATATTATGAGAGCGCAACATGCAGGTATTATGAGCAATTTCTCTTACCCCAATTTGTGTCACATCTACTGGAGCATCATGAGCATGTATTATGATGTCACAGTATATGATGACATCATAATTAGTATGCAGTATGACGTCACAATGTATTATGACGTCATAATGTATCCGCATTATGACATCACAATATATTATGAGAGCGCAATTTGCAGGTTTCATGACCAATTTCGCTTACCCCAATTTGTGTCACATATACTGCAGCATCATCAGCATGTATTATGACGTCAGTGTATATCATGACATCATAATTAGTATGCAGTATGACGTCACAATGTATTATGACGTCATAATGTATCCGCATTATGACATCACAATATATTATGAGAGCGCAACATGCAGGTATTATGAGCAATTTCTCTTACCCCAATTTGTGTCAAATCTACTGGAGAATCATGAGCATGTATTATGACGTCACACTATATGATGACATCATAATTAGTATGCACTATGACGTCACAATGTATTATGACGTCATAATGTATCCACATTATGACATCACAATATTTTATGAGAGCGCAATTTGCAAGTTTCATGACCAATTTCGCTTACCCCAATTTGTGTCACATCTACTGCAGCATCATCAGCATGTATTATGACGTCAGAGTATATGATGACATCATAATTAGTATGCAGTATGACATCACAATGTATTATGACGTACTAATGTATCCGCATTATGACATCACAATATATTATGAGAGCACAACATGCAGGTATTATGAGCAATTTCTCTTACCCCAATTTGTGTCACATCTACTGGAGCATCATGAGCATGTATTATGACGTCACAGTATATGATGACATCATAATTAGTATGCACTATGACGTCACAATGTATTATGACGTCATAATGTATCCGCATTATGACATCACAATATATTATGAGAGCGCAACATGCAGGTATTATGAGCAATTTCTGTTTCCCCAATTTGTGTCACATGTACTGCAGCATCATCAGCATGTATTATGACGTCAGAGTATATGATGACATCATAATTAGTATGCAGTATGACGTCACAATATATTATGACGTCATAATGTATCCGCATTATGACATCACAATATATTATGAGAGCGCAACTTGCAGGTATTATGAGCAATTTCTCTTACCCCAATTTGTGTCACATCTACTGGAGCATCATGAGCATGTATTATGACGTCACAGTATATGATGACATCATAATTAGTATGCACTATGATGTCACAATGTATTATGACGTCATAATGTATCCGCATTATGACATCACAATACATTATGAGAGCGCAGTTTGCATGTTTTATGACCAATTTCGCTTACCCCAATTTGTGTCACATCTACTGGAGCGTCATGAGCATGTATTATGACATCACAGTATATGATGACATCATAATTAGTATGCAGTATGACGTCACAATATATTATGACGTCATAATGTATCCGCATTATGACATCACAATTTATTGTGAGAGTGCAACATGCAGGTATTATGAGCAATTTCTCTTACCCCAATTTGTGTCATATCTACTGGAGCATCAAGATCATGTATTATGACGTCACAGTATATGATGACATCATAATTACTATGCACTATGACGTCACAATGTATTATGACGTCATAATGTATCCGCATTATGACATCACTATATATTATGAGAGCGCAACATACAGTAATTGTGACCGATTTCTCTTACCCAAATTTGTTTCACATCTACTGGAGCATCATGAGAATGTATTATGACGTCACAGTATATGATGACATAATAATTAGTATGCACTATGACGTCACAATGTATTATGACGTCATAATGTATCCGCATTATGGCAACACAATATATTATGAGAGCGCAATTTGCAGCAATTATGACCAATTTCGCTTACCCCAATTTGTGTCACATCTACTGGAGCGTCATGAGCATGTATTATGACATCACAGTATATGATGACATCATAATTAGTATGCAGTATGAAGTCAGAAAGTATTATGACGTCATAATGTATCCGCATTATGACATCACAATATATTATGAGAGCGCAACATGCAGGTATTATGAGCAATTTCTCTTACCCCAATTTGTGTCACATCTACTGGAGCATCATGAGCATGTATTATGACGTCACAGTATATGATGACATCATAATTAGTATGCAGTATGACGTCACAATGTATTATGACGTCATAATGTATCCGCATTATAACATCACAATATATTATGAGAGCGCAATTTGCAGGTTTTATGACCAATTTCGCTTACCCCAAATTGTGTCACATCTACTGGAGCATCATGAGCATGATTTATGACGTCACAGTATATGATGACATCATAATTAGTATGTAGTATGACGTCACAATGTATTATGATGTTATAATATATCCGCATTATGACATCACAATGTATTATGAGAGCGCAACATGCAGGTATTATGACCAATTTCTCTTACCCCAATTTGTGTCACATCTACTGTAGCATTCATGACCATGAATTATGACGTCACAGTATATGATGACATCATAATTAGTATGCAGTATGACGTCACAATGTAATATGCCGTCATAATGTATCCGCATTATGACATCACAATATATTATGAGAGCGCAACATGCAGGTATTATGAGCAATTTCTCGTACCCCAATTTGTGTCACATCAACTGGAGCATCATGAGCATGTATTATGTCGTCACAGTATATGATGACATCATAATTAGTATGCAGTATGACGTCACAATGTATTATGACGTCATAATGTATCCGCATTATGACATCACAATATGTTATGAGAGCGCAACATGCAGGTATTATGAGCAATTTCTCTTACCCCAATTTGTGTCACATCTACTGGAGCATGATGAGCATGTATTATGACGTCACAGTATATGATGACATCATAATTAGTATGCTGTATGACGTCACAATTTATTATGACGTCATAATGTATCCGCATTATGACATCAAAATATATTATGAGAGCGCAACATGCAGGAATTATGAGCAATTTCTCTTGCCCCAATTTGTGTCACATCTACTGGAGCATCCTGAGCATGTATTATGACATCACAGTATATGATGACATCATAATTAGTATGCACTATGATGTCACAATGTATTATGACGTCATAATGTATCCGCATTATGACACCACAATATATTATGAGAGCGCAATTTGCAGGTTTCATGACCAATTTCGCTTACCCCAATTTGTGTCACATCTACTGCAGCATCATCAGCATGTATTATGTCGTCAGAGTATATGATGACATCATAATTAGTATGAAATATGACGTCACAATGTATTATGACGTCATAATGTATCCGCATTATGACATCACAATATATTATGAGAGCACAACATGCAGGTGTTATGACCAATTTCGCTTACCCCAATTTGTGTCACATCTACTGGAGCATCATGAGCATGTATTATGATGTCACAGTATATGATGACATCATAATTAGTATGCACTATGAAGTCACAATGTATTATGACGTCATAATATATCCGCATTATGACATCACAATATATTATGAGAGCGCAACATGCAGGTATTATGAGCAATTTCTCTTACCACAATTTGTGTCACATCTACTGGAGCATCATGAGCATGTATTATGACGTCACAGTACATGATGACATCATAATTAGTATGCAGTATGACGTCACAATGTATTATGACGTCATAATGTATCCGCATTATGACAGCACAATATATTATGAGAGCGCAATTTGCAGGTTTCATGACCAATTTCGCTTACCCCAATTTGTGTCACATCTACTGCAGCATCATCAGCATGTATTATGACGTCAGAGTATATGATGACATCATAATTAGTATGCAGTATGATGTCACAATGTATTATGACGTCATAATGTATCCGCATTATGACATCACAATATATTATGAGACCGCAACATGCAGGTATTATGACCAATTTCGCTTACCCCAATTTGTGTCACATCTACTGGAGCATCATGAGCATGTATTATGACGTCACAGTATATGATGACATCATAATTAGTATGCAGTATGACGTCACAATGTATTATGACGTCATAATGTATCCGCATTATGACAGCACAATATATTATGAGAGCGCAACATGCAGGTATTATGAGCAATTTCTCTTACCCCAATTTGTGTCACATCTACTGGAGAATCATGAGCATGTATTATGACGTCACAGTATATGATGACATCATAATTAGTATGCAGTATGACGTCACAATGTATTATGACTTCATAATGTATCCGCATTATGACATCACAATATATTATGAGAGCGCAACATGCAGGTATTATGAGCAATTTCTCTTACCCCAATTTGTGTCACATCTACTGGAGCATCATCAGCATGTATTATGACGTCAGAGTATATGATGACATCATAATTAGTATGCAAAATGACGTCACAATGTATTATGACGTCATAATGTATCCGCATTATGACATCACAATATATAATGAGAGCGCAATTTGCAGGTTTCATGACCAATTTCGCTTACCCCAATTTGTGTCACATCTACTGCAGCATCATCAGCATGTATTATGACGTCAGAGTATATGATGACATCATAATTAGTATGCAGTATGATGTCACAATGTATTATGACGTCATAATGTATCCGCATTATGACAGCACAATATATTATGAGAGCGCAACATGCAGGTATTATTACCAATTTCGCTTACCCCAATTTGTGTCACATCTACTGGAGCATCATGAGCATGTATTATGACGTCACAGTATATGATGACATCATAATTAGTATGCAGTATGAAGACACAATGTATTATGACGTCATAATATATCCGCATTATGACATCACAATATATTATGAGAGCGCAACATGCAGGTATTATGAGCAATTTCTCTTACCCCAATTTGTGTCACATCTACTGGAGCATCATGAGCATGTATTATGACATCACAGTATATGATGACATCATAATTAGTATGCAGTATGATGTCACAATGTATTATGACGTCATAATGTATCCGCATTATGACAGCACAATATATTATGAGAGCGCAATTTGCAGGTTTCATGACCAATTTCGCTTACCCCAATTTGTGTCACATCTACTGCAGCATCATCAGCATGTATTATGACGTCAGAGTATATGATGACATCATAATTAGTATGCATTATGACGTCACAATGTATTATGACGTCATAATGTATCCGCATTATGACATCACAATATATTATGAGAGCGCAATTTGCAGGTTTCATGACCAATTTCGCTTACCCCAATTTGTGTCACATCTACTGCAGCATCATCAGCATGTATTATGACATCACAGTATATGATGACATCATAATTAGTATGCAGTATGATGTCACAATGTATTATGACGTCATAATGTATCCGCATTAAGACATCACAATATATTTTGAGAGCGCAACATGCAGGTATTATGAGCAATTTCTCTTACCCCAATTTGTGTCACATCTACTGGAGCATCATGAGCATGTATTATGACGTCAGAGTATATGATGACATCATAATTAGTATGCAGTATGATGTCACAATGTATTATGACGTCATAATGTATCCGCATTATGACATCACAATATATTATGAGAGCGCAATTTGCAGGTTTCATGACCCATTTCGCTTACCCCAATTTGTGTCACATCTACTGCAGCATCATCAGCATGTATTATGACGTCAGAGTATATGATGACATCATAATTAGTATGCAGTATGACATCACAATGTATTATGACGTACTAATGTATCCGCATTATGACATCACAATATATTATGAGAGCACAACATGCAGGTATTATGAGCAATTTCTCTTACCCCAATTTGTGTCACATCTACTGGAGCATCATGAGCATGTATTATGACGTCACAGTATATGATGACATCATAATTAGTATGCACTATGACGTCACAATGTATTATGACGTCATAATGTATCCGCATTATGACATCACAATATATTATGAGAGCGCAACATGCAGGTATTATGAGCAATTTCTGTTTCCCCAATTTGTGTCACATGTACTGCAGCATCATCAGCATGTATTATGACGTCAGAGTATATGATGACATCATAATTAGTATGCAGTATGACGTCACAATATATTATGACGTCATAATGTATCCGCATTATGACATCACAATATATTATGAGAGCGCAACTTGCAGGTATTATGAGCAATTTCTCTTACCCCAATTTGTGTCACATCTACTGGAGCATCATGAGCATGTATTATGACGTCACAGTATATGATGACATCATAATTAGTATGCACTATGATGTCACAATGTATTATGACGTCATAATGTATCCGCATTATGACATCACAATACATTATGAGAGCGCAGTTTGCATGTTTTATGACCAATTTCGCTTACCCCAATTTGTGTCACATCTACTGGAGCGTCATGAGCATGTATTATGACATCACAGTATATGATGACATCATAATTAGTATGCAGTATGACGTCACAATATATTATGACGTCATAATGTATCCGCATTATGACATCACAATTTATTGTGAGAGTGCAACATGCAGGTATTATGAGCAATTTCTCTTACCCCAATTTGTGTCATATCTACTGGAGCATCAAGATCATGTATTATGACGTCACAGTATATGATGACATCATAATTACTATGCACTATGACGTCACAATGTATTATGACGTCATAATGTATCCGCATTATGACATCACTATATATTATGAGAGCGCAACATACAGTAATTGTGACCGATTTCTCTTACCCAAATTTGTTTCACATCTACTGGAGCATCATGAGAATGTATTATGACGTCACAGTATATGATGACATAATAATTAGTATGCACTATGACGTCACAATGTATTATGACGTCATAATGTATCCGCATTATGGCAACACAATATATTATGAGAGCGCAATTTGCAGCAATTATGACCAATTTCGCTTACCCCAATTTGTGTCACATCTACTGGAGCGTCATGAGCATGTATTATGACATCACAGTATATGATGACATCATAATTAGTATGCAGTATGAAGTCAGAAAGTATTATGACGTCATAATGTATCCGCATTATGACATCACAATATATTATGAGAGCGCAACATGCAGGTATTATGAGCAATTTCTCTTACCCCAATTTGTGTCACATCTACTGGAGCATCATGAGCATGTATTATGACGTCACAGTATATGATGACATCATAATTAGTATGCAGTATGACGTCACAATGTATTATGACGTCATAATGTATCCGCATTATAACATCACAATATATTATGAGAGCGCAATTTGCAGGTTTTATGACCAATTTCGCTTACCCCAAATTGTGTCACATCTACTGGAGCATCATGAGCATGATTTATGACGTCACAGTATATGATGACATCATAATTAGTATGTAGTATGACGTCACAATGTATTATGATGTTATAATATATCCGCATTATGACATCACAATGTATTATGAGAGCGCAACATGCAGGTATTATGACCAATTTCTCTTACCCCAATTTGTGTCACATCTACTGTAGCATTCATGACCATGAATTATGACGTCACAGTATATGATGACATCATAATTAGTATGCAGTATGACGTCACAATGTAATATGCCGTCATAATGTATCCGCATTATGACATCACAATATATTATGAGAGCGCAACATGCAGGTATTATGAGCAATTTCTCGTACCCCAATTTGTGTCACATCAACTGGAGCATCATGAGCATGTATTATGTCGTCACAGTATATGATGACATCATAATTAGTATGCAGTATGACGTCACAATGTATTATGACGTCATAATGTATCCGCATTATGACATCACAATATGTTATGAGAGCGCAACATGCAGGTATTATGAGCAATTTCTCTTACCCCAATTTGTGTCACATCTACTGGAGCATGATGAGCATGTATTATGACGTCACAGTATATGATGACATCATAATTAGTATGCTGTATGACGTCACAATTTATTATGACGTCATAATGTATCCGCATTATGACATCAAAATATATTATGAGAGCGCAACATGCAGGAATTATGAGCAATTTCTCTTGCCCCAATTTGTGTCACATCTACTGGAGCATCCTGAGCATGTATTATGACATCACAGTATATGATGACATCATAATTAGTATGCACTATGATGTCACAATGTATTATGACGTCATAATGTATCCGCATTATGACACCACAATATATTATGAGAGCGCAATTTGCAGGTTTCATGACCAATTTCGCTTACCCCAATTTGTGTCACATCTACTGCAGCATCATCAGCATGTATTATGTCGTCAGAGTATATGATGACATCATAATTAGTATGAAATATGACGTCACAATGTATTATGACGTCATAATGTATCCGCATTATGACATCACAATATATTATGAGAGCACAACATGCAGGTGTTATGACCAATTTCGCTTACCCCAATTTGTGTCACATCTACTGGAGCATCATGAGCATGTATTATGATGTCACAGTATATGATGACATCATAATTAGTATGCACTATGAAGTCACAATGTATTATGACGTCATAATATATCCGCATTATGACATCACAATATATTATGAGAGCGCAACATGCAGGTATTATGAGCAATTTCTCTTACCACAATTTGTGTCACATCTACTGGAGCATCATGAGCATGTATTATGACGTCACAGTACATGATGACATCATAATTAGTATGCAGTATGACGTCACAATGTATTATGACGTCATAATGTATCCGCATTATGACAGCACAATATATTATGAGAGCGCAATTTGCAGGTTTCATGACCAATTTCGCTTACCCCAATTTGTGTCACATCTACTGCAGCATCATCAGCATGTATTATGACGTCAGAGTATATGATGACATCATAATTAGTATGCAGTATGATGTCACAATGTATTATGACGTCATAATGTATCCGCATTATGACATCACAATATATTATGAGACCGCAACATGCAGGTATTATGACCAATTTCGCTTACCCCAATTTGTGTCACATCTACTGGAGCATCATGAGCATGTATTATGACGTCACAGTATATGATGACATCATAATTAGTATGCAGTATGACGTCACAATGTATTATGACGTCATAATGTATCCGCATTATGACAGCACAATATATTATGAGAGCGCAACATGCAGGTATTATGAGCAATTTCTCTTACCCCAATTTGTGTCACATCTACTGGAGAATCATGAGCATGTATTATGACGTCACAGTATATGATGACATCATAATTAGTATGCAGTATGACGTCACAATGTATTATGACTTCATAATGTATCCGCATTATGACATCACAATATATTATGAGAGCGCAACATGCAGGTATTATGAGCAATTTCTCTTACCCCAATTTGTGTCACATCTACTGGAGCATCATCAGCATGTATTATGACGTCAGAGTATATGATGACATCATAATTAGTATGCAAAATGACGTCACAATGTATTATGACGTCATAATGTATCCGCATTATGACATCACAATATATAATGAGAGCGCAATTTGCAGGTTTCATGACCAATTTCGCTTACCCCAATTTGTGTCACATCTACTGCAGCATCATCAGCATGTATTATGACGTCAGAGTATATGATGACATCATAATTAGTATGCAGTATGATGTCACAATGTATTATGACGTCATAATGTATCCGCATTATGACAGCACAATATATTATGAGAGCGCAACATGCAGGTATTATTACCAATTTCGCTTACCCCAATTTGTGTCACATCTACTGGAGCATCATGAGCATGTATTATGACGTCACAGTATATGATGACATCATAATTAGTATGCAGTATGAAGACACAATGTATTATGACGTCATAATATATCCGCATTATGACATCACAATATATTATGAGAGCGCAACATGCAGGTATTATGAGCAATTTCTCTTACCCCAATTTGTGTCACATCTACTGGAGCATCATGAGCATGTATTATGACATCACAGTATATGATGACATCATAATTAGTATGCAGTATGATGTCACAATGTATTATGACGTCATAATGTATCCGCATTATGACAGCACAATATATTATGAGAGCGCAATTTGCAGGTTTCATGACCAATTTCGCTTACCCCAATTTGTGTCACATCTACTGCAGCATCATCAGCATGTATTATGACGTCAGAGTATATGATGACATCATAATTAGTATGCATTATGACGTCACAATGTATTATGACGTCATAATGTATCCGCATTATGACATCACAATATATTATGAGAGCGCAATTTGCAGGTTTCATGACCAATTTCGCTTACCCCAATTTGTGTCACATCTACTGCAGCATCATCAGCATGTATTATGACATCACAGTATATGATGACATCATAATTAGTATGCAGTATGATGTCACAATGTATTATGACGTCATAATGTATCCGCATTAAGACATCACAATATATTTTGAGAGCGCAACATGCAGGTATTATGAGCAATTTCTCTTACCCCAATTTGTGTCACATCTACTGGAGCATCATGAGCATGTATTATGACGTCAGAGTATATGATGACATCATAATTAGTATGCAGTATGATGTCACAATGTATTATGACGTCATAATGTATCCGCATTATGACATCACAATATATTATGAGAGCGCAATTTGCAGGTTTCATGACCCATTTCGCTTACCCCAATTTGTGTCACATCTACTGCAGCATCATCAGCATGTATTATGACGTCAGAGTATATGATGACATCATAATTAGTATGCAGTATGACATCACAATGTATTATGACGTACTAATGTATCCGCATTATGACATCACAATATATTATGAGAGCACAACATGCAGGTATTATGAGCAATTTCTCTTACCCCAATTTGTGTCACATCTACTGGAGCATCATGAGCATGTATTATGACGTCACAGTATATGATGACATCATAATTAGTATGCACTATGACGTCACAATGTATTATGACGTCATAATGTATCCGCATTATGACATCACAATATATTATGAGAGCGCAACATGCAGGTATTATGAGCAATTTCTGTTTCCCCAATTTGTGTCACATGTACTGCAGCATCATCAGCATGTATTATGACGTCAGAGTATATGATGACATCATAATTAGTATGCAGTATGACGTCACAATATATTATGACGTCATAATGTATCCGCATTATGACATCACAATATATTATGAGAGCGCAACTTGCAGGTATTATGAGCAATTTCTCTTACCCCAATTTGTGTCACATCTACTGGAGCATCATGAGCATGTATTATGACGTCACAGTATATGATGACATCATAATTAGTATGCACTATGATGTCACAATGTATTATGACGTCATAATGTATCCGCATTATGACATCACAATACATTATGAGAGCGCAGTTTGCATGTTTTATGACCAATTTCGCTTACCCCAATTTGTGTCACATCTACTGGAGCGTCATGAGCATGTATTATGACATCACAGTATATGATGACATCATAATTAGTATGCAGTATGACGTCACAATATATTATGACGTCATAATGTATCCGCATTATGACATCACAATTTATTGTGAGAGTGCAACATGCAGGTATTATGAGCAATTTCTCTTACCCCAATTTGTGTCATATCTACTGGAGCATCAAGATCATGTATTATGACGTCACAGTATATGATGACATCATAATTACTATGCACTATGACGTCACAATGTATTATGACGTCATAATGTATCCGCATTATGACATCACTATATATTATGAGAGCGCAACATACAGTAATTGTGACCGATTTCTCTTACCCAAATTTGTTTCACATCTACTGGAGCATCATGAGAATGTATTATGACGTCACAGTATATGATGACATAATAATTAGTATGCACTATGACGTCACAATGTATTATGACGTCATAATGTATCCGCATTATGGCAACACAATATATTATGAGAGCGCAATTTGCAGCAATTATGACCAATTTCGCTTACCCCAATTTGTGTCACATCTACTGGAGCGTCATGAGCATGTATTATGACATCACAGTATATGATGACATCATAATTAGTATGCAGTATGAAGTCAGAAAGTATTATGACGTCATAATGTATCCGCATTATGACATCACAATATATTATGAGAGCGCAACATGCAGGTATTATGAGCAATTTCTCTTACCCCAATTTGTGTCACATCTACTGGAGCATCATGAGCATGTATTATGACGTCACAGTATATGATGACATCATAATTAGTATGCAGTATGACGTCACAATGTATTATGACGTCATAATGTATCCGCATTATAACATCACAATATATTATGAGAGCGCAATTTGCAGGTTTTATGACCAATTTCGCTTACCCCAAATTGTGTCACATCTACTGGAGCATCATGAGCATGATTTATGACGTCACAGTATATGATGACATCATAATTAGTATGTAGTATGACGTCACAATGTATTATGATGTTATAATATATCCGCATTATGACATCACAATGTATTATGAGAGCGCAACATGCAGGTATTATGACCAATTTCTCTTACCCCAATTTGTGTCACATCTACTGTAGCATTCATGACCATGAATTATGACGTCACAGTATATGATGACATCATAATTAGTATGCAGTATGACGTCACAATGTAATATGCCGTCATAATGTATCCGCATTATGACATCACAATATATTATGAGAGCGCAACATGCAGGTATTATGAGCAATTTCTCGTACCCCAATTTGTGTCACATCAACTGGAGCATCATGAGCATGTATTATGTCGTCACAGTATATGATGACATCATAATTAGTATGCAGTATGACGTCACAATGTATTATGACGTCATAATGTATCCGCATTATGACATCACAATATGTTATGAGAGCGCAACATGCAGGTATTATGAGCAATTTCTCTTACCCCAATTTGTGTCACATCTACTGGAGCATGATGAGCATGTATTATGACGTCACAGTATATGATGACATCATAATTAGTATGCTGTATGACGTCACAATTTATTATGACGTCATAATGTATCCGCATTATGACATCAAAATATATTATGAGAGCGCAACATGCAGGAATTATGAGCAATTTCTCTTGCCCCAATTTGTGTCACATCTACTGGAGCATCCTGAGCATGTATTATGACATCACAGTATATGATGACATCATAATTAGTATGCACTATGATGTCACAATGTATTATGACGTCATAATGTATCCGCATTATGACACCACAATATATTATGAGAGCGCAATTTGCAGGTTTCATGACCAATTTCGCTTACCCCAATTTGTGTCACATCTACTGCAGCATCATCAGCATGTATTATGTCGTCAGAGTATATGATGACATCATAATTAGTATGAAATATGACGTCACAATGTATTATGACGTCATAATGTATCCGCATTATGACATCACAATATATTATGAGAGCACAACATGCAGGTGTTATGACCAATTTCGCTTACCCCAATTTGTGTCACATCTACTGGAGCATCATGAGCATGTATTATGATGTCACAGTATATGATGACATCATAATTAGTATGCACTATGAAGTCACAATGTATTATGACGTCATAATATATCCGCATTATGACATCACAATATATTATGAGAGCGCAACATGCAGGTATTATGAGCAATTTCTCTTACCACAATTTGTGTCACATCTACTGGAGCATCATGAGCATGTATTATGACGTCACAGTACATGATGACATCATAATTAGTATGCAGTATGACGTCACAATGTATTATGACGTCATAATGTATCCGCATTATGACAGCACAATATATTATGAGAGCGCAATTTGCAGGTTTCATGACCAATTTCGCTTACCCCAATTTGTGTCACATCTACTGCAGCATCATCAGCATGTATTATGACGTCAGAGTATATGATGACATCATAATTAGTATGCAGTATGATGTCACAATGTATTATGACGTCATAATGTATCCGCATTATGACATCACAATATATTATGAGACCGCAACATGCAGGTATTATGACCAATTTCGCTTACCCCAATTTGTGTCACATCTACTGGAGCATCATGAGCATGTATTATGACGTCACAGTATATGATGACATCATAATTAGTATGCAGTATGACGTCACAATGTATTATGACGTCATAATGTATCCGCATTATGACAGCACAATATATTATGAGAGCGCAACATGCAGGTATTATGAGCAATTTCTCTTACCCCAATTTGTGTCACATCTACTGGAGAATCATGAGCATGTATTATGACGTCACAGTATATGATGACATCATAATTAGTATGCAGTATGACGTCACAATGTATTATGACTTCATAATGTATCCGCATTATGACATCACAATATATTATGAGAGCGCAACATGCAGGTATTATGAGCAATTTCTCTTACCCCAATTTGTGTCACATCTACTGGAGCATCATCAGCATGTATTATGACGTCAGAGTATATGATGACATCATAATTAGTATGCAAAATGACGTCACAATGTATTATGACGTCATAATGTATCCGCATTATGACATCACAATATATAATGAGAGCGCAATTTGCAGGTTTCATGACCAATTTCGCTTACCCCAATTTGTGTCACATCTACTGCAGCATCATCAGCATGTATTATGACGTCAGAGTATATGATGACATCATAATTAGTATGCAGTATGATGTCACAATGTATTATGACGTCATAATGTATCCGCATTATGACAGCACAATATATTATGAGAGCGCAACATGCAGGTATTATTACCAATTTCGCTTACCCCAATTTGTGTCACATCTACTGGAGCATCATGAGCATGTATTATGACGTCACAGTATATGATGACATCATAATTAGTATGCAGTATGAAGACACAATGTATTATGACGTCATAATATATCCGCATTATGACATCACAATATATTATGAGAGCGCAACATGCAGGTATTATGAGCAATTTCTCTTACCCCAATTTGTGTCACATCTACTGGAGCATCATGAGCATGTATTATGACATCACAGTATATGATGACATCATAATTAGTATGCAGTATGATGTCACAATGTATTATGACGTCATAATGTATCCGCATTATGACAGCACAATATATTATGAGAGCGCAATTTGCAGGTTTCATGACCAATTTCGCTTACCCCAATTTGTGTCACATCTACTGCAGCATCATCAGCATGTATTATGACGTCAGAGTATATGATGACATCATAATTAGTATGCATTATGACGTCACAATGTATTATGACGTCATAATGTATCCGCATTATGACATCACAATATATTATGAGAGCGCAATTTGCAGGTTTCATGACCAATTTCGCTTACCCCAATTTGTGTCACATCTACTGCAGCATCATCAGCATGTATTATGACATCACAGTATATGATGACATCATAATTAGTATGCAGTATGATGTCACAATGTATTATGACGTCATAATGTATCCGCATTAAGACATCACAATATATTTTGAGAGCGCAACATGCAGGTATTATGAGCAATTTCTCTTACCCCAATTTGTGTCACATCTACTGGAGCATCATGAGCATGTATTATGACGTCAGAGTATATGATGACATCATAATTAGTATGCAGTATGATGTCACAATGTATTATGACGTCATAATGTATCCGCATTATGACATCACAATATATTATGAGAGCGCAATTTGCAGGTTTCATGACCCATTTCGCTTACCCCAATTTGTGTCACATCTACTGCAGCATCATCAGCATGTATTATGACGTCAGAGTATATGATGACATCATAATTAGTATGCAGTATGATGTCACAATGTATTATGACGTCATAATGTATCCGCATTATGACATCACAATATATTATGAGAGCGCAACATGCAGGTATTATGACCAATTTCGCTTACCCCAATTTGTGTCACATCTACTGGAGCATCATGAGCATGTATTATGATGACACAGTATATGATGACATCATAATTAATATGCAGTATGAAGTCACAATGTATTATGACGTCATAATATATCCGCATTATGACAGCACAATATATTATGAGAGCGCAACATGCAGGTATTATGAGCAATTTCTCTTACCCCAATTTGTGTCACATCTACTGGAGCATCATGAGCATGTATTATGACGTCACAGTATATGATGACATCATAATTAGTATGCAGTATGACGTCACAATGTATTATGACGTCATAATGTATCCGCATTATGACATCACAATATATTATGAGAGCGCAATTTGCAGGTTTCATGACCAATTTCGCTTACCACAATTTGTGTCAAATCTACTGGAGAATCATGAGCATGTATTATGACGTCACAGTATATGATGACATCATAATTAGTATGCAGTATGACGTCACAATGTACTATGATGTCATAATGTATCCGCATTATGACATCACAATATATTATGAGAGCGCAACATGCAGGTATTATGAGCAATTTCTCTTACCCCAATTTGTGTCACATCTACTGGAGCATCATGAGCATGCTCTGACGAGCATGTATATGATGACATCATAATTAGTATGCAGTATGACGTCACAATGTATTATGACGTCATAATGTATCCGCATTATGACAGCACAATATATTATGAGAGCGCAATTTGCAGGTTCATGACCAATTTCGCTTACCCCAATTTGTGTCACATCTACTGCAGCATCATCAGCATGTATTATGACGTCAGAGTATATGATGACATCATAATTAGTATGCAGTATGATGTCACAATGTATTATGACGTCATAATGTATCTGAATTATGACATCACAATATAGTATGAGAGCGCAACATGCAGGTATTATGACCAATTTCGCTTACCCCAATTTCTGTCACATCTACTGGAGCATCATGAGCATGAATTATGACATCACAGTATATGATGACATCATAATTAGTATGCAGTATGAAGTCACAATGTATTATGACGTCATAATATATCCGCATTATGACATCACAATATATTATGAGAGCGCAACTTGCAGGTATTATGAGCAATTTCTCTTACCCCAATTTGTGTCACATCTACTGGAGCATCATGAGCATGTATTATGACGTCACAGTATATGATGACATCATAATTAGTATGCAGTATGACGTCACAATGTATTATGACGTCATAATATATCGGCATTATGACAGCACAATATATTATGAGAGCGCAATTTGCAGGTTTCATGACCAATTTCGCTTACCCCAATTTGTGTCACATCTACTGCAGCATCATCAGCATGTATTATGACGTCAGAGTATATGATGACATCATAATTAGTATGCAGTATGACGTCACAATGTATTATGACGTCATAATGTATCCGCATTATGACATAACAATATATTATGAGAGCGCAACATGCAGGTATTATGAGCAATTTCTCTTACCCCAATTTGTGTCAGATCTACTGGAGCATCATGAGCATGTATTATGACGTCAGAGTATATGATGACATCATAATTAGTATGCAGTATGACGTCACAATGTATTATGACGTCATAATGTATCCGCATTATGACACCACAATACATTATGAGAGCGCAATTTGCAGGTTTCATGACCAATTTCGCTTACCCCAATTTGTGTCACATCTACTGCAGCATCATCAGCATGTATTATGACGTCAGAGTATATGATGACATCATAATTAGTATGCAGTATGACGTCACAATGTATTATGACGTCATAATGTATCCGCATTATGACATCACAATATATTATGAGAGCGCAACATGCAGGTATTATGAGCAATTTCTCTTACCCCAATTTGTGTCACATCTACTGGAGCATCATGAGCATGTATTATGACGTCAGGGTATATGATGACATCATAATTAGTATGCAGTATGACGCCACAATGTATTATGACGTCATAATGTATCCGCATTATGACTTCACAATATATTATGAGAGCGCAACATGCAGGTATTATGAGCAATTTCTCTTACCCCAATTTGTGTCACATCTACTGGAGCATCATGAGCATGTATTATGACGTCAGAGTATATGATGACAAGATAATTAGTATGCAGTATGACGTCACAATGTATTATGACGTCATAATGTATCCGCATTATGACATCACAATATATTATGAGAGCGCAATTTGCAGGTTTCATGACCAATTTCGCTTACCCCAAATTGTGTCACATCTACTGCAGCATCATCAGCATGTATTATGACGTCACAGTATATGATGACATCATAATTAGTATGCAGTATGACGTCACAATGTATTATGACGTCATAATGTATCCGCATTATGACATCACAATATATTATGAGAGCGCAATTTGCAGGTTTCATGACCAATTTCGCTTCCCCCAATTTGTGTCACATCTACTGCAGCATCATCAGCATGTATTATGACGTCAGAGTATATGATGACATCATAATTAGTATGCAGTATGATGTCACAATGTATTATGACGTCATAATGTATCCGCATTATGACATCACAATATATTATGAGAGCGCAACATGCAGGTATTATGAGCAAATTTTCTTACCCCAATTTGTGTCAAATCTACTGGAGAATCATGAGCATGTATTATGACGTCACAGTATATGATGACATCATAATTAGTATGCAGTATGACGTCACAATGTATTATGATGTCATAATGTATCCGCATTATGACATCACAATATATTATGAGAGCGCAATTTGCAGGTTTCATGACCAATTTCGCTTACCCCAATTTGTGTCACATCTACTGCAGCATCATCAGCATGTATTATGACGTCAGAGTATATGATGACATCATAATTAGTATGCAGTATGACGTCACAATGTATTATGACGTCATAATGTATCCGCATTATGACATCACAATATATTATGAGAGCGCAACATGCAGGTATTATGAGCAATTTCTCTTACCCCAATTTGTGTCACATCTACTGGAGCATCATGAGCATGTATTATGACGTCAGAGTATATGATGACATCATAATTAGTATGCAGTATGACGTCACAATGTATTATGACGTCATAATGTATCCGCATTATGACAGCACAATATATTATGAGAGCGCAATTTGCAGGTTTCATGACCAATTTCGCTTACCCCAATTTGTGTCATATCTACTGCAGCATCATCAGCATGTATTATGACGTCAGAGTATATGATGACATCATAATTAGTATGCAGTATGACGTCACAATGTATTATGACGTCATAATGTATCCGCATTATGACATCACAATATATTATGAGAGCGCAACATGCAGGTATTATGAGCAATTTCTCTTACCCCAATTTGTGTCACATCTACTGGAGCATCATGAGCATGTATTATGACGTCAGAGTATATGATGACATCATAATTAGTATGCAGTATGATGTCACAATGTATTATGACGTCATAATGTATCCGCATTATGACATCACAATATATTATGAGAGCGCAATTTGCAGGTTTCATGACCAGTTTCGCTTACCCCAATTTGTGTCACATCTACTGCAGCATCATCAGCATGTATTATGACGTCACAGTATATGATGACATCATAATTAGTATGCAGTATGATGTCACAATGTATTATGACGCCATAATGTATCCGCATTATGACATCACAATATATTATGAGAGCGCAACATGCAGGTATTATGAACAATTTCGCTTACCCCAATTTGTGTCACATCTACTGGAGCATCATGAGCATGTATTATGACGTCACAGTATATGATGACATCATAATTAGTATGCAGTATGAAGTCACAATGTATTATGACGTCATAATGTATCCGCATTATGACATCACAATATATTATGAGAGCGCAACATGAAGGTATTATGAGCAATTTCTCTTACCCCAATTTGTGTCACATCTACTGGAGCATCATGAGCATGTATTATGACGTCACAGTATATGATGACATCATAATTAGTATGCACTATGACGTCACAATGTATTATGACGTCATAATGTATTCGCATTATGACATCACAATATATTATGAGAGCGCAATTTGCAGGTTTCATGACCAATTTCGCTTACCCCAATTTGTGTCACATCTACTGGAGAATCATGAGCATGTATTATGACGTCACAGTATATGATGACATCATAATTAGTATGCAGTATGACGTCACAATGTATTATGACTTCATAATGTATCCGCATTATGACATCACAATACATTATGAGAGCGCAACATGCCGGTATTATGAGCAATTTCTCTTACCCCAATTTGTGTCACATCTACTGGAGCATCATGAGCATGTATTATGACGTCACAGTATATGATGACATCATATTTACTATGCACTATGACGTCACAATGTATTATGACGTCATAATGTATCCGCATTATGACATCACAATATATTATGAGAGCGCAACATGCAGGTATTATGAGCAATTTCTCTTACCCCAATTTGTGTCACATCTACTGGAGCATCATGAGCATGTAATATGACGTCACAGTATATGATGACATCATAATTAGTATGCACTATGACGTCACAATGTATTATGACGTCATAATATATCCACATTATGACATCACAATATATTATGAGAGCGCAATTTGCAGGTTTCATGACCAATTTCGCTTACCCCAATTTGTGTCACATCTACTGCAGCATCATCAGCATGTATTATGACGTCAGAGTATATGATGACATCATAATTAGTATGCAGTATGACGTCTCAATGTATTATGACTTCATAATATTTCCGCATTATGACATCACAATATATTATGAGAGCACAACATGCAGGTATTATGAGCAATTTCTCTTACCCCAATTTGTGTCACATCTACTGGAGCATCATGAGCATGTATTATGACGTCACAGCATATGATGACCTCATAATTAGTATGCACTATGACGTCACAATGTATTATGACGTCATAATGTATCCGCATTATGACATCACAATATATTATGAGAGCCCAACATGCAGGTATTATGAGCAATTTCTCTTGCCCCAATTTGTGTCACATCTACTGGAGCATCATGAGCATGTATTATGACGTCACAGTATATGATGACATCATAATTAGTATGCAATATGACGTCACAATGTATTATAACGTCATAATGTATCCGCATTATGACATCACAATATATTATGAGAGCGCAATTTGCAGGTTTCATGAACAATTTCGATTAACCCAATTTGTGTCACATCTACTGCAGCATCATCAGCATGTATTATGACGTCAGAGTATATAATGACATCATAATTAATATGAAGTATGACGTCACAATGTATTATGACGTCATAATGTATCCGCATTATGACATCACAATATATTATGATAGCGCAACATGCAGGTATTATGACCAATTTCTCTTGCCCCAATTTGTGTCACATCTACTGGAGCATCATGAGCATGTATTATGACGTCAGAGTATATGATGACATCATAATAATTATGCAGTATGACGTCACAATGTATTATGACGTCATAATGTATCCGCATTATGACATCACAATATATTATGAGAGCGCAATTTGCAGGTTTCATGACCAATTTCGCTTACCCCAATTTGTGTCACATCTACTGCAGCATCATCAGAATGTATTATGACGTCAGAGTATATGATGACATCATAATTAGTATGCAGTATGACGTCACAATGTATTATGACGTCATAATGTATCCGCATTATGACATCACAATATATTATGAGAGCGCAACATGCAGGTATTATGAGCAATTTCTCTTACCCCAATTTGTGTCACATCTACTGGAGCATCATGAGCATGTAATATGACGTCATAGTATATGATGACATCATAATTAGTATGCACTATGACGTCACAATGTATTATGACGTCATAATATATCCGCATTATGACATCACAATATATTATGAGAGCGCAATTTGCAGGTTTCATGACCAATTTCTCTTACCCCAATTTGTGTCACATCTACTGCAGCATCATCAGCATGTATTATGACGTCAGAGTATATGATGACATCATAATTAGTATGCAGTATGACGTCACAATGTATTATGACTTCATAATGTTTCCGCATTATGACATCACAATATATTATGGGAGCACAACAAGCAGGTATTATGAGCAATTTCTCTTACCCCAATTTGTGTCACATCTACTGGAGCATCATGAACATGTATTATGACGTCACAGCATATGATGACATCATAATTAGTATGCACTATGACGTCACAATGTATTATGACGTCATAACGTATCCGCATTACGACATCACAATATATTATGAGAGCGCAGCATGCAGGTATTATGAGCAATTTCTCTTGCCCCAATTTGTGTCACATCTACTGGAGCATCATGAGCATGTATTATGACATCACAGTATATGATGACATCATAATTAGTATGCACTAGGACGTCACAATGTATTATGACGTCATAATGTATCCGCATTATGACATCACAATATATTATGAGAGCGCAATTTGCAGGTTTCATGACCAATTTCGCTTACCCCAATTTGTGTCACATCTACTACAGCATCATCAGCATGTATTATGACGTCAGAGTATATGATGACATCATAATCAGTATGCAGTATGACGTCACAATGTATTATGACGTCATAATGTATCCGCATTATGACATCACAATATATTATGAGAGCGCAACATGCAGGTATTATGAGCAATTTCTCTTGCCCCAATTTGTGTCACATCTACTGGAGAACCATGAGCATGTATTATGACGTCACAGTATATGATGACATCATTATTAGTGTGCAGTATGATGTCACAATGTATTCTGACGTCATTATGTATCCGCATTATGACATCACAATATATTATGAGAGCGCAACATGCAGGTATTATGAGCAATTTCTCTTACCCCAATTTGTGTCACATCTACTGGAGCATGATGAGCATGTATTATGACGTCACAGTATATGATGACATCATAATTAGTATGCAGTATGACGTCAAAATTTATTATGACGTCATAATGTATCCGCATTATGACATCAAAATATATTATGAGAGCGCAACATGCAGGAATTATGAGCAATTTCTCTTGCCCCAATTTGTGTCACATCTACTGGAGCATCCTGAGCATGTATTATGACATCACAGTATATGATGACATCATAATTAGTATGCACTATGATGTCACAATGTATTATGAGGTCATAATGTATCCGCATTATGACACCACAATATATTATGAGAGCGCAATTCGCAGGTTTCATGACCAATTTCGCTTACCCCAATTTGTGTCACATCTACTGCAGCATCATCAGCATGTATTATGACGTCAGAGTATATGATGACATCATAATTAGTATGAAATATGACGTCACAATGTATTATGACGTCATAATGTATCCGCATTATGACATCACAATATATTATGAGAGCGCAACATGCAGGTATTATGAGCAATTTCTCTTGCCCCAATTTGTGTCACATCTACTGGAGCATCATGAGTATGTAGTATGACGTCAGAGTATATGATGTCATCATAATTAGTATGCAGTATGACGTCACAATGTATTATGACGTCATAATGTATCCGCATTATGACATCACAATATTTTATGAGAGCGCAATTTGCAGGTTTCATGACCAATTTCGCTGACCCCAATTTGTGTCACATCTACTGCAGCATCGTCAGCATGTATTATGACGTCAGAGTATATGATGACATCATAATTAGTATGCAGTATGATGTCACAATATATTATGACGTCATAATGTATCCGCATTATGACATCACAATATATTATGAGAGTGCAACACGCAGGTATTATGAGCAATTTCTCTTGCCCCATTTTGTGTCACATCTACTGGAGAATCATGAGCATGTATTATGACGTCACAGTATATGATGACATCATAATTAGTATGCAGTATGATGTCACAATGTATTCTGACGTAATATTGTATCCGCATTATGACATCACAATATATTATGAGAGCGCAACATGCAGGTATTATGAGCAATTTCTCTTACCCCAATTTGTGTCACATCTACTGGAGAACCATCAGCATGTATTATGACGTCACAGTATATGATGACATCATAATTAGTATGCAGTATGATGTCACAATGTATTCTGACGTCAAAATGTATCCGCATTATGACATCACAATATATTATGAGAGCGCAACTTGCAGGTATTATGAGCAATTTCTCTTACCACAATTTGTGTCACATCTACTGGAGCATCATGAGCATGTATTATGACGTCACAGTATATGATGACATCATAATTATTATGCAGTATGACGTCACAATTTATTATGACGTCATAATGTATCCGCATTATGACATCACAATACATTATGAGAGCGCAATTTGCAGGTTTCATGATCAATTTCGCTTACCCCAATTTGTGTCACATCTACTGCAGCATCATCAGCATGTATTATGACGTCAGAGTATATGATGACATCATAATTAGTATGCAGTATGATGTCACAATGTATTATGACGTCATAAGGTATCCGCATTATGACATCACAATATATTATGAGAGCGCAACATGCAGGTATTATGAGCAAATTTTCTTACCCCAATTTGTGTCAAATCTACTGGAGAATAATGAGCATGTATTATGACGTCACAGTATATGATGACATCATAATTAGTATGCCTTATGACGTCACAATGTATTATGACGTCATAATGTATCCGCATTATGACATCACAATATATTATGAGAGCGCAATTTGCAGGTTTCATGACCAATTTCGCTTACCCCAATTTGTGTCACATCTACTGCAGCATCATCAGCATGTATTATGACGTCAGAGTATATGATGACATCATAATTAGTATGCAGTATGACGTCACAATGTATTATGACGTCATAATGTATCCGCATTATGACATCACAATATATTATGAGAGCGCAACATGCAGGTATTATGAGCAATTTCTCTTGCCCCAATTTGTGTCACATCTACTGGAGCATCATGAGCATGTATTATGGTGTCACAGTATATGATGACATCATAATTAGTATGCAGTATGACGACACAATGTGTTATGACGTCATAATGTATCCGCATTATGACATCACAATATATTATGAGAGCGCAATTTGCAGGTTTTATGACCAATTTCGCTTACCCCAATTTGTGTCATATCTACTGGAGCGTCATGAGCATGTATTATGACATCACAGTATATGATGACATCATAATTAGTATGCAGTATGACGTCCCAATGTATTATGACGTCATAATGTATCCGCATTATGACATCACAATTTATTGTGAGAGCGCAACATGCAGGTATTATGAGCAATTTCTCTTACCCCAATTTGTGTCATATCTACTGGAGCATCAAGAGCATGTATTATGACGTCACAGTATATGATGACATCATAATTAGTATGCACTATGACGTCACAATATATTATGACGTCAAAATGTATCCGCATTATGACATCACAATATATTATGAGAGCGCAATTTGCAGGTTTTATGACCAATTTCGCTTACCCCAATTTGTGTCACATCTACTGGAGCATCATGAGCATGTGTTATGACGTCACAGTATATGATGACATCATAATTAGTATGCAGTATGACGTCACAATGTAATATGACGTCATAATGTATCCGCATTATGACATCACAATACATTATTAGAGCGCAACATGCAGATATTATGAGCAATTTCTTTTACCCCAATTTGTGTCACATCTACTGGAGCATCATGAGCATGTATTATGACGTCACAGTATATGATGACATCATAATTAGTATGCAGTATGACGTCACAATATATTATGACGTCATAATGTATCCGCATTATGACATCACAATATATTATGAGAGCGTAATTTGCAGGTTTCATGACAAATTTCGCTTACCCCGATTTGTGTCACATCTACTGCAGCATCATCAGCATGTATTATGACGTCAGAGTATATGATGACATCATAATTAGTATGCAGTATGACGTCACAATGTATTATGACGTCATAATGTATCCGCATTATGACATCACAATATATTATGAGAGCGCAACATGCAGGTATTATGAGCAATTTCTCTTGCCCCAATTTGTGTCACATCTACTGGAGCATCATGAGCATGTATTATGACATCACAGTATATGATGACATCATAATTAGTATGCACTATGACGTCACAATGTATTATGACGTCATAATATATCCGCATTATGACATCACAATATATTATGAGAGCGCAACATGCAGGTATTATGAGCAATTTCTCTTACCCCAATTTGTGTCACATCTACTGAAGCATCATGAGCATGAATTATGACGTCACAGTATATGATGACATCATAATTAGTATGCACTATGACATCACAATGTATTATGACGTCATAATGTATCCGCATTATGACATCACAATATATTATGAGAGCGCAATTTGCAGGTTTTATGACAAATTTCGCTTACCCCTATTTGTGTCACATCTACTGCAGCATCATCAGCATGTATTATGACGTCAGAGTATATGATGACATCATAATTAGTATGCAGTATGACGTCACAATATATTATGACGTCATAATGTAGCCGCATTATGACATCACAATATATTATGAGAGCGCAACATGCAGGTTTTATGAGCAATTTCTCTTGCCCCAATTTGTGTCACACCTACTGGAGCATCATGAGCATGTATTATGGCGTCACAGTATATGATGACATCATAATTAGTATGCAGTATGACATCACAATATATTATGAGAGCGCAATTTGCAGGTTTCATGACCAATTTCGCTTACCCCAATTTGTTTCACATCTACTGCAGCATCATCAGCATGTATTATGACGTCAGAGTATATGATCACATCATAATTAGTATGCAGTATGATGTCACAATGTATTATGACGTCATAATGTATCTGCATTATGACATCACAATATATTATGAGAGCGCAACATGCAGGTGTTATGAGCAATTTCTCTTACCAGTTTTTGTGTCACATCTACTGGAGCATCATGAGCATGTATTATGACATAACAGTATATGATGACATCATAATTAGTATGCACTATGAAGTCACAATATATTATGACGTCATAATGTATCCGCATTATGACATCACAATATAATATGAGAGCGCAACATGCAGGTATTATGACCAATTCCGCTTACCCCAATTTGTGTCACATCTACTGGAGCATCATGAGCATGTATTATGATGTCACAGTATATGATGAAATCATAATTAGTATGCAGTATGACGTCACAATGTGTTATGCCGTCATAATGTATCCGCATTACGACATCACTATATATTATGAGACGCAACATGCAGGTATTATGAGCAATGTCTCTTTCCCCAATTTGTGTCACATCTACTGGAGCATCATGAGCATGTATTATGACGTCACAGTATATGATGACATCATAATTAGTATGTACTATGATGTCACAATGTATTATGACGTCATAATGTATCCGCATTATGACATCACAATATATTTTGAGAGCGCAACATGAAGGTATTATGAGCAATTTCTCTTACCCCAATTTGTTTCACATCTACTGCAGCATCATCAGCATGTATTATGACGTCACAGTATATGATGACATCATATTTAGTATGCAGTATGACGTCACAATGTATTATGACGTCATAATGTATCCGCATTATGACATCACAATATATTATGAGAGCGCAACATGAAGGTATTATGACCAATTTCGCTTACCCCAATTTGTGTCACATCTACTGGAGCATCATGAGCATGTATTATGACGTCACAGTATATGATGACATCATAATTAGTATGCAGTATGAAGTCAGAAAGTATTATGACGTCATAATGTATCCGCATTATGACATCACAATATATTATGAGAGCGCAACATGCAGGTATTATGAGCAATTTCTCTTACCCCAATTTGTGTCACATCTACTGGAGCATCATGAGCATGTATTATGATGTCACAGTATATGATGACATCATAATTAGTATGCAGTATGACGTCACAATGTATTATGACGTCATAATGTATCCGCATTATGACATCACAATATATTATGAGAGCGCAATTTGCAGGTTTCATGACCAATTTCGCTTACCCCAATTTGTGTCACATATACTGCAGCATCATCAGCATGTATTATGACGTCAGTGTATATCATGACATCATAATTAGTATGCAGTATGACGTCACAATGTATTATGACGTCATAATGTATCCGCATTATGACATCACAATATATTATGAGAGCGCAACATGCAGGTATTATGAGCAATTTCTCTTACCCCAATTTGTGTCAAATCTACTGGAGAATCATGAGCATGTATTATGACGTCACACTATATGATGACATCATAATTAGTATGCACTATGACGTCACAATGTATTATGACGTCATAATGTATCCACATTATGACATCACAATATTTTATGAGAGCGCAATTTGCAAGTTTCATGACCAATTTCGCTTACCCCAATTTGTGTCACATCTACTGCAGCATCATCAGCATGTATTATGACGTCAGAGTATATGATGACATCATAATTAGTATGCAGTATGACATCACAATGTATTATGACGTACTAATGTATCCGCATTATGACATCACAATATATTATGAGAGCACAACATGCAGGTATTATGAGCAATTTCTCTTACCCCAATTTGTGTCACATCTACTGGAGCATCATGAGCATGTATTATGACGTCACAGTATATGATGACATCATAATTAGTATGCACTATGACGTCACAATGTATTATGACGTCATAATGTATCCGCATTATGACATCACAATATATTATGAGAGCGCAACATGCAGGTATTATGAGCAATTTCTGTTTCCCCAATTTGTGTCACATGTACTGCAGCATCATCAGCATGTATTATGACGTCAGAGTATATGATGACATCATAATTAGTATGCAGTATGACGTCACAATATATTATGACGTCATAATGTATCCGCATTATGACATCACAATATATTATGAGAGCGCAACTTGCAGGTATTATGAGCAATTTCTCTTACCCCAATTTGTGTCACATCTACTGGAGCATCATGAGCATGTATTATGACGTCACAGTATATGATGACATCATAATTAGTATGCACTATGATGTCACAATGTATTATGACGTCATAATGTATCCGCATTATGACATCACAATACATTATGAGAGCGCAGTTTGCATGTTTTATGACCAATTTCGCTTACCCCAATTTGTGTCACATCTACTGGAGCGTCATGAGCATGTATTATGACATCACAGTATATGATGACATCATAATTAGTATGCAGTATGACGTCACAATATATTATGACGTCATAATGTATCCGCATTATGACATCACAATTTATTGTGAGAGTGCAACATGCAGGTATTATGAGCAATTTCTCTTACCCCAATTTGTGTCATATCTACTGGAGCATCAAGATCATGTATTATGACGTCACAGTATATGATGACATCATAATTACTATGCACTATGACGTCACAATGTATTATGACGTCATAATGTATCCGCATTATGACATCACTATATATTATGAGAGCGCAACATACAGTAATTGTGACCGATTTCTCTTACCCAAATTTGTTTCACATCTACTGGAGCATCATGAGAATGTATTATGACGTCACAGTATATGATGACATAATAATTAGTATGCACTATGACGTCACAATGTATTATGACGTCATAATGTATCCGCATTATGGCAACACAATATATTATGAGAGCGCAATTTGCAGCAATTATGACCAATTTCGCTTACCCCAATTTGTGTCACATCTACTGGAGCGTCATGAGCATGTATTATGACATCACAGTATATGATGACATCATAATTAGTATGCAGTATGAAGTCAGAAAGTATTATGACGTCATAATGTATCCGCATTATGACATCACAATATATTATGAGAGCGCAACATGCAGGTATTATGAGCAATTTCTCTTACCCCAATTTGTGTCACATCTACTGGAGCATCATGAGCATGTATTATGACGTCACAGTATATGATGACATCATAATTAGTATGCAGTATGACGTCACAATGTATTATGACGTCATAATGTATCCGCATTATAACATCACAATATATTATGAGAGCGCAATTTGCAGGTTTTATGACCAATTTCGCTTACCCCAAATTGTGTCACATCTACTGGAGCATCATGAGCATGATTTATGACGTCACAGTATATGATGACATCATAATTAGTATGTAGTATGACGTCACAATGTATTATGATGTTATAATATATCCGCATTATGACATCACAATGTATTATGAGAGCGCAACATGCAGGTATTATGACCAATTTCTCTTACCCCAATTTGTGTCACATCTACTGTAGCATTCATGACCATGAATTATGACGTCACAGTATATGATGACATCATAATTAGTATGCAGTATGACGTCACAATGTAATATGCCGTCATAATGTATCCGCATTATGACATCACAATATATTATGAGAGCGCAACATGCAGGTATTATGAGCAATTTCTCGTACCCCAATTTGTGTCACATCAACTGGAGCATCATGAGCATGTATTATGTCGTCACAGTATATGATGACATCATAATTAGTATGCAGTATGACGTCACAATGTATTATGACGTCATAATGTATCCGCATTATGACATCACAATATGTTATGAGAGCGCAACATGCAGGTATTATGAGCAATTTCTCTTACCCCAATTTGTGTCACATCTACTGGAGCATCATGAGCATGTATTATGACATCACAGTATATGATGACATCATAATTAGTATGCACTATGACATCACAATGTATTATGACGTCATAATGTATCCGCATTATGACATCACAATATATTATGAGAGCGCAATTTGCAGGTTTCATGACCAATTTCGCTTACCCCAATTTGTGTCACATCTACTGCAGCATCATCAGCATGTATTATGACGTCAGAGTATATGATGACATCATAATTAGTATGCAGTATGACGTCACAATGTATTATGACATCATAATGTATCCGCATTATGACATTACAATATATTATGAGAGCGCAACATGCAGGTATTATGAGCAATTTCTCTTACCCCAATTTGTGTCAAATCTACTGGAGCATCATGAGTACGTATTATGACGTCACAGTATATGATGACATCATAATTAGTATGCACTATGATGTCACAATGTATTATGACGTCCATAATGTATCCGCATTATGACATCACAATATATTATGAGAGCGCAATTTGCAGGTTTCATGACCAATTTCGCTTACCCCAATATGTGTCACATCTACTACAGCATCATCAGCATGTTTTATGACGTCAGAGTATATGATGACATCATAATTAGTATGCAGTATGACATCACAATGTATTATGACGTCATAATGTATCCGCATTATGACATCACAATATATTCTGAGAGCGCAACATGCAGGTATTATGAGCAATTTCTCTTACCCCAATTTGTGTCACATCTACTGGAGCATCATGAGCATGTATTATGATGTCACAGTATATGATGACATCATAATTAGTATGCAGTATGACGTCACAATGTATTATGACGTCATAATGTATCCGCATTTTGACATCAAAATATATTATGAGAGCGCAACATGCAGGTATTATGAGCAATTTCTCTTGCCCCAATTTGTGTCACATCTACTGGAGCATCATGAGCATGTATTATGATGTCACAGTATATGATGACATCATAATTAGTATGCACTATGACGTCACAATGTTTTATGACGTCATAATGTATCCGCATTCTGACATCACATTATATTATGAGAGCGCAATTTGCAGGTTTCATGACCAATTTCGCTTACCCCAATTTGTGTCACATCTACTGCAGCATCATCAGCATGTATTATGACGTCACAGTATATGATGACATCATAATTAGTATGCAGTATGATGTCACAATGTATTATGACGTCATAATGTATCCGCATTATGACATCACAATATATTATGAGAGCGCAACATGCAGGTATTATGAGCAATTTCTCTTACCCCAATTTGTGTCACATCTGCTGGAGCATCATGAGCATGTATTATGACTTCACAGTATATGATGACATCATAATTAGTATGCAGTATGAAGTCACAATGTATTATGACGTCATAATGTATCCGCATTATGACATCACAATATATTATGAGAGCGCAACATGCAGGTATTATGAGCAATTTCGCTTACCCAATTTGTGTCACATCTACTGGAGCATCATGAGCATGTATTATGACGTCACAGTATATGATGACATCATAATTAGTATGCAGTATGAAGTCACAATGTATTATGACGTCATAATATATCCGCATTATGACATCACAATATAATATGAGAGCACAACATGCAGGTATTATGAGCAATTTCTCTTTCCCCAGTTTGTGTCACATCTACTGGAGCATCATGAGCATGTATTATTGCGTCAGAGTATATGATGACATCATAATTAGTATGCAGTATGACGTCACAATGTATTATGACGTCATATTGTATCCGGATTATGTCATCACAATATATTATGAGCGCGCAATTTGCAGGTTTCATGACGAATTTCGCTTACCCCAATTTGTGTCACATCTACTGCAGCATCATCAGCATGTATTATGACGTCAGAGTATATGATGACATCATAATTAGTATGCAGTATGACGTCACAATGTATTGTGACGTCATAATGTATCTGCATTATGACATCACAATATATTATGAGAGCGCAACATGCAGGTATTATGAGCAATTTCGCTTACCCCAATTTGTGTCACATCTACTGGAGCATCATGAGCATGTATTATGACATCACAGTATATGATGACATCATAATTAGTATGCACTATGACGTCACAATGTATTATGACGTCACAATGTATCCGCTTTATGACATCACAATATATTATGAGAGCGCAACATGCATGTATTATGACCAATTTCTCTTACCCCAATTTGTGTCACATCTACTGGAGCATTCATGACCATGAATTATGACGTCACAGTATATGATGACATCATAATTAGTATGCAGTATGACGTCACAATGTAATATGCCGTCATAATGTATCCGCATTATGACATCACAATATATTATGAGAGCGCAACATGCAGGTATTATGAGCAATTTCTCGTACCCCAATTTGTGTCACATCTACTGGAGCATCATGAGCATGTATTATGTCGTCACAGTATATGATGACATCATAATTAGTATGCAGTATGACATCACAATGTATTATGACGTCATAATGTATCCGCATTATGACATCACAATATATTATGAGAGCGCAACATGCAGGTATTATGAGCAATTTCTCTTACCCCAATTTGTGTCACATCTACTGGAGCATCATGAGCATGTATTATGACGTCACAGTATATGATGACATCATAATTAGTATGCACTATGACGTCACAATGTATTATGACGTCATAATGTATCCGCATTATGACATCACAATATATTATGAGAGCGCAATTTGCAGGTTTCATGACCAATTTCGCTTACCCCAATTTGTGTCAGATCTACTGCAGCATCATCAGCATGTATTATGACGTCAGAGTATATGATGACATCATAATTAGTATGCAGTATGACGTCACAATGTATTATGACATCATAATGTATCCGCATTATGACATCACAATATATTATGAGAGCGCAACATGCAGGTATTATGAGCAATTTCTCTTACCCCAATTTGTGTCAAATCTACTGGAGCATCATGAGCACGTATTATGACTTCACAGTATATGATGACATCATAATTAGTATGCACTATGATGTCACAATGTATTATGACGTCCATAATGTATCCGCATTATGACATCACAATATATTATGAGAGCCCAATTTGCAGGTTTCATGACCAATTTCGCTTACCCCAATTTGTGTCACATCTACTACAGCATCATCAGCATGTATTATGACGTCAGAGTATATGATGACATCATAATTAGTATGCAGTATGACATCAAAATGTATTATGAGGTCATAATGTATCCGAATTATGACATCACAATATATTCTGAGAGCGCAACATGCAGGTATTATGAGCAATTTCTCTTACCCCAATTTGTGTCACATCTACTGGAGCATCATGAGCATGTATTATGATGTCACAGTATATGATGACATCATAATTAGTATGCAGTATGACGTCACAATGTATTATGACGTCATAATGTATCCGCATTATGACATCACAATATATTATGAGAGCGCAACATGCAGGTATTATGTGCAATTTCTCTTACCCCAATTTGTGTCACATCTACTGGAGCATCATGAGCATGTTTTATGACGTCACAGTATATGATGACATCATAATTAGTATGCAGTATGACGTCACAATGTATTATGACGTCATAATGTATCCGCATTATGACATCACAATATATTATGAGAGCACAACATGCAGGTATTATGAGCAATTTCTCTTGCCCCAATTTGTGTCACATCTACTGGAGCATCATGAGCATGTATTATGGCGTCAGAGTATATGATGACATCATAATTAGTATGCAGTATGACGTCACAATGTATTATGACGTCATAATGTATCCGCATTATGACATCACAATATATTATGAGAGCGCAATTTGCAGGTTTCATGACGAATTTCGCTTACCACAATTTGTGTCACATCTACTGCAGCATCATCAGCATGTATTATGACGTCAGAGTATATGATGACATCATAATTAGTATGCAATATGACGTCACAATGTATTGTGACGTCATAATGTATCTGCATTATGACATCACAATATATTATGAGAGCGCAACATGCAGGTATTATGAGCAATTTCGCTTACCCCAATTTGTGTCACATCTACTGGAGCATCATGAGCATGTATTATGACATCACAGTATATGATGACATCATAATTAGTATGCACTATGATGTCACAATGTATTATGACGTCATAATGTATCCGCTTTATGACATCCCAATACATTATGAGAGCGCAACATGCATATATTATGACCAATTTCGCTTACCCCAATTTGTGTCACATCTACTGGAGCATCATGAGCATGTATTATGACGTCACAGTATATGATGACATCATAATTAGTATGCACTATGACGTCACAATGTATTATGACGTCATAATGTATCCGCATTATGACATCACAATATATTATGAGAGCGCAACATGCAGGTATTATGAGCAATTTCTCTTTCCCCAATTTGTGTCACATGTACTGGAGCATCATGAGCATGTATTATGACGTCACAGTATATGATGACATCATAATTACTATGCACTATGACGTCACAATGTATTATGACGTCATAATGTATCCGCATTATGACGTCACTATATATTATGAGAGCGCAACATACAGTAATTGTGAGCGATTTCTCTTACCCCAATTTGTTTCACATCTACTGGAGCATCATGAGCATGTATTATGACGTCACAGTATATGATGACATCATCATTAGTATGCACTATGACGTCACAATGTATTATGACGTCATAACGTATCCGCATTATGACAACACAATATATTATGAGAGCGCAATTTGCAGCATTTATGACCAATTTCGCTTACCCCAATTTGTGTCACATCTACTGGAGCATCATGAGCATGAATTATGACGTCACAGTATATGATGACATCATAATTACTATGCACTATGATGTCACAATGTATTATGACGTCATAATGTATCCGCATTATGACATCACTATATATTATGAGAGCGCAACATACATTAATTGTGAGCGATTTCTCTTACCCCAATTAGTTTCACATCTACTGGAGCATCATGAGCATGTATTATGACGTCACAGTATATGATGACATAATAATTAGTATGCACTATGACGTCACAATGTATTATGACGTCATAATGTATCCGCATTATGACAACACAATATATTATGAGAGCGCAACTTGCAGCATTTATGACCAATTTCGCTTACCCCAATTTGTGTCACATCTACTGGAGCGTCATGAGCATGTATTATGACATCACAGTATATGATGACATCATAATTAGTATGCTGTATGACGTCACAATGTATTATGACGTCATTATGTATCCACATTATGACATCACAATATATTATGAGAGCGCAACATGCAGGTATTATGAGCAATTTCTCTTACCCCAATTTGTTTCACATCTACTGGAGCATCATGAGCATGTATTTTGACGTCACAGTATATGATGACATCATAATTAGTAAGCACTATGACGTCACAATGTATTATGACGTCATAATGTATCCGCATTATGACATCACAATATATTATGAGAGCGCAATTTGCAGGTTTTATGACCAATTTCGCTTACCCCAATTTGTGTCACATCTACTGGAGCATCATGAGCATGTGTTATGACGTCACAGTATATGATGACATCATAATTAGTATGCAGTATGATGTCACAATGTATTATGACGTCATAACGTGTCCGCATTATGACATCACAATACATTATTAGAGCGCAACATGCAGATATTATGAGCAATTTCTTTTACCCCAATTTGTGTCACATCTACTGGAGCATCATGAGCATGTATTATGACGTCACAGTATATGATGACATCATAATTATTATGCACTATGACGTCACAATGTATTATGACGTCATAATGTATCCACATTATAACATCACAATATATTATGAGAGCGCAATTTGCAGGTTTTATGACCAATTTCGCTTACCCCAAATTGTGTCACATCTACTGGAGCATCATGAGCATGTATTATGACGTCACAGTATATGATGACATCATAATTAGTATGTAGTATGACGTCACAATGTATTATGATGTCATAATGTATCCGCATTATGACATCACAATGTATTATGAGAGCGCAACATGCAGGTATTATGACCAATGTCTCTTACCCCAATTTGTGTCACATCTACTGGAGCATTCATGACCATGAATTATGACGTCACAGTATATGATGACATCATAATTAGTATGCAGTATGACGTCACAATGTAATATGCCGTCATAATGTATCCACATTATGACATCACAATATATTATGAGAGCGCAACATGCAGGTATTATGAGCAATTTCTCGTACCCCAATTTGTGTCACATCTACTGGAGCATCATGAGCATGTATTATGACGTCACAGTATATGATGACATCATAATTAGTATGCACTATGACGTCACAATGTATTATGACGTCATAATGTATCCGCATTATGACATCACAATATATTATGAGAGCGCAATTTGCAGGTTTCATGACCAATTTCGCTTACCCCAATTTGTGTCAGATCTACTGCAGCATCATCAGCATGTATTATGACGTCAGAGTATATGATGACATCATAATTAGTATGCAGTATGACGTCACAATGTATTATGACATCATAATGTATCCGCATTATGACATCACAATATATTATGTGAGCGCAACATGCAGGTATTATGAGCAATTTCTCTTACCCCAATTTGTGTCAAATCTACTGGAGCATCATGAGCACGTATTATGACTTCACAGTATATGATGACATCATAATTAGTATGCACTATGATGTCACAATGTATTATGACGTCCATAATGTATCCGCATTATGACATCACAATATATTATGAGAGCCCAATTTGCAGGTTTCATGACCAATTTCGCTTACCCCAATTTGTGTCACATCTACTACAGCATCATCAGCATGTATTATGACGTCAGAGTATATGATGACATCATAATTAGTATGCAGTATGACATCACAATGTATTATGAGGTCATAATGTATCCGCATTATGACATCACAATATATTCTGAGAGCGCAACATGCAGGTATTATGAGCAATTTTTCTTACCCCAATTTGTGTCACATCTACTGGAGCATCATGAGCATGTATTATGATGTCACAGTATATGATGACATCATAATTAGTATGCAGTATGACGTCACAATGTATTATGACGTCATAATGTATCCGCATTTTGACATCAAAATATACTATGAGAGCGCAACATGCTGGTATTATGAGCAATTTCTCTTGCCCCAATTTGTGTCACATCTACTGGAGCATCATGAGCATGTATTATGATGTCACAGTATATGATGACATCATAATTAGTATGCACTATGACGTCACAATGTATTATGACGTCATAATGTATCCGCATTATGACATCACAATATATTATGAGAGCGCAATTTGCAGGTTTCATGACCAATTTCGCTTACCACAATTTGTGTCACATCTACTGCAGCATCATCAGCATGTATTATGACGTCACAGTATATGATGACATCATAATTAGTATGCAGTATGATGTCACAATGTATTATGAAGTCATAATGTATCCGCATTATGACATCACAATATATTATGAGAGCGCAACATGCAGGTATTATGAGCAATTTCTCTTACCCCAATTTGTGTCACATCTACTGGAGCAGCATGAGCATGTATTATGACGTCACAGTATATGATGACATCATAATTAGTATGCAGTATGAAGTCACAATGTATTATGACGTCATAATGTATCCGCATTATGACAGGACAATATATTATGAGAGCGCAACATGCAGGTATTATGAGCAATTTCGCTTACCCCAATTTGTGTCACATCTACTGGAGCATCATGAGCATGTATTATGACGTCACAGTATATGATGACATCATAATTAGTATGCAGTATGACGTCACAATATATTATGACGTCATAATGTATCCGCATTATGACATCACAATTTATTGTGAGAGCGCAACATGCAGGTATTATGAGCAATTTCTCTTACCACAATTTGTGTCATATCTACTGGAGCATCAAGAGCATGTATTATGACGTCACAGTATATGATGACATCATAATTACTATGCACTATGACGTCACAATGTATTATGACGTCATAATGTATCCGCATTATGACATCACTATATATTATGAGAGCGCAACATACAGTAATTGTGAGCGATTTCTCTTACCCCAATTTGTTTCACATCTACTGGAGCATCATGAGCATGTATTATGACGTCACAGTATATGATGACATCATAATTAGTATGCACTATGATGTCACAATGTATTATGACGTCATAATGTATCCGCATTATGACAACACAATATTTTATGAGAGCGCAATTTGCAGCATTTATGACCAATTTCGCTTACCCCAATTTGTGTCACATCTACTGGAGCATCATGAGCATGTATTTTGACATCAAAGTATATGATGACATCATAATTAGTGAGCACTATGACGTCACAATGTATTATGTCGTCAAAATGTATCCGCATTATGACATCACAAAATATTATGAGAGCGCAATTTGCAGGTTTTATGACCAATTTCGCTTACCCCAATTTGTGTCACATCTACTGGAGCATCATGAGCATGTGTTATGACGTCACAGTATATGATGACATCATAATTAGTATGCAGTATGATGTCACAATGTATTATGACGTCATAATGTGTCCGCATTATGACATCACAATACATTATTAGAGCGCAACATGCAGATATTATGAGCAATTTCTTTTACCCCAATTTGTGTCACATGTACTGGAGCATCATGAGCATGTATTATGACGTCACAGTATATGATGACATCATAATTAGCATGCACTATGACGTCACAATGTATTATGACGTCATAATGTATCCGCATTATAACATCACAATATATTATGAGAGCGCAATTTGCAGGTTTTATGACCAATTTCGCTTACCCCAAATTGTGTCACATCTACTGGAGCATCATGAGCATGTATTATGACGTCACAATATATGATGACATCATAATTAGTATGTAGTATGACGTCACAATGTATTATGATGTCATAATGTATCCGCATTATGACATCACAATGTATTATGTGAGCGCAACATGCAGGTATTATGACCAATTTCTCTTACCCCAATTTGTGTCACATCTACTGGAGCATTCATGACCATGAATTATGACGTCACAGTATATGATGACATCATAATTAGTATGCAGTATGACGTCACAATGTAATATGCCGTCATAATGTATCCGCATTATGACATCACAATATATTATGAGAGCGCAACATGCAGGTATTATGACCAATTTCTCTTACCCCAATTTGTGTCACATCTACTGGAGAATCATGAGCATGTATTATGACGTCACAGTATATGATGACATCATAATTAGTATGCACTATGATGTCACAATGTATTATGACGTCGTAATGTGTCCGCAATATGACATCACAATATATTATGAGAGCGCAACATGCAGGTATTATGACCAATTTCGCTTACCTCAATTTGTTTCACATCAACTGGAGCATCATGAGAATGTATTATGATGTCACAGTATATGATGACATCATAATTAGTATGCACTATGACGTCACAATGCACTATGATGTCATAATGTATCCGCATTATGACATCACAATATATTATGAGAGCGCAATTTGCAGGTATGATGAGCAATTTCTCTTACCCCAATTTGTGTCACATCTACTGGAGCATCATGAGCATGTATTATGACGTCACAGTATATGATGACATCATAATTAGTATACAGTATGACGTCACAATGTATTATGACGTCGTAATGTGTCCGCAATATGACATCACAATATATTATGAGAGCGCAACATGCAGGTATTATGACCAATTTCGCTTACCACAATTTGTGTCACATCAACTGGAGCATCATGAGCATGTATTATGACGTCACAGTATATGATGACATCATAATTAGTATGCAGTATGACGTCACAATATATTATGACGTCATAATGTATCCGCATTATGACATCACAATGTATTATGAGAGCGCAACATGCAGGTATTATGACCAATTTCGCTTACCCCAATTTGTGTCACATCTACTGGAGCATCATGAGCATGTATTATGACGTCACAGTATATGATGACATCATAATTAGTATGCACTATGACGTCACAATGTATTATGACGTCATAATGTATCCGCATTATGACATCACAATATATTATGAGAGCGCAACATGCAGGTATTATGAGCAATTTCTCTTTCCCCAATTTGTGTCACATCTACTGGAGCATCATGAGCATGTATTATGACGTCACAGTATATGATGACATCATAATTAGTATGCACTATGACGTCACAATATATTATGACGTCATAATGTATCCGCATTATGTCATCACAATATATTATGAGAGCGCAACATGCAGGTGTTATGAGCAATTTCTCTTACCCCTATTTGTGTCACATCTACTGGAGAATCATGAGCATGTATTATGACGTCACAGTATATGATGACATCATAATCAGTATGCGCTATGACGTCACAATGTATTATGACGTCATAATGTATCCGCATTATGACATCACAATATATTATGAGAGCGCAATTTGCAGGTTTTATGACCAATTTCGCTTACCCCAATTTGTGTCACATCTCCTGGAGCGTCATGAGCATGTATTATGACATCACAGTATATGATGACATCATAATTAGTATGCAGTATGACGTCACAATGTATTATGACGTCATTATGTATCCGCATTTTGACATCACAATATATTATGAGAGCGCAACATGCAGGTATTATGAGCAATTTCTCTCACCCCAATTTGTTTCACATCTACTGGGGCATCATGAGCATGTATTTTGACGTCACAGTATATGATGACATCATAATTAGTAAGCACTATGACGTCACAATGTATTATGACGTCATAATGTATCCGCATTATGACATCACAATATATTATGAGAGCGCAATTTGCAGCATTTATGACCAATTTCTCTTACCCCAATTTGTGTCACATCTACTGCAGCATCATCAGCATGTATTATGACGTCAGAGTATATGATGACATCATAATTAGTATGCAGTATGACGTCACAATGTATTATGACGTCATAATGTATCCGCATTATGACCTCACAATATATTATGAGAGCGCAACATGCAGGTATTATGAGCAATTTCTCTTGCCCCAATTTGTGTCACATCTACTGCAGCATCATCAGCATGTATTATGACGTCAGAGTATATGATGACATCATAATTACTATGCACTATGACGTCACAATGTATTATGACGTCATAATGTATCCGCATTATGACATCACAATATATTATGAGAGCGCATTTTGCAGGTTTTATGACCAATTTCGCTTACCCCAATTTGTGTCACATCTCCTGGAGCGTCATGAGCATGTATTATGACATCACAGTATATGATGACATCATAATTAGTAAGCAGTATGACGTCACAATGTATTATGACGTCATTATGTATCCGCATTTTGACATCACAATATATTATGAGAGCGCAACATGCACGTATTATGAGCAATTTCTCTTACCCCAATTTGTCTCACATCTACTGGAGCATCATGAGCATGTATTTTGACGTCACAGTATATGATGACATCATAATTAGTAAGCACTATGACGTCACAATGTATTATGACGTCATAATGTATCCGCATTATGACATCACAATATATTATGAGAGCGCAATTTGCAGGTTTCATGACCAATTTCGCTTACCCCAATTTGTGTCACATCTACTGCAGCCTCATCAGCATGTATTATGACGTCAGAGTATATGATGACATCATAATTAGTATGCAGTATGACGTCACAATGTATTATGACGTCATAATGTATCTGCATTATGACATCACAATATATTATGAGAGCGCAACATGCAGGTGTTATGAGCAATTTCTCTTACCCCAATTTGTGTCACATCTACTGGAGCATCATGAGCATGTATTACGACATCACAGTATATGATGACATCATAATTAGTATGCACTATGACGTCACAATGTATTATGACGTCATTATGTATCCGCATTATGACATCACAATATATTATGAGAGCGCAACATGCAGGTTTCATGACCAATTTAGCCTACCCCAATTTGTGTCACATCTACTGGAGCATCATGAGCATGTATTATGACGTCACAGTATATGATGACATCATAATTAGTAGGCACTATGACGTCACAATGTATTATGACGTCATAATGTATCCGCATTATGACATCACAATATATTATGAGAGCGCAACATGCAGGTATTATGAGCAATTTCTCTTTACCCAATTTGTGTCACATCTACTGGAGCATCATGAGCATGTATTATGATGTCACAGTATATGATGACATCATAATTAGTATGCACTATGACGTCACAATGTATTATGACGTCATAATGTATCCGCATTATGACATCACAATATATTATGAGAGCGCAACATGCAGGTGTTATGAGCAATTTCTCTTACCCCAATTTGTGTCACATCTACTGGAGCATCATGAGCATGTATTATGACGTCACAGTATATGATGACATCATAATCAGTATGCACTATGACGTCACAATGTATTAAGACGTTATAATGTATCCGCATTATGACATCACAATATATTATGAGAGCGCAATTTGCAGGTTTTATGACCAATTTCTCTTACCCCAATTTGTGTCACATCTACTGCAGCATCATCAGCATGTATTATGACGTCAGAGTATATGATGACATCATAATTAGTATGCAGTATGATGTCACAATGTATTATGACGTCATAATGTATCCGCATTATGACATCACAATATATTCTGAGAGCGCAACATACAGGTATTATGAGCAATTTCTCTTGCCCCAATTTGTGTCACATCTACTGGAGCATCATGAGCATGTATTATGGCATCACAGTATATGATGACATCATAATCAGTATGCAGTATGACGTCACAATGTATTATGACGTCATAATGTATCCGCATTATGACATCACAATATACTATGAGAGCGCAATTTGAAGGTTTCATGACCAATTTCGCTTACCCCAATTTGTGTCACATCTACTGCAGCATCATCAGCATGTATTATGACGTCAGAGTATATGATGACATCATAATTAATATGCAGTATGACGTCACAATGTATTATGACGTCATAATGTATCTGCATTATGACCTCACAATATATTATGAGAGCGCAACATGCAGGTATTATGAACAATTTCTCTTACCCCAATTTGTGTCACATCTACTGGAGCATCATGAGCATGTATGATGACATCACAGTATATGATGACATCATAATTAGTATGCACTATGACGTCACAATGTATTATGACGTCATAATGTGTCCGCATTATGACATCACAATATATTATGAGAGCGCAACATGCAGGTATTATGACCAATTTCGCTTACCCCAATTTGTGTCACATCTACTGGAGCATCATGAGCATGTATTATGACGTCACAGTATATGATGACATCATAATTAGTATGCACTATGACGTCAGAATGTATTATGCCGTCATAATGTATCCGCATTATGACATCACAATATATTATGAGAGCGCAACATGCAGGTATTATGAGCAATTTCTCTTTCCCCAATTTGTGTCACATCTACTGGAGCATCATGAGCATGTATTATGACGTCACAGTATATGATGACATCATAATTAGTATGCACTATGACGTCACAATGTATTATGACGTCATAATGTATCCGCATTATGACATCACAATATATTATGAGAGCGCAACATGCAGGTGTTATGAGCAATTTCTCTTACCCCAATTTGTGTCACATCTACTGGAGCATCATGAGCATGTATTATGACGTCACAGTATATGATGACATCATAATTAGTATGCACTATGACGTCACAATATATTATGACGTCATAATGTATCCGCATTATGACATCACAATATATTTTGAGAGCGCAATTTGCAGGTTTTATGACCAATTTCGCTTACCCCAATTTGTGTCACATCTACTGGAGCGTCATGAGCATGTATTATGACATCACAGTATATGATGACATTATAATTAGTATGCAGTATGACGTCCCAATGTACTATGACGTCATAATGTATCCGCATTATGACATCACAATTTATTGTGAGAGCGCAACATGCAGGTATTATGAGCAATTTCTCTTACCCCAATTTGTGTCACATCTACTGGAGCATCATGAGCATGTATTATGACGTCACAGTACATGATGATATCATAATTAGTATGCACTATGACGTCACAATGTATTATGACGTCATAGTGTATCCACATTTTGACATCAAAATATATTATGAGAGCGCAACATGCAGGTATTATGAGCAATTTCTCTTGCCCCAATTTGTGTCACATCTACTGGAGCAACATGAGCATGTATTATGACGTCACAGTATATGATGACATCATAATTAGTATGCACTCTGACGTCACAATGTATTATGACGTCATAATGTACCCGCATTATGACATCACAATATATTATGAGAGCGCAACATGCAGGTATTATGAGCAATTTCTCTTACCCCAATTTGTGTCACATCTACTGGAGCATCATGACCATGTATTATGACGTCACAGTATATGATGACATCATAATCAGTATGCAGTATGACGTCACAATGTATTATGACGTCATAATGTATCTGCATTATGACATCACAATATATTATGAGAGCGCAACATGCAGGTATTATGAGCAATTTCTCTTTCCCCAATTTGTGTCACATCTACTGGAGCATCATGAGCATGTATTATGACGTCACAGTATATGATGACATCATAATTAGTATGCACTATGACGTCACAATGTGTTATGACGTCATAATGTATCCGCATTATGACATCACAATATATTATGAGAGCGCAACATGCAGGTGTTATGAGCAATTTCTCTTACCCCTATTTGTGTCACATCTACTGGAGCATCATGAGCATGTATTATGACGTCACAGTATATGATGACATCATAATCAGTATGCACTATGACATCACAATATATTATGAGAGCGCAATTTGCAGGTTTTATGACCAATTTCGCTTACCCCAATTTGTGTCACATCTCCTGGAGCGTCATGAGCATGTATTATGACATCACAGTATATGATGACATCATAATTAGTATGCAGTATGACGTCACAATGTATTATGACGTCATTATGTATCCGCATTTTGACATCACAATATATTATGAGAGCGCAACATGCAGGTATTATGAGCAATTTCTCTTACCCCAATTTGTTTCACATCTACTGGGGCATCATGAGCATGTATTTTGACGTCACAGTATATGATGACATCATAATTAGTAAGCATTATGACGTCACAATATATTATGACGTCATAATGTATCCGCATTATGACATCACAATATATTATGAGAGCGCAATTTGCAGCATTTATGACCAATTTCTCTTACCCCAATTTGTGTCACATCTACTGCAGCATCATCAGCATGTATTATGACGTCAGAGTATATGATGACATCATAATTAGTATGCAGTATGACGTCACAATGTATTATGACGTCATAATGTATCCGCATTATGACCTCACAATATATTATGAGAGCGCAACATGCAGGTATTATGAGCAATTTCTCTTACCCCAATTTGTGTCACATCTACTGGAGCATCATGAGCATGAATTATGACGTCACAGTATATGATGACATCATAATTAATATGCACTATGACGTCACAATGTATTATGACGTCATAATGTATCCGCATTATGACATCACAATATATTATGAGAGCGCAATTTGCAGGTTTCATGACAAATTTTGCTTACCCCAATTTGTGTCACATCTACTGCAGCATCATCAGCATGTATTATGACGTCAGAGTATATGATGACATCATAATTAGTATGCAGTATGACGTCACAATGTATTATGTCATCATAAAGTATCCGCATTATGACATCACAACATATTATGAGAGCGCAACATGCAGGTATTATGAGCAATTTCTCTTGCCCCAATTTGTGTCACATCTACTGGAGCATCATGAGCATGTATTATGACGCCATAGTATATGATGACATCATAATTAGTATGCACTATGACGTCACAATATATTATGACGTCATAATGTATCCGCATTATGACATCACAATACATTATGAGAGCGCAACATGCAGGTATTATGAGCAATTTCTCTTTCCCCAATTTGTGTCACATCTACTGGAGCATCATGAGCATGTATTATGACGTCACAGTATATGATGACATCATAATTAGTATGCACTATGACGTCACAATGTATTATGACGTCAAAATGTATCCGCATTATGACATCACAATATACTATGAGAGCGCAATTTGCAGGTTTTATGACCAATTTCGCTTACCCCAATTTGTGTCACATCTACCGGAGGATCATGAGCATGTGTTATGACGTCACAGTATATGATGACATCATAATTAGTATGCAGTATGACGTCACAATGTATTATGACGTCATAATGTATCCGCGTTATGACATCACAATATATTATGAGAGCGCAATTTGCAGGTTTCATGACCAATTTCTCTTACCCCAATTTGTGTCACATCTACTGCAGCATCATCAGCATGTATTATGACGTCAGAGTATATGATGACATCATAATTAGTATGCAGTATGACGTCACAATGTATTATGACGTCATAATGTATCCGCATTATGACATCACAATATATTCTGAGAGCGCAACATGCAGGTATTATGAGCAATTTCTCTTGCCCCAATTTGTGTCACATCTACTGGAGCATCATGAGCATGTATTATGGCATCACAGTATATGATGACATCATAATCAGTATGCAGTATGACGTCACAATGTATTATGACATCATAATGTATCCGCATTATGACATCACAATATATTATGAGAGCGCAATTTGAAGGTTTCATGACCAATTTCGCTTACCCCAATTTGTGTCACATCTACTGCAGCATCATCAGCATGTATTATGACGTCAGAGTATATGATGACATCATAATTAGTATGCAGTATGACGTCACAATGTATTATGACGTCATAATGTATCTGCATTATGACATCACAATATATTATGAGAGCGCAACATGCAGGTATTATGAGCAATTTCTCTTACCCCAATTTGTGTCACATCTACTGGAGCATCATGAGCATGTATGATGACATCACAGTATATGATGACATCATAATTAGTATGCACTATGACGTCACAATGTATTATGACGTCATAATGTATCCGCATTATGACATCACAATATATTATGAGAGCGCAACATGCAGGTATTATGACCAATTTCGCTTACCCCAATTTGTGTCACATCTACTGGAGCATCATGAGCATGTATTATGACGTCACAGTATATGATGACATCATAATTAGTATGCACTATGACGTCAGAATGTATTATGCCGTCATAATGTATCCGCATTATGACATCACAATATATTATGAGAGCGCAACATGCAGGTATTATGAGCAATTTCTCTTTCCCCAATTTGTGTCACATCTACTGGAGCATCATGAGCATGTATTATGACGTCACAGTATATGATGACATCATAATTAGTATGCACTATGACGTCACAATGTATTATGACGTCATAATGTATCCGCATTATGACATCACAATATATTATGAGAGCGCAACATGCAGGTGTTATGAGCAATTTCTCTTACCCCAATTTCTGTCACATCTACTGGAGCATCATGAGCATGTATTATGACGTCACAGTATATGATGACATCATAATTAGTATGCCCTATGATGTCACAATATATTATGACGTCATAATGTATCCGCATTATGACATCACAATATATTTTGAGAGCGCAATTTGCAGGTTTTATGACCAATTTCGCTTACCCCAATTTGTGTCACATCTACTGGAGCGTCATGAGCATGTATTATGACATCACAGTATATGATGACATTATAATTAGTATGCAGTATGACGTCCCAATGTACTATGACGTCATAATATATCTGCATTATGACATCACAATTTAATGTGAGAGCGCAACATGCAGGTATTATGAGCAATTTCTCTTACCCCAATTTGTGTCACATCTACTGGAGCATCATGAGCATGTATTATGACGTCACAGTACATGATGATATCATAATTAGTATGCACTATGACGTCACAATGTATTATGACGTCATAGTGTATCCACATTTTGACATCAAAATATATTATGAGAGCGCAACATGCAGGTATTATGAGCAATTTCTCTTGCCCCAATTTGTGTCACATCTACTGGAGCAACATGAGCATGTATTATGACGTCACAGTATATGATGACATCATAATTAGTATGCACTCTGACGTCACAATGTATTATGACGTCATAATGTACCCGCATTATGACATCACAATATATTATGAGAGCGCAACATGCAGGTATTATGAGCAATTTCTCTTTCCCCAATTTGTGTCACATCTACTGGAGCATCATGAGCATGTATTATGACGTCACAGTATATGATGACATCATAATTAGTATGCACTATGACGTCACAATGTGTTATGACGTCATAATGTATCCGCATTATGACATCACAATATATTATGAGAGCGCAAAATGCAGGTGTTATGAGCAATTTCTCTTACCCCTATTTGTGTCACATCTACTGGAGCATCATGAGCATGTATTATGACGTCACAGTACATGATGACATCATAATCAGTATGCACTATGGCATCACAATATATTATGAGAGCGCAATTTGCAGGTTTTATGACCAATTTCGCTTACCCCAATTTGTGTCACATCTCCTGGAGCGTCATGAGCATGTATTATGACATCACAGTATATGATGACATCATAATTAGTATGCAGTATGACGTCACAATGTATTATGACGTCATTATGTATCCGCATTTTGACATCACAATATATTATGAGAGCGCAACATGCAGGTATTATGAGCAATTTCTCTTACCCCAATTTGTTTCACATCTACTGGGGCATCATGAGCATGTATTTTGACGTCACAGTATATGATGACATCATAATTAGTAAGCATTATGACGTCACAATATATTATGACGTCATAATGTATCCGCATTATGACATCACAATATATTATGAGAGCGCAATTTCCAGCATTTATGACCAATTTCTCTTACCCCAATTTGTGTCACATCTACTGCAGCATCATCAGCATGTATTATGACGTCAGAGTATATGATGACATCATAATTAGTATGCAGTATGACGTCACAATGTATTATGACGTCATAATGTATCCGCATTATGACCTCACAATATATTATGAGAGCGCAACATGCAGGTATTATGAGCAATTTCTCTTGCCCCAATTTGTGTCACATCTACTGGAGCATCATGAGCATGTATTATGACATCACAGTATAAGATGACATCATAATTAGTATGCACTATGACGTCACAATGTATTATGACATCATAATGTATTCGCATTATGACATCACAATATATTATGAGAGCGCAACATGCAGGTATTATGAGCAATTTCTCTTACCCCAATTTGTGTCACATCTACTGGAGCATCATGAGCATGAATTATGACGTCAAAGTATATGATGACATCATAATTAATATGCACTATGACGTCACAATGTATTATGACGTCATAATGTATCCGCATTATGACATCACAATATATTATGAGAGCGCAATTTGCAGGTTTCATGACAAATTTTGCTTACCCCAATTTGTGTCACATCTACTGCAGCATCATCAGCATGTATTATGACGTCAGAGTATATGATGACATCATAATTAGTATGCAGTATGACGTAACAATGTATTATGTCATCATAAAGTATCCGCATTATGACATCACAACATATTATGAGAGCGCAACATGCAGGTATTATGAGCAATTTCTCTTGCCCCAATTTGTGTCACATCTACTGGAGCATCATGAGCATGTATTATGACGCCATAGTATATGATGACATCATAATTAGTATGCACTATGACGTCACAATGTATTATGACGTCATAATGTATCCGCATTATGACATCACAATACATTATGAGAGCGCAACATGCAGGTATTATGAGCAATTTCTCTTTCCCCAATTTGTGTCACATCTACTGGAGCATCATGAGCATGTATTATGACGTCACAGTATATGATGACATCATAATTAGTATGCACTATGACGTCACAATGTATTATGACGTCAAAATGTATCCGCATTATGACATCACAATATACTATGAGAGCGCAATTTGCAGGTTTTATGACCAATTTCGCTTACCCCAATTTGTGTCACATCTACCGGAGGATCATGAGCATGTGTTATGACGTCACAGTATATGATGACATCATAATTAGTATGCAGTATGACGTCACAATGTATTATGACGTCATAATGTATCCGCGTTATGACATCACAATATATTATGAGAGCGCAATTTGCAGGTTTCATGACCAATTTCGCTTACCCCAATTTGTGTCACATCTACTGCAGCATCATCAGCATGTATTATGACGTCACAGTATATGATGACATCATAATTAGTATGCAGTATGACGTCACACTGTATTATGACGTCATAATGTATCCGCATTATGACATCACAATATATTATGAGAGCGCAATTTGAAGGTTTCATGACAAATTTCGCTTACCCCAATTTGTGTCACATCTACTGCAGCATCATCAGCATGTATTATGACGTCAGAGTATATGATGACATCATAATTAGTATGCAGTATGACGTCACAATGTATTATGACGTCATAATGTATCCGCATTATGACATCACAATATATTATGAGAGCGCAACATGCAGGTATTATGAGCAATTTCTCTTGCCCCAATTTGTGTCACATCTACTGGAGCATCATGAGCATGTATTATGACATCACAGTATATGATGACATCATAATTAGTATGCACTATGACGTCACAATGTATTATGACGTCATAATGTATCCGCATTATGACATCACAATATATTATGAGAGCGCAACTTGCAGGTATTATGAGCAATTTCTCTTACCCCAATTTGTGTCACATCTACTGGAGCATCATGAGCATGAATTACGACGTCAGAGTATTTGATGACATCATAATTAGTATGCACTATGACATCACAATGTATTATGACGTCATAATGTATCCGCATTATGATATCACAATATATTATGAGAGCATAATTTGCAGGTTTTATGACAAATTCCGCTTACCCCAATTTGTGTCACATCTACTGCAGCATCATCAGCATGTATTATGACGTCAGAGTATATGATGACATCATAATTAGTATGCAGTATGACGTCACAATATATTATGACGTCATAATGTATCCGCATTATGACATCACAATGTATTATGAGAGCGCAACATGCAGGTATTATGAGCAATTTCTCTTGCCCCAATTTGTGTCACATATACTGGAGCATCATGAGCATGTATTATGGCGTCACAGTATATGATGACATCATAATTAGTATCTAGTATGACGTCACAATGTATTATGACGTCATAATGTATCCGCCTTATGACATCACAATATATTATGAGAGCGCAATTTGCAGGTTTCTTGACCAATTTCGCTTAACCCAATGTGTGTCACATCTACTGCAGCATCATCAGCATGTATTATGACGTCAGAGTATATGATGACATCATAATTAGTATGCAGTATGATGTCACAATGTATTATGACGTCATAATGTATCCGCATTATGACATCACAATATATTATGAGAGCGCAATTTGCAGGTTTTATGACCAATTTCGCTTACCCCAATCAGTGTCACATCTACTGGAGCATCATGAGCATGTATTATTACGTCACAGTATATGATGACATCATAATTAGTATGCAGTATGATGTCACAATGTATTATGACGTTATAATGTATCCGCATTATGACATCACAATACATTATGAGAGCACAACATGCAGGTGTTATGAGCAATTTCTCTTACCCCAATTTGTGTCATATCTACTGGAGCATCATGAGCATGTATTATGACGTCACAGTATATGATGACGTCCTAATTAGTATGCACTATGACGTCACAATGTATTATGACGTCATAATGTATCCGCATTATAACATCACAATATCTTATGAGAGCGCAATTTGCAGGTTTTATGACCAATTTCGCTTACCCCAAATTGTGTCACATCTACTGGAGCATCATGAGCATGTATTATGACGTCACAATATATGATGACATCATAATTAGTATGCAGTATGACGTCACAATGTATTATGACGTCATAATGTATCCGCATTATGACATCACAATGTATTATGAGAGCGCAAGATGCAGGTATTATGAGCAATTTTTCTTACCCCAATTTGTGTCACATCTACTGGAGCATCATGAGCATGTATTATGACGTCACAGTATATGATGACATCATAATTAGTATGCACTATGACGTCACAATGTATTATGACGTCATAATGTATCCGCATTATGACATCACAATATATTATGAGAGCGCAATTTGCAGGTTTCATGACCAATTTCGCTTACCCCAATTTGTGTCACATCTACTGGAGCATCATGAGCATGTATTATGACGTCACAGTATATGATGACTTCATAATCAGTATGCACTATGACGTCACAATGTATTATGACGTCATAATGTATCCGCATTATGACATCACAATATATTATGAGAGCGCAATTTGAAGGTTTCATGACCAATTTCGCTTACCCCAATTTGTGTCACATCTACTGCAGCATCATCAGCATGTATTATGACGTCAGAGTATATGATGACATCATAATTAGTATGCAGTATGACGTCACAATGTATTATGACGTCATAATGTATCTGCATTATGACATCACAATATATTATGAGAGCGCAACATGCAGGTATTATGAGCAATTTCTCTTACCCCAATTTGTGTCACATCTACTGGAGCATCATGAGCATGTATGATGACATCACAGTATATGATGACATCATAATTAGTATGCACTATGACGTCACAATGTATTATGACGTCATAATGTATCCGCATTATGACATCACAATATATTATGAGAGCGCAACATGCAGGTATTATGACCAATTTCGCTTACCCCAATTTGTGTCACATCTACTGGAGCATCATGAGCATGTATTATGACGTCACAGTATATGATGACATCATAATTAGTATGCACTATGACGTCAGAATGTATTATGCCGTCATAATGTATCCGCATTATGACATCACAATATATTATGAGAGCGCAACATGCAGGTATTATGAGCAATTTCTCTTTCCCCAATTTGTGTCACATCTACTGGAGCATCATGAGCATGTATTATGACGTCACAGTATATGATGACATCATAATTAGTATGCACTATGACGTCACAATGTATTATGACGTCATAATGTATCCGCATTATGACATCACAATATATTATGAGAGCGCAACATGCAGGTGTTATGAGCAATTTCTCTTACCCCAATTTCTGTCACATCTACTGGAGCATCATGAGCATGTATTATGACGTCACAGTATATGATGACATCATAATTAGTATGCCCTATGATGTCACAATATATTATGACGTCATAATGTATCCGCATTATGACATCACAATATATTTTGAGAGCGCAATTTGCAGGTTTTATGACCAATTTCGCTTACCCCAATTTGTGTCACATCTACTGGAGCGTCATGAGCATGTATTATGACATCACAGTATATGATGACATTATAATTAGTATGCAGTATGACGTCCCAATGTACTATGACGTCATAATGTATCTGCATTATGACATCACAATTTATTGTGAGAGCGCAACATGCAGGTATTATGAGCAATTTCTCTTACCCCAATTTGTGTCACATCTACTGGAGCATCATGAGCATGTATTATGACGTCACAGTACATGATGATATCATAATTAGTATGCACTATGACGTCACAATGTATTATGACGTCATAGTGTATCCACATTTTGACATCAAAATATATTATGAGAGCGCAACATGCAGGTATTATGAGCAATTTCTCTTGCCCCAATTTGTGTCACATCTACTGGAGCAACATGAGCATGTATTATGACGTCACAGTATATGATGACATCATAATTAGTATGCACTCTGACGTCACAATGTATTATGACGTCATAATGTACCCGCATTATGACATCACAATATATTATGAGAGCGCAACATGCAGGTATTATGAGCAATTTCTCTTTCCCCAATTTGTGTCACATCTACTGGAGCATCATGAGCATGTATTATGACGTCACAGTATATGATGACATCATAATTAGTATGCACTATGACGTCACAATGTGTTATGACGTCATAATGTATCCGCATTATGACATCACAATATATTATGAGAGCGCAAAATGCAGGTGTTATGAGCAATTTCTCTTACCCCTATTTGTGTCACATCTACTGGAGCATCATGAGCATGTATTATGACGTCACAGTATATGATGACATCATAATCAGTATGCACTATGGCATCACAATATATTATGAGAGCGCAATTTGCAGGTTTTATGACCAATTTCGCTTACCCCAATTTGTGTCACATCTCCTGGAGCGTCATGAGCATGTATTATGACATCACAGTATATGATGACATCATAATTAGTATGCAGTATGACGTCACAATGTATTATGACGTCATTATGTATCCGCATTTTGACATCACAATATATTATGAGAGCGCAACATGCAGGTATTATGAGCAATTTCTCTTACCCCAATTTGTTTCACATCTACTGGGGCATCATGAGCATGTATTTTGACGTCACAGTATATGATGACATCATAATTAGTAAGCATTATGACGTCACAATATATTATGACGTCATAATGTATCCGCATTATGACATCACAATATATTATGAGAGCGCAATTTCCAGCATTTATGACCAATTTCTCTTACCCCAATTTGTGTCACATCTACTGCAGCATCATCAGCATGTATTATGACGTCAGAGTATATGATGACATCATAATTAGTATGCAGTATGACGTCACAATGTATTATGACGTCATAATGTATCCGCATTATGACCTCACAATATATTATGAGAGCGCAACATGCAGGTATTATGAGCAATTTCTCTTGCCCCAATTTGTGTCACATCTACTGGAGCATCATGAGCATGTATTATGACATCACAGTATAAGATGACATCATAATTAGTATGCACTATGACGTCACAATGTATTATGACATCATAATGTATTCGCATTATGACATCACAATATATTATGAGAGCGCAACATGCAGGTATTATGAGCAATTTCTCTTACCCCAATTTGTGTCACATCTACTGGAGCATCATGAGCATGAATTATGACGTCAAAGTATATGATGACATCATAATTAATATGCACTATGACGTCACAATGTATTATGACGTCATAATGTATCCGCATTATGACATCACAATATATTATGAGAGCGCAATTTGCAGGTTTCATGACAAATTTTGCTTACCCCAATTTGTGTCACATCTACTGCAGCATCATCAGCATGTATTATGACGTCAGAGTATATGATGACATCATAATTAGTATGCAGTATGACGTAACAATGTATTATGTCATCATAAAGTATCCGCATTATGACATCACAACATATTATGAGAGCGCAACATGCAGGTATTATGAGCAATTTCTCTTGCCCCAATTTGTGTCACATCTACTGGAGCATCATGAGCATGTATTATGACGCCATAGTATATGATGACATCATAATTAGTATGCACTATGACGTCACAATGTATTATGACGTCATAATGTATCCGCATTATGACATCACAATACATTATGAGAGCGCAACATGCAGGTATTATGAGCAATTTCTCTTTCCCCAATTTGTGTCACATCTACTGGAGCATCATGAGCATGTATTATGACGTCACAGTATATGATGACATCATAATTAGTATGCACTATGACGTCACAATGTATTATGACGTCAAAATGTATCCGCATTATGACATCACAATATACTATGAGAGCGCAATTTGCAGGTTTTATGACCAATTTCGCTTACCCCAATTTGTGTCACATCTACCGGAGGATCATGAGCATGTGTTATGACGTCACAGTATATGATGACATCATAATTAGTATGCAGTATGACGTCACAATGTATTATGACGTCATAATGTATCCGCGTTATGACATCACAATATATTATGAGAGCGCAATTTGCAGGTTTCATGACCAATTTCGCTTACCCCAATTTGTGTCACATCTACTGCAGCATCATCAGCATGTATTATGACGTCACAGTATATGATGACATCATAATTAGTATGCAGTATGACGTCACACTGTATTATGACGTCATAATGTATCCGCATTATGACATCACAATATATTATGAGAGCGCAATTTGAAGGTTTCATGACAAATTTCGCTTACCCCAATTTGTGTCACATCTACTGCAGCATCATCAGCATGTATTATGACGTCAGAGTATATGATGACATCATAATTAGTATGCAGTATGACGTCACAATGTATTATGACGTCATAATGTATCCGCATTATGACATCACAATATATTATGAGAGCGCAACATGCAGGTATTATGAGCAATTTCTCTTGCCCCAATTTGTGTCACATCTACTGGAGCATCATGAGCATGTATTATGACATCACAGTATATGATGACATCATAATTAGTATGCACTATGACGTCACAATGTATTATGACGTCATAATGTATCCGCATTATGACATCACAATATATTATGAGAGCGCAACTTGCAGGTATTATGAGCAATTTCTCTTACCCCAATTTGTGTCACATCTACTGGAGCATCATGAGCATGAATTACGACGTCAGAGTATTTGATGACATCATAATTAGTATGCACTATGACATCACAATGTATTATGACGTCATAATGTATCCGCATTATGATATCACAATATATTATGAGAGCATAATTTGCAGGTTTTATGACAAATTCCGCTTACCCCAATTTGTGTCACATCTACTGCAGCATCATCAGCATGTATTATGACGTCAGAGTATATGATGACATCATAATTAGTATGCAGTATGACGTCACAATATATTATGACGTCATAATGTATCCGCATTATGACATCACAATGTATTATGAGAGCGCAACATGCAGGTATTATGAGCAATTTCTCTTGCCCCAATTTGTGTCACATATACTGGAGCATCATGAGCATGTATTATGGCGTCACAGTATATGATGACATCATAATTAGTATCTAGTATGACGTCACAATGTATTATGACGTCATAATGTATCCGCCTTATGACATCACAATATATTATGAGAGCGCAATTTGCAGGTTTCTTGACCAATTTCGCTTAACCCAATGTGTGTCACATCTACTGCAGCATCATCAGCATGTATTATGACGTCAGAGTATATGATGACATCATAATTAGTATGCAGTATGATGTCACAATGTATTATGACGTCATAATGTATCCGCATTATGACATCACAATATATTATGAGAGCGCAATTTGCAGGTTTTATGACCAATTTCGCTTACCCCAATCAGTGTCACATCTACTGGAGCATCATGAGCATGTATTATTACGTCACAGTATATGATGACATCATAATTAGTATGCAGTATGATGTCACAATGTATTATGACGTTATAATGTATCCGCATTATGACATCACAATACATTATGAGAGCACAACATGCAGGTGTTATGAGCAATTTCTCTTACCCCAATTTGTTTCACATCTACTGGAGCATCATGAGCATGTATTATGACGTCACAGTATATGATGACGTCCTAATTAGTATGCACTATGATGTCACAATGTATTATGACGTCATAATGTATCCGCATTATAACATCACAATATCTTATGAGAGCGCAATTTGCAGGTTTTATGACCAATTTCGCTTACCCCAAATTGTGTCACATCTACTGGAGCATCATGAGCATGTATTATGACGTCACAATATATGATGACATCATAATTAGTATGCAGTATGACGTCACAATGTATTATGACGTCATAATGTATCCGCATTATGACATCACAATGTATTATGAGAGCGCAAGATGCAGGTATTATGAGCAATTTTTCTTACCCCAATTTGTGTCACATCTACTGGAGCATCATGAGCATGTATTATGACGTCACAGTATATGATGACATCATAATTAGTATGCACTATGACGTCACAATGTATTATGACGTCATAATGTATCCGCATTATGACATCACAATATATTATGAGAGCGCAATTTGCAGGTTTCATGACCAATTTCGCTTACCCCAATTTGTGTCACATCTACTGGAGCATCATGAGCATGTATTATGACGTCACAGTATATGATGACTTCATAATCAGTATGCACTATGACGTCACAATGTATTATGACGTCATAATGTATCCGCATTATGACATCACAATATATTATGAGAGCGCAATTTGCAGGTTTCATGACCAATTTCGCTTACCCCAATTTGTGTCACATCTACTGGAGCATCATGAGCATGTATTACGACGTCAGAGTATATGATGACATCATAATTAGTATGCACTATGACGTCACAATGTATTATGACGTCATAATGTATCCGCATTATAACATCACAATACATTATGAGAGCGCAACTTGCAGGTTTTATGACCAATTTCGCTTACCCCAAATTGTGTCACATCTACTGGAGCATCATGAGCATGTATTATGACGTCACAGTATATGATGACGTCACAATTAGTATGTAGTATGACGTCACAATATATAATGACGTCATAATGTATCCGCATTATGACATCACAATGTATTATGAGAGCGCAACATGCAGGTATTATGACCAATTTCTCTTACCCCAATTTGTGTCATATCTACTGGAGCATTCATGAGCATGCATTATGACGTCACAGTATATGATGACATCATAATTAGTATGCACTATGACGTCACAATGTATTATGACGTCATAATGTATCCGCATTATGACGTCACCATATATTATGAGAGCGTAATTTGCAGGTATTATGAGCAATTTCTCTTACCCCAATCTGTGTCACATCTATTGGAGCATCATGAGCATGTATTATGATGTCACAGTATATGAAGACATCATAATTAATATGCACTATGACGTCACAATGCACTATGATGTCATAATGTATCCGCATTATGACATCACAATATATTATGAGAGCGCAATTTGTAGGTATTATGAGCAATTTCTCTTGCCCCAATTTGTGTCACATCTACTGGAGCATCATGAGCATGTATTATGACGTCACAGTATATGATGACATCATAATTAGTATACAGTATGACGTCACAATGTTTTATGATGTCGTAATGTGTCCGCAATATGACATCACAATATATTATGAGAGCGCAATTTGCAGGTTTCATGACCAATTTCGCTTACCCCAATTTGTGTCACATCAACTGGAGCATCATCAGCATGTATTATGACGTCACAGTATATGATGACATCATAATTAGTATGCCCTATGACGTCACAATATTATGACATCATAATGCATCCGCATTATGACATCACAATACATTATGAGAGCGCAACATGCAGGTATTATGAGCAATTTCTCTTACCCCAATTTGTGTCAAATCTACTGGAGCATCATGAGCATGTATTATGACGTCACAGTACATGATGATATCATAATTAGTATGCACTATGACGTCACAATGTATTATGACGTCATAGTGTATCCACATTTTGACATCAAAATATATTATGAGAGCGCAACATGCAGGTATTATGAGCAATTTCGCTTACCCCAATTTGTGTCACATCTACTGGAGCATCATGAGCATGTATTATGACGTCACAGTATATGATGACATCATAATTAGTATGCAGTATGATGTCACAATGTATTATGACGTCATAATGTATCCGCATTATGACATCACAATACATTATTAGAGCGCAACATGCAGATATTATGAGCAATTTCTCTTACCACAATTTGTGTCATATCTACTGGAGCATCATGAGCATGTATTTTGACGTCACAGTATATGATGACATCATAATTAGTATGCATTATGACGTCACAATGTATTATGACGTCATAATGTATCCGCATTATGACGTCACCATATATTTTGAGAGCGCAATTTGCAGGTATTATGAACAACTTCTCTTACCCCAATTTGTGTCACATCTACTGGAGCATCATGAGAATGTATTATGATGTCACAGTATATGATGACATCATAATTAGTATGCACTATGACGTCACAATGCACTATGATGTCATAATGTATCCGCATTATAACATCACAATATATTATGAGAGCGCAATTTGCAGGTATTATGAGCAATTTCTCTTACCCCAATTTGTGTCACATCTACTGGAGCATCATGAGCATGTATTATGACGTCACAGTATATGATGACATCATAATTAGTATACAGTATGACGTCACAATGTATTATGACGTCGTAATGTGTCCGCAATATGACATCACAATGTATTATGAGAGCGCAACATGCAGGTATTATGACAAATTTCGCTTACCCCAATTTGTGTCACATCTACTGGAGCATCATGAGCATGTATTATGACGTCACAGTATATGATGACATCATAATTAGTATGCACTATGACGTCACAATGTATTATGACGTCATAATGTATCCGCATTATGACATCACAATATGTTATGAGAGCGCAACATGCAGGTATTATGAGCAATTTCTCTTTCCCCAATTTGTGTCACATCTACTGGAGCATCATGAGCATGTATTATGACGTCACAGTATATGATGACATCATAATTAGTATGCACTATGACGTCACAATGTATTATGACGTCATAATGTATCCGCATTATGACATCACAATATATTATGAGAGCGCAACTTGCAGGTGTTATGAGCAATTTCTCTTACCCCTATTTGTGTCACATCTACTGGAGCATCATGAGCATGTATTATGACGTCACAGTATATGATGACATCATAAGCAGTATGCCCTATGACGTCACAATGTATTATGACGTCATAATGTATCCGCATTATGACATCACAATATATTATGAGAGCGCATTTTGCAGGTTTTATGACCAATTTCGCTTACCCCAATTTGTGTCACATCTCCTGGAGCGTCATGAGCATGTATTATGACATCACAGTATATGATGACATCATAATTAGTATGCAGTATGACGTCACAATGTATTATGACGTCATAATGTATCCGCATTATGACATCACAATATATTATGAGAGCGCAACATGCAGGTGTTATGAGCAATTTCTCTTACCCCAATTTGTGTCACATCTACTGGAGCATCATGAGCATGTATTATGACGTCACAGTATATGATGACATCATAATCAGTATGCACTATGACGTCACAATGTATTAAGACGTTATAATGTATCCGCATTATGATATCACAATATATTATGAGAGCGCAATTTGCAGGTTTTATGACCAATTTCTCTTACCCCAATTTGTGTCACATCTACTGCAGCATCATCAGCATGTATTATGACGTCAGAGTATATGATGACATCATAATTAGTATGCAGTATGACGTCACAATGTATTATGACGTCATAATGTATCCGCATTATGACATCACAATATATTCTGAGAGCGCAACATGCAGGTATTATGAGCAATTTCTCTTGCCCCAATTTGTGTCACATCTACTGGAGCATCATGAGCATGTATTATGGCATCACAGTATATGATGACATCATAATCAGTATGCAGTATGACGTCACAATGTATTATGACGTCATAATGTATCCGCATTATGACATCACAATATATTATGAGAGCGCAATTTGCAGGTTTCATGACCAATTTCGCTTACCCCAATTTGTGTCACATCTACTGCAGCATCATCAGCATGTATTATGACGTCAGAGTATATGATGACATCATAATTAGTATGCAGTATGACGTCACAATGTATTATGACGTCATAATGTATCTGCATTATGACATCACAATATATTATGAGAGCGCAACATGCAGGTATTATGAGCAATTTCTCTTTCCCCAATTTGTGTCACATCTACTGGAGCATCATGAGCATGTATTATGACGTCACAGTATATGATGACATCATAATTAGTATGCACTATGACGTCACAATGTGTTATGACGTCATAATGTATCCGCATTATGACATCACAATATGTTATGAGAGCGCAACATGCAGGTGTTATGAGCAATTTCGCTTACCCCTATTTGTGTCACATCTACTGGAGCATCATGAGCATGTATTATGACGTCACAGTATATGATGACATCATAATCAGTATGCACTATGGCATCACAATATATTATGAGAGCGCAATTTGCAGGTTTTATGACCAATTTCGCTTACCCCAATTTGTGTCACATCTCCTGGAGCGTCATGAGCATGTATTATGACATCACAGTATATGATGACATCATAATTAGTATGCAGTATGACGTCACAATGTATTATGACGTCATTATGTATCCGCATTTTGACATCACAATATATTATGAGAGCGCAACATGCAGGTATTATGAGCAATTTCTCTTACTCCAATTTGTTTCACATCTACTGGGGCATCATGAGCATGTATTTTGACGTCACAGTATATGATGACATCATAATTAGTAAGCATTATGACGTCACAATATATTATGACGTCATAATGTATCCGCATTATGACATCACAATATATTATGAGAGCGCAATTTGCAGCATTTATGACCAATTTCTCTTACCCCAATTTGTGTCACATCTACTGCAGCATCATCAGCATGTATTATGACGTCAGAGTATATGATGACATCATAATTAGTATGCAGTATGACGTCACAATGTATTATGACGTCATAATGTATCCGCATTATGACCTCACAATATATTATGAGAGCGCAACATGCAGGTATTATGAGCAATTTCTCTTGCCACAATTTGTGTCACATCTACTGGAGCATCATGAGCATGTATTATGACATCACAGTATATGATGACATCATAATTAGTATGCACTATGACGTCACAATGTATTATGACGTCATAATGTATCCGCATTATGACATCACAATATATTATGAGAGCGCAACATGCAGGTATTATGACAATTTCGCTTACCCCAATTTGTGTCACATCTACTGGAGCATCATGAGCATGTATTATGACGTCACAGTATATGATGACATCATAATTAGTAGGCACTATGACGTCACAATGTATTATGACGTCATAATGTATCCGCATTATGGCATCACAATATATTATGAGAGCGCAACATGCAGGTGTTATGAGCAATTTCTCTTACCCCAATTTGTGTCACATCTACTGGAGCATCATGAGCATGTATTATGACGTCACAGTATATGATGACATCATAATCAGTATGCACTATGACGTCACAATGTATTAAGACATCATAATGTATCCGCATTATGACATCACAATATATTATGAGAGCGCAATTTGCAGGTTTTATGACCAATTTCGCTTACCCCAATTTGTGTCACATCTCCTGGAGCGTCATGAGCATGTATTATGACATCACAGTATATGATGACATCATAATTAGTATGCAGTATGACGTCACAATGTATTATGACGTCATTAGGTATCCGCATTTTGACATCACAATATATTATGAGAGCGCAACATGCAGGTATTATGAGCAATTTCTCTTACCCCAATTTGTTTCACATCTACTGGAGCATCATGAGCATGTATTTTGACGTCACAGTATATGATGACATCATAATTAGTAAGCACTATGACGTCACAATGTATTATGACGTCATAATGTATCCGCATTATGACATCACAATATATTATGAGAGCGCAATTTGCAGCATTTATGACCAATTTCTCTTACCCCAATTTGTGTCACATCTACTGCAGCATCATCAGCATGTATTATGACGTCAGAGTATATGATGACATCATAATTAGTATGCAGTATGACGTCACAATGTATTATGACGTCATAATGTATCTGCATTAAGACTTCACAATATATTATGAGAGCGCAACATGCAGGTGTTATGAGCAATTTCTCTTGCCCCAATTTGTGTCACATCTACTGGAGCATTATGAGCATGTATTATGACATCACAGTATATGATGACATCATAAATAGTATGCACTATGACGTCACAATGTATTATGATGTCATAATGTATCCGCATTATGACATCACAATATATTATGAGAGCGCAACATGCAGGTATTATGAGCAATTTCTCTTACCCCAATTTGTGTCACATCTACTGGAGCATCATGAGCATGAATTATGACGTCACAGTATATGATGACATCATAATTAGTATGCACTATGACGTCACAATGTATTATGACGTCATAATGTATCCGCATTATGACATCATAATATAATATGAGAGCGCAATTTGCAGGTTTCCTGACCAATTTCGCTTACCCCAATTTGTGTCACATCTACTGCAGCATCATCAGCATGTATTATGACATCAGAGTATATGATGACATCATAATTAGTATGCAGTATGACGTCACAATGTATTATGACGTCATAATGTATCTGCATTATGACATCACAATATATTATGAGAGCGCAACATGCAGGTATTATGAGCAATTTCTCTTACCCCAATTTGTGTCACATCTACTCGAGCATCATGAGCATGTATAATGACATCACAGTATATGATGACATCATAATTAGTATGCACTATGTCGTCACAATGTATTATGACGTCATAATGTATCCGCATTATGACATCACAATATATTATGAGAGCGCAACATGCAGGTATTATGACCAATTTCGCTTACCCCAATTTGTGTCACATCTACTGGAGCATCATGAGCATGTATTATCACGTCACAGTATATGATGACATCATAATTAGTATGCACTATGACGTCAGAATGTATTATGCCGTCATAATGTATCCGCATTATGACATCACAATATATTATGAGAGCGCAATTTGCAGCATTTATGACCAATTTCTCTTACCCCAATTTATGTCACATCTACTGCAGCATCATCAGCATGTATTATGACGTCAGAGTATATGATGACATCATAATTAGTATGCAGTATGACGTCACAATGTATTATGACGTCATAATGTATCCGCCTTATGACATCACAATATATTATGAGAGCGCAATTTGCAGGTTTCTTGACCAATTTCGCTTAACCCAATGTGTGTCACATCTACTGCAGCATCATCAGCATGTATTATGACGTCAGAGTATATGATGACATCATAATTAGTATGCAGTATGATGTCACAATGTATTATGACGTCATAATGTATCCGCATTATGACATCACAATATATTATGAGAGCGCAATTTGCAGGTTTTATGACCAATTTCTCTTACCCCAATTTGTGTCACATCTACTGGAGCATCATGAGCATGTATTATGACGTCACAGTATATGATGACATCATAATTAGTATGCACTATGACGTCAGAATGTATTATGCCGTCATAATGTATCCGCATTATGACTTCACAATATATTATGAGAGCGCAACATGCAGGTATTATGAGCAATTTCTCTTTCCCCAATTTGTGTCACATCTACTGGAGCATCATGAGCATGTATTATGACGTCACAGTATATGATGACATCATAATTAGTATGCACTATGACGTCACAATGTATTATGACGTCATAATGTATCCGCATTATGACATCACAATATATTATGAGAGCGCAACATGCAGGTGTTATGAGCAATTTCTCTTACCCCAATTTCTGTCACATCTCCTGGAGCATCATGAGCATGTATTATGACGTCACAGTATATGATGACATCATAATTAGTATGCACTATGACGTCACAATGTATTATGACGTCATAATGTATCCGCATTATGACATCACAATATATTTTGAGAGCGCAATTTGCAGGTTTTATGACCAATTTCGCTTACCCCAATTTGTGTCACATATACTGGAGCGTCATGAGCATGTATTATGACATCACAGTATATGATGACATTGTAATTAGTATGCAGTATGACGTCCCAATGTACTATGACGTCATAATGTATCCGCATTATGACATCACAATTTATTGTGAGAGCGCAACTTGCAGGTATTATGAGCAATTTCTCTTACCCCAATTTGTGTCATATCTACTGGAGCATCAAGAGCATGTTTTATGACGTCACAGTATATGATGACATCATAATTAGTAGGCACTATGACGTCACAATGTATTATGACGTCATAATGTATCCGCATTATGGCATCACAATATATTATGAGAGCGCAACATGCAGGTGTTATGAGCAATTTCTCTTACCCCAATTTGTGTCACATCTACTGGAGCATCATGAGCATGTATTATGACGTCACAGTATATGATGACATCATAATCAGTATGCACTATGATGTCACAATGTATTAAGACGTCATAATGTATCCGCATTATGACATCACAATATATTATGAGAGCGCAATTTGCAGGTTTTATGACCAATTTCGCTTACCCCAATTTGTGTCACATCTCCTGGAGCGTCATGAGCATGTATTATGACATCACAGTATATGATGACATCATAATTAGTATGCAGTATGACGTCACAATGTATTATGACGTCATTAGGTATCCGCATTTTGACATCACAATATATTATGAGAGCGCAACATGCAGGTATTATGAGCAATTTCTCTTACCCCAATTTGTTTCACATCTACTGGAGCATCATGAGCATGTATTTTGACGTCACAGTATATGATGACATCATAATTAGTAAGCACTATGACGTCACAATGTATTATGACGTCATAATGTATCCGCATTATGACATCACAATATATTATGAGAGCGCAATTTGCAGCATTTATGACCAATTTCTCTTACCCCAATTTGTGTCACATCTACTGCAGCATCATCAGCATGTATTATGACGTCAGAGTATATGATGACATCATAATTAGTATGCAGTATGACGTCACAATGTATTATGACGTCATAATGTATCTGCATTAAGACTTCACAATATATTATGAGAGCGCAACATGCAGGTGTTATGAGCAATTTCTCTTGCCCCAATTTGTGTCACATCTACTGGAGCATTATGAGCATGTATTATGACATCACAGTATATGATGACATCATAAATAGTATGCACTATGACGTCACAATGTATTATGATGTCATAATGTATCCGCATTATGACATCACAATATATTATGAGAGCGCAACATGCAGGTATTATGAGCAATTTCTCTTACCCCAATTTGTGTCACATCTACTGGAGCATCATGAGCATGAATTATGACGTCACAGTATATGATGACATCATAATTAGTATGCACTATGACGTCACAATATATTATGACGTCATAATGTATCCGCATTATGACATCATAATATATTATGAGAGCGCAATTTGCAGGTTTCCTGACCAATTTCGCTTACCCCAATTTGTGTCACATCTACTGCAGCATCATCAGCATGTATTATGACATCAGAGTATATGATGACATCATAATTAGTATGCAGTATGACGTCACAATGTATTATGACGTCATAATGTATCTGCATTATGACATCACAATATATTATGAGAGCGCAACATGCAGGTATTATGAGCAATTTCTCTTACCCCAATTTGTGTCACATCTACTCGAGCATCATGAGCATGTATAATGACATCACAGTATATGATGACATCATAATTAGTATGCACTATGTCGTCACAATGTATTATGACGTCATAATGTATCCGCATTATGACATCACAATATATTATGAGAGCGCAACATGCAGGTATTATGACCAATTTCGCTTACCCCAATTTGTGTCACATCTACTGGAGCATCATGAGCATGTATTATCACGTCACAGTATATGATGACATCATAATTAGTATGCACTATGACGTCAGAATGTATTATGCCGTCATAATGTATCCGCATTATGACATCACAATATATTATGAGAGCGCAATTTGCAGCATTTATGACCAATTTCTCTTACCCCAATTTATGTCACATCTACTGCAGCATCATCAGCATGTATTATGACGTCAGAGTATATGATGACATCATAATTAGTATGCAGTATGACGTCACAATGTATTATGACGTCATAATGTATCCGCCTTATGACATCACAATATATTATGAGAGCGCAATTTGCAGGTTTCTTGACCAATTTCGCTTAACCCAATGTGTGTCACATCTACTGCAGCATCATCAGCATGTATTATGACGTCAGAGTATATGATGACATCATAATTAGTATGCAGTATGATGTCACAATGTATTATGACGTCATAATGTATCCGCATTATGACATCACAATATATTATGAGAGCGCAATTTGCAGGTTTTATGACCAATTTCGCTTACCCCAATCAGTGTCACATCTACTGGAGCATCATGAGCATGTATTATGACGTCACAGTATATGATGACATCATAATTAGTATGCAGTATGACGTCACACTGCATTATGACGTCATAATGTATCCGCATTATGACATCACAATATATTATGAGAGCGCAATTTGCAGGTTTCATGACAAATTTCGCTTACCCCAATTTGTGTCACATCTACTGCAGCATCATCAGCATGTATTATGACGTCAGAGTATATGATGACATCATAATTAGTATGCAGTATGACGTCACAATGTATTATGACGTCATAATGTATCCGCATTATGACATCACAATATATTATGAGAGCGCAACATGCAGGTATTATGAGCAATTTCTCTTGCCCCAATTGGTGTCACATCTACTGGAGCATCATGAGCATGTATTATGACATCACAGTATATGATGACATCATAATTAGTATGCACTATGACGTCACAATGTATTATGACGTCATAATGTATCCGCATTATGACATCACAATATATTATGAGAGCGCAACTTGCAGGTATTTTGAGCAATTTCTCTTACCCCAATTTGTGTCACATCTACTGGAGCATCATGAGCATGAATTATGACGTCAGAGTATATGATGACATCATAATTAGTATGCACTATGACATCACAATGTATTATGACGTCATAATGTATCCGCATTATGATATCACAATATATTATGAGAGCATAATTTGCAGGTTTTATGACAAATTCCGCTTACCCCAATTTGTGTCACATCTACTGCAGCATCATCAGCATGTATTATGACGTCAGAGTATATGATGACATCATAATTAGTATGCAGTATGACGTCACAATATATTATGACGTCATAATGTATCCGCATTATGACATCACAATGTATTATGAGAGCGCAACATGCAGGTATTATGAGCAATTTCTCTTGCCCCAATTTGTGTCACATATACTGGAGCATCATGAGCATGTATTATGGCGTCACAGTATATGATGACATCATAATTAGTATGCAGTATGACATCACAATGTATTATGACGTCATAATGTATCCGCCTTATGACATCACAATATATTATGAGAGCGCAATTTGCAGGTTTCTTGACCAATTTCGCTTAACCCAATGTGTGTCACATCTACTGCAGCATCATCAGCATGTATTATGACGTCAGAGTATATGATGACATCATAATTAGTATGCAGTATGATGTCACAATATATTATGACGTCATAATGTATCCGCATTATGACATCACAATGTATTATGAGAGCGCAACATGCAGGTATTATGAGCAATTTCTCTTGCCCCAATTTGTGTCACATATACTGGAGCATCATGAGCATGTATTATGGCGTCACAGTATATGATGACATCATAATTAGTATGCAGTATGACGTCACAATGTATTATGACGTCATAATGTATCCGCCTTAAGGCATCACAATATATTATGAGAGCGCAATTTGCAGGTTTCTTGACCAATTTCGCTTAACCCAATGTGTGTCACATCTACTGCAGCATCATCAGCATGTATTATGACGTCAGAGTATATGATGACATCATAATTAGTATGCAGTATGATGTCACAATGTATTATGACGTCATAATATATCTGCATTATGACATCACAATATATTATGAGAGCGCAACATGCAGGTGTTATGAGCAATTTCTCTTACCCCAATTTGTGTCACATCTACTGGAGCATCATGAGCATGTATTATGACATCACAGTATATGATGACATCATAATTAGTATGCACTATGACGTCACAATGTATTATGACGTCATAATGTATCCGGATTATGACATCACAATATAATATGAGAGCGCAATATACAGGTATTATGACCAATTTCGCTTACCCCAATTTGTTTCACATCTACTGGAGCATCATGAGCATGTATTATGACGTCACAGTATATGATGACATCATAATTAGTATGCAGTATGACATCACAATGTATTATGTCGTCATAATGTATCCACATTATGACATCACAATATATTATGAGACCGCAACATGCAGGTATTATGAGCAATTTCTCTTTCCCCAATTTGTGTCACATCTACTGGAGCATCATGAGCATGTATTATGACGTCACAGTATATGATGACATCATAATTAGTATGCAGTATGACGTCACAATGTATTATGACGTCATAATGTATCCGCATTATGAAATCACAATATATTATGAGAGCGCAACATGCAGGTATTATGAGCAATTTCTCTTACCCCAATTTGTGTCACATCTACTGGAGCATCATGAGCATGTATTATGACGTCACAGTATATGATGACATCATAATTAGTATGCTCTATGACGTCACAATGTATTATGACGTCATAATGTATCCGCATTATGACATCACAATATATTATGAGAGCGCAATTTGCAGGTTTAATGACCAATTTCGCTTACCGCAATTTGTGTCACATCTACTGCAGCATCATCAGCATGTATTATGACGTCAGAGTATATGATAACATCATAATTAGTATGCAGTATGACGTCACAATGTATTATGACGTCATAATGTATCCGCATTATGACATCACAATGTATTATCAGAGCGCAACATGCAGGTATTATGACCAATTTCTCTTACCCCAATTTGTGTCACATCTACTGGAGCATTCATGAGCATGCATTATGACGTCAGAGTATATGATGACATCATAATTAGTATACACTATGATGTCACAATGTATTATGACGTCATAATGTATCCGCATTATGACATCACAATATATTATGAGAGCGCAATTTGCAGGTTTTATGACCATTTTCGATTACCCCAATTTGTGTCACATCTACTGGAGCATGATGAGCATGTATTATGACGTCACAGTATATGATGACATCATAATTAGTATGCAGTATGACGTCACAATGTATTATGCCGTCATAATGTATCCGCATTATGACATCACAATATATTATGAGAGCGCAACATGCAGGTATTATGAGCAATTTCTCGTACCCCAATTTGTGTCACATCTACTGGAGCATCATGAGCATGTATTTTGATGTCACAGTATATGATGACATCATAATTAGTATGCAGTATGAAGTCACAATGTATTATGACATCATAATGTATCCGCATTATGACGTCACCATATATTATGAGAGCGCAATTTGCAGGTATTATGAGCAATTTCTCTTACCCCAATCTGTGTCACATCTATTGGAGCATCATGAGCATGTATTATGATGTCACAGTATATGATGATATCATAATTAGTATGCACTATGACGTCACAATGTATTATGACGTCATAATGTATCCGCATTATGACATCACAATATATTATGAGAGCGCAATTGCAGGTATTATGAGCAATTTCTCTTACCCCAATTTGTGTCACATATACTGGAGCATCATGAGAATGTATTATGATGTCACAGTATATGATGACATCATAATTAGTACGCACTATGACGTCACAATGCACTATGATGTCATAATGTAACCGCATTATGACATCACAATATATTATGAGAGCACAATTTGCAGGTATTATGAGCAATTTCTCTTACCCCAATTTGTGTCACATCAACTGGAGCATCATGAGCATGTATTATGACGTCACAGTATATGATGACATCATAATTAGTATTCCCTATGACGTCACAATATTATGACGTCGTATTGTATCCGCATTATGACATCACAATACATTATGAGAGCGCAACATGCAGGTATTATGAGCAATTTCTCTTGCCCCAATTTGTGTCACATCTACTGCAGCATCATCAGCATGTATTATGACGTCAGAGTATATGATGACATCATAATTACTATGCACTATGACGTCACAATGTATTATGACGTCATAATGTATCTGCATTATGACATCACAATATATTATGAGAGCGCAACATGCAGGTGTTATGAGCAATTTCATTTGCCCCAATTTGTGTCACATCTACTGGAGCATCATGAGCATGTATTACGACATCACAGTATATGATGACATCATAATTAGTATGCACTATGACGTCACAATGTATTATGACGTCATAATGTATCCGCATTATGACATCACAATATATTATGAGAGCGCAACATGCAGGTATTATGACCAATTTCGCTTACCCCAATTTGTGTCACATCTACTGGAGCATCATGAGCATGTATTATGACGTCACAGTATATGATGACATCATAATTAGTAGGCACTATGACGTCACAATGTATTATGACGTCATAATGTATCCGCATTATGACATCACAATATATTATGAGAGCGCAACATGCAGGTATTATGAGCAATTTCTCTTTCCCCAATTTGTGTCACATCTACTGGAGCATCATGAGCATGTATTATGACGTCACAGTATATGATGACATCATAATTAGTATGCAGTATGACGTCACAATGTATTATGACGTCATAATGTATCCGCATTATGACATCACAATATATTATGAGAGCGCAACATGCAGGTGTTATGAGCAATTTCTCTTACCCCAATTTGTGTCACATCTACTGGAGCATCATGAGCATGTATTATGACGTCACAGTATATGATGACATCATAATCAGTATGCACTATGACGTCACAATGTATTAAGACGTTATAATGTATCCGCATTATGACATCACAATATATTATGAGAGCGCAATTTGCAGGTTTTATGACCAATTTCTCTTACCCCAATTTGTGTCACATCTACTGCAGCATCATCAGCATGTATTATGACGTCAGAGTATTTGATGACATCATAATTAGTATGCAGTATGATGTCACAATGTATTATGACGTCATAATGTATCCGCATTATGACATCACAATATATTCTGAGAGCGCAACATGCAGGTATTATGAGCAATTTCTCTTGCCCCAATTTGTGTCACATCTACTGGAGCATCATGAGCATGTATTATGGCATCACAGTATATGATGACATCATAATCAGTATGCAGTATGACGTCACAATGTATTATGACGTCATAATGTATCCGCATTATGACATCACAATATATTATGAGAGCGCAATTTGCAGGTTTCATGACCAATTTCGCTTACCCCAATTTGTGTCACATCTACTGCAGCATCATCAGCATGTATTATGACGTCAGAGTATATGATGACATCATAATTAGTATGCACTATGACGTCACAATGTATTATGACATCATAATGTATCCGCATTATGACATCACAATATATTATGAGAGCGCAACATGCAGGTATTATGAGCAATTTCTCTTTCCCCAATTTGTGTCACATCTACTGGAGCATCATGAGCATGTATTATGACGTCACAGTATATGATGACATCATAATTAGTATGCACTATGACGTCACAATGTATTATGACGTCATAATGTATCCGCATTATTAAATCACAATATATTATGAGGGCGCAACATGCAGGTATTATGAGCAATTTCTCTTACCCCAATTTGTGTCACATCTACTGGAGCATCATGAGCATGTATTATGACGTCACAGTATATGATGACATCATAATTAGTATGCACTATGACGTCACAATGTATTATGACGTCATAATGTATCCGCATTATGACATCACAATATATTTTGAGAGCGCAATTTGCAGGTTTTATGACCAATTTCGCTTACCCCAATTTGTGTCACATCTACTGGAGCGTCATGAGCATGTATTATGACATCACAGTATATGATGACATTATAATTAGTATGCAGTATGACGTCCCAATGTACTATGACGTCATAATGTATCCGCATTATGACATCACAATTTATTGTGAGAGCGCAACATGCAGGTATTATGAGCAATTTCTCTTACCCCAATTTGTGTCATATCTGCTGGAGCATCAAAAGCATGTTTTATGACGTCACAGTATATGATGACATCATAATTAGTATGCACTATGACGTCACAATGTATTATGACGTCAAAATGTATCCGCATTATGACATCACAATATATTATGAGAGCGCAATTTGCAGGTTTTATGACCAATTTCGCTTACCCCAATTTGTGTCACATCTACCGGAGGATCATGAGCATGTGTTATGACGTCACAGTATATGATGACATCATAATTAGTATGCAGTATGACGTCACAATGTATTATGACGTCATAATGTATCCGCGTTATGACATCACAATATATTATGAGAGCGCAATTTGCAGGTTTCATGACCAATTTCGCTTACCCCAATTTGTGTCACATCTACTGCAGCATCATCAGCATGTATTATGACGTCAGAGTATATGATGACATCATAATTAGTATGCAGTATGACGTCACAATGTATTATGACGTCATAATGTATCCGCGTTATGACATCACAATATATTATGAGAGCGCAATTTGCAGGTTTCATGACAAATTTCGCTTACCCCAATTTGTGTCACATCTACTGCAGCATCATCAGCATGTATTATGACGTCAGAGTATATGATGACATCATAATTAGTATGCAGTATGACGTCACAATGTATTATGACGTCATAATGTATCCGCATTATGACATCACAATATATTATGAGAGCGCAACATGCAGGTATTATGAGCAATTTCTCTTGCCCCAATTTGTGTCACATCTACTGGAGCATCATGAGCATGTATTATGACATCACAGTATATGATGACATCATAATTAGTATTCACTATGACGTCACAATGTATTATGACGTCATAATGTATCCGCATTATGACATCACAATATATTATGGGAGCGCAACTTGCAGGTATTATGAGCAATTTCTCTTACCCCAATTTGTGTCACATCTACTGGAGCATCATGAGCATGAATTATGACGTCAGAGTATATGATGACATCATAATTAGTATGCACTATGACATCACAATGTATTATGACGTCATAATGTATCCGCATTATGACATCACAATATATTATGAGAGCATAATTTGCAGGTTTTATGACAAATTCCGCTTACCCCAATTTGTGTCACATCTACTGCAGCTTCATCAGCATGTATTATGACGACAGAGTATATGATGACATCATAATTAGTATGCAGTATGACGTCACAATATATTATGACGTCATAATGTATCCGCATTATGACATCACAATGTATTATGAGAGCGCAACATGCAGGTATTTTGAGCAATTTCTATTGCCCCAATTTGTGTCACATATACTGGAGCATCATGAGCATGTATTATGACGTCACAGTATATGATGACATCATAATTAGTATGCAGTATGACATCACAATGTATTATGTCGTCATAATGTATCCACATTATGACATCACAATATATTATGAGAGCGCAACATGCAGGTATTATGAGCAATTTCTCTTTCCCCAATTTGTGTCACATCTACTGGAGCATCATGAGCATGAATTATGACGTCACAGTACATGATGACATCATAATTAGTATGCACTATGACGTCACAATGTATTATGACGTCATAATGTATCCGCATTATGACATCACAATATATTATGAGAGCGCAATTTGCAGGTTTTATGACCAATTTCGCTTACCCCAATTTGTGTCACATCTCCTGGAGCGTCATCAGCATGTACTTTGACGTCACAGTATATGATGACATCATAATTAGTATGCAGTATGACGTCACAATGTATTATGACGTCATTATGTATCCGCATTTTGACATCACAATATATTATGAGAGCGCAACATGCAGGTATTATGACCAATTTCGCTTACCCCAATTTGTGTCACATCTACTGGAGCATCATGAGCATGTATTATGACGTCACAGTATATGATGACATCATAATTAGTAGGCACTATGACGTCACAATGTATTATGACGTCATAATGTATCCGCATTATGACATCACAATATATTATGAGAGCGCAACATGCAGGTATTATGAGCAATTTCTCTTTCCCCAATTTGTGTCACATCTACTGGAGCATCATGAGCATGTATTATGACGTCACAGTATATGATGACATCATAATTAGTATGCAGTATGACGTCACAATGTATTATGACGTCATAATGTATCCGCATTATGACATCACAATATATTATGAGAGCGCAACATGCAGGTGTTATGAGCAATTTCTCTTACCCCAATTTGTGTCACATCTACTGGAGCATCATGAGCATGTATTATGACGTCACAGTATATGATGACATCATAATCAGTATGCACTATGACGTCACAATGTATTAAGACGTTATAATGTATCCGCATTATGACATCACAATATATTATGAGAGCGCAATTTGCAGGTTTTATGACCAATTTCTCTTACCCCAATTTGTGTCACATCTACTGCAGCATCATCAGCATGTATTATGACGTCAGAGTATTTGATGACATCATAATTAGTATGCAGTATGATGTCACAATGTATTATGACGTCATAATGTATCCGCATTATGACATCACAATATATTCTGAGAGCGCAACATGCAGGTATTATGAGCAATTTCTCTTGCCCCAATTTGTGTCACATCTACTGGAGCATCATGAGCATGTATTATGGCATCACAGTATATGATGACATCATAATCAGTATGCAGTATGACGTCACAATGTATTATGACGTCATAATGTATCCGCATTATGACATCACAATATATTATGAGAGCGCAATTTGCAGGTTTCATGACCAATTTCGCTTACCCCAATTTGTGTCACATCTACTGCAGCATCATCAGCATGTATTATGACGTCAGAGTATATGATGACATCATAATTAGTATGCACTATGACGTCACAATGTATTATGACATCATAATGTATCCGCATTATGACATCACAATATATTATGAGAGCGCAACATGCAGGTATTATGAGCAATTTCTCTTTCCCCAATTTGTGTCACATCTACTGGAGCATCATGAGCATGTATTATGACGTCACAGTATATGATGACATCATAATTAGTATGCACTATGACGTCACAATGTATTATGACGTCATAATGTATCCGCATTATTAAATCACAATATATTATGAGGGCGCAACATGCAGGTATTATGAGCAATTTCTCTTACCCCAATTTGTGTCACATCTACTGGAGCATCATGAGCATGTATTATGACGTCACAGTATATGATGACATCATAATTAGTATGCACTATGACGTCACAATGTATTATGACGTCATAATGTATCCGCATTATGACATCACAATATATTTTGAGAGCGCAATTTGCAGGTTTTATGACCAATTTCGCTTACCCCAATTTGTGTCACATCTACTGGAGCGTCATGAGCATGTATTATGACATCACAGTATATGATGACATTATAATTAGTATGCAGTATGACGTCCCAATGTACTATGACGTCATAATGTATCCGCATTATGACATCACAATTTATTGTGAGAGCGCAACATGCAGGTATTATGAGCAATTTCTCTTACCCCAATTTGTGTCATATCTGCTGGAGCATCAAAAGCATGTTTTATGACGTCACAGTATATGATGACATCATAATTAGTATGCACTATGACGTCACAATGTATTATGACGTCAAAATGTATCCGCATTATGACATCACAATATATTATGAGAGCGCAATTTGCAGGTTTTATGACCAATTTCGCTTACCCCAATTTGTGTCACATCTACCGGAGGATCATGAGCATGTGTTATGACGTCACAGTATATGATGACATCATAATTAGTATGCAGTATGACGTCACAATGTATTATGACGTCATAATGTATCCGCGTTATGACATCACAATATATTATGAGAGCGCAATTTGCAGGTTTCATGACCAATTTCGCTTACCCCAATTTGTGTCACATCTACTGCAGCATCATCAGCATGTATTATGACGTCAGAGTATATGATGACATCATAATTAGTATGCAGTATGACGTCACAATGTATTATGACGTCATAATGTATCCGCGTTATGACATCACAATATATTATGAGAGCGCAATTTGCAGGTTTCATGACAAATTTCGCTTACCCCAATTTGTGTCACATCTACTGCAGCATCATCAGCATGTATTATGACGTCAGAGTATATGATGACATCATAATTAGTATGCAGTATGACGTCACAATGTATTATGACGTCATAATGTATCCGCATTATGACATCACAATATATTATGAGAGCGCAACATGCAGGTATTATGAGCAATTTCTCTTGCCCCAATTTGTGTCACATCTACTGGAGCATCATGAGCATGTATTATGACATCACAGTATATGATGACATCATAATTAGTATTCACTATGACGTCACAATGTATTATGACGTCATAATGTATCCGCATTATGACATCACAATATATTATGGGAGCGCAACTTGCAGGTATTATGAGCAATTTCTCTTACCCCAATTTGTGTCACATCTACTGGAGCATCATGAGCATGAATTATGACGTCAGAGTATATGATGACATCATAATTAGTATGCACTATGACATCACAATGTATTATGACGTCATAATGTATCCGCATTATGACATCACAATATATTATGAGAGCATAATTTGCAGGTTTTATGACAAATTCCGCTTACCCCAATTTGTGTCACATCTACTGCAGCTTCATCAGCATGTATTATGACGACAGAGTATATGATGACATCATAATTAGTATGCAGTATGACGTCACAATATATTATGACGTCATAATGTATCCGCATTATGACATCACAATGTATTATGAGAGCGCAACATGCAGGTATTTTGAGCAATTTCTATTGCCCCAATTTGTGTCACATATACTGGAGCATCATGAGCATGTATTATGACGTCACAGTATATGATGACATCATAATTAGTATGCAGTATGACATCACAATGTATTATGTCGTCATAATGTATCCACATTATGACATCACAATATATTATGAGAGCGCAACATGCAGGTATTATGAGCAATTTCTCTTTCCCCAATTTGTGTCACATCTACTGGAGCATCATGAGCATGAATTATGACGTCACAGTACATGATGACATCATAATTAGTATGCACTATGACGTCACAATGTATTATGACGTCATAATGTATCCGCATTATGACATCACAATATATTATGAGAGCGCAATTTGCAGGTTTTATGACCAATTTCGCTTACCCCAATTTGTGTCACATCTCCTGGAGCGTCATCAGCATGTACTTTGACGTCACAGTATATGATGACATCATAATTAGTATGCAGTATGACGTCACAATGTATTATGACGTCATTATGTATCCGCATTTTGACATCACAATATATTATGAGAGCGCAACATGCAGGTATTATGACCAATTTCGCTTACCCCAATTTGTGTCACATCTACTGGAGCATCATGAGCATGTATTATGACGTCACAGTATATGATGACATCATAATTAGTAAGCACTATGACGTCACAATGTATTATGACGTCATAATGTATCCGCATTATGACATCACAATATATTATGAGAGCGCAATTTGCAACATTTATGACCAATTTCTCTTACCCCAATTTGTGTCAAATCTACTGCAGCATCATCATTATGTATAATGACGTCAGAGTATATGATGACATCATAATTAGTATGCAGTATGACGTCTCAATGTATTATGACATCATAATGTATCCGCATTATGAAATCACAATATATTCTGAGAGCGCAACATGCAGGTATTATGAGCAATTTCTCTTGCCCCAATTTGTGTCACATCTACTGGAGCATCATGAGCATGTATTATGGCGTCACAGTATATGATGACATCATAATTAGTATGCAGTATGACGTCACAATGTATTATGACGTCATAATGTATCCGCATTATGACATCACAATATATTATGAGAGCGCAATTTGCAGGTTTCATGACCAATTTAGCTTACCCCAATTTGTGTCACATCTACTGCAGCATCATCATCATGTATTATGACGTCAGAGTATATGATGACATCATAATTAGTATGCACTATGACGTCACAATGTATTATGACGTCATAATGTATCCGCATTATGACATCACAATATATTATGAGAGCGCAACATGCAGGTATTATGAGCAATTTCTCTTTCCCCAATTTGTGTCACATTTACTGGAGCATCATGAGCATGTATTATGACGTCACAGTATATGATGACATCATAATTAGTATGCACTATGACGTCACAATGTATTATGACGTCATAATGTATCCGCATTATTAAATCACAATATATTATGAGGGCGCAACATGCAGGTATTATGAGCAATTTCTCTTACCCCAATTTGTGTCACATCTACTGGAGCATCATGAGCATGTATTATGACGTCACAGTATATGATGACATCATAATTAGTATGCACTATGACGTCACAATGTATTATGACGTCATAATGTATCCGCATTATGACATCACAATATATTTTGAGAGCGCAATTTGCAGGTTTTATGACCAATTTCGCTTACCCCAATTTGTGTCACATCTACTGGAGCGTCATGAGCATGTATTATGACATCACAGTATATGATGACATTATAATTAGTATGCAGTATGACGTCCCAATGTACTATGACGTCATAATGTATCCGCATTATGACATCACAATTTATTGTGAGAGCGCAACATGCAGGTATTATGAGCAATTTCTCTTACCCCAATTTGTGTCATATCTGCTGGAGCATCAAAAGCATGTTTTATGACGTCACAGTATATGATGACATCATAATTAGTATGCAATATGACGTCACAATGTATTATGACGTCAAAATGTATCCGCATTATGACATCACAATATATTATGAGAGCGCAATTTGCAGGTTTTATAACCAATTTCGCTTACCCCAATTTGTGTCACATCTACCGGAGGATCATGAGCATGTGTTATGACGTCACAGAATATGATGACATCATAATTAGTATGCAGTATGACGTCACAATGTATTATGACGTCATAATGTATCCGCGTTATGACATCACAATATATTATGAGAGCGCAATTTGCAGGTTTCATGACCAATTTCGCTTACCCCAATTTGTGTCACATCTACTGCAGCATCATCAGCATGTATTATGACGTCAGAGTATATGATGACATCATAATTAGTATGCAGTATGACGTCACAATGTATTATGACGTCATAATGTATCCGCGTTATGACATCACAATATATTATGAGAGCGCAATTTGCAGGTTTCATGACCAATTTCGCTTACCCCAATTTGTGTCACATCTACTGCAGCATCATCAGCATGTATTATGACGTCACAGTATATGATGACATCATAATTAGTATGCAGTATGACGTCACACTGTATTATGACGTCATAATGTATCCGCATTATGACATCACAATATATTATGAGAGCGCAATTTGCAGGTTTCATGACAAATTTCGCTTACCCCAATTTGTGTCACATCTACTGCAGCATCATCAGCATGTATTATGACGTCAGAGTATATGATGACATCATAATTAGTATGCAGTATGACGTCACAATGTATTATGACGTCATAATGTATCCGCATTATGACATCACAATATATTATGAGAGCGCAACATGCAGGTATTATGAGCAATTTCTCTTGCCCCAATTTGTGTCACATCTACTGGAGCATCATGAGCATGTATTATGACATCACAGTATATGATGACATCATAATTAGTATGCACTATGACGTCACAATGTATTATGACGTCATAATGTATCCGCATTATGACATCACAATATATTATGAGAGCGCAACTTGCAGGTGTTATGAGCAATTTCTCTTACCCCAATTTGTGTCACATCTACTGGAGCATCATGAGCATGAATTATGACGTCAGAGTATATGATGACATCATAATTAGTATGCACTATGACATCACAATGTATTATGACGTCATAATGTATCCGCATTATGACATCACAATATATTATGAGAGCATAATTTGCAGGTTTTATGACAAATTCCGCTTACCCCAATTTGTGTCACATCTACTGCAGCTTCATCAGCATGTATTATGACGTCACAATATATGATGACATCATAATTAGTATGCAGTATGACGTCACAATATATTATGACGTCATAATGTATCCGCATTATGACATCACAATGTATTATGAGAGCGCAACATGCAGGTATTATGAGCAATTTCTATTGCCCCAATTTGTGTCACATATACTGGAGCATCATGAGCATGTATTATGACGTCACAGTATATGATGACATCATAATTAGTATGCAGTATGACATCACAATGTATTATGTCGTCATAATGTATCCACATTATGACATCACAATATATTATGAGAGCGCAACATGCAGGTATTATGAGCAATTTCTCTTTCCCCAATTTGTGTCACATCTACTGGAGCATCATGAGCATGAATTATGACGTCACAGTATATGATGACATCATAATTAGTATGCACTATGACGTCACAATGTATTATGACGTCATAATGTATCCGCATTATGACATCACAATATATTATGAGAGCGCAATTTGCAGGTTTTATGACCAATTTCGCTTACCCCAATTTGTGTCACATCTCCTGGAGCGTCATGAGCATGTACTTTGACATCACAGTATATGATGACATCATAATTAGTATGCAGTATGACGTCACAATTTATTATGACGTCATTATGTATCCGCATTTTGACATCACAATATATTATGAGAGCGCAACATGCAGGTATTATGACCAATTTCGCTTACCCCAATTTGTGTCACATCTACTGGAGCATCATGAGCATGTATTATGACGTCACAGTATATGATGACATCATAATTAGTAAGCACTATGACGTCACAATGTATTATGACGTCATAATGTATCCGCATTATGACATCACAATATATTATGAGAGCGCAATTTGCAACATTTATGACCAATTTCTCTTACCCCAATTTGTGTCAAATCTAATGCAGCATCATCATTATGTATAATGACGTCAGAGTATATGATGACATCATAATTAGTATGCAGTATGACGTCTCAATGTATTATGACATCATAATGTATCCGCATTATGACATCACAATATATTCTGAGAGCGCAACATGCAGGTATTATGAGCAATTTCTCTTGCCCCAATTTGTGTCACATCTACTGGAGCATCATGAGCATGTATTATGGCGTCACAGTATATGATGACATCATAATTAGTATGCAGTATGACGTCACAATGTATTATGACGTCATAATGTATCCGCATTATGACATCACAATATATTATGAGAGCGCAATTTGCAGGTTTCATGACCAATTTAGCTTACCCCAATTTGTGTCACATCTACTGCAGCATCATCATAATGTATTATGACGTCAGAGTATATGATGACATCATAATTAGTATGCAGTATGACGTCACAATGTATTATGACGTCATAATGTATCCGCATTATGACATCACAATATATTCTGAGATCGCAACATGCAGGTGTTATGAGCAATTTCTCTTACCCCAATTTGTGTCACATCTACTGGAGCATCATGAGCATGTATTATGACATCACAGTATATGATGACATCATAATTAGTATGTCTGTGACGTCACAATGTATTATGACGTCATAATGTATCCGCATTATGACATCACAATATAATATGAGAGCGCAACATGCAGGTATTATGACCAATTTCGCTTACCCCAATTTGTGTCACATCTACTGGAGCATCATGAGCGTGTATTATGACGTCACAGTATATGATGACATCATAATTAGTATGCACTATGACGTCACAATGTATTATGACGTCATAATGTATCCGCATTATGACATCACAATATATTATGAGAGCGCAACATGCAGGTATTATGAGCAATTTCTCTTTCCCCAATTTGTGTCACATCTACTGGAGCATCATGAGCATGTATTATGACGTCACAGTATATGATGACATCATAATTAGTATGCACTATGACGTCACAATGTATTATGACGTCATAATGTATCCGCATTGTTAAATCACAATATATTATGAGGGCGCAACATGCAGGTATTATGAGCAATTTCTCTTACCCCAATTTGTGTCACATCTACTGGAGCATCATGAGCATGTATTATGACGTCACAGTATATGATGACATCATAATTAGTATGCACTATGACGTCACAATGTATTATGACGTCATAATGTATCCGCATTATGACATCACAATATATTTTGAGTGCGCAATTTGCAGGTTTTATGACCAATTTCGCTTACCCCAATTTGTGTCACATCTACTGGAGCGTCATGAGCATGTATTATGACATCACAGTATATGATGACATTATAATTAGTATGCAGTATGACGTCCCAATGTACTATGACGTCATAATGTATCCGCATTATGACATCACAATTTATCGTGAGAGCGCAACATGCAGGTATTATGAGCAATTTCTCTTACCCCAATTTGTGTCATATCTACTGGAGCATCAAAAGCATGTTTTATGACGTCACAGTATATGATGACATCATAATTAGTATGCACTATGACGTCACAATGTATTATGACGTCAAAATGTATCCGCATTATGACATCACAATATATTATGAGAGCGCAATTTGCAGGTTTTATGACCAATTTCGCTTACCCCAATTTGTGTCACATCTACCGGAGGATCATGAGCATGTGTTATGACGTCACAGTATATGATGACATCATAATTAGTATGCAGTATGACGTCACAATGTATTATGACGTCATAATGTATCCGCGTTATGACATCACAATATATTATGAGAGCGCAATTTGCAGGTTTCATGACCAATTTCGCTTACCCCAATTTGTGTCACATCTACTGCAGCATCATCAGCATGTATTATGACGTCAGAGTATATGATGACATCATAATTAGTATGCAGTATGACGTCACACTGTATTATGACGTCATAATGTATCCGCGTTATGACATCACAATATATTATGAGAGCGCAATTTGCAGGTTTCATGACCAATTTCGCTTACCCCAATTTGTGTCACATCTACTGCAGCATCATCAGCATGTATTATGACGTCACAGTATATGATGACATCATAATTAGTATGCAGTATGACGTCACACTGTATTATGACGTCATAATGTATCCACATTATGACATCACAATATATTATGAGAGCGCAATTTGCAGGTTTCATGACAAATTTCGCTTACCCCAATCTGTGTCACATCTATTGGAGCATCATGAGCATGTATTAAGATGTCACAGTATATGATGATATCATAATTAGTATGCACTATGACGTCACAATGTATTATGACGTCATAATGTATCCGCATTATGACATCACAATATATTATGAGAGCGCAATTTGCAGGTATTATGAGCAATTTCTCTTACCCCAATTTGTGTCACATCTACTGGAGCATCATGAGAATGTATTATGATGTCACAGTATATGATGACATCATAATTAGTACGCACTATGACGTCACAATGCACTATGATGTCATAATGTAACCGCATTATGACATCACAATATATTATGAGAGCACAATTTGCAGGTATTATGAGCAATTTCTCTTACCCCAATTTGTGTCACATCTACTGGAGCATCATGAGCATGTATTATGACGTCACAGTATATGATGACATCATAATTAGTATACAGTATGATGTCACAATGTATTATGACGTCGTAATGTGTCCGCAATATGACATCACAATATATTATGAGAGCGAAACATGCAGGTATTATGACCAATTTCGCTTACCCCAATTTGTGTCACATCAAGTGGAGCATCATGAGCATGTATTATGACGTCACAGTATATGATGACATCATAATTAGTATGCCCTATGACGTCACAATATTATGACATCATAATGTATCCGCATTATGACATCACAATATATTATGAGAGCGCAATTTGCAGGTTTTATGACCAATTTCGCTTACCCCAATTTGTGTCACATCTACTGGAGCAACATGAGCATGTATTATGACGTCACAGTATATGATGACATCATAATTAGTATGCAGTATGATATCACAATGTATTATGACGTCATAATGTATCCGCATTATGACATCACAATACATTATTAGAGCGCAACATGCAGATATTATGAGCAATTTCTCTTACCACAATTTGTGTCACATATACTGGAGCATCATGAGCATGTATTATGACGTCACAGTATATGATGACATCATAATTAGTAAGCACTATGACGTCACAATGTATTATGACGTCATAATGTATCCGCATTATACCATCTCAATACATTATGAGAGCGCAACTTGCAGGTTTTATGACCAATTTCGCTTACCCCAAATTGTGTCACATCTACTGGAGCATCATGAGCATGTATTATGACGTCACAGTATATGATGACGTCACAATTAGTATGTAGTATGACGTCACAATGTATTATGACGTCATAATGTATCCGCATTATGACATCACAATGTATTATGAGAGCGCAACATGCAGGTATTAAGACCAATTTCTCTTACCCCAATTTGTGTCACATCTACTGGAGCATTCATGAGCATGCATTATGACGTCACAGTATATGATGACATCATAATTAGTATACACTATGATGTCACAATATATTATGACGTCATAATGTATCCGCATTATGACATCACAATATATTATGAGAGCGCAATTTGCAGGATTTATGACCATTTTCGATTACCCCAATTTGTGTCACATCTACTGGAGCATGATGAGCATGTATTATGACGTCACAGTATATGATGACATCATAATTAGTATGCAGTATGACGTCACAATGTATTATGCCGTCATAATGTATCTGCATTATGACATCACAATATATTATGAGAGCGCAACATGCAGGTATTATGAGCAATTTCTCGTACCCCAATTTGTGTCACATCTACTGGAGCATCATGAGCATGTATTTTGACGTCACAGTATATGATGACATCATAATTAGTATGCAGTATGACGTCACAATGTATTATGACGTCATAATGCATCCGCATTATGACGTCACCATATATTATGAGAGCGTAATTTGCAGGTATTATGAGCAATTTCTCTTACGCCAATCTGTGTCACATCTATTGGAGCATCATGAGCATGTATTATGATGTCACAGTATATGATGATATCATAATTAGTATGCACTATGACGTCACAATGTATTATGACGTCATAATGTATCCGCATTATGACATCACAATATATTATGAGAGCGCAATTTGCAGGTATTATGAGCAATTTCTCTTATCCCAATTTGTGTCATATCTACTGGAGCATCATGAGAATGTATTATGATGTCACAGTATATGATGACATCATAATTAGTATGCACTATGACGTCACAATGCACTATGATGTCATAATGTATCCGCATTATGACATCACAGTATATTATGAGAGCGCAATTTGCAGGTATTATGAGCAATTTCTCTTACCCCAATTTGTGTCACATCTACTGGAGCATCATGAGCATGTATTATGACGTCACAGTATATGATGACATCATAATTAGTATACAGTATGACGTCACAATGTATTATGACGTCGTAATGTGTCCGCAATATGACATCACAATATATTATGAGAGCGCAATTTGCAGGTTTCATGACAAATTTTGCTTACCCCAATTTGTGTCACATCTACTGCAGCATCATCAGCATGTATTATGACGTCAGAGTATATGATGACATCATAATTAGTATGCAGTATGACGTCACAATGTATTATGTCATCATAAAGTATCCGCATTATGACATCACAACATATTATGAGAGCGCAACATGCAGGTATTATGAGCAATTTCTCTTGCCCCAATTTGTGTCACATCTACTGGAGCATCATGAGCATGTATTATGACGCCATAGTATATGATGACATCATAATTAGTATGCACTATGACGTCACAATGTATTATGACGTCATATTGTATCCGCATTATGACAACACAATACATTATGAGAGCGCAACATGCAGGTATTATGAGCAATTTCTCTTACCCCAATTTGTGTCACATCTACTGGAGCATCATGAGCATGAATTATGACGTCACAGTATATGATGACATCATAATTAGTATGCACTATGACATCACAATGTATTATGACGTCATAATGTGTCCGCATTATGACATCACAATATATTATGAGAGCGCAATTTGCAGGCTTTATGACTAATTTCGCTTACCCCAATTTGTGTCACATCTACTGCAGCATCATCAGCATGTATTATGACGTCAGAGTATATGATGACATCGTAATTAGTATGCAGTATGAAGTCACAATCTATTATGACGTCATAATGTATCCGCATTATGACATGACAATATATTATGAGAGCGCAACATGCAGGTATTAGGAGCAATTTCTCTTGCCCCAAATTGTGTCACATCTACTGGAGCATCATGAGCATGTATTATGACGTCAGAGTATATGATGACACCATAATTAGTATGCAGTATGACGTCACAATGTATTATGACGTCATAATGTATCCGCATTATGACATCGCAAAATATTATGAGAGCGCAACATGCAGGTATTATGATCAATTTCTCTTACCCCAATTTGTGTCACATCTACTGCAGCATCATCAGCATGTATTATGACATCAGAGTATATGATGACATCATAATTAGTATGCAGTATGACGTCACAGTGTATTATGACGTGATCATGTATCCGCATTATGACATCACAATATATTATGAGAGCGCAACATGCAGGTATGATGACCAATTTCTCTTGCCACAATTTGTGTCACATCTACTGGAGCATCATGAGCATGTATTATGACGTCAGAGTATATGATGACATCATAATGAGTATGCAGTATGACGTCACAATGTATTATGACGTCATAATGTATCCGCATTATGACATCACAATATATTATGAGAGCGCAACATGCAGGTATTATGAGCAATTTCTCTTGCCCCAATTTGTGTCACATCTACTGGAGCATCATGAGCATGTATTATGACGTCACAGTATATGATGACATCATAATTAGTATGCAGTATGACGTCACAATGTATTATGACGTCATAATGTATCCGCATTATGACATCACAATATATTATGAGAGCGCAATTTGCAGCGTTCATGACCAATTTCGCTTACCCCAATTTGTGTCACATCTACTGCAGCATCATCAGCATGTATTATGACATCAGAGTAGATGATGACATCATAATTAGTATGCAGTATGACGTCACAATGTATTATGACGTGATAATGTATCCGCATTATGACATCACAATATATTATGAGAGCGCAACATGCAGGTATTATGACCAATTTCTCTTGCCACAATTTGTGTCACATCTACTGGAGCATCATGAGCATGTATTATGACGTCAGAGTATATGATGACATCATAATTAGTATGCAGTATGACGTCACAATGTATTATGACATCATAATGTACCCGCATTATGACATCACAATATATTATAAGAGGGCAATTTGCAGGTTTCATGACCAATTTCGCTTACCCCAAATTGTGTCACATCTACTACAGCATCATCAGCATGTATTATGACGTCAGGGTATATGATGACATCATAATTAGTATGCAGTATGACGTCACAATGTATTATGACTTCATAATGTATCCGCATTATGACATCACAATATATTATGAGAGCCCAACATGCAGGTATTATGAGCAATTTCTCTTGCCCCAATTTGTGTCACATCTACTGGAGCATCATGAGCATGTATTATGACGTCACAGTATATGATGACATCATAATTAGGATGCACTATGACGTCACAATATATTATGACGTCATAATATATCCGCATTATGACATCACAATATATTATGAGAGCGCAATTTGCAGGTTTCATGACCAATTTCGCTTAACCCAATTTGTGTCACATGTACTGCAGCATCATCAGCATGTATTATGACGTCAGAGTATATGATGACATCATAATTAGTATGAAGTATGACGTCACAATGTATTATGGCGTCATAAGGTATCTGCATTATGACATCACAATATATTATGAGAGCCCAACATGCAGGTATTATGAGCAATTTCTCTTGCCACAATTTGTGTCACATCTACTGGAGCATCATGAGTATGTATTATGACGTCAGAGTATATGATGACATCATAATTAGTATGCAGTATGACGTCACAATGTATTATGACGTCATAATGTATCCGCATTATGACATCACAATATATTATGAGAGCGCAATTTGCAGGTTTCATGCCCAATTTCGCTTACCCCAATTTGTGTCACATCTACTGCAGCATCGTCAGCATGTATTATGACGTCAGAGTATATGATGACATCATAATTAGTATGCAGTATGTTGTCACAATGTATTATGACGTCATAATATATCCGCATTATGACATCACAATATATTATGAGAGCGCAACATGCAGGTATTATGAGCAATTTCTCTTGCCCCAATTTGTGTCACATCTACTGGAGCATCATGAGCATGTATTATGACATCACAGTATATGATGACATCATAATTAGTATGCACTATGACGTCACAATGTAATATGACATCATAATGTATCCGCATTATGACATCACAATATATTATGAGAGCGCAATTTGCTGGTTTCATGACCAATTTCGCTTACCCAATTTGTGTCAGATCTACTGCAGCATCATCAGCATGTATTATGACGTCAGAGTATATGATGACATCATAATTAGTATGCACTATGACGTCACAATGTATTATGACGTCATAATGTATCCGCATTATGACATCACAATATATTATGAGAACGCAACATGCAGGTATTATGAGCAATTTCTCTTGCCCCGATTTGTGTCACATCTACTGGAGAATCATGAGCATGTATTATGACATCACAGTATATAATGACATCATAATTAGTATGCACTATGACATCACAATGTAATATGACGTCATAATGTATCCGCATTATGACATCTCAATATATTATGAGAGCGCAATTTGCAGGTTTCATGACCAATTTCGCTTACCCAATTGGTGTCACATCTACTGCAGCATCATCAGCATGTATTATGACGTCACAGTATATGATGACATCATAATTAGTATTCAGTATGACGTCAGAATGTATTATGACGTCATAATGTAGGCGCATTATGACATCACAATATATTATGAGAGCGCAATTTGCAGGTTTCATGACAAATTTCGCTTACCCCAATTTGTGTCACATCTACTGCAGCATCATCAGCATGTATTATGACGTCAGAGTATATGATGACATCATGATTAGTATGCAGGATGACGTCACAATGTATTATGACGTCATAATGTGTCCGCATTATGACATCATAATATATTATGAGAGTGCAATTTGCAGGTTTTATTACCATTTTCGATTACCCCAATATGTGTCACATCTACTGGAGCTCCATGAGCATGTATTATGACGTCACAGTATATGATGACATCATAATTAGTATGCAGTATGATGTCACAATGTATTATGACGTCATAATGTATCCACATTATGACATCCCAATATATTATGACAGCGCAACATGCAGGTATTATGAGCAATTTCTCTTACCCCACTTTGTGTCACATCTACTGCAGCATCATCAGCATGTATTATGACATCAGAGTATATGATGACATCATAATTAGTATGCAGTATAACGTCACAATGTATTATGACGTGATAATGTATCCGCATTATGACATCACAATATATTTTGAGAGGGCAACATGCAGGTATTATGAGCAATTTCTCTTGCCCCAATTTGTGTCACATCTACTGGAGCATCATGAGCATGTATTATGACGTCACAGTATATGATGACATCATAATTAGTATGCACTATGACGTCACAATGTATTATGACGTCATAATGTATCCGCATTATGACATCACAATATATTATGAGAGCGCAACATGCAGGTATTATGAGCAATTTCTCTTGCCCCAATTTGTGTCACATCTACTGGAGCATCATGAGCATGTATTATGACATCAGAGTATATGATGACATCATAATTAGTATGCACTATGACGTCACAATGTAATATGACGTCATAATGTATCCGCATTATGATATCTCAATATAATATGAGGGCGCAATTTGCAGGTTTCATGACCAATTTCGCTTACCCATTTGTGTCACATCTACTGCAGCATCATCAGCATGTATTATGACGTCAGAGTATATGATGACATCATAATTAGTATACAGTATGACGTCACAATCTATTATGACGTCATAATGTATCCGCATTATGACATCACAATATATTATGAGAGCGCAATTTGCAGGTTTCATGACCCATTTCGCTTACCCCAATTTGTGTCACATCTACTGCAGCATCATCAGCATGTATTATGACGTCAGAGTATATGATGACATCATAATTAGTATGCAGTATGATGTCACAATGTATTATGACGTCATAATGTATCCGCATTATGACATCACAATATATTATGAGAGCGCAACATGCAGGTATTATGAGCAATTTCTCTTGCCACAATTTGTGTCACATCTACTGGAGCATCATGAGCATGTATTATGACGTCACAGTATATGATGACATCATAATTAGTATGCACTATGACGTCACAATGTAATATGACGTCATAATGTATCCGCATTATGATATCTCAATATAATATGAGGGCGCAATTTGCAAGTTTCATGACCAATTTCGCTTACCCATTTGTGTCACATCTACTGCAGCATCATCAGCATGCATTATGACGTCAGAGTATATGATGACATCATAATTAGTATACAGTATGACGTCACAATCTATTATGACGTCATAATGTATCCGCATTATGACATCACAATATATTATGAGAGCGCAATTTGCAGGTTTTATTACCATTTTCGATTACCCCAATTTTTGTCACATCTACTGGAGCATCATAAGCATGTATTATGACGTCACAGTATATGATGACATCATAATTAGTATGTGGTATGTTGTCACAATGTATTATGACGTCATAATGTATCCGCATTATGACATCACAATATATTATGAGAGCGCAACATGCAGGTATTATGAGCAATTTCTCTTACCCCAATTTGTGTCACATCTACTGCAGCATCATCAGCATGTATTATGACATCAGAGTATATGATGACATCATAATTAGTATGCAGTATGACGTCACAATGTATTATGACGTTATAATATATCCGCATTATGACATCACAATATATTATGAGAGCGCAACATGCAGGTATTATGACCAATTTCTCTTGCCGCAATTTGTGTCACATCTACTGGAGCATCATGAGCATGTATTATGGCGTCAGAGTATATGATGACATCATAATTAGTATGCAGTATGACGTCACAATGTATTATGACGTCATAATGTACCGCATTATGACATCACAATATATTATAAGAGGGCAATTTGCAGGTTTCTTGACCAATTTCGCTTACCCCAATTTGTGTCACATCTACTGCAGCATCATCAGCAAGTATTATGACGTCAGGGTATATGATGACATCAAAATTAGTATGCAGTATGACGTCACAATGTATTATGACGTCATAATGTATCCGCATTATGACATCACAATATATTATGAGAGCCCAACATGCAGGTATTATGAGCAATTTCTCTTGCCCCAATTTGTGTCACATTTGCTGGAGCATCATGAGCATGTATTATGACGTCACAGTATATGATGACATCATAATTAGTATGCACTATGACGTCACAATGTATTATGACGTCATAATATATCCGCATTATTCCATCACAATATATTATGAGAGCGCAATTTGGAGGTTTCATGAACAATTTCGCTTAACCCAATTTGTGTCACATCTACTGCAGCATCATCAGCATGTATTATGACGTCAGAGTATATGATGACATCATAATTAGTATGCACTATGACGTCACAATGTATTATGACATCATAATGTACCCGCATTATGACATCACAATATATTATGAGAGGGAAATTTGCAGGTTTCATGACCAATTTCGCTTACCCCAATTTGTGTCACATCTACTGCAGCATCATCAGCATGTATTATGACGTCAGAATATATGATGACATCATAATTAGTATGCACTATGACGTCACAATGTATTATGACGTCATAATGTATCCGCATTATGACATCACAATATATTATGACAGCGCAACATGCAGGCATTATGACCAATTTCTCTTGCCCCAATTTGTGTCACATCTACTGGAGCATCATGAGCATGTATTATGACGTCAGAGTATATGATGACATCATAATAAGTATGCAGTATGACGTCACAATGTATTATGACGTCATAATGTATCCGCATTATGACATCACAATACATTATGAGAGCGCAATTTGCAGGTTTCATGACCAATTTCGCTTACTCCAATTTGTGTCACATCTACTGCAGCATCATCAGCATGTATTATGACGTCAGAGTATATGATGACATCATAATTAGTATGCAGTATGATGTCACAATGTATTATGACGTCATAATATATCCGCATTATGACATCACAATATATTATGAGAGCGCAACATGCAGGTATTATGAGCAATTTCTCTTGCCCCAATTTGTGTCACATCTACTGGAGCATCATGAGCATGTATTATGACATCACAGTATATGATGACATCATAATTAGTATGCACTATGACGTCACAATGAAATATGACGTCATAATGTATCCGCATTATGACATCACAATATATTATGAGAGCGCAACATGCAGGTATTATGAGCAATTTCTCTTGCCCCAATTTGTGTCACATCTACTGGAGCATCATCAGCATGTATTATGACGTCACAGTATATGATGACATCATAATTAGTATGCAATATGACGTCACAATGTATTATGACGTCATAATGTATCCGCATTATGACATCACAATATATTATGAGAGCGCAATTTGCAGGTTTCATGACCAATTTCTCTTAACCCAATTTGTGTCACATCTACTGCAGCATCATCAGCATGTATTATGACGTCAGAGTATATGATGACATCATAATTAGTATGAAGTATGACGTCACAATGTATTACGACGTCATAATGTATCCGCATTATGACATCACAATATATTATGAGAGCGCAACATGCAGGTATTATGAGCAATTTCTCTTGCCCCAATTTGTGTCACATGTACTGGAGCATCATGAGTATATATTATGACGTCAGAGTATATGATGACATCATAATTAGTATGCAGTATGACGTCACAATGTATTATGACGTCATAATGTATCCGCATTATGACATCACAATATATTATGAGAGCGCAATTTGCTGGTTTTATGACCATTTTCGATTACCGCAATTTGTGTCACATCTACTGGAGCATCATGAGCATGTATTATGACGCCACAGTATATGATGACATCATAATTAGTATGCACTATGACGTCAAAATGTATTATGACATCATAATGTATCCGCATTATGACATCACAATATATTATGAGAGCGCAATTTGCAAGTTTCATGACCAATTTCGCTTACCCCAATTTGTTTCACATCTACTGCAGCATCATCAGCATGTATTATGACGTCAGAGTATATGATGACATCATGATTAGTATGCAATATGACGTCACAATGTATTATGACGTCATAATGTATCCGCATTATGACATCACAATATATTATGAGAGCGCTATTTGCAGGTTTTATTACCATTTTCGATTACCCCAATTTGTGTCACATCTACTGGAGCATCATGAGCATGTATTATGACGTCACAGTATATGATGACATCATAATTAGTATGCAGTATAACGTCACAATGTATTATGACGTGATAATGTATCCGCTTTATGACATCACAATATATTATGAGAGCGCAACATGCAGGTATTATGACCAATTTCTCTTGCCCCAATTTGTGTCACATCTACTGGAGCATCGTGAGCATGTATTATGACGTCAGAGTATATGATGACATCATAATTAGTATGCAGTATGACGTCACAATGTATTATGACGTCATAATGTACCCACATTATGACATCACAATATATTATGAGAGCGCAATTTGCAGGTTTCATGACCCATTTCGCTTACCCCAATTTGTGTCACATTTACTGCAGCATCATCAGCATGTATTATGACGTCAGAGTATATGATGACATCATAATTAGTATGCAGTATGACGTCACAATGTATTATGACGTCATAATGTATCCGCATTATGACATCACAATATATTATGAGAGCCCAACATGCAGGTATTATGAGCAAATTCTATTGCCCCAATTTGTGTCTCATCTACTGGAGCATCATGAGCATGTATTATGACGTCAGAGTATATGATGACATCATAATTAGTATGCAGTATGACGTCACAATGTATTATGACGTCATAAGGTATCCGCATTATGACATCGCAATATATTATGAGAGCGCAATTTGCAGGTTTCATGACCAATTTCGCTTACCCCAATTTGTGTCACATCTACTGCAGCATCGTCAGCATGTATTATGACGTCAGAGTATATGATGACATCATAATTAGTATGCAGTATGACGTCACAATGTATTATGACGTCATAATGTATCTGCATTATGACATCACAATATATTATGAGAGCGCAACATGCAAGTATTATGAGCAATTTCTCTTGCCCCGATTTGTGTCACATCTACTGGAGCATCATGTGCATGTATTATGACGTCACAGTATATGATGACATCATAATTAGTATGCACTATGACGTCACAATGTAATATGACGTCATAATGTATCCGCATTATGACATCTCAATGTAATATGAGAGCGCAATTTGAAGGTTTCATGACCAATTTCGCTTACCCAATTTGTGTCACATCTACTGCAGCATCATCAGCATGTATTATGACGTCAGAGTATATGATGACATCATAATTAGTATGCACTATGACGTCACAATGTATTATGACGTCATAATGTATCCGCATTACGACATCACAATATATAATGAGAGCGCAATTTGTAGGTTTCATGACCAATTTCGCTTACCCCAATTTGTGTCACATCTACTGCAGCGTCATCAGCATGTATTATGACGTCAGAGTATATGATGACATCATAATTAGTATGCAGTATGATGTCACAATGTATTATGACGTCATAATGTATCCGCATTATGACATCACAATATATTATGAGAGCGCAATTTGCAGGTTTTATGACCATTTTCGATTACCCCAATTTGTGTCACATCTACTGGAGCATCATGAGCATGTATTATGACGTCACAGCATATGATGACATCATAATTAGTATGCAGTATAACGTCACAATGTATTATGACGTGATAATGTATCCGCATTATGACAACACAATATATTATGAGAGAGCAACATGCAGGTATTATGAGCAATTTCTCTTGCCCCAATTTGTGTCACATCTACTGGAGCATCATGAGCATGTATTATGACGTCAGAGTATATGATGACATCATAATTAGTATGCAGTATGACGTCGCAATGTATTATGACGTCATAAGGTATCCGTATTATGACATCGCAATATATTATGAGAGCGCAATTTGCAGGTTTCATGACCAATTTCGCTTACCCCAATTTGTGTCACATCTACTGCAGCATCGTCAGCATGTATTATGACGTCAGAGTATATGATGACATCATAAGTAGTATGCAGTATGACGTCACAATGTATTATGACGTCATAATGTATCCGCATTATGACATCACAATATATTATGAGAGCGCAATTTGCAGGTTTCATGACCAATTTCGCTTACCCCAATTTGTGTCACATCTACTGCAGCATCATCAGCATGTACTATGACGTTAGAGTATATGATGACATCATGATTAGTATGCAGTATGACGTCACAATGTATTATGACGTCATAATGTGTCCGCATTATGACATCACAATATATTATGAGAGCGCAATATGCAGGAATTATGAGCAATTTCTCTTGCCCCAATTTGTGTCACATCTACTGGAGCATCATGAGCATGTATTATGACGTCAGAGTATATGATGACATCATAATAAGTATGCACTATGACATCACAATGTATTATGACGTCATAATGTATCCGCATTATGACATCACAATACATTATGAGAGCGCAATTTGCAGGTTTCATGACCAATTTCGCTTACCCCAATTTGTGTCATATCTACTGCAGCATTATGAGCATGTATTATGACGTCAGAGTATATGATGACATCATAATTAGTATGCAGTATGACGTCGCAATGTATTATGACGTCATAATGTATCCGCATTATGACATCACAATATATTATGAGAGCGCAATTTGCAGGTTTTATGACCATTTTCGATTACCCCAATTTGTGTCACATCTACTGGAGCATCATGAGCATGTATTATGACGTCACAGCATATGATGACATCATAATTAGTATGCAGTATGATATCACAATGTATTATGACGTCATAATGTATCCGCATTATGACATCACAATATATTATGAGAGCGCAACATGCAGGTATTATGAGCAATTTCTCTTACCCCAATTTGTTTCACATCTACTGCAGCATCATCAGCATGTATTACGACATCAGAGTATATGATGACATCATAATTAGTATGCAGTATGACGTCACAATGTATTATGACGTGATAATGTACCCGCATTATGACATCACAATATATTATGAGTGCGCAACATGCAGGTATTATGACCAATTTCTCTTGCCCCAATTTGTGTCACATCTACTGGAGCATCATGAGCATGTATTATGACGTCAGAGTATATGATGACATCATAATTAGTATGCAGTATGACGTCACAATGTATTATGACATCATAATGTACCCGCATTATGACATCACAATATATTATGAGAGGGCAATTTGCAGGTTTCATGACCAATTTCGCTTACCCCAATTTGTGTCACATCTACTGCAGCATCATCAGCATGTATTATGACGTCAGAATATATGATGACATCATAATTAGTATGCAGTATAACGTCACAATGTATTATGACGTCATAATGTATCCGCATTATGACATCACAATATATTATGAGAGCGGAACATGCAGGTATTATGAGCAATTTCTCTTGCCCCAATTTGTGTCACATCTACTGGAGCATCATGAGCATGTATTATGACGTCACAGTATATGATGACATCATAATTAGTATGCAATATGACGTCATAATTTATCCGCATTATGACATCACAATATATTATGAGAGCGCAATTTGCAGATTTTATGACCATTTTCGATTACCCCAATTTGTGTCACATCTACTGGAGCATCATGAGCATGTATTATGACGTCACAGTATATGATGACATCATAATTAGTATGCACTATGACGTCACAATGTATTATGACGTCATAATGTATCCGCATTATGACATCACAATATATTATGAGAGCGCAATTTGCAGGTTTCATGACCAATTTCGCTTACCCCAATTTGTGTCACATCTACTGCAGCATCATCAGCATGTATTATGACGTCAGAGTATATGATGACATCATAATTAGTATGCAGTATGACGTCACAATGTATTATGACGTCATAATGTATCCGCATTATGACATCACAATATATAATGAGAGCGCAACATGCAGGTATTATGAGCAATTTCTCTTACCCCAATTTGTGTCACATCTACTGGAGCATCATGAGCATGTATTATGACGTCACAGTATATGATGACATCATAATTACTATGCACTATGACGTCACAATGTATTATGACGTCATAATGTATCCGCATTATGACATCACTATATATTATGAGAGCGCAACATACAGTAATTGTGAGCGATTTCTCTTACCCCAATTTGTTTCACATCTACTGGAGCATCATGAGCATGTATTATGACGTCACAGTATATGATGACATCATAATTAGTATGCAGTATGATGTCACAATGTATTATGACGTGATAATGTATCCGCATTATGACATCACAATATATTATGAGAGCGCAACTTGCAGGTATTATGAGCAATTTCTCTTACCCCAATTTGTGTCACATCTACTGCAGCATCATCAGCATGTATTATGACATTAGAGTATATGATGACATCATAATTAGTTTGCAGTATTACGTCACAATGTATTATGACGTGATAATGTATCCGCATTATGACATCACAATGTATTATGAGAGCGCAATTTGCAGGTTTCATGACAAATTTCGCTAACCCCAATTTGTGTCACATCTACTGCAGCATCGTCAGCATATATTATGACGTCAGAGTACATGATGACATCATAATTAGTATGCACTATGACGTCACAATGTAATATGACGTCATAATGTATCCACATTATGACATCTCAATATATTATGAGAGCGCAATTTGAAGGTTTCATGACCAATTTCGCTTACCCAATTTGTGTCACATCTACTGGAGCATCATGAGCATGTGTTATGACGTCACAGTATATGATGACATCATAATTAGTATGCAGTATGACGTCACAATGTATTATGACGTCATAATGTATCCGCATTATGACATCACAATACATTATTAGAGCGCAACATGCAGATATTATGAGAAATTTCTTTCACCCCAATTTGTGTCACATCTACTGGAGCATCATGAGCATGTATTATGACTTCACAGTATATGATGACATCATAATTAGTATGCAGTATGACGTCACAATGTATTATGACGTCATAATGTATCCGCATTATGACATCACCATATATTATGAGAGCGCAATTTGCAGGTTTCATGACAAATTTCGCTTACCCCAATTTGTGTCACATCTACTGCAGCATCATCAGCATGTATTATGATGTCAGAGTATATGATGACATCATAATTAGTATGCAGTATGACGTCACAATGTATTATGACGTCATAATGTATCCGCATTATGACATCACAATATATTATGAGAGCGCAACATGCAGGTATTATGAGCAATTTCTCTTGCCCCAATTTGTGTCACATCTACTGGAGCATCATGAGCATGTATTATGACGTCACAGTATATGATGACATCATAATTAGTATGCAGTATGACGTCACAATGTATTATGACGTCATAATGTATCCGCATTATGACATCACTATATATTATGAGAGCGCAATTTGCAGGTTTCATGACAAATTTCGCTTACCCCAGTTTGTGTCACATCTACTGCAGCATCATCAGCATGTATTAAGACGTCAGAGTATATGATGACATCATAATTAGTATGCAGTATGATGTCACAATGTATTATGACGTCATAATGTATCCGCATTATGACATCACAATATATTATGAGAGCGCAACATGCAGGTATTATGAGCAATTTCTCTTGCCCCAATTTGTGTCACATCTATGGAGCATCATGAGCATGTATTATGACATCACAGTATATGATGACATCATAATTAGTATGCACTATGACGTCACAATGTATTATGACGTCATAATGTATCCGCATTATGACCTCACAATATATTATGAAAGCGCAACATGCAGGTATTATGAGCAATTTCTCTTACCCCAATTTGTGTCACATCTACTGGAGCATCATGAGCATGAATTATGACGTCACAGTATATGATGACATCATAATTAGTATGCACTATGACATCACAATGTATTATGACGTCATAATGTATCCGCATTATGACATCACAATATATTATGAGAGCGCAATTTGCAGGTTTCATGACCAATTTCGCTTACCCCAATTTGTGTCACATCTACTGCAGCATCATCAGCATATATTATGACGTCAGAGTATATGATGACATCATAATTAGTATGCAGTATGACGTCACAATATATTATGACGTCATAATGTATCCGCATTATGACATCACAATATATTATGAGAGCGCAACATGCAGGTATTATGAGCAATTTCTCTTGCCCCAATTTGTGTCACACCTACTGTAGCATCATGAGCATGTATTATGGCGTCACAGTATATGATGCCATCATGATTAGTATGCAGTATGACGTCACAATGTATTATGACGTCATAATGTATCCGCATTATGACAGCACAATATATTATGAGAGCGCAATTTGCAGGTTTCATGACCAATTTCGCTTACCCCAATTTGTGTCACATCTACTGCAGCATCATCAGCATGTATTATGACGTCAGAGTATATGATGACATCATAATTAGTATGCAGTATGACGTCACAATATATTATGACGTCATAAGGTATCCGCATTATGACATCACAATATATTATGAGAGCGCAACATGCAGGTATTATGAGCAATTTCTCTTACCCCAATTTGTGTCAAATCTACTGGAGAATCATGAGCATGTATTATGACGTCACAGTATATGATGACATCATAATTATTGTGCACTATGACGTCACAATGTATTATGACGTCATAATGTATCCGCATTATGACATCACAATATTTTATGAGAGCGCAATTTGCAGGTTTCATGACCAATTTCGCTTACCCCAATTTGTGTCACATCTACTGCAGCATCATCAGCATGTATTATGACGTCAGACTATATGATGACATCATAATTAGTATGCAGTATGACATCACAATGTATTATGACGTAATAATGTATCCGCATTATGACATCACAATATATTATGAGAGCACAACATGCAGGTATTATGAGCAATTTCTCTTACCCCAATTTGTGTCACATCTACTGGAGCATCATGAGCATGTATTATGACGTCACAGTATATGATGACATCATAATTAGTATGCAGTATGACGTCACAATGTGTCATGATGTCATAATGTATCCGCATTATGACTTCACAATATATTATGAGAGCACAACATGCAGGTATTATGAGCAATTTCTCTTGCCCCAATTTGTGTCACATCTACTGGAGCATCATGAGCATGTATTATGACGTCACAGTATATGATGACATCATAATTAGTATGCAGTATGATGTCACAATGTATTATGACGTCATACTGTATCCGCATTATGACATCACAATATATTATGAGAGCGCAATTTGCAGGTTTCATGACGAATTTCGCTTACCCCAATTTGTGTCACATCTACTGCAGCATCGTCAGCATGTATTATGAAGTCAGAGCATATGATGACATCATAATTAGTATGCAGTATGACGTCACAATGTATTGTGACGTCATAATGTATCTGCATTATGACATCACAATATATTATGAGAGCGCAACATGCAGGTATTATGAGAAATTTCTCTTACCCCAATTTGTGTCAAATCTACTGGAGCATCATGAGCATGTATTATGACGTCACAGTATATGATGACATCATAATTAGTATGCACTATGACGTCACAATGTATTATGACGTCATAATGTATCCGCTTTATGACATCACAATATTTTATGAGAGCGCAATTTGCAGGTTTCATGACCAATTTCGCTTACCCCAATTTGTGTCACATCTACTGCAGCATCACCAGCATGTATTATGACGTCAGAGTATATGATGACATCATAATTAGTATGCAGTATCACGTCACAATGTATTATGACGTCATATTGTATCCGCATTATGACATCACAATATATTATGAGAGCGCAATTTGCAGGTTACATGACGAATTTCGCTTACCCAATTTGTGTCACATCTACTGCAGCATCATCAGCATGTATTATGACGTCAGAGTATATGATGACATCATAATTAGTATGCAGTATGACGTCACAATATATTATGATGTCATAATGTATCCGCATTATGACTTCACAATATATTATGAGAGCGCAACATGCAGATATTATGAGAAATTTCTCTTACCCCAATTTGTGTCACATCTACTGGAGCATCATGAGCATGTATTATGATGTCACAGTATATGATGACATCATAATTCGTATGCAGTATGACGTCACAATGTATTATGACGTCATAATGTATCCGCATTTTGACATCAAAATATATTATGAGAGCGCAACATGCAGGTATTCTGAGCAATTTCTCTTGCCCCAATTTGTGTCACATCTACTGGAGCATCATGAGCTTGTATTATGATGTCACAGTATATGATGACATCATAATTAGTATGCACTATGACGTCACAATGTATTATGACGTCCTAATGTATCCTCATTATGACATCACAATATATTATGAGAGCGCAACATGCATGTATTAAGACCAATTTCTCTTACCCCAATTTGTGTCATATCTACTGGAGCATCAAGAGCATGTATTATGACGTCACAGTATATGATGACATCATAATTACTATGCACTATGACGTCACAATGTATTATGACGTCATAATGTATCCGCATTATGACATCACTATATATTATGAGAGCGCAACATACAGTAATTGTGACCGATTTCTCTTACCCAAATTTGTTTCACATCTACTGGAGCATCATGAGCATGTATTATGACGTCACAGTATATGATGACATAATAATTAGTATGCACTATGACGTCACAATGTATTATGACGTCATAATGTATCCGCATTATGACAACACAATATATTATGAGAGCGCAATTTGCAGCAATTATGACCAATTTCGCTTACCCCAATTTGTGTCACATCTACTGGAGCGTCATGAGCATGTATTATGACATCACAGTATATGATGACATCATAATTAGTATGCTGTATGACGTCACAATGTATTATGACGTCATTATGTATCCGCATTATGACATCACAATATATTATGAGAGCGCAACATGCAGGTATTATGAGCAATCTCTCTTACCCCAATTTATTTCACATCTACTGGAGCATCATGAGCATGTATTTTGACGTCACAGTATATGATGACATCATAATTAGTCAGCACTATGACGTCACAATGTATTATGACGTCAAAATGTATCCTCATTATGACATCACAATATATTATGAGAGCGCAATTTGCAGGTTTTATGACCAATTTCGCTTACCCCAATTTGTGTCACATCTACTGGAGCATCATGAGCATGTGTTATGACGTCACAGTATATGATAACATCATAATTAGTATGCAGTATGATGTCACAATGTATTATGACGTCATAATGTGTCCGCATTATGACATCACAATACATTATTAGAGCGCAACATGCAGATATTATGAGCAATTTCTTTTACCCCATTTTGTGTCACATCCACTGGAGCATCATGAGCATGTATTATGACGTCACAGTATATGATGACATCATAATTATTATGCACTATGACGTCACAATGTATTATGACGTCATAATGTATCCGCATTATAACATCACAATATATTATGAGAGCGCAATTTGCAGGTTTTATGACCAATTTCGCTTACCCCAAATTGTGTCACATCTACTGGAGCATCATGAGCATGTATTATGACGTCACAGTATATGATGACATCATAATTAGTATGTAGTATGACGTCACAATGTATTATGATGTTATAATATATCCGCATTATGACATCACAATGTATTATGAGAGCGCAACATGCAGGTATTATGACCAATTTCTCTTACCCCAATTTGTGTCACATCTACTGGAGCATACATGACCATGAATTATGACGTCACAGTATATGATGACATCATAATTAGTATGCAGTATGACGTCACAATGTAATATGCCGTCATAATGTATCCGCATTATGACATCACAATATATTATGAGAGCGCAACATGCAGGTATTATGAGCAATTTCTCGTACCCCAATTTGTGTCACATCAACTGGAGCATCATGAGCATGTATTATGTCGTCACAGTATATGATGACATCATAATTAGTATGCAGTAAGACGTCACAATGTATTATGACGTCATAATGTATCCGCATTATGACATCACAATATATTATGAGAGCGCAACATGCAGGTATTATGAGCAATTTCTCTTACCCCAATTTGTGTCACATCTGCTGGAGCATCATGAGCATGTATTATGACGTCACAGTATATGATGACATCATAATTAGTATGCACTATGACGTCACAATGTATTATGACGTCATAATGTATCCGCATTATGACATCACAATATATTATGAGAGCGCAATTTGCAGGTTTCATGACCAATTTCGCTTACCCCAATTTGTGTCACATCTACTGCAGCATCATCAGCATGTATTATGACGTCAGAGTATATGATGACATCATAATTAGTATGCAGTATGACGTCACAATGTGTTATGACATCATAATGTATCCGCATTATGACATTACAATATATTATGAGAGCGCAACATGCAGGTATTATGAGCAATTTCTCTTACCCCAATTTGTGTCAAATCTACTGGAGCATCATGAGCACGTATTATGACGTCACAGTATATGATGACATCATAATTATTATGCACTATGATGTCACAATGTATTATGACGTCCATAATGTATCCGCATTATGACATCACAATATATTATGAGAGCGCAATTTGCAGGTTTCATGACCAATTTCGCTTACCCCAATATGTGTCACATCTACTACAGCATCATCAGCATGTTTTATGACGTCAGAGTATATGATGACATCATAATTAGTATGCAGTATGACATCACAATGTATTATGACGTCATAATGTATCCGCATTATGACATCACAATATATTCTGAGAGCGCAACATGCAGGTATTATGAGCAATTTCTCTTACCCCAATTTGTGTCACATCTACTGGAGCATCATGAGCATGTATTATGATGTCACAGTATATGATGACATCATAATTAGTATGCAGTATGACGACACAATGTATTATGACGTCATAATGTATCCGCATTTTGGCATCAAAATATATTATGAGAGCGCAACATGCAGGTATTATGAGCAATTTTCTCTTGCCCCAATTTGTGTCACATCTACTGGAGCATCATGAGCATGTATTATGATGTCACAGTATATGATGACATCATAATTAGTATGCACTATGACGTCACAATGTTTTATGACGTCATAATGTATCCGCATTCTGACATCACAATATATTATGAGAGCGCAATTTGCAGGTTTCATGACCAATTTCGCTTACCCCAATTTGTGTCACATCTACTACAGCATCATCAGCATGTATTATGACGTCAGAGTATATGATGACATCATAATTACTATGCAGTATGACATCACAATGTATTATGAGGTCATAATGTATCCGCATTATGACATCACAATATATTCTGAGAGCGCAACATGCAGGTATAATGAGCAATTTCTCTTGCCCCAGTTTGTGTCACATCTACTGGAGCATCATGAGCATGTATTATGGCGTCAGAGTATATGATGACATCATAATTAGTATGCAGTATGACGTCACAATGTATTATGACGTCATATTGTATCCGCATTATGTCATCACAATATATTATGATCGCGCAATTTGCAGGTTTCATGACGAATTTCGCTTACCCCAATTTGTGTCACATCTACTGCAGCATCATCAGCATGTATTATGACGTCAGAGTATATGATGACATCATAATTAGTATGCAGTATGACGTCACAATGTATTGTGACGTCATAATGTATCTGCATTATGACATCACAATATATTATGAGAGCGCAACATGCAGGTATTATGAGCAATTTCGCTTACCCCAATTTGTGTCACATCTACTGGAGCATCATGAGCATGTATTATGACATCACAGTATATGATGACATCATAATTAGTATGCACTATGACGTCACAATGTATTATGACGTCACAATGTATTCGCTTTATGACATCACAATATATTATGAGAGCGCAACATGCAGGAATTATGAGCAATTTCTCTTTCCCCAATTTGTGTCACATGTACTGGAGCATCATGAGCATGTATTATGACGTCACAGTATATGATGACATCATAATTAGTATGCACTATGACGTCACAATGAATTATGACGTCATAATGTATCCGCATTATGACATCACAATATATTATGAGAGCGCAACATGCAGGTATTATGAGCAATTTCTCTTTCCCCAATTTGTGTCACATGTACTGGAGCATCAAGAGCATGTATTATGACGTCACAGTATATGATGACATCATAATTAGTATGCACTATGACGTCACAATGTATTATGACGTCATAATGTATCCGCATTATGACATCACAATATATTATGAGAGCGCAACATGCAGGTATTATGAGCAATTTCTCTTACCCCAATTTGTGTCACATCTACTGGAGCATCATGAGCATGTATTATGACGTCACAGTATATGATGACATCATAATTAGTATGCACTATGATGTCACAATGTATTATGACGTCATAATGTATCCGCATTATGACATCACAATATATTATGAGAGCGCAATTTGCAGGTTTCATGACCAATTTCGCTTAACCCAATTTGTGTCAGATCTACTGCAGCATCATCAGCATGTATTATGACGTCAGAGTATATGATGACATCATAATTAGTATGCAGTATGACGTCACAATGTATTATGACATCATAATGTATCCGCATTATGACATCACAATATATTATGAGAGCGCAACATGCAGGTATTATGAGCAATTTCTCTTACCCCAATTTGTGTCAAATCTACTGGAGCATCATGAGCACGTATTATGACTTCACAGTATATGATGACATCATAATTAGTATGCACTATGATGTCACAATGTATTATGACGTCCATAATGTATCCGCATTATGACATCACAATATATTATGAGAGCCCAATATGCAGGTTTCATGACCAATTTCGCTTACCCCAATTTGTGTCACATCTACTACAGCATCATCAGCATGTATTATGACGTCAGAGTATATGATGACATCATAATTACTATGCAGTATGACATCACAATGTATTATGAGGTCATAATGTATCCGCATTATGACATCACAATATTTTCTGAGAGCGCAACATGCAGGTATAATGAGCAATTTCTCTTACCCCAATTTGTGTCACATCTACTGGAGCATCATGAGCATGTATTATGATGTCACAATATATGATGACATCATAATTAGTATGCAGTATGACGTCACAATGTATTATGACGTCATAATGTATCCGCATTATGACATCACAATATATTATAAGAGCGCAACATGCAGGTATTATGAGCAATTTCTCTTACCCCAATTTGTGTCACATCTACTGGAGCATCATGATCATGTATTATGACGTCACAGTATATGATGACATCATAATTAGTATGCAGTATGAAGTCACAATGTATTATGACGTCATAATGTATCCGCATTATGACATCACAATATATTATGAGAGCACAACATGCAGGTATTATGAGCAATTTCTCTTGCCCCAATTTGTGTCACATCTAATGGAGCATCATGAGCAAGTATTATGGCGTCACAGTATATGATGACATCATAATTAGTATGCAGTATGACGTCACAATGTATTATGACGTCATATTGTATCCGCATTATGACATCACAATATATTATGACAGCGCAATTTGCAGGTTTCATGACGAATTTCGCTTACCCCAATTTGTGTCACATCTACTGCAGCATCATCAGCATGTATTATGACGTCAGAGTATATGATGACATCATAATTAGTATGCAGTATGACGTCACAATGTATTGTGACGTCATAATGTATCTGCATTATGACATCACAATATATTATGAGAGCGCAACATACAGGTATTATGAGCAATTTCGCTTACCCCAATTTGTGTCACATCTACTGGAGCATCATGAGCATGTATTATGACATCACAGTATATGATGACATCATAATTAGTATGCATTATGATGTCACAATGTATTATGACGTCACAATGTATCCGCTTTATGACATCCCAATATATTATGAGAGCGCAACATGCATATATTATGACCAATTTCGCTTACCCCAATTTGTGTCAAATCTACTGGAGCATCATGAGCATGTATTATGACGTCACAGTATATGATGACATCATAATTAGTATGCACTATGACGTCACAATGTATTATGACGTCATAATGTATCCGCATTATGACATCACAATATATTATGAGAGCGCAACATGCAGGAATTATGAGCAATTTCTCTTTCCCCAATTTGTGTCACATGTACTGGAGCATCATGAGCATGTATTATGACGTCACAGTATATGATGACATCATAATTAGTATGCACTATGACGTCACAATGTATTATGACGTCACAATGTATCCGCTTTATGACATCACAATATATTATGAGAGCGCAACATGCATATATTATGACCAATTTCGCTTACCCCAGTTTGTGTCACATCTACTGGAGCATCATGAGCATGTATTATGACGTCACAGTATATGATGACATCATAATTAGTATGCACTATGACGTCACAATGTATTATGACGTCATAATGTATCCGCATTATGACATCACAATATATTATGAGAGCGCAACATGCAGGTATTATGAGCAATTTCTCTTTCCCCAATTTGTGTCACATGTACTGGAGCATCAAGAGCATGTATTATGACTTCACAGTATATGATGACATCATAATTAGTATGCACTATGACGTCACAATGTATTATGACGTCATAATGTATCCGCATTATGACATCACAATATATTATGAGAGCGCAACATGCAGGTATTATGAGCAATTTCTCTTACCCCAATTTGTGTCACATCTACTGGAGCATCATGAGCATGTATTATGACGTCACAGTATATGATGACATCATAATTACTATGCACTATGACGTCACAATGTATTATGACGTCATAATGTATCCGCATTATGACGTCACTATATATTATGAGAGCACAACATACAGTAATTGTGAGCGATTTCTCTTACCCCAATTTGTTTCACATCTACTGGAGCATCATGAGCATGTATTATGACGTCACAGTATATGATGACATCATAATTAGTATGCACTATGACGTCACAATGTATTATGACGTCATAATGTATCCGCATTATGACAACACAATATATTATGAGAGCGCAATTTGCAGCATTTATGACCAATTTCGCTTACCCCAATTTGTGTCACATCTACTACTGCATCATCAGCATGTATTATGACGTCAGAGTATATGATGACATCATAATTAGTATGCAGTATGACATCACAATGTATTATGAGGTCATAATGTATCCGCATTATGACATCACAATATATTCTGAGAGCGCAACATGCAGGTATTATGAGCAATTTCTCTTACCCCAATTTGTGTCACATCTACTGGAGCATCATGAGCATGTATTATGATGTCACAGTATATGATGACATCATAATTAGTATGCAGTATGACGTCACAATGTATTATGACGTCATAATGTATCCGCATTTTGACATCAAAATATACTATGAGAGCGCAACATGCTGGTATTATGAGCAATTTCTCTTGCCCCAATTTGTGTCACATCTACTGGAGCATCATGAGCATGTATTATGGCGTCAGAGTATATGATGACATCATAATTAGTATGCAGTATGATGTCACAATGTATTATGACGTCATATTGTATCCGCATTATGACATCACAATATATTATGAGAGCGCAATTTGCAGGTTTCATGACGAATTTCGCTTACCCCAATTTGTGTCACATCTACTGCAGCATCATCAGCATGTATTATGACGTCAGAGTATATGATGACATCATAATTAGTATGCAGTATGACGTCACAATGTATTGTGACGTCATAATGTATCTGCATTATGACATCACAATATATTATGAGAGCGCAACATGCAGGTATTATGAGCAATTTCGCTTACCCCAATTTGTGTCACATCTACTGGAGCATCATGAGCATGTATTATGACATCACAGTATATGATGACATCATAATTACTATGCACTATGACGTCACAATGTATTATGACGTCACAATGTATCCGCTTTATGACATCACAATATATTATGAGAGCGCAACATGCATGTATTATGACCAATTTCGCTTACCCCAATTTGTGTCACATCTACTGGAGCATCATGAGCATGTATTATGATGTCACAGTATATGATGACATCATAATTAGTATGCACTATGACGTCACAATGTATTATGATGTCATAATGTATCCGCATTATGACATCACAATATATTATGATAGCGCAACATGCAGGTATTATGAGCAATTTCTCTTTCCCCAATTTGTGTCACATGTACTGGAGCATCATGAGCATGTATTATGACGTCACAGTATATGATGACATCATAATTAGTATGCACTATGACGTCACAATGTATTATGACGTCATAATGTATCCGCATTATGACATCACAATATATTATGAGAGCGCAACAAGCAGGTATTATGAGCAATTTCTCTTACCCCAATTTGTGTCACATCTACTGGAGCATCATGAGCATGTATTATGACGTCACAGTATATGATGACATCATAATTAGTATGCACTATGACGTCACAATGTATTATGACGTCATAATGTATCCGCATTATGACATCACAATATATTATGAGAGCGCAATTTGCATGTTTTATGACCAATTTCGCTTACCCCAATTTGTGTCACATCTACTGGAGCGTCATGAGCATGTATTATGACATCACAGTATATGATGACATCATAATTAGTATGCAGTATGACCTCACAATATATTATGACGTCATAATGTATCCGCATTATGACATCACAATTTATTGTGAGAGCGCAACATGCAGGTAATATGAGCAATTTCTCTTACCACAATTTGTGTCATATCTACTGGAGCATCAAGAGCATGTATTATGACGTCACAGTATATGATGACATCATAATTACTATGCACTATGACGTCACAATGTATTATGACGTCATAATGTATCCGCATTATGACATCACTATATATTATGAGAGCGCAACATACAGTAATTGTGAGCGATTTCTCTTACCCCAATTTGTTTCACATCTACTGGAGCATCATGAGCATGTATTATGACGTCACAGTATATGATGACATCATAATTAGTATGCACTATGACGTCACAATGTATTATGACGTCATAATGTATCCGCATTATGACAACACAATATTTTATGAGAGCGCAATTTGCAGCATTTATGACCAATTTCGCTTACCCCAATTTGTGTCACATCTACTGGAGCATCATGAGCATGTATTTTGACGTCAAAGTATATGATGACATCATAATTAGTGAGCACTATGACGTCACAATGTATTATGACGTCAAAATGTATCCGCATTATGACATCACAATATATTATGAGAGCACAACATGCAGGTATTATGAGCAATTTCTCTTGCCCCAATTTGTGTCACATCTACTGGAGCATCATGAGCATGTATTATGGCGTCAGAGTATATGATGACATCATAATTAGTATGCAGTATGACGTCACAATGTATTATGACGTCATATGGTATCCGCATTATGACATCACAATATATTATGAGAGCGCAATTTGCAGGTTTCATGACGAATTTCGCTTACCCCAATTTGTGTCACATCTACTGCAGCATCATCAGCATGTATTATGACGTCAGAGTATATGATGACATCATAATTAGTATGCAGTATGATGTCACAATTTATTGTGACGTCATAATGTATCTGCATTATGACATCACAATATATTATGAGAGCGCAACATGCAGGTATTATGAGCAATTTCGCTTACCCCAATTTGTGTCACATCTACTGGAGCATCATGAGCATGTATTATGACATCACAGTATATGATGACATCATAATTAGTATGCACTATGACGTCACAATGTATTATGACGTCATAATGTATCCGCATTATGACATCGCAATATATTATGAGAGCGCAACATGCAGGTATTATGACCAATTTCGCTTACCCCAATCTGTGTCACATCTACTGGAGCATCAAGAGCATGTATTATGACGTCACAGTATATGATGACATCATAATTACTATGCACTATGACGTCACAATGTATTATGACGTCATAATGTATCCACATTATGACATCACAATATATTATGAGAGCGCAATTTGCATGTTTTATGACCAATTTCGCTTACCCCAATTAGTGTCACATCTACTGGAGCATCATGAGCATGTATTATGACGTCACAGTATATGATGACATCATAATTAGTATGCAGTATGATGTCACAGTGTATTATGACGTTATAATGTATCCGCATTATCACATCACAATACATTATGAGAGTGCTACATGCAGGTATTATGAGCAATTTCTCTTACCCCATTTTGTGTCACATCTACTGGAGCATCATGAGCATGTATTATGACGTCACAGTATATGATGACATCATAATTAGTATGCAGTATGACGTCACAATGTATTATGACGTCATAATGTATCCGCATTATGACATCACAATATATTATGAGAGCGCAACATGTAGGTTTTATGAGCAATTTCTCTTACCACAATTTGTGTCACATCTACTGGAGCATCAAGGGCATGAATTATGACGTCACAGTATATGATTACATCTTAATTAGTATGCACTATGTCGTCACAATGTATTATGACGTCATAATGTATCCGCATTATGACATCACAATATATTATGAGAGCGCAATTTGCAGGTTTCATGACCAATTTCGCTTACCCCAATTTGTGTCACATCTACTGCAGCATCATCAGCATGTATTATGACGTCAGAGTATATGATGACATCATAATTAGTATGCAGTATGACGTCACAATGTATTATGACGTCATAATGTATCCGCATTTTGACATCAAAATATATTATGAGAGCGCAACATGCAGGTATTCTGAGCAATTTCTCTTGCCCCAATTTGTGTCACATCTACTGGAGCATCATGAGCTTGTATTATGATGTCACAGTATATGATGACATCATAATTAGTATGCACTATGACGTCACAATGTATTATGACGTCCTAATGTATCCTCATTATGACATCACAATATATTATGAGAGCGCAACATGCATGTATTAAGACCAATTTCTCTTACCCCAATTTGTGTCATATCTACTGGAGCATCAAGAGCATGTATTATGACGTCACAGTATATGATGACATCATAATTACTATGCACTATGACGTCACAATGTATTATGACGTCATAATGTATCCGCATTATGACATCACTATATATTATGAGAGCGCAACATACAGTAATTGTGACCGATTTCTCTTACCCAAATTTGTTTCACATCTACTGGAGCATCATGAGCATGTATTATGACGTCACAGTATATGATGACATAATAATTAGTATGCACTATGACGTCACAATGTATTATGACGTCATAATGTATCCGCATTATGACAACACAATATATTATGAGAGCGCAATTTGCAGCAATTATGACCAATTTCGCTTACCCCAATTTGTGTCACATCTACTGGAGCGTCATGAGCATGTATTATGACATCACAGTATATGATGACATCATAATTAGTATGCTGTATGACGTCACAATGTATTATGACGTCATTATGTATCCGCATTATGACATCACAATATATTATGAGAGCGCAACATGCAGGTATTATGAGCAATCTCTCTTACCCCAATTTATTTCACATCTACTGGAGCATCATGAGCATGTATTTTGACGTCACAGTATATGATGACATCATAATTAGTCAGCACTATGACGTCACAATGTATTATGACGTCAAAATGTATCCTCATTATGACATCACAATATATTATGAGAGCGCAATTTGCAGGTTTTATGACCAATTTCGCTTACCCCAATTTGTGTCACATCTACTGGAGCATCATGAGCATGTGTTATGACGTCACAGTATATGATAACATCATAATTAGTATGCAGTATGATGTCACAATGTATTATGACGTCATAATGTGTCCGCATTATGACATCACAATACATTATTAGAGCGCAACATGCAGATATTATGAGCAATTTCTTTTACCCCATTTTGTGTCACATCCACTGGAGCATCATGAGCATGTATTATGACGTCACAGTATATGATGACATCATAATTATTATGCACTATGACGTCACAATGTATTATGACGTCATAATGTATCCGCATTATAACATCACAATATATTATGAGAGCGCAATTTGCAGGTTTTATGACCAATTTCGCTTACCCCAAATTGTGTCACATCTACTGGAGCATCATGAGCATGTATTATGACGTCACAGTATATGATGACATCATAATTAGTATGTAGTATGACGTCACAATGTATTATGATGTTATAATATATCCGCATTATGACATCACAATGTATTATGAGAGCGCAACATGCAGGTATTATGACCAATTTCTCTTACCCCAATTTGTGTCACATCTACTGGAGCATACATGACCATGAATTATGACGTCACAGTATATGATGACATCATAATTAGTATGCAGTATGACGTCACAATGTAATATGCCGTCATAATGTATCCGCATTATGACATCACAATATATTATGAGAGCGCAACATGCAGGTATTATGAGCAATTTCTCGTACCCCAATTTGTGTCACATCAACTGGAGCATCATGAGCATGTATTATGTCGTCACAGTATATGATGACATCATAATTAGTATGCAGTAAGACGTCACAATGTATTATGACGTCATAATGTATCCGCATTATGACATCACAATATATTATGAGAGCGCAACATGCAGGTATTATGAGCAATTTCTCTTACCCCAATTTGTGTCACATCTGCTGGAGCATCATGAGCATGTATTATGACGTCACAGTATATGATGACATCATAATTAGTATGCACTATGACGTCACAATGTATTATGACGTCATAATGTATCCGCATTATGACATCACAATATATTATGAGAGCGCAATTTGCAGGTTTCATGACCAATTTCGCTTACCCCAATTTGTGTCACATCTACTGCAGCATCATCAGCATGTATTATGACGTCAGAGTATATGATGACATCATAATTAGTATGCAGTATGACGTCACAATGTGTTATGACATCATAATGTATCCGCATTATGACATTACAATATATTATGAGAGCGCAACATGCAGGTATTATGAGCAATTTCTCTTACCCCAATTTGTGTCAAATCTACTGGAGCATCATGAGCACGTATTATGACGTCACAGTATATGATGACATCATAATTATTATGCACTATGATGTCACAATGTATTATGACGTCCATAATGTATCCGCATTATGACATCACAATATATTATGAGAGCGCAATTTGCAGGTTTCATGACCAATTTCGCTTACCCCAATATGTGTCACATCTACTACAGCATCATCAGCATGTTTTATGACGTCAGAGTATATGATGACATCATAATTAGTATGCAGTATGACATCACAATGTATTATGACGTCATAATGTATCCGCATTATGACATCACAATATATTCTGAGAGCGCAACATGCAGGTATTATGAGCAATTTCTCTTACCCCAATTTGTGTCACATCTACTGGAGCATCATGAGCATGTATTATGATGTCACAGTATATGATGACATCATAATTAGTATGCAGTATGACGACACAATGTATTATGACGTCATAATGTATCCGCATTTTGGCATCAAAATATATTATGAGAGCGCAACATGCAGGTATTATGAGCAATTTTCTCTTGCCCCAATTTGTGTCACATCTACTGGAGCATCATGAGCATGTATTATGATGTCACAGTATATGATGACATCATAATTAGTATGCACTATGACGTCACAATGTTTTATGACGTCATAATGTATCCGCATTCTGACATCACAATATATTATGAGAGCGCAATTTGCAGGTTTCATGACCAATTTCGCTTACCCCAATTTGTGTCACATCTACTACAGCATCATCAGCATGTATTATGACGTCAGAGTATATGATGACATCATAATTACTATGCAGTATGACATCACAATGTATTATGAGGTCATAATGTATCCGCATTATGACATCACAATATATTCTGAGAGCGCAACATGCAGGTATAATGAGCAATTTCTCTTGCCCCAGTTTGTGTCACATCTACTGGAGCATCATGAGCATGTATTATGGCGTCAGAGTATATGATGACATCATAATTAGTATGCAGTATGACGTCACAATGTATTATGACGTCATATTGTATCCGCATTATGTCATCACAATATATTATGATCGCGCAATTTGCAGGTTTCATGACGAATTTCGCTTACCCCAATTTGTGTCACATCTACTGCAGCATCATCAGCATGTATTATGACGTCAGAGTATATGATGACATCATAATTAGTATGCAGTATGACGTCACAATGTATTGTGACGTCATAATGTATCTGCATTATGACATCACAATATATTATGAGAGCGCAACATGCAGGTATTATGAGCAATTTCGCTTACCCCAATTTGTGTCACATCTACTGGAGCATCATGAGCATGTATTATGACATCACAGTATATGATGACATCATAATTAGTATGCACTATGACGTCACAATGTATTATGACGTCACAATGTATTCGCTTTATGACATCACAATATATTATGAGAGCGCAACATGCAGGAATTATGAGCAATTTCTCTTTCCCCAATTTGTGTCACATGTACTGGAGCATCATGAGCATGTATTATGACGTCACAGTATATGATGACATCATAATTAGTATGCACTATGACGTCACAATGAATTATGACGTCATAATGTATCCGCATTATGACATCACAATATATTATGAGAGCGCAACATGCAGGTATTATGAGCAATTTCTCTTTCCCCAATTTGTGTCACATGTACTGGAGCATCAAGAGCATGTATTATGACGTCACAGTATATGATGACATCATAATTAGTATGCACTATGACGTCACAATGTATTATGACGTCATAATGTATCCGCATTATGACATCACAATATATTATGAGAGCGCAACATGCAGGTATTATGAGCAATTTCTCTTACCCCAATTTGTGTCACATCTACTGGAGCATCATGAGCATGTATTATGACGTCACAGTATATGATGACATCATAATTAGTATGCACTATGATGTCACAATGTATTATGACGTCATAATGTATCCGCATTATGACATCACAATATATTATGAGAGCGCAATTTGCAGGTTTCATGACCAATTTCGCTTAACCCAATTTGTGTCAGATCTACTGCAGCATCATCAGCATGTATTATGACGTCAGAGTATATGATGACATCATAATTAGTATGCAGTATGACGTCACAATGTATTATGACATCATAATGTATCCGCATTATGACATCACAATATATTATGAGAGCGCAACATGCAGGTATTATGAGCAATTTCTCTTACCCCAATTTGTGTCAAATCTACTGGAGCATCATGAGCACGTATTATGACTTCACAGTATATGATGACATCATAATTAGTATGCACTATGATGTCACAATGTATTATGACGTCCATAATGTATCCGCATTATGACATCACAATATATTATGAGAGCCCAATATGCAGGTTTCATGACCAATTTCGCTTACCCCAATTTGTGTCACATCTACTACAGCATCATCAGCATGTATTATGACGTCAGAGTATATGATGACATCATAATTACTATGCAGTATGACATCACAATGTATTATGAGGTCATAATGTATCCGCATTATGACATCACAATATTTTCTGAGAGCGCAACATGCAGGTATAATGAGCAATTTCTCTTACCCCAATTTGTGTCACATCTACTGGAGCATCATGAGCATGTATTATGATGTCACAATATATGATGACATCATAATTAGTATGCAGTATGACGTCACAATGTATTATGACGTCATAATGTATCCGCATTATGACATCACAATATATTATAAGAGCGCAACATGCAGGTATTATGAGCAATTTCTCTTACCCCAATTTGTGTCACATCTACTGGAGCATCATGATCATGTATTATGACGTCACAGTATATGATGACATCATAATTAGTATGCAGTATGAAGTCACAATGTATTATGACGTCATAATGTATCCGCATTATGACATCACAATATATTATGAGAGCACAACATGCAGGTATTATGAGCAATTTCTCTTGCCCCAATTTGTGTCACATCTAATGGAGCATCATGAGCAAGTATTATGGCGTCACAGTATATGATGACATCATAATTAGTATGCAGTATGACGTCACAATGTATTATGACGTCATATTGTATCCGCATTATGACATCACAATATATTATGACAGCGCAATTTGCAGGTTTCATGACGAATTTCGCTTACCCCAATTTGTGTCACATCTACTGCAGCATCATCAGCATGTATTATGACGTCAGAGTATATGATGACATCATAATTAGTATGCAGTATGACGTCACAATGTATTGTGACGTCATAATGTATCTGCATTATGACATCACAATATATTATGAGAGCGCAACATACAGGTATTATGAGCAATTTCGCTTACCCCAATTTGTGTCACATCTACTGGAGCATCATGAGCATGTATTATGACATCACAGTATATGATGACATCATAATTAGTATGCATTATGATGTCACAATGTATTATGACGTCACAATGTATCCGCTTTATGACATCCCAATATATTATGAGAGCGCAACATGCATATATTATGACCAATTTCGCTTACCCCAATTTGTGTCAAATCTACTGGAGCATCATGAGCATGTATTATGACGTCACAGTATATGATGACATCATAATTAGTATGCACTATGACGTCACAATGTATTATGACGTCATAATGTATCCGCATTATGACATCACAATATATTATGAGAGCGCAACATGCAGGAATTATGAGCAATTTCTCTTTCCCCAATTTGTGTCACATGTACTGGAGCATCATGAGCATGTATTATGACGTCACAGTATATGATGACATCATAATTAGTATGCACTATGACGTCACAATGTATTATGACGTCACAATGTATCCGCTTTATGACATCACAATATATTATGAGAGCGCAACATGCATATATTATGACCAATTTCGCTTACCCCAGTTTGTGTCACATCTACTGGAGCATCATGAGCATGTATTATGACGTCACAGTATATGATGACATCATAATTAGTATGCACTATGACGTCACAATGTATTATGACGTCATAATGTATCCGCATTATGACATCACAATATATTATGAGAGCGCAACATGCAGGTATTATGAGCAATTTCTCTTTCCCCAATTTGTGTCACATGTACTGGAGCATCAAGAGCATGTATTATGACTTCACAGTATATGATGACATCATAATTAGTATGCACTATGACGTCACAATGTATTATGACGTCATAATGTATCCGCATTATGACATCACAATATATTATGAGAGCGCAACATGCAGGTATTATGAGCAATTTCTCTTACCCCAATTTGTGTCACATCTACTGGAGCATCATGAGCATGTATTATGACGTCACAGTATATGATGACATCATAATTACTATGCACTATGACGTCACAATGTATTATGACGTCATAATGTATCCGCATTATGACGTCACTATATATTATGAGAGCACAACATACAGTAATTGTGAGCGATTTCTCTTACCCCAATTTGTTTCACATCTACTGGAGCATCATGAGCATGTATTATGACGTCACAGTATATGATGACATCATAATTAGTATGCACTATGACGTCACAATGTATTATGACGTCATAATGTATCCGCATTATGACAACACAATATATTATGAGAGCGCAATTTGCAGCATTTATGACCAATTTCGCTTACCCCAATTTGTGTCACATCTACTACTGCATCATCAGCATGTATTATGACGTCAGAGTATATGATGACATCATAATTAGTATGCAGTATGACATCACAATGTATTATGAGGTCATAATGTATCCGCATTATGACATCACAATATATTCTGAGAGCGCAACATGCAGGTATTATGAGCAATTTCTCTTACCCCAATTTGTGTCACATCTACTGGAGCATCATGAGCATGTATTATGATGTCACAGTATATGATGACATCATAATTAGTATGCAGTATGACGTCACAATGTATTATGACGTCATAATGTATCCGCATTTTGACATCAAAATATACTATGAGAGCGCAACATGCTGGTATTATGAGCAATTTCTCTTGCCCCAATTTGTGTCACATCTACTGGAGCATCATGAGCATGTATTATGGCGTCAGAGTATATGATGACATCATAATTAGTATGCAGTATGATGTCACAATGTATTATGACGTCATATTGTATCCGCATTATGACATCACAATATATTATGAGAGCGCAATTTGCAGGTTTCATGACGAATTTCGCTTACCCCAATTTGTGTCACATCTACTGCAGCATCATCAGCATGTATTATGACGTCAGAGTATATGATGACATCATAATTAGTATGCAGTATGACGTCACAATGTATTGTGACGTCATAATGTATCTGCATTATGACATCACAATATATTATGAGAGCGCAACATGCAGGTATTATGAGCAATTTCGCTTACCCCAATTTGTGTCACATCTACTGGAGCATCATGAGCATGTATTATGACATCACAGTATATGATGACATCATAATTACTATGCACTATGACGTCACAATGTATTATGACGTCACAATGTATCCGCTTTATGACATCACAATATATTATGAGAGCGCAACATGCATGTATTATGACCAATTTCGCTTACCCCAATTTGTGTCACATCTACTGGAGCATCATGAGCATGTATTATGATGTCACAGTATATGATGACATCATAATTAGTATGCACTATGACGTCACAATGTATTATGATGTCATAATGTATCCGCATTATGACATCACAATATATTATGATAGCGCAACATGCAGGTATTATGAGCAATTTCTCTTTCCCCAATTTGTGTCACATGTACTGGAGCATCATGAGCATGTATTATGACGTCACAGTATATGATGACATCATAATTAGTATGCACTATGACGTCACAATGTATTATGACGTCATAATGTATCCGCATTATGACATCACAATATATTATGAGAGCGCAACAAGCAGGTATTATGAGCAATTTCTCTTACCCCAATTTGTGTCACATCTACTGGAGCATCATGAGCATGTATTATGACGTCACAGTATATGATGACATCATAATTAGTATGCACTATGACGTCACAATGTATTATGACGTCATAATGTATCCGCATTATGACATCACAATATATTATGAGAGCGCAATTTGCATGTTTTATGACCAATTTCGCTTACCCCAATTTGTGTCACATCTACTGGAGCGTCATGAGCATGTATTATGACATCACAGTATATGATGACATCATAATTAGTATGCAGTATGACCTCACAATATATTATGACGTCATAATGTATCCGCATTATGACATCACAATTTATTGTGAGAGCGCAACATGCAGGTAATATGAGCAATTTCTCTTACCACAATTTGTGTCATATCTACTGGAGCATCAAGAGCATGTATTATGACGTCACAGTATATGATGACATCATAATTACTATGCACTATGACGTCACAATGTATTATGACGTCATAATGTATCCGCATTATGACATCACTATATATTATGAGAGCGCAACATACAGTAATTGTGAGCGATTTCTCTTACCCCAATTTGTTTCACATCTACTGGAGCATCATGAGCATGTATTATGACGTCACAGTATATGATGACATCATAATTAGTATGCACTATGACGTCACAATGTATTATGACGTCATAATGTATCCGCATTATGACAACACAATATTTTATGAGAGCGCAATTTGCAGCATTTATGACCAATTTCGCTTACCCCAATTTGTGTCACATCTACTGGAGCATCATGAGCATGTATTTTGACGTCAAAGTATATGATGACATCATAATTAGTGAGCACTATGACGTCACAATGTATTATGACGTCAAAATGTATCCGCATTATGACATCACAATATATTATGAGAGCACAACATGCAGGTATTATGAGCAATTTCTCTTGCCCCAATTTGTGTCACATCTACTGGAGCATCATGAGCATGTATTATGGCGTCAGAGTATATGATGACATCATAATTAGTATGCAGTATGACGTCACAATGTATTATGACGTCATATGGTATCCGCATTATGACATCACAATATATTATGAGAGCGCAATTTGCAGGTTTCATGACGAATTTCGCTTACCCCAATTTGTGTCACATCTACTGCAGCATCATCAGCATGTATTATGACGTCAGAGTATATGATGACATCATAATTAGTATGCAGTATGATGTCACAATTTATTGTGACGTCATAATGTATCTGCATTATGACATCACAATATATTATGAGAGCGCAACATGCAGGTATTATGAGCAATTTCGCTTACCCCAATTTGTGTCACATCTACTGGAGCATCATGAGCATGTATTATGACATCACAGTATATGATGACATCATAATTAGTATGCACTATGACGTCACAATGTATTATGACGTCATAATGTATCCGCATTATGACATCGCAATATATTATGAGAGCGCAACATGCAGGTATTATGACCAATTTCGCTTACCCCAATCTGTGTCACATCTACTGGAGCATCAAGAGCATGTATTATGACGTCACAGTATATGATGACATCATAATTACTATGCACTATGACGTCACAATGTATTATGACGTCATAATGTATCCACATTATGACATCACAATATATTATGAGAGCGCAATTTGCATGTTTTATGACCAATTTCGCTTACCCCAATTAGTGTCACATCTACTGGAGCATCATGAGCATGTATTATGACGTCACAGTATATGATGACATCATAATTAGTATGCAGTATGATGTCACAGTGTATTATGACGTTATAATGTATCCGCATTATCACATCACAATACATTATGAGAGTGCTACATGCAGGTATTATGAGCAATTTCTCTTACCCCATTTTGTGTCACATCTACTGGAGCATCATGAGCATGTATTATGACGTCACAGTATATGATGACATCATAATTAGTATGCAGTATGACGTCACAATGTATTATGACGTCATAATGTATCCGCATTATGACATCACAATATATTATGAGAGCGCAACATGTAGGTTTTATGAGCAATTTCTCTTACCACAATTTGTGTCACATCTACTGGAGCATCAAGGGCATGAATTATGACGTCACAGTATATGATTACATCTTAATTAGTATGCACTATGTCGTCACAATGTATTATGACGTCATAATGTATCCGCATTATGACATCACAATATATTATGAGAGCGCAATTTGCAGGTTTCATGACCAATTTCGCTTACCCCAATTTGTGTCACATCTACTGCAGCATCATCAGCATGTATTATGACGTCAGAGTATATGATGACATCATAATTAGTATGCAGTATGACGTCACAATGTATTATGACGTCATAATGTATCCGCATTATGACATCACAATATATTATGAGAGCGTAACATGCAGGTATTATGAGCAATTTCTCTTGCCTCAATTTGTGTCACATCTACTGGAGCATCATGAGCATGTATTATGACGTCACAGTATATGATGACATCATAATTAGTATGCAGTATGACGTCACAATGTATTATGACGTCATAATGTATCCGCATTATGACATCACAATATATTATGAGAGCTCAATTTTCAGGTATTTTGAGCAATTTCTCTTACCCCAATTTGTGTCACATCTACTGGAGCATCATGAGCATGAATTATGACGTCACAGTATATGATTACATCATAATTAGTATGCACTATAACGTCACAATGTATTATGACGTCATAATGTATCCGCATTATGACATCACAATATATTATGAGAGCGCAATTTGCAGGTTTTATGACCAATTTCGCTTACCCCAATCAGTGTCACATCTACTGGAGCATCATGAGCATGTATTATGACGTCACAGTATATGATGACATCATAATTAGTATGCAGTATGATGTCACAATGTATTATGACGTTATAATGTATCCGCATTATGACATCACAATACATTATGAGAGCACAACATGCAGGTATTATGAGCAATTTCTCTTGCCCCAATTTGTGTCACATCTACTGGAGCATCATGAGCATGTATTATGGCGTCAGAGTATATGATGACATCATAATTAGTATGCAGTATGACGTCACAATGTATTATGACGTCATATGGTATCCGCATTATGACATCACAATTTATTGTGAGAGCGCAACATGCAGGTAATATGAGCAATTTCTCTTACCACAATTTGTGTCATATCTACTGGAGCATCAAGAGCATGTATTATGACGTCACAGTATATGATGACATCATAATTACTATGCACTATGACGTCACAATGTATTATGACGTCATAATGTATCCGCATTATGACATCACTATATATTATGAGAGCGCAACATACAGTAATTGTGAGCGATTTCTCTTACCCCAATTTGTTTCACATCTACTGGAGCATCATGAGCATGTATTATGACGTCACAGTATATGATGACATCATAATTAGTATGCACTATGACGTCACAATGTATTATGACGTCATAATGTATCCGCATTATGACAACACAATATTTTATGAGAGCGCAATTTGCAGCATTTATGACCAATTTCGCTTACCCCAATTTGTGTCACATCTACTGGAGCATCATGAGCATGTATTTTGACGTCACAGTATATGATGACATCATAATTAGTGAGCACTATGACGTCACAATGTATTATGACGTCAAAATGTATCCGCATTATGACATCACAATATATTATGAGAGCGCAATTTGCAGGTTTCATGACGAATTTCGCTTACCCCAATTTGTGTCACATCTACTGCAGCATCATCAGCATGTATTATGACGTCAGAGTATATGATGACATCATAATTAGTATGCAGTATGATGTCACAATTTATTGTGACGTCATAATGTATCTGCATTATGACATCACAATATATTATGAGAGCGCAACATGCAGGTATTATGAGCAATTTCGCTTACCCCAATTTGTGTCACATCTACTGGAGCATCATGAGCATGTATTATGACATCACAGTATATGATGACATCATAATTAGTATGCACTATGACGTCACAATGTATTAAGACGTCATAATGTATCCGCATTATGACATCACAATATATTATGAGAGCGCAACATGCAGGTATTATGACCAATTTCGCTTACCCCAATCTGTGTCACATCTACTGGAGCATCAAGAGCATGTATTATGACGTCACAGTATATGATGACATCATAATTACTATGCACTATGACGTCACAATGTATTATGACGTCATAATGTATCCACATTATGACATCACAATATATTATGAGAGCGCAATTTGCATGTTTTATGACCAATTTCGCTTACCCCAATTAGTGTCACATCTACTGGAGCATCATGAGCATGTATTATGACGTCACAGTATATGATGACATCATAATTAGTATGCAGTATGATGTCACAGTGTATTATGACGTTATAATGTATCCGCATTATCACATCACAATACATTATGAGAGTGCTACATGCAGGTATTATGAGCAATTTCTCTTACCCCATTTTGTGTCACATCTACTGGAGCATCATGAGCATGTATTATGACGTCAGTGTATATGATGACATCATAATTAGTATGCAGTATGACGTCACAATGTATTATGACGTCATAATGTATCCGCATTATGACATCACAATATATTATGAGAGCGTAACATGTAGGTATTATGAGCAATTTCTCTTACCACAATTTGTGTCACATCTACTGGAGCATCAAGGGCATGAATTATGACGTCACAGTATATGACTACATCATAATTAGTATGCACTATGTCGTCACAATGTATTATGACGTCATAATGTATCCGCATTATGACATCACAATATATTATGAGAGCGCAATTTGCAGGTTTCATGACCAATTTCGCTTACCCCAATTTGTGTCACATCTACTGCAGCATCATCAGCATGTATTATGACGTCAGAGTATATGATGACATCATAATTAGTATGCAGTATGACGTCACAATGTATTATGACGTCATAATGTATCCGCATTATGACATCACAATATATTATGAGAGCGTAACATGCAGGTATTATGAGCAATTTCTCTTGCCTCAATTTGTGTCACATCTACTGGAGCATCATGAGCATGTATTATGACGTCACAGTATATGATGACATCATAATTAGTATGCAGTATGACGTCACAATGTATTATGATGTCATAATGTATCCGCATTATGACATCACAATATATTATGAGAGCTCAATTTTCAGGTATTTTGAGCAATTTCTCTTACCCCAATTTGTGTCACATCTACAGGAGCATCATGAGCATGAATTATGACGTCACAGTATATGATTACATCATAATTAGTATGCACTATAACGTCACAATGTATTATGACGTCATAATGTATCCGCATTATGACATCACAATATATTATGAGAGCGCAATTTGCAGGTTTTATGACCAATTTCGCTTACCCCAATCAGTGTCACATCTACTGGAGCATCATGAGCATGTATTATGACGTCACAGTATATGATGACATCATAATTAGTATGCAGTATGATGTCACAATGTATTATGACGTTATAATGTATCCGCATTATGACATCACAATACATTATGAGAGCACAACATGCAGGTATTATGAGCAATTTCTCTTACCCCAATTTGTGTCATATCTACTGGAGCATCATGAGCATGTATTATGACGTCACAGTATATGATGACGTCCTAATTAGTATGCACTATGACGTCACAATGTATTATGACGTCATAATGTATCCGCATTATGACATCACAATGTATTATGAGAGCGCAACATGCAGGTATTATGAGCAATTTTTCTTACCCCAATTTGTGTCACATCTACTGGAGCATCAAGAGCATGAATTATGACGTCACAGTATATGATGACATCATAATTAGTATGCACTATGACGTCACAATGTATTATGACGTCATAATGTATCCGCATTATGACATCACAATATATTATGAGAGTGCAATTTGCAGGTTTCATGACCAATTTCGCTTACCCCAATTTGTGTCACATCTACTGGAGCATCATGAGCATGTATTATGACGTCACAGTATATGATGACATCATAATTAGTATGCAGTATGATGTCACAATGTATTATGACGTCATATTGTATCCGCATTATGACATCACAATATATTATGAGAGCGCAATTTGCAGGTTTCATGACGAATTTCGCTTACCCCAATTTGTGTCACATCTACTGCAGCATCATCAGCATGTATTATGACGTCAGAGTATATGATGACATCATAATTAGTATGCAGTATGACGTCACAATGTATTGTGACGTCATAATGTATCTGCATTATGACATCACAATATATTATGAGAGCGCAACATGCAGGTATTATGAGCAATTTCGCTTACCCCAATTTGTGTCACATCTACTGGAGCATCATGAGCATGTATTATGACATCACAGTATATGATGACATCATAATTACTATGCACTATGACGTCACAATGTATTATGACGTCACAATGTATCCGCTTTATGACATCACAATATATTATGAGAGCGCAACATGCATGTATTATGACCAATTTCGCTTACCCCAATTTGTGTCACATCTACTGGAGCATCATGAGCATGTATTATGATGTCACAGTATATGATGACATCATAATTAGTATGCACTATAACGTCACAATGTATTATGATGTCATAATGTATCCGCATTATGACATCACAATATATTATGATAGCGCAACATGCAGGTATTATGAGCAATTTCTCTTTCCCCAATTTGTGTCACATGTACTGGAGCATCATGAGCATGTATTATGACGTCACAGTATATGATGACATCAAAATTAGTATGCACTATGACGTCACAATGTATTATGACGTCATAATGTATCCGCATTATGACATCACAATATCTTATGAGAGCGCAACAAGCAGGTATTATGAGCAATTTCTCTTACCCCAATTTGTGTCACATCTACTGGAGCATCATGAGCATGTATTATGACGTCACAGTATATGATGACATCATAATTAGTATGCACTATGACGTCACAATGTATTATGACGTCATAATGTATCCGCATTATGACATCACAATATATTATGAGAGCGCAATTTGCATGTTTTATGACCAATTTCGCTTACCCCAATTTGTGTCACATCTACTGGAGCGTCATGAGGATGTATTATGACATCACAGTATATGATGACATCATAATTAGTATGCAGTATGACGTCACAATATATTATGACGTCATAATGTATCCGCATTATGACATCACAATTTATTGTGAGAGCGCAACATGCAGGTAATATGAGCAATTTCTCTTACCACAATTTGTGTCATATCTACTGGAGCATCAAGAGCATGTATTATGACGTCACAGTATATGATGACATCATAATTACTATGCACTATGACGTCACAATGTATTATGAGGTCATAATGTATCCGCATTATGACATCACTATATATTATGAGAGCGCAACATACAGTAATTGTGAGCGATTTCTCTTACCCCAATTTGTTTCACATCTACTGGAGCATCATGAGCATGTATTATGACGTCACAGTATATGATGACATCATAATTAGTATGCACTATGACGTCACAATGTATTTTGACGTCATAATGTATCCGCATTATGACAACACAATATTTTATGAGAGCGCAATTTGCAGCATTTATGACCAATTTCGCTTACCCCAATTTGTGTCACATCTACTGGAGCATCATGAGCATGTATTTTGACGTCAAAGTATATGATGACATCATAATTAGTGAGCACTATGACGTCACAATGTATTATGACGTCAAAATGTATCCGCATTATGACATCACAATATATTATGAGAGCACAACATGCAGGTATTATGAGCAATTTCTCTTGCCCCAATTTGTGTCACATCTACTGGAGCATCATGAGCATGTATTATGGCGTCAGAGTATATGATGACATCATAATTAGTATGCAGTATGACGTCACAATGTATTATGACGTCATATGGTATCCGCATTATGACATCACAATATATTATGAGAGCGCAATTTGCAGGTTTCATGACGAATTTCGCTTACCCCAATTTGTGTCACATCTACTGCAGCATCATCAGCATGTATTATGACGTCAGAGTATATGATGACATCATAATTAGTATGCAGTATGATGTCACAATTTATTGTGACGTCATAATGTATCTGCATTATGACATCACAATGTATTATGAGAGCGCAACATGCAGGTATTATGAGCAATTTCGCTTACCCCAATTTGTGTCACATCTACTGGAGCATCATGAGCATGTATTATGACATCACAGTATATGATGACATCATAATTAGTATGCACTATGACGTCACAATGTATTATGACGTCATAATGTATCCGCATTATGACATCACAATATATTATGAGAGCGCAACATGCAGGTATTATGAGCAATTTCTCTTACCCCAATCTGTGTCACATCTACTGGAGCATCAAGAGCATGTATTATGACGTCACAGTATATGATGACATCATAATTACTATGCACTATGACGTCACAATGTATTATGACGTCATAATGTATCCACATTATGACATCACAATATATTATGAGAGCGCAATTTGCATGTTTTATGACCAATTTCGCTTACCCCAATTAGTGTCACATCTACTGGAGCATCATGAGCATGTATTATGACGTCACAGTATATGATGACATCATAATTAGTATGCACTATGATGTCACAGTGTATTATGACGTTATAATGTATCCGCATTATCACATCACAATACATTATGAGAGTGCTACATGCAGGTATTATGAGCAATTTCTCTTACCACATTTTGTGTCACATCTACTGGAGCATCATGAGCATGTATTATGACGTCACAGTATATGATGACATCATAATTAGTATGCAGTATGACGTCACAATGTATTATGACGTCATAATGTATCCGCATTATGACATCACAATATATTATGAGAGCGTAACATGCAGGTATTATGAGCAATTTCTCTTGCCTCAATTTGTGTCACATCTACTGGAGCATCATGAGCATGAATTATGACGTCACAGTATATGATGACATCATAATTAGTATGCACTATGACGTCACAGTGTATTATGACGTCATAATGTATCCGCATTATGACATCACAATATATTATAAGAGCTCAATTTTCAGGTATTTTGAGCAATTTCTCTTACCCCAATTTGTGTCACATCTACTGGAGCATCATGAGCATGAATTATGACGTCACAGTATATGATTACATCATAATTAGTATGCACTATGACGTCACAATGTATTATGACGTCATAATGTATCCGCATTATGACATCACAATATATTATGAGAGCGCAATTTGCAGGTTTTATGACCAATTTCGCTTACCCCAATCAGTGTCACATCTACTGGAGCATCATGAGCATGTATTATGACGTCACAGTATATGATGACATCATAATTAGTATGCAGTATGATGTCACAATGTATTATGCCGTTATAATGTATCCGCATTATGACATCTCAATACATTATGAGAGCACAACAGGCAGGTATTATGAGCAATTTCTCTTACCCCAATTTGTGTCATATCTACTGGAGCAAAATGAGCATGTATTATGACGTCACAGTATATGATGACGTCCTAATTAGTATGCACTATGACGTCACAATGTATTATGACGTCATAATGTATCCGCATTATGACATCACAATGTATTATGAGAGCGCAACATGCAGGTATTATGAGCAATTTTTCTTACCCCAATTTGTGTCACATCTACTGGAGCATCATGAGCATGTATTATGCCGTCACAGTATATGATGACATCATAATTAGTATGCACTATGACGTCACAATGTATTATGACGTCATAATGTATCCGCATTATGACATCACAATATATTATGAGAGCGCAATTTGCAGGTTTCATGACCAATTTCGCTTACCCCAATTTGTGTCACATCTACTGGAGCATCATGAGCATGTATTATGACGTCACAGTATATGATGACATCATAATTAGTATGCAGTATGAGGTCACAGTGTATTATGACGTCATAATGTATCCGCATTATGACATCACAATATATTATGAGAGCGCAATTTGCAGGTATTATGAGCTATTTCTCTTACCCCAAATTTTGTCACATGTACTGGAGCATCATCAGCATGTATTATGACGTCACAGTATATGATGACATCATAATTAGTATGCAGTATGATGTCACAATGTATTATGACGTTATAATGTATCCGCATTATGACATCACAATACATTATGAGAGCACAACATGCAGGTATTATGAGCAATTTCTCTTGCCCCAATTTGTGTCACATCTACTGGAGCATCATGAGCATGTATTATGGCGTCAGAGTATATGATGACATCATAATTAGTATGCAGTATGACGTCACAATGTATTATGACGTCATATGGTATCCGCATTATGACATCACAATTTATTGTGAGAGCGCAACATGCAGGTAATATGAGCAATTTCTCTTACCACAATTTGTGTCATATCTACTGGAGCATCAAGAGCATGTATTATGACGTCACAGTATATGATGACATCATAATTACTATGCACTATGACGTCACAATGTATTATGACGTCATAATGTATCCGCATTATGACATCACTATATATTATGAGAGCGCAACATACAGTAATTGTGAGCGATTTCTCTTACCCCAATTTGTTTCACATCTACTGGAGCATCATGAGCATGTATTATGACGTCACAGTATATGATGACATCATAATTAGTATGCACTATGACGTCACAATGTATTATGACGTCATAATGTATCCGCATTATGACAACACAATATTTTATGAGAGCGCAATTTGCAGCATTTATGACCAATTTCGCTTACCCCAATTTGTGTCACATCTACTGGAGCATCATGAGCATGTATTTTGACGTCACAGTATATGATGACATCATAATTAGTGAGCACTATGACGTCACAATGTATTATGACGTCAAAATGTATCCGCATTATGACATCACAATATATTATGAGAGCGCAATTTGCAGGTTTCATGACGAATTTCGCTTACCCCAATTTGTGTCACATCTACTGCAGCATCATCAGCATGTATTATGACGTCAGAGTATATGATGACATCATAATTAGTATGCAGTATGATGTCACAATTTATTGTGACGTCATAATGTATCTGCATTATGACATCACAATATATTATGAGAGCGCAACATGCAGGTATTATGAGCAATTTCGCTTACCCCAATTTGTGTCACATCTACTGGAGCATCATGAGCATGTATTATGACATCACAGTATATGATGACATCATAATTAGTATGCACTATGACGTCACAATGTATTAAGACGTCATAATGTATCCGCATTATGACATCACAATATATTATGAGAGCGCAACATGCAGGTATTATGACCAATTTCGCTTACCCCAATCTGTGTCACATCTACTGGAGCATCAAGAGCATGTATTATGACGTCACAGTATATGATGACATCATAATTACTATGCACTATGACGTCACAATGTATTATGACGTCATAATGTATCCACATTATGACATCACAATATATTATGAGAGCGCAATTTGCATGTTTTATGACCAATTTCGCTTACCCCAATTAGTGTCACATCTACTGGAGCATCATGAGCATGTATTATGACGTCACAGTATATGATGACATCATAATTAGTATGCAGTATGATGTCACAGTGTATTATGACGTTATAATGTATCCGCATTATCACATCACAATACATTATGAGAGTGCTACATGCAGGTATTATGAGCAATTTCTCTTACCCCATTTTGTGTCACATCTACTGGAGCATCATGAGCATGTATTATGACGTCACAGTATATGATGACATCATAATTAGTATGCAGTATGACGTCACAATGTATTATGACGTCATAATGTATCCGCATTATGACATCACAATATATTATGAGAGCGTAACATGTAGGTATTATGAGCAATTTCTCTTACCACAATTTGTGTCACATCTACTGGAGCATCAAGGGCATGAATTATGACGTCACAGTATATGACTACATCATAATTAGTATGCACTATGTCGTCACAATGTATTATGACGTCATAATGTATCCGCATTATGACATCACAATATATTATGAGAGCGCAATTTGCAGGTTTCATGACCAATTTCGCTTACCCCAATTTGTGTCACATCTACTGCAGCATCATCAGCATGTATTATGACGTCAGAGTATATGATGACATCATAATTAGTATGCAGTATGACGTCACAATGTATTATGACGTCATAATGTATCCGCATTATGACATCACAATATATTATGAGAGCGTAACATGCAGGTATTATGAGCAATTTCTCTTGCCTCAATTTGTGTCACATCTACTGGAGCATCATGAGCATGTATTATGACGTCACAGTATATGATGACATCATAATTAGTATGCAGTATGACGTCACAATGTATTATGACGTCATAATGTATCCGCATTATGACATCACAATATATTATGAGAGCTCAATTTTCAGGTATTTTGAGCAATTTCTCTTACCCCAATTTGTGTCACATCTACAGGAGCATCATGAGCATGAATTATGACGTCACAGTATATGATTACATCATAATTAGTATGCACTATAACGTCACAATGTATTATGACGTCATAATGTATCCGCATTATGACATCACAATATATTATGAGAGCGCAATTTGCAGGTTTTATGACCAATTTCGCTTACCCCAATCAGTGTCACATCTACTGGAGCATCATGAGCATGTATTATGACGTCACAGTATATGATGACATCATAATTAGTATGCAGTATGATGTCACAATGTATTATGACGTTATAATGTATCCGCATTATGACATCACAATACATTATGAGAGCACAACATGCAGGTATTATGAGCAATTTCTCTTACCCCAATTTGTGTCATATCTACTGGAGCATCATGAGCATGTATTATGACGTCACAGTATATGATGACGTCCTAATTAGTATGCACTATGACGTCACAATGTATTATGACGTCATAATGTATCCGCATTATGACATCACAATGTATTATGAGAGCGCAACATGCAGGTATTATGAGCAATTTTTCTTACCCCAATATGTGTCACATCTACTGGAGCATCAAGAGCATGAATTATGACGTCACAGTATATGATGACATCATAATTAGTATGCACTATGACGTCACAATGTATTATGACGTCATAATGTATCCGCATTATGACATCACAATATATTATGAGAGTGCAATTTGCAGGTTTCATGACCAATTTCGCTTACCCCAATTTGTGTCACATCTACTGGAGCATCATGAGCATGTATTATGACGTCACAGTATATGATGACATCATAATTAGTATGCAGTATGATGTCACAATGTATTATGACGTCATATTGTATCCGCATTATGACATCACAATATATTATGAGAGCGCAATTTGCAGGTTTCATGACGAATTTCGCTTACCCCAATTTGTGTCACATCTACTGCAGCATCATCAGCATGTATTATGACGTCAGAGTATATGATGACATCATAATTAGTATGCAGTATGACGTCACAATGTATTGTGACGTCATAATGTATCTGCATTATGACATCACAATATATTATGAGAGCGCAACATGCAGGTATTATGAGCAATTTCGCTTACCCCAATTTGTGTCACATCTACTGGAGCATCATGAGCATGTATTATGACATCACAGTATATGATGACATCATAATTACTATGCACTATGACGTCACAATGTATTATGACGTCACAATGTATCCGCTTTATGACATCACAATATATTATGAGAGCGCAACATGCATGTATTATGACCAATTTCGCTTACCCCAATTTGTGTCACATCTACTGGAGCATCTTGAGCATGTATTATGATGTCACAGTATATGATGACATCATAATTAGTATGCACTATAACGTCACAATGTATTATGATGTCATAATGTATCCGCATTATGACATCACAATATATTATGATAGCGCAACATGCAGGTATTATGAGCAATTTCTCTTTCCCCAATTTGTGTCACATGTACTGGAGCATCATGAGCATGTATTATGACGTCACAGTATATGATGACATCAAAATTAGTATGCACTATGACGTCACAATGTATTATGACGTCATAATGTATCCGCATTATGACATCACAATATCTTATGAGAGCGCAACAAGCAGGTATGATGAGCAATTTCTCTTACCCCAATTTGTGTCACATCTACTGGAGCATCATGAGCATGTATTATGACGTCACAGTATATGATGACATCATAATTAGTATGCACTATGACGTCACAATGTATTATGACGTCATAATGTATCCGCATTATGACATCACAATATATTATGAGAGCGCAATTTGCATGTTTTATGACGAATTTCGCTTACCCCAATTTGTGTCACATCTACTGCAGCATCATCAGCATGTATTATGACGTCAGAGTATATGATGACATCATAATTAGTATGCAGTATGATGTCACAATTTATTGTGACGTCATAATGTATCTGCATTATGACATCACAATGTATTATGAGAGCGCAACATGCAGGTATTATGAGCAATTTCGCTTACCCCAATTTGTGTCACATCTACTGGAGCATCATGAGCATGTATTATGACATCACAGTATATGATGACATCATAATTAGTATGCACTATGACGTCACAATGAATTATGACGTCATAATGTATCCGCATTATGACATCACAATATATTATGAGAGCGCAACATGCAGGTATTATGAGCAATTTCTCTTACCCCAATCTGTGTCACATCTACTGGAGCATCAAGAGCATGTATTATGACGTCACAGTATATGATGACATCATAATTACTATGCACTATGACGTCACAATGTATTATGACGTCATAATGTATCCACATTATGACATCACAATATATTATGAGAGCGCAATTTGCATGTTTTATGACCAATTTCGCTTACCCCAATTAGTGTCACATCTACTGGAGCATCATGAGCATGTATTATGACGTCACAGTATATGATGACATCATAATTAGTATGCACTATGATGTCACAGTGTATTATGACGTTATAATGTATCCGCATTATCACATCACAATACATTATGAGAGGGCTACATGCAGGTATTATGAGCAATTTCTCTTACCACATTTTGTGTCACATCTACTGGAGCATCATGAGCATGTATTATGACGTCACAGTATATGATGACATCATAATTAGTATGCAGTATGACGTCACAATGTATTATGACGTCATAATGTATCCGCATTATGACATCACAATATATTATGAGAGCGTAACATGCAGGTATTATGAGCAATTTCTCTTGCCTCAATTTGTGTCACATCTACTGGAGCATCATGAGCATGAATTATGACGTCACAGTATATGATGACATCATAATTAGTATGCACTATGACGTCACAGTGTATTATGACGTCATAATGTATCCGCATTATGACATCACAATATATTATAAGAGCTCAATTTTCAGGTATTTTGAGCAATTTCTCTTACCCCAATTTGTGTCACATCTACTGGAGCATCATGAGCATGAATTATGACGTCACAGTATATGATTACATCATAATTAGTATGCACTATGACGTCACAATGTATTATGACGTCATAATGTATCCGCATTATGACATCACAATATATTATGAGAGCGCAATTTGCAGGTTTTATGACCAATTTCGCTTACCCCAATCAGTGTCACATCTACTGGAGCATCATGAGCATGTATTATGACGTCACAGTATATGATGACATCATAATTAGTATGCAGTATGATGTCACAATGTATTATGCCGTTATAATGTATCCGCATTATGACATCTCAATACATTATGAGAGCACAACATGCAGGTATTATGAGCAATTTCTCTTACCCCAATTTGTGTCATATCTACTGGAGCAAAATGAGCATGTATTATGACGTCACAGTATATGATGACGTCCTAATTAGTATGCACTATGACGTCACAATGTATTATGACGTCATAATGTATCCGCATTATGACATCACAATGTATTATGAGAGCGCAACATGCAGGTATTATGAGCAATTTTTCTTACCCCAATTTGTGTCACATCTACTGGAGCATCATGAGCATGTATTATGCCGTCACAGTATATGATGACATCATAATTAGTATGCACTATGACGTCACAATGTATTATGACGTCATAATGTATCCGCATTATGACATCACAATATATTATGAGAGCGCAATTTGCAGGTTTCATGACCAATTTCGCTTACCCCAATTTGTGTCACATCTACTGGAGCATCATGAGCATGTATTATGACGTCACAGTATATGATGACATCATAATTAGTATGCAGTATGATGTCACAATGTATTATGACGTCATAATGTATCCGCATTATAACATCACAATACATTATGAGAGCGCAACATGCAGGTTTTATGACCAATTTCGCTTACCCCAAATTGTGTCACATCTACTGGAGCATCATGAGCATGTATTATGACGTCACAGTATATGATGACGTCACAATTAGTATGTAGTATGACATCACAATATATAATGACGTCATAATGTATCCGCATTATGACATCACAATGTATTATGAGAGCGCAACATGCAGGTATTATGACCAATTTCTCTTACCCCAATTTGTGTCACATCTACTGGAGCATTCATGAGCATGCATTATGACGTCACAGTATATGATGACATCATAATTAGTATACACTATGATGTCACAATGTATTATGACGTCATAATGTATCCGCATTATGACATCACAATATATTATGAGAGCGCCATTTGCAGGTTTTATGAACATTTTCGATTACCCCAATTTGTGTCACATCTACTGGAGCATGATGAGCATGTATTATGACGTCACAGTATATGATGACATCATAATTATTATGCAGTATGACGTCACAATGTATTATGCCGTCATAATGTATCTGCATTATGACATCACAATATATTATGAGAGCGCAACATGCAGGTATTATGAGCAATTTCTCGTACCCCAATTTGTGTCACATCTACTGGAGCATCATGAGCATGTATTTTGATGTCACAGTATATGATGACATCATAATTAGTATGCACTATGACGTCACAATGTATTATGACGTCATAATGTATCCGCATTATGACGTCACCATATATTATGAGATCGTAATTTGCAGGTATTATGAGCAATTTCTCTTACCCCAATTTGTGTCACATCTACTGGAGCATCATGAGCATGTATTATGACGTCACAGTATATGATGACATCATAATTAGTATACAGTATGACGTCACAATGTTTTATGACGTCGTAATGTGTCCGCATTATGACATCACAATATATTATGAGAGCGCAATTTGCAGGTTTCATGACGAATTTCGCTTACCCCAATTTGTGTCACATCTACTGCAGCATCATCAGCATGTATTATGACGTCAGAGTATATGATGACATCATAATTAGTATGCAGTATGATGTCAAAATTTATTGTGACGTCATAATGTATCTGCATTATGACATCACAATATATTATGAGAGCGCAACATGCAGGTATTATGAGCAATTTCGCTTACCCCAATTTGTGTCACATCTACTGGAGCATCATGAGCATGTATTATGACATCACAGTATATGATGACATCATAATTAGTATGCACTATGACGTCACAATGTATTATGACGTCATAATGTATCCGCATTATGACATCACAATATATTATGAGAGCGCAACATGCAGGTATTATGAGCAATTTCTCTTACCCCAATCTGTGTCACATCTACTGGAGCATCAAGAGCATGTATTATGACGTCACAGTATATGATGACATCATAATTACTATGCACTATGACGTCACAATGTATTATGACGTCATAATGTATCCACATTATGACATCACAATATATTATGAGAGCGCAATTTGCATGTTTTATGACCAATTTCGCTTACCCCAATTAGTGTCACATCAACTGGAGCATCATGAGCATGTATTATGACGTCACAGTATATGATGACATCATAATTAGTATGCAGTATGATGTCACAGTGTATTATGACGTTATAATGTATCCGCATTATCACATCACAATACATTATGAGAGTGCTACATGCAGGTATTATGAGCAATTTCTCTTACCCCATTTTGTGTCACATCTACTGGAGCATCATAAGCATGTATTATGACGTCACAGTATATGATGACATCATAATTAGTATGCAGTATGACGTCACAATGTATTATGACGTCATAATGTATCCGCATTATGACATCACAATATATTATGAGAGCGCAACATGTAGGTATTATGAGCAATTTCTCTTACCACAATTTGTGTCACATCTACTGGAGCATCAAGGGCATGAATTATGACGTCACAGTATATGATTACATCATAATTAGTATGCACTATGTCGTCACAATGTATTATGACGTCACAATGTATCCGCATTATGACATCACAATATATTATGAGAGCGCAATTTGCAGGTTTCATGACCAATTTCGCTTACCCCAATTTGTGTCACATCTACTGCAGCATCATCAGCATGTATTATGACGTCAGAGTATATGATGACATCATAATTAGTATGCAGTATGACGTCACAATGTATTATGACGTCATAATGTATCCGCATTATGACATCACAATATATTATGAGAGCGTAACATGCAGGTATTATGAGCAATTTCTCTTGCCTCAAATTGTGTCACATCTACTGGAGCATCATGAGCATGTATTATGACGTCACAGTATATGATGACATCATAATTAGTATGCAGTATGACGTCACAAAGTATTATGACGTCATAATGTATCCGCATTATGACATCACAATATATTATAAGAGCTCAATTTTCAGGTATTTTGAGCAATTTCTCTTACCCCAATTTGTGTCACATCTACTGGAGCATCATGAGCATGAATTATGACGTCACAGTATATGATTACATCATAATTAGTATGCACTATGACGTCACAATGTATTATGACGTCATAATGTATCCGCATTATGACATCACAATATATTATGAGAGCGCAATTTGCAGGTTTTATGACCAATTTCGCTTACCCCAATCAGTGTCATATCTACTGGAGCATCATGAGCATGTATTATGACGTCACAGTATATGATGACATCATAATTAGTATGCAGTATGATGTCACAATGTATTATGACGTTATAATGTATCCGCATTATGACATCACAATACATTATGAGAGCACAACATGCAGGTATTATGAGCAATTTCTCTTACCCCAATTTGTGTCATATCTACTGGAGCATCATGAGCATGTATTATGACGTCACAGTATATGATGACGTCCTAATTAGTATGCACTATGACGTCACAATGTATTATGACGTCATAATGTATCCGCATTATGACATCACAATGTATTATGAGAGCGCAACATGCAGGTATTATGAGCAATTTTTCTTACGCCAATTTGTGTCACATCTACTGGAGTATCATGAGCATGTATTATGACGTCACAGTATATGATGACATCATAATTAGTATGCACTATGACGTCACAATGTATTATGACGTCATAATGTATCCGCATTATGACATCACAATATATTATGAGAGCGCAATTTGCAGGTTTCATGACCAATTTCGCTTACCCCAATTTGTGTCACATCTACTGGAGCATCATGAGCATGTATTATGACGTCACAGTATATGATGACATCATAATTAGTATGCAGTATGATGTCACAATGTATTATGACGTCATAATGTATCCGCATTATGACATCACAATACATTATTAGAGCGCAACATGCAGATATTATGAGCAATTTCTCTTACCCCAATTTGTGTCACATCTACTGGAGCATCATGAGCATGTATTATGACGTCACAGTATATGATGACATCATAATTAGTATGCACTATGACGTCACAATGTATTATGACGTCATAATGTATCCGCATTATAACATCACAATACATTATGAGAGCGCAACTTGCAGGTTTTATGACCAATTTCGCTTACCCCAAATTGTGTCACATCTACTGGAGCATCATGAGCATGTATTATGACGTCACAGTATATGATGACGTCACAATTACTATGTAGTATGACATCACAATATATAATGACGTCATAATATATCCGCATTATGACATCACAATGTATTATGAGAGCGCAACATGCAGGTATTATGACCAATTTCTCTTACCCCAATTTGTGTCACATCTACTGGAGCATTCATGAGCATGCATTATGACGTCACAGTATATGATGACATCATAATTAGTATACACTATGATGTCACAATGTATTATGAGGTCATAATGTATCCGCATTATGACATCACAATATATTATGAGAGCGCCATTTGCAGGTTTTATGACCATTTTCGATTACCCCAATTTGTGTCACATCTACTGGAGCATGATGAGCATGTATTATGACGTCACAGTATATGATGACATCATAATTATTATGCAGTATGACGTCACAATGTATTATGACGTCATAATGTATCCGCATTATGACATCACAATGTATTATGAGAGCGCAATTTGTAAGTATTATGAGCAATTTCTCTTACCCCAATTTGTGTCACATCTACTGGAGCATCATGAGCATGTATTATGACGTCACAGTATATGATGACATCATAATTAGTATACAGTATGACGTCACAATGTTTTATGACGTCGTAATGTGTCCGCAATATGACATCACAATATATTATGAGAGCGCAATTTGCAGGTTTCATGACCAATTTCGCTTACCCCAATTTGTGTCACATCAACTGGAGCATCATCAGCATGTATTATGACGTCACAGTATATGATGACATCATAATTAGTATGCCCTATGACGTCACAATATTATGACATCATAATGTATCCGCATTATGACATCACAATACATTATGAGAGCGCAACATGCAGGTATTATGAGCAATTTCTCTTACCCCAATTTGTGTCACATCTACTGGAGCATCATGAGCATGTATTATGACGTCACAGTATATGATGACATCATAATTATTATGCACTATGACGTCACAATGTATTATGACATCATAATGTATCCGCATTATGACATCACAATATATTATGAGAGCGCAATTTGCAGGTTTTATGACCAATTTCGCTTACCCCAATTTGTGTCACATCTACTGGAGCATCATGAGCATGTATTATGACGTCACAGTATATGATGACATCATAATTAGTATGCAGTATGATGTCACAATGTATTATGACGTTATAATGTATCCGCATTATGACATCACAATACATTATTAGAGCGCAACATGCAGATATTATGAGCAATTTCTCTTACCACAATTTGTGTCACATCTACTGGAGCATCATGAGCATGTATTATGACGTCACAGTATATGATGACATCATAATTAGTATGCACTATGACGTCACAATGTATTATGACGTCATAATGTATCCGCATTATAACATCACAATACATTATGAGAGCGCAACTTGCAGGTTTTATGACCAATTTCTATTGCCCCAATTTGTGTCACATCTACTGGAGCATCATGAGCATGTATTATGACGTCACAGTCTATGATGACGTCACAATTAGTATGTAGTATGACGTCACAATGTATTATGACGTCAAAATGTATCCGCATTATGACATCACAATGTATTATGAGAGCGCAACATGCAGGTATTATGACCAATTTCTCTTACCCCAATTTGTGTCACATATACTGGAGCATTCATGAGCATGCATTATGACATCACAATATGTGATGACATCATAATTAGTATACACTATGATGTCACAATGTATTATGACGTCATAATATATCCGCATTATGACATCACAATATATTATGAGAGCGCAATTTGCAGGTTTTATGACCATTTTCGATTACCCCAATTTGTGTCACATCTACTGGAGCATGATGAGCATGTATTATGACGTCACAGTATATGATGACATCATAATTAGTATGCAGTATGACGTCACAATGTATTATGCCGTCATAATGTATCTGCATTATGACATCACAATATATTATGAGAGCGCAACATGCAGGTATTATGAGCAATTTCTCGTACCCCAATTTGTGTCACATCTACTGGAGCATCATGAGCATGTATTTTGACATCACAGTATATGATTACATCATAATTAGTATGCACTATGACGTCACAATGTATTATGACGTCATAATGTATCCGCATTATGACGTCACCATATATTATGAGAGCGCAATTTGCAGGTATTATGAACAATTTCTCTTACCCCAATTTGTGTCACATCTATTGGAGCATCATGAGAATGTATTATGATGTCACAGTATATGATGACATCATAATTAGTATGCACTATGACGTCACAATGCACTATGATGTCATAATGTATCCGCATTATGACATCACAATATATTATGAGAGCGCAATTTGCAGGTATTATGAGCAATTTCTCTTACCCCAATTTGTGTCACATCTACTGGAGCATCATGAGCATGTATTTTGACGTCACAGTATATGATGACATCATAATTAGTATACAGTATGACGTCACAATGTATTATGACGTCGTAATGTGTCCGCAATATGACATCACAATATATTATGAGAGCGGAACATGCAGGTATTATGACCAATTTCGCTTCCCACAATTTGTGTCACATCAACTGGAGCATCATGAGCATGTATTATGACGTCACAGTATATGATGACATCATAATTAGTATGCCCTGTGACATCACAATATTATGACATCATAATGTATCCGCATTATGACATCACAATATATTATGAGAGCGCAACATGCAGGTATTATGAGCAATTTCTCTTACCCCAATTTGTGTCACATCTACTGGAGCATCATGAGCATGTATTATTACGTCACAGTATATGATGACATCATAATTAGTATGCACTATGACGTCACAATGTATTATGACGTCATAATGTATCCGCATTATAACATCACAATATATTATGAGAGCGCAATTTGCAGGTTTCATGACCAATTTCGCTTACCCCAAATTGTGTCACATCTACTGGAGCATCATAAGCATGTATTATGACGTCACAGTATATGTTGACATCATAATTAGTATGCAGTATGACGTCACAATATATTATGACGTCATAATGTATCCGCATTATGACATCACAATGTATTATGAGAGCGCAACATGCAGGTATTATGACGAATTTCGCATACCCCAATTTGTGTCACATCTACTGGAGCATCATGAGCATGTATTATGACGTCACAGTATATGATGACATCATAATTAGTATGCACTATGACGTCACAATGTATTATGACGTCATAATGTATCCACATTATGACATCACAATATATTATGAGAGCGCAACATGCAGGTATTATGAGCAATTTCTCTTTCCCCAATTTGTGTCACATCTACTGGAGCATCATGAGCATGTATTATGACGTCACAGTATATGATGACATCATAATTAGTATGCACTATGACGTCACAATGTGTTATGACGTCGTAATGTATCCGCATTATGACATCACAATATATTATGAGAGCGCAACATGCAGGTGTTATGAGCAATTTCTCTTACCCCTAATTGTGTCACATCTACTGGAGCATCATGAGCATGTATTATGACGTCACAGTATATGATGACATCATAATCAGTATGCACTATGACGTCACAATGTATTATGACGTCATAATGTATCCGCATTATGACATCACAATATATTATGAGAGCGCAATTTGCAGGTTTTATGACCAATTTCGCTTACCCCAATTTGTGTCACATCTCCTGGAGCGTCATGAGCATGTATTATGACATCACAGTATATGATAACATCATAATTAGTATGCAGTATGACGTCACAATGTATTATGACATCGTAATGTGTCCGCAATATGACATCACAATATATTATGAGAGCGCAACATGCAGGTATTATGACCAATTTCGCTTCCCACAATTTGTGTCACATCAACTGGAGCATCATGAGCATGTATTATGACGTCACAGTATATGATGACATCATAATTAGTATGCCCTGTGACGTCACAATATTATGACATCATAATATATCCGCATTATGACATCACAATATATTATGAGAGCGCAACATGCAGGTAGTATGACCAATTTCTCTTACCCCAATTTGTTTCACATCTACTGGGGCATCATGAGCATGTATTTTGACGTCACAGTATATGATGACATCATAATTAGTAAGCACTATGACGTCACAATGTATTATGACGTCATAATGTATCCGCATTATGACATCACAATATATTATGAGAGCGCAATTTGCAGCATTTATGACCAATTTCTCTTACCCCAATTTGTGTCACATCTACTGCAGCATCATCAGCATGTATTATGACGTCAGAGTATATGATGACATCATAATCAGTATGCAGTATGACGTCACAATGTATTATGACGTCATAATGTATCCGCATTATGACATCACAATATATTGTGAGAGCGCAATTTGCAGGTTTCATGACCAATTTCGCTTACCCCAATTTGTGTCACATCTACTGCAGCATCATCAGCATGTATTATGACGTCAGAGTATATGATGACATCATAATTAGTATGCAGTATGACGTCACAATGTATTATGACGTCATAATGTATCCGCATTATTACATCACAATATATTCTGAGAGCGCAACATGCAGGTATTATGAGCAATTTCTCTTGCCCCAATTTGTGTCACATCTACTGGAGCATCATGAGCATGTATTATGACGTCACAGTATATGATGACATCATAATCAGTATGCACTATGACATCACAATATATTATGAGAGCGCAATTTGCAGGTTTTATGACCAATTTCGCTTACCCCAATTTGTGTCACATCTCCTGGAGCGTCATGAGCATGTATTATGACATCACAGTATATGATGACATCATAATTAGTATGCAGTATGACGTCACAATGTATTATGACGTCATTATGTATCCGCATTTTGACATCACAATATATTATGAGAGCGCAACATGCAGGTATTATGAGCAATTTCTCTTACCCCAATTTGTTTCACATCTACTGGGGCATCATGAGCATGTATTTTGACGTCACAGTATATGATGACATCATAATTAGTAAGCATTATGACGTCACAATGTATTATGACGTCATAATGTATCCGCATTATGACATCACAATATATTATGAGAGCGCAATTTGCAGCATTAATGACCAATTTCTCTTACCCAAATTTTTGTCACATCTACTGCAGCATCATCAGCATGTATTATGACGTCAGAGTATATGATGACATCATAATTAGTATGCAGTATGACGTCACAATGTATTATGACGTCATAATGTATCCGCATTATGACCTCACAATATATTATGAGAGCGCAACATGCAGGTATTATGAGCAATTTCTCTTGCCCCAATTTGTGTCACATCTACTGGAGCATCATGAGCATGTATTATGACATCACAGTATATGATGACATCATAATTAGTATGCACTATGACGTCACAATGTATTATGACGTCATAATGTATTCGCATTATGACATCACAATATATTATGAGAGCGCAACATGCAGGTATTATGAGCAATTTCTCTTACCCCAATTTGTGTCACATCTACTGGAGCATCATGAGCATGAATTATGACGTCACAGTATATGATGACATCATAATTATTATGCACTATGACGTCACAATGTATTATGACGTCATAATGTATCCGCATTATGACATCACAATACATTATGAGAGCGCAATTTGCAGGTTTCATGACAAATTTTGCTTACCCCAATTTGTGTCACATCTACTGCAGCATCATCAGCATGTATTATGACGTCAGAGTATATGATGACATCATAATTAGTATGCAGTATGACGTCACAATGTATTATGTCATCATAAAGTATCCGCATTATGACATCACAACATATTATGAGAGCGCAACATGCAGGTATTATGAGCAATTTCTCTTGCCCCAATTTTTGTCACATCTACTGGAGCATCATGAGCATGTATTATGACGCCATAGTATATGATGACATCATAATTAGTATGCAGTATGACGTCACAATGTATTATGACGTCATAATGTATCCGCATTATGACATCACAATACATTATGAGAGCGCAACATGCAGGTATTATGAGCAATTTCTCTTACCCCAATTTGTGTCACATCTACTGGAGCACCATGAGCATGTATTATGACGTCACAGTATATGATGACATCATAATTAGTATGCACTATGACGTCAGAATGTATTATGACATCATAATGTATCCGCATTATGACATCACAATATATTATGAGAGCGCAACATGCAGGTATTATGAGCAATTTCTCTTTCCCCAATTTGTGTCACATCTACTGGAGCATCATGAGCATGTATTATGACGTCACAGTATATGATGACATCATAATTACTATGCACTATGACGTCACAATGTATTATGACGTCATAATGTATCCGCATTATGACATCACAATATATTATGAGAGCGCATTTTGCAGGTTTTATGACCAATTTCGATTACCCCAATTTGTGTCACATCTCCTGGAGCGTCATGAGCATGTATTATGACATCACAGTACATGATGACATCATAATTAGTATGCAGTATGACGTCACAATGTATTATGACGTCATTATGTATCCGCATTTTGACATCACAATATATTATGAGAGCGCAACATGCAGGTATTATGAGCAATTTCTCTTACCCCAATTTGTGTCACATCTACCGGAGCATCATGAGCATGTATTATGGCGTCACAGTATATGATGAAATCATAATCAGTATGCAGTATGACGTCACAATGTATTATGACGTCATAATGTATACGCATTATGACATCACAATATATTATGAGAGCGCAATTTGCAGGTTTCATGACCAATTTCGCTTACCCCAATTTGTGTCACATCTACTGCAGCATCATCAGCATGTATTATGACGTCAGAGTATATGATGACATCATAATTAGTATGCAGTATGACGTCACAATGTATTATGACGTCATAATGTATCTGCATTATGACATCACAATATATTATGAGAGCGCAACATGCAGGTGTTATGAGCAATTTCTCTTACCCCAATTTGTGTCACATCTACTGGAGCATCATGAGCATGTATTATGACATCACAGTATATGATGACATCATAATTAGTATGCACTATGACGTCACAATGTATTATGACGTCATAATGTATCCGCATTATGACATCACAATATATTATGAGAGCGCAACATGCAGGTATTATGACCAATTTCGCTTACCCCAATTTGTGTCACATCTACTGGAGCATCATGAGCATGTATTATGATGTCACAGTATATGATGACATCATAATTAGTAGGCACTATGACGTCACAATGTTTAATGACGTCATAATATATCCGCATTATGACATCACAATATATTATGAGTGCGCAACATGCAGGTATTATGAGCAATTTCTCTTACCCCAATTTGTGTCACATCTACTGGAGCATCATGAGCATGTATTATGACGTCACAGTATATGATGACATCATAATCAGTATGCACTATGACGTCACAATGTATTAAGACGTCATAATGTATCCGCATTATGACATCACAATATATTATGAGAGCGCAATTTGCAGGTTTTATGACCAATTTCGCTTACCCCAATTTGTGTCACATCTCCTGGAGCGTCATGAGCATGTATTATGACATCACAGTTTATGATGACATCATAATTAGTATGCAGTATGACGTCACAATGTATTATGACGTCATTATGTATCCGCATTTTGACATCACAATATATTATGAGAGCGCAACATGCAGTTATTATGAGCAATTTCTCTTACCCCAATTTGTTTCACATCTACTGGAGCATCATGAGCATGTATTTTGACGTCACAGTATATGATGACATCATAATTAGTAAGCACTATGACGTTACAATGTATTATGACGTCATAATGTATCCGCATTATGACATCACAATATATTATGAGAGCGCAATTTGCAGCATTTATGACCAATTTCTCTTACCCCAATTTGTGTCACATCTACTGCAGCATCATCAGCATGTATTATGACGTCAGAGTATATGATGACATCATAATTAGTATGCAGTATGACGTCACAATGTATTATGACGTCATAATGTATCTGCATTATGACATCACAATATATTATGAGAGCGCAACATGCAGGTGTTATGAGCAATTTCTCTTGCCCCAATTTGTGTCACATCTACTGGAGCATCATGAGCATGTATTATGACATCACAGTATATGATGACATCATAATTAGTATGCACTATGACGTCACAATGTATTATGACGTCATAATGTATCCGCATTATGACATCACAATATATTATGAGAGCGCAACATGCAGGTATTATGAGCAATTTCTCTTACCCCAATTTGTGTCACATCTACTGGAGCATCATGAGCATGAATTATGACGTCACAGTATATGATGACATCATAATTAGTATGCACTATGACGTCACAATGTATTATGACGTCATAATGTATCCGCATTATGACATCACAATATATTATGAGAGCGCAATTTGCAGGTTTCATGACAAATTTTGCTTACCCCAATTTGTGTCACATCTACTGCAGCATCATCAGCATGTATTATGACGTCAGAGTATATGATGACATCATAATTAGTATGCAGTATGACGTCACAATGTATTATGTCAACATAATGTATCCGCATTATGACATCACAACATATTATGAGAGCGCAACATGCAGGTATTATGAGCAATTTCTCTTGCCCCAATTTGTGTCACATCTACTGGAGCATCATGAGCATGCATTATGACGCCATAGTATATGATGACATCATAATTAGTATGCACTGTGACGTCACAATGTATTATGACGTCATAATGTATCCGCATTATGACATCACAGTACATTATGAGAGCGCAACATGCAGGTATTATGAGCAATTTCTCTTACCCCAATTTGTGTCACATCTACTGGGGCATCATGAGCATGAATTATGACGTCACAGTATATGATGACATCATAATTAGTATGCACTATGACATCACAATGTATTATGTCGTCATAATGTGTCCGCATTATGACATCACAATATATTATGAGAGCGCAATTTCAGGTTTTATGACCAATTTCGCTTACCCCAATTTGTGTCACATCTAGTGCAGCATCATCAGCATGTATTACGACGTCAGAGTATATGATGACATCGTAATTAGTATGCAGTATGACGTCTCAATGTATTATGACGTCATAATGTATCCGCATTATGACATGACAATATATTATGAGAGCGCAACATGCAGGTATTAGGAGCAATTTCTCTTGCCCCAATTTGTGTCACATCTACTGGAGCATCATGAGCATGCATTATGGCATCACAGTATATGATGACATCATAATTAGTATGCAGTATGACGTCACAATATATTATGACGTCATAATGTATCCGCAATATGACATCACAATATATTATGAGAGCGCAATTTGCAGGTTTCATGACCAATTTCGCTTACCCCAATTTGTGTCACATCTACTGGAGCATCATGAGCATGTATTATGACGTCACAGTATATGATGACATCATAATTAGTATGCACTATGACGTCACAATGTATTATGACGTCATAATGTATCCGCATTATGACATCACAATATATTATGAGGGCGCAACATGCAGGTATTATGAGCAATTTCTCTTTCCCCAATTTGTGTCACATCTACTGGAGCATCATGAGCATGTATTATGACGTCACAGTATATGATGACATCATAATTAGTATGCACTATGACGTCACAATGTATTATGACGTCATAATGTATCCGCATTATGACATCACAATATATTTTGAGAGCGCAATTTGCAGGTTTTATGACCAATTTCGCTTACCCCAATTTGTGTCACATCTACTGGAGCGTCATGAGCATGTATTATGACATCACAGTATATGATGACATTATAATTAGTATGCAGTATGACGTTACAATGTACTATGACGTCATAATGTATCCGCATTATGACATCACAATTTATTGTGAGAGCGCAACATGCAGGAATTATGAGCAATTTCTCTTACCCCAATTTGTGTCATATCTACTGGAGCATCAAGAGCATGTTTTATGACGTCACAGTATATGATGACATCATAATTAGTATGCACTATGACGTCACAATGTATTATGACGTCAAAATGTATCCGCATTATGACATCACAATATATTATGAGAGCGCAATTTGCAGGTTTTATGACCAATTTCGCTTACCCCAATTTGTGTCACATCTACCGGAGGATCATGAGCATGTGTTATGACGTCACAGTATATGATGACATCATAATTAGTATGCAGTATGACGTCACAATGTATTATGACGTCATAATGTATCCGCATTATGACATCACAATACATTATTAGAGTGCAACATGCAGATATTATGAGCAATTTCTTTTACCCCAATTTGTGTCACATCTACTGCAGCATCATCAGCATGTATTATGACATCACAGTATATGATGACATCATAATTAGTATGCAGTATGACGTCACAATGTATTATGACGTCATAATGTATCCGCGTTATGACATCACAATATATTATGAGAGCGCAATTTGCAGGTTTCATGACCAATTTCGCTTACCCCAATTTGTGTCACATCTACTGCAGCATCATCAGCATGTATTATGACGTCACAGTATATGATGACATCATAATTAGTATGCAGTATGACGTCACACTGTATTATGACGTCATAATGTATCCGCATTATGACATCACAATATATTATGAGAGCGCAATTTGCAGGTTTCATGACAAATTTCGCTTACCCCAATTTGTGTCACATCTACTGCAGCATCATCAGCATGTATTATGACGTCAGAGTATATGATGACATCATAATTAGTATGCAGTATGACGTCACAATGTATTATGACGTCATAATGTATCCGCATTATGACATCACTATATATTATGAGAGCGCAACATGCAGGTATTATGAGCAATTTCTCTTGCCCCAATTTGTGTCACATCTACTGGAGTATCATGAGCATGTATTATGACATCACAGTATATGATGACATCATAATTAGAATGCACTAGGACGTCACAATGTATTATGACGTCATAATGTATCCGCATTATGACATCACAATATGTTATGAGAGCGCAACTTGCAGGTATTATGAGCAATTTCTCTTACCCCAATTTGTGTCACATCTACTGGAGCATCATGAGCATGAATTATGACGTCAGAGTATATGATGACATCATAATTAGTATGCACTATGACATCACAATGTATTATGATGTCATAATGTATCCGCATTATGACATCACAATATATTATGAGAGCATAATTTGCAGGTTTTATGACAATTTCCGCTTACCCCAATTTGTGTCACATCTACTGCAGCATCATCAGCATGTATTATGACGTCAGAGTATATGATGACATCATAATTAGTATGCAGTATGACGTCACAATATATTATGACGTCATAATGTATCCGCATTATGACTTCACAATGTATTATGAGAGCGCAACATGCAGGTATTATGAGCAATTTCTCTTGCCCCAATTTGTGTCACATCTACTGGAGTATCATGAGCATGTATTATGACGTCACAGTATATGATGACATCATAATTAGTATGCACTATGACGTCACAATGTATTATGACGTCATAATGTATCCGCATTATGACATCACTATATATTATGAGAGAGCAATTTGCAGGTTTAATGACCAATTTCGCTTACCCCAATTTGTGTCACATCTACTACAACATCATCAGCATGTATTATGACGTCAGAGTATATGATAACATCATAATTAGTATGCACTATGACGTCACAATGTATTATGACGTCATAATGTATCCGCATTATGACATCACAATGTATTATCAGAGCGCAACATGCAGGTATTATGACCAATTTCTCTTACCCCAATTTGTGTCACATCTACTGGAGCATTCATGAGCATGCATTATGACGTCACAGTATATGATGACATCATAATTAGTATACACTATGATGTCACAATGTATTATGATGTCATAATGTATCCGCATTATGACATCACAATATATTATGAGAGCGCAATTTGCAGGTTTTATGACCATTTTCGATTACCCCAATTTGTGTCACATCTACTGGAGCATGATGAGCATGTATTATCACGTCACAGTATATGATGACATCATAATTAGTATGCAGTATGACGTCACAATGTATTATGCCGTCATTATGTATCTGCATTATGACATCACAATATATTATGAGAGCGCAACATGCAGGTATTATGAGCAATTTCTCGTACCCCAATTTGTGTCACATCTACTGGAGCATCATGAGCATGTATTTTGACGTCACAGTATATGATGACATCATAATTAGTATGCACTATGACATCACAATGTATTATGACGTCATAATGTATCCGCATTATGACGTCACCATATATTATGAGAGCGTAATTTGCAGGTATTATGAGCAATTTCTCTTACCCCAATCTGTGTCACATCTAGTGGAGCATCATGAGCATGTATTATGATGTCACAGTATATGATGATATCATAATTAGTATGCACTATGACGTCACAATGTATTATGACGTCATAATGTATCCGCATTATGACATCACAATATATTATGAGAGCGCAATTTGCAGGTATTATGAGCAATTTCTCTTACCCCAATTTGTGTCACATCTACTGGAGCATCATGAGAATGTATTATGATGTCACAGTATATGATGACATCATAATTAGTACGCACTATGACGTCACAATGCACTATGATGTCATAATGTAACCGCATTATGACATCACAATATATTATGAGAGCGCAATTTGCAGGTTTTATGACCAATTTCGCTTACCCCAATTTGTGTCACATCTACCGGAGGATCATGAGCATGTGTTATGACGTCACAGTATATGATGACATCATAATTAGTATGCAGTATGACGTCACAATGTATTATGACGTCATAATGTATCCGCATTATGACATCACAATACATTATTAGAGCGCAACATGCAGATATTATGAGCAATTTCTTTTACCCCAATTTGTGTCACATCTACTGCAGCATCATCAGCATGTATTATGACATCACAGTATATGATGACATCATAATTAGTATGCAGTATGACGTCACAATGTATTATGATGTCATAATGTATCCGCGTTATGACATCACAATATATTATGAGAGCGCAATTTGCAGGTTTCATGACCAATTTCGCTTACCCCAATTTGTGTCACATCTACTGCAGCATCATCAGCATGTATTATGACGTCACAGTATATGATGACATCATAATTAGTATGCAGTATGACGTCACACTGTATTATGACGTCATAATGTATCCGCATTATGACATCACAATATATTATGAGAGCGCAATTTGCAGGTTTCATGACAAATTTCGCTTACCCCAATTTGTGTCACATCTACTGCAGCATCATCAGCATGTATTATGACGTCAGAGTATATGATGACATCATAATTAGTATGCAGTATGACGTCACAATGTATTATGACGTCATAATGTATCCGCATTATGACATCACTATATATTATGAGAGCGCAACATGCAGGTATTATGAGCAATTTCTCTTGCCCCAATTTGTGTCACATCTACTGGAGTATCATGAGCATGTATTATGACATCACAGTATATGATGACATCATAATTAGTATGCACTATGACGTCACAATGTATTATGACGTCATAATGTATCCGAATTATGACATCACAATATATTATGAGAGCGCAACTTGCAGGTATTATGAGCAATTTCTCTTACCCCAATTTGTGTCACATCTACTGGAGCATCATGAGCATGAATTATGACGTCAGAGTATATGATGACATCATAATTAGTATGCACTATGACATCACAATGTATTATGACGTCATAATGTATCCGCATTATGACATCACAATATATTATGGGAGCATAATTTGCAGGTTTTATGACAAATTCCGCTTACCCCAATTTGTGTCACATCTACTGCAGCATCATCAGCATGTATTATGACGTCAGAGTATATGATGACATCATAATTAGTATGCAGTATGACGTCACAATATATTATGACGTCATAATGTATCCGCATTATGACTTCACAATGTATTATGAGAGCGCAACATGCAGGTATTATGAGCAATTTCTCTTGCCCCAATTTGTGTCACATATACTGGAGCATCATGAGCATGTATTATGGCGTCACAGTATATGATGACATCATAATTAGTATGCAGTATGACGTCACAATGTATTATGACGTCATAATGTATCCGCATTATGACATCACAATATATTATGAGAGCGCAATTTGCAGGTTTCTTGACCAATTTCGCTTAACCCAATTTGTGTCACATCTACTGCAGCATCATCAGCATGTATTATGACGTCAGAGTATATGATGACATCATAATTAGTATGCAGTATGATGTCACAATGTATTATGACGTCATAATGTATCTGCATTATGACATCACAATATATTATGAGAGCGCAACATGCAGGTGTTATGAGCAATTTCTCTTACCCCAATTTGTGTCACATCTACTGGAGCATCATGAGCATGTATTATGACATCACAGTATATGATGACATCATAATTAGTATGCACTATGACGTCACAATGTATTATGACGTCATAATGTATCCGCATTATGACATCACAATATAATATGAGAGCGCAACATACAGGTATTATGACCAATTTCGCTTACCCCAATTTGTTTCACATCTACTGGAGCATCATGAGCATGTATTATGACGTCACAGTATATGATGACATCATAATTTGTATGCAGTATGACATCACAATGTATTATGCCGTCATAATGTATCCACATTATGACATCACAATATATTATGAGAGCGCAACATGCAGTTATTATGAGCAATTTCTCTTTCCCCAATTTGTGTCACATCTACTGGAGCATCATGAGCATGTATTATGACGTCACAGTATATGATGACATCATAATTAGTATGCACTATGACGTCACAATGTATTATGACGTCATAATGTATCCGCATTATGAAATCACAATATATTATGAGAGCGCAACATGCAGGTATTATGAGCATTTTCTCTTACCCCAATTTGTGTCACATCTACTGGAGCATCATGAGCATGTATTATGACGTCACAGTATATGATGACATCATAATTAGTATGCACTATGACGTCACAATGTATTATGACGTCATAATGTATCCGCATTATGACATCACAATATATTATGAGAGCGCAATTCGCAGGTTTAATGACCAATTTCGCTTACCCCAATTTGTGTCACATCTACTACAGCATCATCAGCATGTATTATGACGTCAGAGTATATGATAACATCATAATTAGTATGCAGTATGACGTCACAATGTATTATGACGTCATAATGTATCCACATTATGACATCACAATGTATTATCAGAGCGCAACATGCAGGTATTATGACCAATTTCTCTTACCCCAATTTGTGTCACATCTACTGGAGCATCATGAGAATGTATTATGATGTCACAGTATATGATGACATCATAATTAGTACGCACTATGATGTCACAATGCACTATGATGTCATAATGTAACCGCATTATGACATCACAATATATTATGAGAACACAATATGCAGGTATTATGAGCAATTTCTCTTACCCCAATTTGTGTCACATCTACTGGAGCATCATGAGCATGTATTATGACGTCACAGTATATGATGACATCATAATTAGTATACAGTATGATGTCACAATGTATTATGACGTCGTAATGTGTCTGCAATATGACATCACAATATATTATGAGAGCGCAACATGCAGGTATTATGACCAATTTCGCTTACCCCAATTTGTGTCACATCAACTGGAGCATCATGAGCATGTATTATGACGTCACAGTATATGATGACATCATAATTAGTATGCCCTATGACGTCACAATATTATGACATCATAATGTATCCGCATTATGACATCACAATACATTATGAGAGCGCAACATGCAGGTATTATGAGCAATTTCTCTTACCCCGATTTGTGTCACATCTACTGGAGCATCATGAGCATGTATTATGACGTCACAGTATATGATGACATCATAATTAGTATGCACTATGACGTCACAATGTATTATGACGTCATAATGTATCCGCATTATGACATCACAATATATTATGAGAGCGCAATTTGCAGGTTTTATGACCAATTTCGCTTACCCCAATTTGTGTCACATCTACTGGAGCAACATGAGCATGTATTATGACGTCACAGTATATGATGACATCATAATTAGTATGCAGTGTGATGTCACAATGTATTATGTCGTCATAATGTATCCGCATTATGACATCACAATACATTATTAGAGCGCAACATGCAGATATTATGAGCAATTTCTCTTACCACAATTTGTGTCACATATACTGGAGCATCGTGAGCATGTATTATGACGTCACAGTATATGATGACATCATAATTAGTATGCACCATGACGTCACAATGTATTATGACGTCATAATGTATCCGCATTATGACATCACAATATATTATGAGAGCGCAATTTGCAGGTTTAATGACCAATTTCGCTTACCCCAATTTGTGTCACATCTACTGGAGCATCATGAGCATGTATTATGACGTCACAGTATATGATGACATCATAATTAGTATGCACTATGACGTCACAATGTATTATGACGTCATAATGTATCCGCATTATGACATCACAATATATTATGAGAGCGCAACATGCAGGTGTTATGAGCAATTTCTCTTACCCCAATTTATGTCACATCTACTGGAGCATCATGAGCATGTATTATGACGTCACAGTACATGATGACATCATAATCAGTATGCACTATGACCTCAAAATGTATTATGACGTCATAATGTATCCGCATTATGACATCACAATATATTATGAGAGCGCAATTTACAGGTTTTATGACCAATTTCGCTTACCCCAATTTGTGTCACATCTCCTGGAGCGTCATGAGCATGTATTATGACATCACAGTATATGAGGACATCATAATTAGTATGCAGTAAGACGTCACAATGTATTATGACGTCATAATGTATCCGCATTATGACATCACAATATATTATGAGAGCGCAACATGCAGGTATTATGAGCAATTTCTCTTACCCCACTTTGTTTCACATCTACTGCAGCATCATCAGCATGTATTATGACATCAGAGTATATGATGACATCATAATTAGTATGCAGTATAACGTCACAATATATTATGACGTGATAACGTATCCGCATTATGACATCACAATATATTATGAGAGCGCAACATGCAGGTATTATGACCAATTTCTCTTGCCCCAATTTGTGTCACATCTCCTGGAGCATCATGAGCATGTATTATGACGTCAGAGTATATGATGACATCATAATTAGTATGCAGTATGACGTCACAATGTATTATGACGTTCATAATGTACCCGCATTATGACATCACAATATATTATGAGAGCGCAATTTGCAGGTTTCATGACCCATTTCGCTTACCCCAATTTGTGTCACATCTACTGCAGCATCATCAGCATGTATTATGACGTCAGAGTATATGATGACATCATAATTAGTATGCAGTATGACGTCACAATGTATTATGACTTCATAATGTATCCGCATTATGACATCACAATATATTATGAGAGCCCAACATGCAGGTATTATGAGCAATTTCTCTTGCCCCAATTTGTGTCACATCTACTGGAGCATCATGAGCATGTATTATGACGTCAGAGTATATGATGACATCATAATTAGTATGCAGTATGACGTCACAATGTATTATGACGTCATAAGGTATCCGCATTATGACATCACAATATATTATGAGAGCGCAATTTGCAGGTTTCATGACCAATTTCGCTTACCCCAATTTGTGTCACATCTACTGCAGCATCGTCAGCATGTATTATGACGTCAGAGTATATGATGACATCATAATTAGTATGCAGTATGACGTCACAATGTATTATGATGTCATAATGTATCCGCATTATGACATCACAATATATTATGAGAGCGCAATTTGCAGGTTTTATGACCATTTTCGATTACCCCAATTTGTGTCACATCTACTGGAGCATCATGAGCATGTATTATGACGTCACAGTTTAGGATGACATCATAATTAGTATGCAGTATGACGTCACAATGTATTATGACGTCATAAGGTATCCGCATTATGACATCGCAATATATTATGAGAGCGCAATTTGCAGGTTTCATGACCAATTTCGCTTACCCCAATTTGTGTCACATCTACTGCAGCATCGTCAGCATGTATTATGACATCAGAATATATGATGACATCATAATTAGTATGCAGTATGACGTCACAATGTATTATGACGTCATAATGTTTCCGCATTATGACATCACAATATATTATGAGAACGCAACATACAGGTATTATGAGCAATATCTCTTGCCCCGATTTGTGTCACATCTACTGGAGCATCATGAGCATGTATTATGACATCACAGTATATGATGACATCATAATTAGTATGCATTATGACGTCACAATGTAATATGACGTCATAATGTATCCGCATTATGACATCTCAATATATTATGAGAGCGCAATTTGCAGGTTTCATGACCAATTTCGCTTACCCAATTTGTGTCACATCTACTGCAGCATCATCAGCATGTATTATGACGTCAGAGTATATGATGACATCATAATTAGTATTCAGTATGACGTCAGAATGTATTATGACGTCATAATGTAGCCGCATTATGACATCACAATATATTATGAGAGCGCAATTTGCAGGTTTCATGACCAATTTCGCTTACCCCAATTTGTGTCACATCTACTGCAGCATCATCAGCATGTATTATGACGTCAGAGTATATGATGACATCATGATTAGTATGCAGGATGACGTCACAATGTATTATGACGTCATAATGTGTCCGCATTATGACATCACAATATATTATGAGAGTGCAATTTGCAGGTTTTATTACCATTTTCGATTACCCCAATATGTGTCACATCTACTGGAGCATCATGAGCATGTATTATGACGTCACAGTATATGATGACATCATAATTAGTATGCAGTATGATGTCACAATGTATTATGACGTCATAATGTATCCACATTATGACATCACAATATATTATGAGAGCGCAACATGCAGGTATTATGAGCAATTTCTCTTACCCCAATTTGTGTCACATCTACTGCAGCATCATCAGCATGTATTATGACATCAGAGTATATGATGACATCATAATTAGTATGCAGTATAACGTCACAATGTATTATGACGTGATGATGTATCCGCATTATGGCATCACAATATATTATGAGAGCGCAACATGCAGGTATTATGATCAATTTCTCTTGCCCCAATTTGTGTCACATCTACTGGAGCATCATGAGCATGTATTATGACGTCAGAGTATATGATGACATCATAATTAGTATGCAGTATGACATCACAATGTATTATGACGTCATAATGTACCCGCATTATGACATCACAATATATTATGAGAGCGCAATTTGCAGGTTTCATGACCAATTTCGCTTACCCCAATTGGTGTCACATCTACTGCAGCATCATCAGCATGTATTATGACGTCAGAGTGTATAATGACATCATAATTAGTATGAAGTATGACGTCACAATGTATTATGACGTCATAATGTATCCGCATTATGACATCACAATATATTATGAGAGCCCAACATGCAGGTATTATGAGCAATTTCTCTTGCCCCAACTTGTGTCACATCTACTGGAGCATCATGAGCATGTATTATGACGTCAGAGTATATGATGACATCATAATTAGTATGCAGTATGACGTCACAATGTATTATGACGTCATAAGGTATCCGCATTATGACATCGCAATATATTATGAGAGCGCATTTTGCAGGTTTCATGACCTATTTCGCTTACCCCAATTTGTGTCACATCTACTGCTGCATCGTCAGCATGTATTATGACGTCAGAGTATATGATGACATCATAATTAGTATGCAGTATGACGTCACAATGTATTATGATGTCATAATGTACCCGCATTATGACATCACAATATATTTTGAGAGGGCAACATGCAGGTATTATGAGCAATTTCTCTTGCCCCAATTTGTGTCACATCTACTGGAGCATCATGAGCATGTATTATGACGTCACAGTATATGATGACATCATAATTAGTATGCAATATGACGTCACAATGTATTATGACGTCATAATGTATCCGCATTATGACATCACAATATATTATGAGAGCGCAACATGCAGGTATTATGAGCAATTTCTCTTACCCCAATTTGTGTCACATCTACTGGAGCATCATGGGCATGTATTATGACATCACAGTATATGATGACATCATAATTAGTATGCACTATGACGTCACAATGTAATATGACGTCATAATGTATCCGCATTATGATATCTCAATATATTATTGGAGCGCAATTTGCAGGTTTCATGACCAATTTCGCTTACCCAATTTGTGTCACATCTACTGCAGCATCATCAGCATGCATTATGACGTCAGAGTATATGATGACATCATAATTAGTATGCAGTATGACGTCACAATGTATTATGACGTCATAATGTATCCGCATTATGACATCACAATATATTATGAGAGCGCAATTTGCAGGTTTCATGACCAATTTCGCTTACCCCAATTTGTGTCACATCTACTGCAGCATCATCAGCATGTATTATGACGTCAGAGTATATGATGACATCATAATTAGTATGCAGTATGATGTCACAATGTATTATGACGTCATAAGGTATCCGCATTATGACATCACAATATATTATGAGAGCGCAACATGCAGGTATTATGAGCAATTTCTCTTGCCCCAATTTGTGTCACATATACTGGAGCATCATGAGCATGTATTATGACGTCACAGTATATGATGACATCATAATTAGTATGCAATATGACGTCACAATGTATTATGACGTCATAATGTATCCGCATTATGACATCACAATATATTATGAGAGCGCAATTTGCAGGTTTTATGACCATTTTGGATTACCCCAATTTGTGTCACATCTACTGGAGCATCATGAGCATGTATTATGACACCACAGTATATGATGATATCATAATTAGTATGCACTATGACGTCACAATGTATTATGACTTCATAATATATCCGCATTATGACATCACAATATATTATGAGAGCGCAATTTGCAGGTTTCATGACCAATTTCGCTTACCCCAATTTGTGTCACATCTACGGCAGCATCATCAGCATGTATTATGACGTCAGAGTATATGATGACATCATAATTAGTATGCAGTATGACGTCACAATGTATTATGACGTCATAATGTATCTGCATTATGACATCACAATATATTATGAGAGCCCAACATGCAGGTATTATGAGCAATTTCTTTTGCCCCAATTTGTGTCACATCAACTGGAGCATCATGAGCATGTATTATGACGTCAGAGTATATGATGACATCATAATTAGTATGCAGTATGACGTCACAATGTATTATGACGTCATAAGGTATCCGCATTATGACATCGCAATATATTATGAGAGCGCAATTTGCAGGTTTCATGCCCAATTTCGCTTACCCCAATTTGTGTCACATCTACTGCAGCATCGTCAGCATGTATTATGACGTCAGAGTATATGATGACATCATAATTAGTATGCAGTATGACGTCACAATGTATTATGACGTCATAATGTATCCGCATTATGACATCACAATATATAATGAGAACGCAACATGCAGGTATTATGAGCAATTTCTCTTGCCCCGATTTGTGTCACATCTACTGGAGCATCATGAGCATGTATTATGACATCACAGTATATGATGACATCATAAATAGTATGCACTATGACGTCACAATGTAATATGACGTCATTATGTATCCGCATTATGACATCTCAATATATTATGAGAGCGCAATTTGCAGGTTTCATGACCAATTTCGCTTACCCAATTTGTGTCACATCTACTGCAGCATCATCAGCATGTATTATGACGTCAGAGTATATTATGACATCATAATTAGTATGCAGTATGACGTCAGAATGTATTATGACGTCATAATGTAGCCGCATTATGACATCACAATATATTATGAGAGCGCAATTTGCAGGTTTCATGACCAATTTCGCTTACCCCAATTTGTGTCACATCTACTGCAGCATCATCAGCATGTATTATGACGTCAGAGTATATGATGACATCATGATTAGTATGCAGGATGACGTCACAATGTATTATGACGTCATAATGTGTCCGCATTATGACATCACAATATATTATGAGAGTGCAATTTGCAGGTTTTATTACCATTTTCGATTACCCCAATATGTGTCACATCTACTGGAGCATCATGAGCATGTATTATGACGTGACAGTATATGATGACATCATAATTAGTATGCAGTATGATGTCACAATGTATTATGACGTCATAATGTATACACATTATGACATCACAATATATTATGAGAGCGCAACATGCAGGTATTATGAGCAATTTCTCTTACCCCAATTTGTGTCACATCTACTGCAGCAACATCAGCATGTATTATGACATCAGAGTATATGATGACATCATAATTAGTATGCAGTATAACGTCACAATGTATTATGACGTGATAATGTATCCGCATTATGACATCACAATATATTATGAGAGCGCAACATGCAGGTATTATGATCAATTTCTCCTGCCCCAATTTGTGTCACATCTACTGGAGCATCATGAGCATGTATTATGACGTCAGAGTATATGATGACATCATAATTAGTATGCAGTATGACGTCACAATGTATTATGACGTCATAATGTACCCGCATTATGACATCACAATATATTATGAGAGCGCAATTTGCAGGTTTCATGACCAATTTCGCTTACCCCAATTTGTGTCACATCTACTGCTGCATCGTCAGCATGTATTATGACGTCAGAGTATATGATGACATCATAATTAGTATGCAGTATGACGTCACAATGTATTATGACGTCATAATGTACCCGCATTATGACATCACAATATATTTTGAGAGGGCAACATGCAGGTATTATGAGCAATTTCTCTTGCCCCAATTTGTGTCACATCTACTGGAGCATCATGAGCATGTATTATGACGTCACAGTATATGATGACATCATAATTAGTATGCACTATGACGTCACAATATAATATGACGTCATAATGTATCCGCATTATGATATCTCAATATATTATGAGAGCGCAATTTGCAGGTTTCATGACCACTTTCGCTTACCCAATTTGTGTCACATCTACTGCAGCATCATCAGCATGTATTATGACGTCAGTGTATATGATGACATCATAATTAGTATGCACTATGACGTCACAATGTATTATGACTTCATAATGTATCCGCATTATGACATCACAATATATTATGAGAGCGCAATTTGCAGGTTTCATGACCAATTTCGCTTACCCCAATTTGTGTCACAACTACTGCAGCATCATCAGCATGTATTATGACGTCAGAGTATATGATGACATCATAATTAGTATGCAGTATGATGTCCCAATGTATTATGACGTCATAATGTATCCGCATTATGACATCACAATATATTATGAGAGCGCAACATGCAGAAATTATGAGCAAATTTCTCTTGCCCCAATTTGTGTGACATCTACTGGAGCATCATGAGCATGTATTATGACGTCACAGTATATGATGACATCATAATTAGTATGCAATATGACGTCACAATGTATTATGACGTCATAATGTATCCGCATTATGACATCACAATATATTATGAGAGCGCAATTTGCAGGTTTTATGACCATTTTCGATTACCCCAATTTTTGTCACATCTACTGGAGCATCATGAGCATGAATTATGACGCCACAGTATATGATGACATCATAATTAGTATGCACTATGACGTCACAATGTATTATGACGTCATAATGTATCCGCATTATGACATCACAATATATTATGAGAGCGCAATTTGCAGGTTTCATGACCAATTTCGCTTACCCCAATTTGTGTCACATCTACTGTAGCATCATCAGCATGTATTATGACGTCAGAGTATATGATGACATCATGATTAGTATGCAGTATGACGTCACAATATATTATGACGTCATAATGTGTCCGCATTATGACATCACAATATATTATGAGAGCGCAATTTGCAGGTTTTATTACCATTTTCGATTACCCCAATTTGTGTCACATCTACTGGAGCATCATAAGCATGTATTATGACGTCACAGTATATGATGACATCATAATTAGTATGCGGTATGATGTCACAATGTATTATGACGTCATAATGTATCCGCATTATGACATAACAATATATTATGAGAGCGCAACATGCAGGTATTATGAGCAATTTCTCTTACCCCAATTTGTGTCACATCTACTGCAGCATCATCAGCATGTATTATGACATCAGAGTATATGATGACATCATAATTAGTATGCACTATGAGGTCACAATGTATTATGACGTGATAATGTATCCGCATAATGACATCACAATATATTATGAGAGCGCAACATGCAGTTATTATGAACAATTTCTCTTGCCGCAATTTGTGTCACATCTACTGGAGCATCATGAGCATGTATTATGACGTCAGAGTATATGATGACATCATAATTAGTATGCAGTATGACGTCACAATTTATTATGACGTCATAATGTACCCGCATTATGACATCACAATATATTATAAGAGGGCAATATGCAGGTTTCATGACCAATTTCGCTTACCCCAATTTGTGTCACATCTACTGCAGCATCATCAGCATGTATTATGACGTCAGGGTATATGATGACATCATAATTAGTATGCAGTATGACGTCACAATGCATTATGACGTCATAATGTATCCGCATTATGACATCACAATATATTATGAGAGCCCAACATGCAGGTATTATGAGCAATTTCTCTTGCCCCAATTCGTGTCACATCTACTGGAGCATCATGAGCATGTATTATGACGTCACACTATATGATGACATCATAATTAGTGTGCACTATGAGGTCACAATGTATTATGACGTCATAATATATCCGCATTATTCCATCACAATATATTATGAGAGCGCAATTTGCAGGTTTCATGACCAATTTCGCTTAACCCAATTTGTGTCACATCTACTGCAGCATCATCAGCATGTATTATGACGTCAGAGTATATGATGACATCATAATTAGTATGAAGTATGACGTCACAATGTATTATGACGTCATAATGTATCCGCATTATGACATCACAATATATTATGAGATCCCAACATGCAGGTATTATGAGCAATTTCTCTTGCCCCAATTTGTGTCACATCTACTGGAGCATCATGAGTATGTATTATGACGTCAGAGTATATGATGACATCATAATTAGTATGCAGCATGACGTCACAATGTATTATGACGTCATAATATATCCGCATTATGACATCACAATATATTATGAGAGCCCAACATGCAGGTATTATGAGCAATTTCTATTGCCCCAATTTGTGTCACATCTACTGGAGCATCATGAGCATGTATTATGACGTCAGAGTATATGATGACATCATAATTAGTATGCAGTATGACGTCAGAATGTATTATGACGTCATAAGGTATCCGCATTATGACATCGCAATATATTATGAGAGCGCAATTTGCAGGTTTCATGACCAATTTCGCTTACCCCAATTTGTGTCACATCTACTGCAGCATCGTCAGCATGTATTATGACATCAGAGTATATGATGACATCATAATTAGTATGCAGTATGACGTCACAATGTATTATGACGTCATAATGTATCCGCATTATTACATCACAATATATTATGAGAGCGCAACATGCAAGTATTATGAGCAATTTCTCTTGCCCCGATTTGTGTCACATCTACTGGAGCATCGTGAGCATGTATTATGACATCACAGTATATGACGACATCATAATTAGTATGCACTATGACGTCACAATGTAATATGACGTCATAATGTACCCGCATTATGACATCACAATATATTATGAGAGCGCAATTTGCAGGTTTCATGACCAATTTCGCTTACCACAATTTGTGTCACATCTACTGCAGCATCATCAGCATGTATTATGACGTCAGAGTATATGATGACATCATAATTAGTATGCAGTATGACGTCACAATGTATTATGACGTCATAATGTATCCGCATTATGACATCACAATATATTATGAGAGCGCAATTTGCAGGTTTTATGACCATTTTCGATTACCGCAATTTGTGTCACATCTACTGGAGCATCATGAGGATGTATTATGACGCCACAGTATATGATGACATCATAATTAGTATGCACTATGACGTCAAAATGTATTATGACGTCATAATGTATCCGCATTATGACATCACAATATATTATGAGAGCGCAATTTGCAAGTTTCATGACCAATTTCGCTTACCCCAATTTGTTTCACATCTACTGCAGCATCATCAGCATGTATTATGACGTCAGAGTATATGATGACATCATGATTAGTATGCAGTATGACGTCACAATGTATTATGACGTCATAATGTATCCGCATTATGACATCACAATATATTATGAGAGCGCTATTTGCAGGTTTTATTACCATTTTCGATTACCCCAATTTGTGTCACATCTACTGGAGCATCATGAGCTTGTATTATGACGTCACAGTATATGATGACATCATAATTAGTATGCAGTATAACGTCACAATGTATTATGACGTGATAATGTATCCGCATTATGACATCACAATATATTATGAGAGCGCAACATGCAGGTATTATGACCAATTTCTCTTGCCCCAATTTGTGTCACATCTACTGGAGCATCATGAGCATGTATTATGACGCCAGAGTATATGATGACATCATAATTAGTATGCAGTATGACGTCACAATGTATTATGACGTCATAATGTACCCGCATTATGACATCACAATATATTATGAGAGCGCAATTTGCAGGTTTCATGACCCATTTCGCTTACCCCAATTTGTGTCACATTTACTGCAGCATCATCAGCATGTATTATGACGTCAGAGTATATGATGACATCATAATTAGTATGCAGTATGACGTCACAATGTATTATGACGTCATAATGTATCCGCATTATGACATCACAATATATTATGAGAGCCCAACATGCAGGTATTATGAGCAAATTCTATTGCCCCAATTTGTGTCACATCTACTGGAGCATCATGAGCATGTATTATGACGTCAGAGCATATGATGACATCATAATTAGTATGCAGTATGACGTCACAATGTATTATGACGTCATAAGGTATCCGCATTATGACATTGCAATATATTATGAGAGCGCAATTTGCAGGTTTCATGACCAATTTCGCTTACCCCAATTTGTGTCACATCTACTGCAGCATCGTCAGCATGTATTATGACGTCAGAGTATATGATGACATCATAATTAGTATGCAGTATGACGTCACAATGTATTATGACGTCATAATGTATCTGCATTATGACATCACAATATATTATGAGAGCGCAACATGCAAGTATTATGAGCAATTTCTCTTGCCCCGATTTGTGTCACATCTACTGGAGCATCATGTGCATGGATTATGACATCACAGTATATGATGACATCATAATTAGTATGCACTATGACGTCACAATATAATATGACGTCATAATGTATCCGCATTATGACATCTCAATGTAATATGAGAGCGCAATTTGAAGGTTTCATGACCAATTTCGCTTACCCAATTTGTGTCACATCTACTGCAGCATCATCAGCATGTATTATGACGTCAGAGTATATGATAACATCATAATTAGTATGCACTATGACGTCACAATGTATTATGACGTCATAATGTATCCGCATTATGACATCACAATATATTATGAGAGCGCAATTTGTAGGTTTCATGACCAATTTCGCTTACCCCAATTTGTGTCACATCTACTGCAGCATCATCAGCATGTATTATGACATCAGAGTATATGATGACATCATAATTAGTATGCAGTATGACGTCACAATGTATTATGACGTCATAATGTATCCCCATTATGATATCACAATATATTATGAGAGCGCAACATGCAGGTATTATGAGCAATTTCTCTTGCCCCAATTAGTGTCACATCTACTGGAGAATCATGAGCATGTATTATGACGTCACAGTATATGATGACATCATAATTAGTATGCAGTATGATGTCACAATGTATTCTGACGTCATAATGTATCCGCATTATGACATCACAATATATTATGAGAGCGCAACATGCAGGTATTATGAGCAATTTCTCTTGCCCCAATTTTTGTCACATCTACTGGAGCATCATGAGCATGTATTATGACGTCACAGTATATGATGACATCATAATTAGTATGCAGTATGACGTCACAATGTATTATGACGTCATAATGTATCCGCCTTATGACATCACAATATATTATGAGAGCGCAATTTGCAGGTTTCCTGACCAATTTCGCTTAACCCAATTTGTGTCACATCTACTGCAGCATCATCAACATGTATTATGACGTCAGAGTATATGATGACATCATAATTAGTATGCAGTATGACGTCGCAATGTATTATGACGTCATAATGTATCCGCATTATGACATCACAATATATTATGAGAGCGCAATTTGCAGGTTTTATGACCATTTTCGATTACCCCAATTTGTGTCACATCTACTGGAGCATCATGAGCATGTATTATGACGTCACAGCATATGATGACATCATAATTAGTATGCAGTATAACCTCACAATGTATTATGACGTGATAATGTATCCGCATTATGACAACACAATATATTATGAGAGAGCAACATGCAGGTATTATGAGCAATTTCTCTTGCCCCAATTTGTGTCACATCTACTGGAGAATCATGAGCATGTATTATGACGTCACAGTATATGATGACATCATAATTAGTATGCAGTATGACGTCACAATGTATTATGACGTCAGAATGTACCCGCATTATGACATCAAAATATATTTTGAGAGCGCAACATGCAGGTATTATGAGCAATTTCTCTTGCCCCAATTTGTGTCACATCTACTGGAGCATCATGAGCATGTATTATGACGTCACAGTATATGATGACATCATAATTAGTATGCAATATGACGTCACAATGTATTATGACGTCATAATGTATCCGCATTATGACATCTCAATATATTATGAGAGCGCAATTTGCAGGTTTCATGACCAATTTCGCTTACCCAATTTGTGTCACATCTACTGCAGCATCATCAGCATGTATTATGACGTCAGAGTATATGATGACATCATAATTAGTATGCACTATGACGTCACAATGTATTATGACTTCATAATGTATCCGCATTATGACATCACAATATATTATGAGAGCGCAATTTGCAGGTTTCATGACCAATTTCGCTTACCCCAATTTGTGTCACATCTACTGCAGCATCATCAGCATGTATTATGACGTCAGAGTATATGATGACATCATAATTAGTATGCAGTATGATGTCCCAATGTATTATGACGTCATAATGTATCCGCATTATGACATCACAATATATTATGAGAGCGCAACATGCAGGTATTATGAGCAAATTTCTCTTGCCCCTATTTGTGTCACATCTACTGGAGCATCATGAGCATGTATTATGACGTCACAGTATATGATGACATCATAATTAGTATGCAATATGACGTCACAATGTATTATGACGTCATAATGTATCCGCATTATGTCATCACAATATATTATGAGAGCGCAATTTGCAGGTTTTATGATCATTTTCGATTACCCCAATTTTTGTCACATCTACTGGAGCATCATGAGCATGTATTATGACGCCACAGTATATGATGACATCATAATTAGTATGCACTATGACGTCACAATGTATTATGACGTCATAATGTATCCGCATTATGACATCTCAATATATTATGAGAGCGCAATTTGCAGGTTTCATGACCAATTTCGCTTACCCCAATTTGTGTCACATCTACTGTAGCATCATCAGCATGTATTATGACGTCAGAGTATATGATGACATCATGATTAGTATGCAGTATGACGTCACAATATATTATGACGTCATAATGTGTCCGCATTATGACATCACAATATATTATGAGAGCGCAATTTGCAGGTTTTATTACCATTTTCGATTACCCCAATTTGTGTCACATCTACTGCAGCATCATAAGCATGTATTATGACGTCACAGTATATGATGACATCATAATTAGTATGCGGTATGATGTCACAATGTATTATGACGTCATAATGTATCCGCATTATGACATAACAATATATTATGAGAGCGCAACATGCAGGTATTATGAGCAATTTCTCTTACCCCAATTTGTGTCACATCTACTGCAGCATCATCAGCATGTATTATGACATCAGAGTATATGATGACATCATAATTAGTATGCAGTATGAGGTCACAATGTATTATGACGTGATAATGTATGCGCATTATGACATCACAATATATTATGAGAGCGCAACATGCAGTTATTATGACCAAGTTCTCTTGCCGCAATTTGTGTCACATCTACTGGAGCATCATGAGCATGTATTATGACGTCAGAGTGTATGATGACATCATAATTAGTATGCAGTATGACGTCACAATTTATTATGACGTCATAATGTACCCGCATTATGACATCACAATATATTATAAGAGGGCAATATGCAGGTTTCATGACCAATTTCGCTTACCCCAATTTGTGTCACACCTACTGCAGCATCATCAGCATGTATTATGACGTCAGGGTATATGATGACATCATAATTAGTATGCAGTATGACGTCACAATGCATTATGACGTCATAATGTATCCGGATTATGACATCACAATATATTATGAGAGCCCAACATGAAGGTATTATGAGCAATTTCTCTTGCCCCAATTCGTGTCACATCTACTGGAGCATCATGAGCATGTATTATGACGTCACAGTATATGATGACATCATAATTAGTATGCAGTATGACGTCACAATGTATTATGACGTCATAATGTATCCGCATTATGACATCACAATATATTATGAGAGCGCAATTTGCAGGTTTCCTGACCAATTTCGCTTACCCCAATTTGTGTCACATCTACTGCAGCATCGTCAGCATGTATTATGACGTCAGAGTATATGATGACATCATAATTAGTATGCAGTATGACGTCACAATGTATTATGACGTCATAATGTATCTGCATTATGACATCACAATATATTATGAGAGCGCAACATGCAAGTATTATGAGCAATTTCTCTTGCCCCGATTTGTGTCACATCTACTGGAGCATCATGTGCATGGATTATGACATCACAGTATATGATGACATCATAATTAGTATGCACTATGACGTCACAATATAATATGACGTCATAATGTATCCGCATTATGACATCTCAATGTAATATGAGAGCGCAATTTGAAGGTTTCATGACCAATTTCGCTTACCCAATTTGTGTCACATCTACTGCAGCATCATCAGCATGTATTATGACGTCAGAGTATATGATAACATCATAATTAGTATGCACTATGACGTCACAATGTATTATGACGTCATAATGTATCCGCATTATGACATCACAATATATTATGAGAGCGCAATTTGTAGGTTTCATGACCAATTTCGCTTACCCCAATTTGTGTCACATCTACTGCAGCATCATCAGCATGTATTATGACATCAGAGTATATGATGACATCATAATTAGTATGCAGTATGACGTCACAATGTATTATGACGTCATAATGTATCCCCATTATGATATCACAATATATTATGAGAGCGCAACATGCAGGTATTATGAGCAATTTCTCTTGCCCCAATTTGTGTCACATCTACTGGAGAATCATGAGCATGTATTATGACGTCACAGTATATGATGACATCATAATTAGTATGCAGTATGATGTCACAATGTATTCTGACGTCATAATGTATCCGCATTATGACATCACAATATATTATGAGAGCGCAACATGCAGGTATTATGAGCAATTTCTCTTACCCCAATTTTTGTCACATCTACTGGAGCATCATGAGCATGTATTATGACGTCACAGTATATGATGACATCATAATTAGTATGCAGTATGACGTCACAATGTATTATGACGTCATAATGTATCCGCATTATGACATCACAATATATTATGAGAGCGCAATTTGCAGGTTTCCTGACCAATTTCGCTTACCCCAATTTGTGTCACATCTACTGCAGCATCATCAACATGTATTATGACGTCAGAGTATATGATGACATCATAATTAGTATGCAGTATGACGTCGCAATGTATTATGACGTCATAATGTATCCGCATTATGACATCACAATATATTATGAGAGCGCAATTTGCAGGTTTTATGACCATTTTCGATTACCCCAATTTGTGTCACATCTACTGGAGCATCATGAGCATGTATTATGACGTCACAGCATATGATGACATCATAATTAGTATGCAGTATAACCTCACAATGTATTATGACGTGATAATGTATCCGCATTATGACAACACAATATATTATGAGAGAGCAACATGCAGGTATTATGAGCAATTTCTCTTGCCCCAATTTGTGTCACATCTACTGGAGAATCATGAGCATGTATTATGACGTCACAGTATATGATGACATCATAATTAGTATGCAGTATGACGTCACAATATATTATGACGTCAGAATGTACCCGCATTATGACATCAAAATATATTTTGAGAGCGCAACATGCAGGTATTATGAGCAATTTCTCTTGCCCCAATTTGTGTCACATCTACTGGAGCATCATGAGCATGTATTATGACGTCACAGTATATGATGACATCATAATTAGTATGCAATATGACGTCACAATGTATTATGACGTCATAATGTATCCGCATTATGACATCTCAATATATTATGAGAGCGCAATTTGCAGGTTTCATGACCAATTTCGCTTACCCAATTTGTGTCACATCTACTGCAGCATCATCAGCATGTATTATGACGTCAGAGTATATGATGACATCATAATTAGTATGCACTATGACGTCACAATGTATTATGACTTCATAATGTATCCGCATTATGACATCACAATATATTATGAGAGCGCAATTTGCAGGTTTCATGACCAATTTCGCTTACCCCAATTTGTGTCACATCTACTGCAGCATCATCAGCATGTATTATGACGTCAGAGTATATGATGACATCATAATTAGTATGCAGTATGATGTCCCAATGTATTATGACGTCATAATGTATCCGCATTATGACATCACAATATATTATGAGAGCGCAACATGCAGGTATTATGAGCAAATTTCTCTTGCCCATATTTGTGTCACATCTACTGGAGCATCATGAGCATGTATTATGACGTCACAGTATATGATGACATCATAATTAGTATGCAATATGACGTCACAATGTATTATGACGTCATAATGTATCCGCATTATGTCATCACAATATATTATGAGAGCGCAATTTGCAGGTTTTATGATCATTTTCGATTACCCCAATTTTTGTCACATCTACTGGAGCATCATGAGCATGTATTATGACGCCACAGTATATGATGACATCATAATTAGTATGCACTATGACGTCACAATGTATTATGACGTCATAATGTATCCGCATTATGACATCTCAATATATTATGAGAGCGCAATTTGCAGGTTTCATGACCAATTTCGCTTACCCCAATTTGTGTCACATCTACTGTAGCATCATCAGCATGTATTATGACGTCAGAGTATATGATGACATCATGATTAGTATGCAGTATGACGTCGCAATATATTATGACGTCATAATGTGTCCTCATTATGACATCACAATATATTATGAGAGCGCAATTTGCAGGTTTTATTACCATTTTCGATTACCCCAATTTGTGTCACATCTACTGCAGCATCATAAGCATGTATTATGACGTCACAGTATATGATGACATCATAATTAGTATGCGGTATGATGTCACAATGTATTATGACGTCATAATGTATCCGCATTATGACATAACAATATATTATGAGAGCGCAACATGCAGGTATTATGAGCAATTTCTCTTACCCCAATTTGTGTCACATCTACTGCAGCATCATCAGCATGTATTATGACATCAGAGTATATGATGACATCATAATTAGTATGCAGTATGAGGTCACAATGTATTATGACGTGATAATGTATGCGCATTATGACATCACAATATATTATGAGAGCGCAACATGCAGTTATTATGACCAAGTTCTCTTGCCGCAATTTGTGTCACATCTACTGGAGCATCATGAGCATGTATTATGACGTCAGAGTGTATGATGACATCATAATTAGTATGCAGTATGACGTCACAATTTATTATGACGTCATAATGTACCCGCATTATGACATCACAATATATTATAAGAGGGCAATATGCAGGTTTCATGACCAATTTCGCTTTCCCCAATTTGTGTCACATCTACTACAGCATCATCAGCATGTATTATGACGTCAGGGTATATGATGACATCATAATTAGTATGCAGTATGACGTCACAATGCATTATGACGTCATAATGTATCCGGATTATGACATCACAATATATTATGAGAGCCCAACATGCAGGTATTATGAGCAATTTCTCTTGCCCCAATTCGTGTCACATCTACTGGAGCATCATGAGCATGTATTATGACGTCACAGTATATGATGACATCATAATTAGTATGCAGTATGACGTCACAATGTATTATGACGTCATAATGTATCCGCATTATGACATCACAATATATTATGAGAGCGCAATTTGCAGGTTTCCTGACCAATTTCGCTTACCCCAATTTGTGTCACATCTACTGCAGCATCATCAACATGTATTATGACGTCAGAGTATATGATGACATCATAATTAGTATGCAGTATGACGTCGCAATGTATTATGACGTCATAATGTATCCGCATTATGACATCACAATATATTATGAGAGCGCAATTTGCTGGTTTTATGACCATTTTCGATTACCCCAATTTGTGTCACATCTACTGGAGCATCATGAGCATGTATTATGACGTCACAGCATATGATGACATCATAATTAGTATGCAGTATAACATCACAATGTATTATGACGTGATAATGTATCCGCATTATGACAACACAATATATTATGAGAGAGCAACATGCAGGTATTATGAGCAATTTCTCTTGCCCCAATTTGTGTCACATCTACTGGAGAATCATGAGCATGTATTATGACGTCACAGTATATGATGACATCATAATTAGTATGCAGTATAACGTCACAATGTATTATGACGTGAAAATGTATCCGCATTATGACAACAGAATATATTATGAGAGCGCAACATGCAGGTATTATGACCAATTTCTCCTGCCCCAATTTGTGTCACATCTACTGGAGCATCATGAGCATGTATTATGACGTCAGAGTATATGATGACATCATAATTAGTATGCAGTATGACGTCACAATGTATTATGACGTCATAATGTACCCACATTATGACATCACAATATATTATGAGAGCGCAATTTGCAGGTTTCATGACCAATTTCGCTTACCCCAATTTGTGTCACATCTACTGCAGCATCATCAGCATGTATTATGACGTCAGAGTATATGATGACATCATAATTAGTATGCAGTATGACATCACAATGTATTATGACGTCATAATGTATCCGCATTATGACATCACAATATATTATGAGAGCCCAACATGCAGGTATTATGAGCAATTTCTCTTGCCCCAATTTGTGTCACATCTACTGGAGCATCATGAGCATGTATTATGACATCAGAGTATATGATGACATCATAATTAGTATGCAGTATGACGTCGCAATGTATTATGACGTCATAAGGTATCCGTATTATGACATCGCAATATATTATGAGAGCGCAATTTGCAGGTTTCATGACCAATTTCGCTTACCCCAATTTGTGTCACATCTACTGCAGCATCGTCAGCATGTATTATGACGTCAGAGTATATGATGACATCATAAGTAGTATGAAGTATGACGTCACAATGTATTATGACGTCATAATGTATCCGCATGATGACATCACAATATATTATGAGAGCGAAACTTGCAGGTATTAGGAGCAATTTCTCTTGCCCCGATTTGTGTCACATCTACTGGAGCATCAAGAGCATGTATTATGACATCACAGTATATGATGACATCATAATTAGTATGCACTATGTCGTCACAATGTAATATGACGTCATAATGTATCCGCATTATGACATCTCAATATATTATGAGAGCGCAATTTGCAGGTTTCATGACCAATTTCGCTTACCCAATTTGTGTCACATCTACTGCAGCATCATCAGCATGTATTATGACGTCAGAGTATATGATGACATCATAATTAGTATGCAGTATGACGACACAATGTATTATGACGTCATAATGTATCCGCATTATGACATCACAATATATTATGAGAGCGCAATTTGCAGGTTTCATGACCAATTTCGCTTACCCCAGTTTGTGTCACATCTACTGCAGCATCATCAGCATGTATTATGACGTTAGAGTATATGATGACATCATGATTAGTATGCAGTATGACGTCACAATGTATTATGACGTCATAAGGTATCCGCATTATGACATCGCAATATATTATGAGAGCGCAATTTGCAGGTTTCATGACCAATTTCGCTTACCCCAATTTGTGTCACATCTACTGCTGCATCGTCAGCATGTATTATGACGTCAGAGTATATGATGACATCATAATTAGTATGCAGTATGACGTCACAATGTATTATGACGTCAGAATGTACCCGCATTATGACATCAAAATATATTTTGAGAGCGCAACATGCAGGTATTATGAGCAATTTCTCTTGCCCCAATTTGTGTCACATCTACTGGAGCATCATGAGCATGTATTATGACGTCACAGTATATGATGACATCATAATTAGTATGCAATATGATGTCACAATATATTATGACGTCATAATGTATCCGCATTATGACATCACAATATATTATGAGAGCGCAACATGCAGGTATTATGAGCAATTTCTCTTGCCCCAATTTATGTCACATCTACTGGAGCATCATGAGCATGTATTATGACATCACAGTATATGATGACATCATAATTAGTATGCACTATGACGTCACAATGTAATATGACGTCATAATGTATCCGCATTATGATATCTGAATATATTATGAGAGCGCAATTTGCAGGTTTCATGACCAATTTCGCTTACCCAATTTGTGTCACATCTACTGCAGCATCATCAGCATGTATTATGACGTCAGAGTATATGATGACATCATAATTAGTATGCACTATGACGTCACAATGTATTATGACTTCATAATGTATCCGCATTATGACATCACAATATATTATGAGAGCGCAATTTGCAGGTTTCATGACCAATTTCGCTGACCCCAATTTGTGTCACATCTACTGCAGCATCATCAGCATGTATTATGACGTCAGAGTATATGATGACATCATAATTAGTATGCAGTATGATGTCCCAATGTATTATGACGTCATAATGTATCTGCATTATGACATCACAATATATTATGAGAGCGCAACATGCAGGTATTATGAGCAAATTTCTCTTGCCCCAATTTGTGTCACATCTACTGGAGCATCATGAGCATGTATTATGACGTCACAGTATATGATGACATCATAATTAGTATGCAATATGACGTCACAATGTATTATGACGTCATAATGTATCCGCATTATGACATCACAATATATTATGAGAGCGCAATTTGCAGGTTTTATGACCATTTTCGATTACCCCAATTTTTGTCACATCTACTGGAGCATCATGAGCATGTATTATGACGCCACAGTATATGATGACATCATAATTAGTATGCACTATGACGTCACAATGTATTATGACGTCATAATGTATCCGCATTATGACATCACAATATATTATGAGAGCGCAATTTGCAGGTTTCATGACCAATTTCGCTTACCCCAATTTGTGTCACATCTACTGCAGCATCATCAGCATGTATTATGACGTCAGAGTATATGATGACATCATGATTAGTATGCAGTATGACATCACAATGTATTATGACGTCATAATGTACCCGCATTATGACATCACAATATATTATGAGAGCGCAATTTGCAGGTTTCATGACCAATTTCGCTTACCCCAATTTGTGTCACATCTACTGCAGCATCATCAGCATGTATTATGACGTCAGAGTATATGATGACATCATGATTAGTATGCAGTATGACATCACAATGTATTATGACGTCATAATGTATCCGCATTATGACATCACAATATATTATGAGAGCCCAACATGCAGGTATTATGAGCAATTTCTCTTGCCCCAATTTGTGTCACATCTACTGGAGCATCATGAGCATGTATTATGATGTCAGAGTATATGATGACATCATAATTAGTATGCAGTATGACGTCGCAATGTATTATAACGTCATAAGGTATCCGTATTATGACATCGCAATATATTATGAGAGCGCAATTTGCAGGTTTCATGACCAATTTCGCTTACCCCAATTTGTGTCACATCTACTGCAGCATCATCAGCATGTATTATGACGTCAGAGTATATGATGACATCATAATTAGTATGCAGTATGACGTCACAATGTATTATGACGTCATAATGTATCCGCATTATGACATCACAATATATTATGAGAGCGCAACCTGCAGGTATTATGAGCAATTTCTCTTACCCCAATTTGTGTCACATCTACTGGAGCACCATGAGCATGTATTATGACATCACAGTATATGATGATATCATAATTGGTATGTACTATGACGTCACAATGTATTTTGACGTCATAATATATCCGCATTATGACATCACAATATATTATGAGAGCGCAATTTGCAGGTTTCATGACCAATTTCGCTTACCCCAGTTTGTGTCACATCTACTGCAGCATCATCAGCATGTATTATGACGTCAGAGTATATGATGACATCATAATTAGTATGCAGTATGACGTCACAATGTATTATGACTTCATAATGTTTCCGCATTATGACATCACAATATATTATGAGAGCACAACATGCAGGTATTATGAGCAATTTCTCTTACCCCAATTTGTGTCACATCTACTGGAGCATCATGAGCATGTATTATGACGTCACAGTATATGATGACATCCTAATTAGTATGCACTATGACGTCACAATGTATTATGACGTCATAATGTATCCGCATTATGACATCACAATATATTATGAGAGCGCAATTTGCAGGTTTCATGACCAATTTCGCTTACCCCAATTTGTGTCACATCTACTGCAGCATCATCAGCATGTATTATGACGTCAGAGTATATGATGACATCATAATTAGTATGCAGTATGACGTCACAATGTATTATGACGTCATAATGTATCCGCATTATGACATCACAATATATAATGAGAGCGCAACATGCAGGTATTATGAGCAATTTCTCTTACCCCAATTTGTGTCACATCTACTGGAGCATCATGAGCATGTATTATGACGTCACAGTATATGATGACATCATAATTAGTATGCACTACGACGTCACAATATATTATGACGTCATAATGTATCCACATTATGACATCACAATATATTATGAGAGCGCAACATGCAGATATTATGAGCAATTTCTCTTACCCCAATTTGTGTCACATCTACTGGAGCATCATGAGCATGTATTATGACGTCACAGTATATGATGACATCATAATTAGTATGCACTATGATGTCACAATGTATTATGATGTCATAATGTATCCGCATTATGACATCACAATATATTATGAGAGCGCAACATGCAGGTATTATGAGCAATTTCTCTTGCCCCAATTTGTGTCACATCTACTGGAGCATCATGAGCATGTATTATGACGTCACAGTATATGATGACATCAAAATTAGTATGCAGTATGACGTCACAATGTATTATGACGTCATAATGTATCCGCATTGTGACATCAAAATATATTATGAGAGCGCAACATGCAGGAATTATGAGCAATTTCTCTTTCCCCAATTTGTGTCACACCTACTGGAGCATCATGAGCATGTATTATGACGTCACAGTATATGATGACATCATAATTAGTATGCACTATGACGTCACAATGTTTTATGACGTCATAATGTATCCGCATTATGACATCACAATATATTATGAGAGCGCAATTTGCATGTTTCATGACCAATTTCGCCTACGCCAATTTGTGTCACATCTACTGCAGCATCATCAGCATGTATTATGACGTCAGAGTATATGATGACATCATAATTACTTTGCAGTATGCCGTCACAATGTATTATGACGTGATAATGTATCCGCATTATGACATCACAATATATTATGAGAGCGCAACATGCAGGTATTATGAGCAATTTCTCTTGCCCCAATTTGTGTCACATCTACTGGAGCATCATGAGCATGTATTATGACGTCACAGTATATGATGACATCATAATTAGTATGCAGTATGATGTCACAATGTATTATGACATGATAATGTATCCGCATTATGACATCACAATATAATATGAGAGCGCAACTTGCAGGTATTATGACCAATTTCTCTTACCCCAATTTGTGTCACATCTACTGCAGCATCATCAGCATGTATTATGACATTAGAGTATATGATGACATCATAATTAGTATGCAGTATGACGTCACCATGTATTAGGACGTCATAATGTATCCGCATTATGACCTCACAATATATTATGAGAGCCCAACATGCAGGTATTATGAGCAATTTCCCATGCCCCAATTTGTGTCACATCTACTGGAGCATCATGAGCATGTATTATGACGTCACAGTATATGATGACATCATAATTAGTATGCAATATGACGTCACAATGTATTATGACGTCATAATGTATCCGCATTATGACATCACAATATATTATGAGAGAGCAATTTGCAGGTTTCATGACCAATTTCGCTTAACCCAATTTGTGTCACATATACTGCAACATCATCAGCATGTATTATGTCGTCAGAGTATATGATTACATCATAATTAGTATGCAGTATGACGTCACAATGTATTATGACGTCATAATGTATCCGCATTATGACATCACAATATATCATGAGAGCGCAATATGCAGGTATTATGAGCAATTTCTCTTGCCCCAATTTGTGTCACATCTACTGGAGCATCATGAGCATGTATTATGACGTCAGAGCATATGATGACATCATAATTAGTATGCAGTATGACATCACAATGTATTATGACGTCATAATGTATCCGCATTATGACATCACAATATATTATGAGAGCGCAATTTGCAGGTTTCATGACAAATTTCGCTAACCCCAATTTGTGTCACATCTACTGCAGCATCGTCAGCATATATTATGACGTCAGAGTATATGATGACATCATAATTAGTATGCACTATGACGTCACAATGTAATATGACGTCATAATGTATCCACATTATGACATCTCAATATATTATGAGAGCGCAATTTGAAGGTTTCATGACCAATTTCGCTTACCCAATTTGTGTCACATCTACTGCAGCATCATCAGCATGTATTACGACGTCAGAGTATATGATGACATCATAATTAGTATGCACTATGACGTCACAATGTATTATGACGTCATAATGTATCCGCATTATGACATCACAATATATTATGAGAGCGCAATTTGCAGGTTTCATGACCAATTTCGCTTACCACAATTTGTGTCACATCTACTGCAGCATCATCAGCATGTATTATGACGTCAGAGTATATGATGACATAATAATTAGTATGCAGTATGACGTCACAATGTATTATGACATCATAATGTATCCGCATTATGACATCACAGTATATGATGAGAGCGCAACATGCAGGTATTATGAGCAATTTCTCTTGCCCCAATTTGTGTCACATCTACTGGAGCATCATGAGCATATATTATGACGTCACAGTATGTGATGACATCATAATTAGTATGCAATATGACGTCACAATATATTATGACGTCATAATGTATCCGCATTATGACATCACAATATATTATGAGAGCGCAATTTGCAGGTTTTATGACCATTTTCGATTACCCCAATTTGTGTCACATCTACTGGAGCATCATGAGCATGTATTATGACGTCACAGTATATGATGACATCATAATTAGTATGCAGTATGACGTCACAATGTATTATGACGTCATACTGTATCCGCATTATGACATCAAAATATATTATGAGAGCGCAATTTGCAGGTTTCATGACCAATTTCGCTTACCCCAATTTGTGTCACATCTACTGCAGCATCATCAGCATGTATTATGACGTCAGAGTATATGATGACATCATAATTAGTATGCAGTATGACGTCACAATGTATTATGACGTCATATTGTGTCCGCATTATGACATCACAATATATTATGAGAGCGCAACATGCAGGTATTATGAGCAATTTCTCTTTCCCCAATTTGTGTCACATCTACTGGAGCATCATGAGCATGTATTATGACGTCAAAGTATATGATGACCTCATAATTAGTATGCAGAATGACGTCACAATGTATTATGACGTCATAATGTACCCGCATTATGACATCACAATACATTATGAGAGCGCAATTTGCAGGTTTCATGACCAATTTCGCTTACCCCAATTTGTGTCACATCTACTGCAGCATCATCAGCATGTATTATGACATCAGAGTATATGATGACATCATAATAATATGCAGTATGACGTCACCATGTATTATGACGTCATAATGTATCCGCATTATGACATCACAATATATTATGAGAGCCCAACATGCAGGTATTATGAGCAATTTCCCATGCCCCAATTTGTGTCACATCTACTGGAGCATCATGAGCATGTATTATGACGTCACAGTATATGATGACATCATAATTAGTATGCACTATGAGGTCACAATGTTTTATGACGTCATAATGTATCCGCATTATGACATCACAGTATATTATGAGAGCGCAATTTGCATGTTTCATGACCAATTTCGCCTACGCCAATTTGTGTCACATCTACTGCAGCATCATCAGCATGTATTATGACGTCAGAGTATATGATGACATCATAATTACTTTGCAGTATGCCGTCACAATGTATTATGACGTCATAATGTATCCGCATTATGACATCACAATATATTATGAGAGCGCAACATGCAGGTGTTATGAGCAATTTCTCTTGCCCCAATTTGTGTCACATCTACTGGAGCATCATGAGCATGTATTATGACGTCACAGTATATGATGACATCATAATTAGTATGCAGTATGATGTCACAATGTATTATGACGTGATAATGTATCCGCATTATGACATCACAATATATTATGAGAGCGCAACATGCAGGTATTATGAGCAATTTCTCTTGCCCCAATTTGTGTCACATCTACTGGAGCATCATGAGCATGTATTATGACGTCACAGTATATGATGACATCATAATTAGTATGCAGTATGACGTCACAATGTATTATGACGTCATAATGTATCCGCAGTATGACATCAAAATATATTATGAGAGCGCAACATGCAGGAATTATGAGCAATTTCTCTTGCCCCAATTTGTGTCACATCTACTGGAGCATCATGAGCATGTATTATGACGTCACAGTATATGATGACATCATAATTAGTATCCACTATGACATCACAATGTATTATGACGTCATAATGTATCCGCATTATGACATCACAATATATTATGAGAGCGCAATTTGCAGGTTTCATGACCAATTTCGCCTACCCCAATTTGTGTCACATCTACTGCAGCATCATCAGCATGTATTATGACGTCAGAGTATATGATGACATCATAATTAGTATGCAGTATGACGTCACAATGTATTATGACGTCATAATGTATCCGCATTATGACATCACAATATATTATGAGAGCGCAACATGCAGGTATTATGAGCAATTTCTCTTGCCCCAATTTGTGTCACATCTACTGGAGCATCATGAGCATGTATTATGACGTCACAGTATATGATGACATCATAATTAGTATGCAGTATGATGTCACAATGTATTATGACGTCATAATGTATCCGCATTATGACATCACAATATATTATGAGAGCGCAACTTGCAGGTATTATGAGCAATTTCTCTTACCCCAATTTGTGTCACATCTACTGCAGCATCATCAGCATGTATTATGACATCAGAGTATATGATGACATCATAATTAGTATGCAGTATGATGTCACAATGTATTATGACGTCATAATGTATCCGCATTATGACATCACAATATATTATGAGAGCGCAACTTGCAGGTATTATGAGTAATTTCTCTTACCCCAATTTGTGTCACATCTACTGCAGCATCATGAGCATGTATTATGACGTCACAGTATATGATGACATCATAATTAGTATGCAGTATGACGTCACCATGTATTATGACGTCATAATGTATCCGCATTATGACATCACAATATATTATGAGAGCCCAACATGCAGGTATTATGAGCAATTTCCCATGCCCCAATTTGTGTCACATCTACTGGAGCATCATGAGCATGTATTATGACGTCACAGTATATGACGACATCATAATTAGTATGCAATATGACGTCACAATGTATTATGACGTCATAATGTATCCGCATTATGACATCACAATATATTATGAGAGCGCAATTTGCAGGTTTCATGACCAATTTCGCTTAACCCAATTTGTGTCACATCTACTGCAACATCATCAGCATGTATTATGTCGTCAGAGTATATGATTACATTATAATTAGTATGCAGTATGATGTCACAATGTATTATGACGTCATAATGTATCCGCATTATGACATCACAATATATTATGAGAGCGCAACATGCAGGTATTATGAGCAATTTCTCTTGCCCCAATTTGTGTCACATCTACTGGAGCATCATGAGCATGTATTATGACGTCAGAGTATATGATGACATCATAATTAGTATGCAGTATGACATCACAATGTATTATGACGTCATAATGTATCCGAATTATGACATCACAATATATTATGAGAGCGCAATTTGCAGGTTTCATGACAAATTTCGCTAACCCCAATTTGTGTCACATCTACTGCAGCATCGTCAGCATATATTATGACGTCAGAGTATATGACGACATCATAATTAGTATGCAGTATGATGTCACAATGTATTATGACGTCATAATGTATCCGCATTATGACATCACAATATATTAAGAGAGCGCAACATGCAGGTATTATGAGCAATTTCTCTTGCCCCAATTTGTGTCACATCTACTGGAGCATCATGAGCATGTATTATGACGTCAGAGTATATGATGACATCATAATTAGTATGCACTATGACGTCACAATGTAATATGACGTCATAATGTATCCACATTATGACATCTCAATATATTATGAGAGCGCAATTTGAAGGTTTCATGACCAATTTCGCTTACCCAATTTGTGTCACATCTACTGCAGCATCATCAGCAAGTATTATGACGTCAGAGTATATGATGACATCATAATTAGTATGCACTATGACGTCACAATGTATTATGACGTCATAATGTATCCGCATTATGACATCACAATATATTATGAGAGCGCAATTTGCAGGTTTCATGACCAATTTCGCTTACCCCAATTTGTGTCACATCTACTGCAGCATCATCAGCATGTATTATGACGTCAGAGTATATGATGACATAATAATTAGTATGCAGTATGACGTCACAATGTATTATGACGTCATAATGTATCCGTATTATGCCATCACAATATATTATGAGAGCGCAACATGCAGGTATTATGAGCAATTTCTCTTGCCCCAATTTGTGTCACATCTACTGGAGCATCATGAGCATGTATTATGACGTCACAGTATATGATAACATCATAATTAATATGCAATATGACGTCACAATGTATTATGACGTCATAATGTATCCGCATTATGACATCACAATATATTATGAGAGCGCAATTTGCAGGTTTTATGACCATTTTCGATTACCCCAATTTGTGTCACATCTACTGGAGCATCATGAGCATGTATTATGACGTCACAGTATATGATGACATCATAATTAGTATGCAGTATGACGTCACAATGTATTATGACGTCAAACTGTATCCGCATTATGACATCACAATATATTATGAGAGCGCAATTTGCAGGTTTCATGACCAATTTCGCTTACCCCAATTTGTGTCACATCTACTGCAGCAACATCAGCATGTATTATGACGTCAGAGTATATGATGACATCATAATTAGTATGCAGTATGACGTCACAATGTATTATGACGTCATATTGTGTCCGCATTATGACATCACAATATATTATGAGAGCGCAACATGGAGGTATTATGAGCAATTTCTCTTTCCCCAATTTTTTTCACATCTCCTGGAGCATCATGAGCATGTATTATGACGTCAGAGTATATGATGACACCATAATTAGTATGCCGTATGACCTCACAATGTATTATGACGTCATAATGTATCTGCATTATGACATCACAATATATTATGAGAGAGCAACATGCAGGTATTATGACCAATTTCTCTTGCCCCAATTTGTGTCACATCTACTGGAGCATCATGAGCATGTATTATGACGTCAGAGTATGTGATGACATCATAATTAGTATGCAGTATGACGTCACAATGTATTATGACGTCATAATGTACCCGCATTATGACATCACAATACATTATGAGAGCGCATTTTGCAGGTTTCATGACCAATTTCGCTTACCCCAATTTGTGTCACATCTACTGCAGCATCATCAGCATGTATTATGACGTCAGAGTATATGATGACATCATAATTAGTATGCAGTATGACGTCACCATGTATTATGACGTCATAATGTATCCGCATTATGACATCACAATATATTATGAGAGCCCAACATGCAGGTATTATGAGCAATTTCTCTTGCCCCAATTAGTGTCACATCTACTGGAGCATCATGAGCATGTATTATGACGTCACAGTATATGATGACATCATAATTAGTATTCAATATGACGTCACAATGTATTATGACGTCATAATGTATCCGCATTATGACATCACAATATATTATGAGAGCGCAATTTGCAGGTTTCATGACCAATTTCGCTTAACCCAATTTGTGTCACATCTACTGCAACATCATCAGCATGTATTATGTCGTCAGAGTATATGATTACATCATAATTAGTATGCAGTATGACGTCACAATGTATTATGACGTCATAATGTATCCGCATTATGACATCACATTATATTATGAGAGCGCAACATGCAGGTATTATGAGCAATTTCTCTTGCCCCAATTTGTGTCACATCTACCTGAGCATCATGAGCATGTATTATGACGTCAGAGTATATGATGACATCATAATTAGTATGCAGTATGACATCACAATGTATTATGACGTCATAATGTATCCGCATTATGACATCACAATATATTATGAGAGCGCAACTTGCAGGTATTATGAGCAATTTCTCTTACCCCAATTTGTGTCACATCTACTGCAGCATCATCAGCATGTATTATGACATCAGAGTATTTGATGACATCATAATTAGTATGCAGTATGATGTCACAATGTATTATGACGTCATAATGTATCCGCATTATGACATCACAATATATTATGAGAGCGCAACTTGCAGGTATTATGAGTAATTTCTCTTACCCCAATTTGTGTCACATCTACTGCAGCATCATGAGCATGTATTATGACGTCACAGTATATGATGACATCATAATTAGTATGCAGTATGACGTCACCATGTATTATGACGTCATAATGTATCCGCATTATGACATCACAATATATTATGAGAGCCCAACATGCACGTATTATGAGCAATTTCCCATGCCCCAATTTGTGTCACATCTACTGGAGCATCATGAGCATGTATTATGACGTCACAGTATATGACGACATCATAATTAGTATGCAATATGACGTCACAATGTATTATGACGTCATAATGTATCCGCATTATGACATCACAATATATTATGAGAGCGCAATTTGCAGGTTTCATGACCAATTTCGCTTAACCCAATTTGTGTCACATCTACTGCAACATCATCAGCATGTATTATGTCGTCAGAGTATATGATTACATTATAATTAGTATGCAGTATGATGTCACAATGTATTATGACGTCATAATGTATCCGCATTATGACATCACAATATATTATGAGAGCGCAACATGCAGGTATTATGAGCAATTTCTCTTGCCCCAATTTGTGTCACATCTACTGGAGCATCATGAGCATGTATTATGACGTCAGAGTATATGATGACATCATAATTAGTATGCAGTATGACATCACAATGTATTATGACGTCATAATGTATCCGTATTATGACATCACAATATATTATGAGAGCGCAATTTGCAGGTTTCATGACAAATTTCGCTAACCCCAATTTGTGTCACATCTACTGCAGCATCGTCAGCATATATTATGACGTCAGAGTATATGACGACATCATAATTAGTATGCAGTATGATGTCACAATGTATTATGACGTCATAATGTATCCGCATTATGACATCACAATATATTAAGAGAGCGCAACATGCAGGTATTATGAGCAATTTCTCTTGCCCCAATTTGTGTCACATCTACTGGAGCATCATGAGCATGTATTATGACGTCAGAGTATATGATGACATCATAATTAGTATGCACTATGACGTCACAATGTAATATGACGTCATAATGCATCCACATTATGACATCTCAATATACTATGAGAGCGCAATTTGAAGGTTTCATGACCAATTTCGCTTACCCAATTTGTGTCACATCTACTGCAGCATCATCAGCAAGTATTATGACGTCAGGGTATATGATGACATCATAATTAGTATGCACTATGACGTCACAATGTATTATGACGTCATAATGTATCCGCATTATGACATCACAATATATTATGAGAGCGCAACTTGCAGGTATTATGAGTAATTTCTCTTACCCCAATTTGTGTCACATCTACTGCAGCATCATGAGCATGTATTATGACGTCACAGTATATGATGACATCATAATTAGTATGCAGTATGACGTCACCATGTATTATGACGTCATAATGTATCCGCATTATGACATCACAATATATTATGAGAGCCCAACATGCAGGTATTATGAGCAATTTCCCATGCCCCAATTTGTGTCACATCTACTGGAGCATCATGAGCATGTATTATGACGTCACAGTATATGATGACATCATAATTAGCATTCAATATGACGTCACAATGTATTATGACGTCATAATGTATCCGCATTATGACATCACAATATATTATGAGAGCGCAATTTGCAGGTTTCATGACCAATTTCGCTTAACCCAATTTGTGTCACATCTACTGCAACATCATCAGCATGTATTATGTCGTCAGAGTATATGATTACATCATAATTAGTATGCAGTATGACGTCACAATGTATTATGACGTCATAATGTATCCGCATTATGACATCACATTATATTATGAGAGCGCAACATGCAGGTATTATGAGCAATTTCTCTTGCCCCAATTTGTGTCACATCTACCTGAGCATCATGAGCATGTATTATGACGTCAGAGTATATGATGACATCATAATTAGTATGTAGTATGACATCACAATGTATTATGACGTCAAAATGTATCCGCATTATGACATCACAATATATTATGAGAGCGCAACTTGCAGGTATTATGAGCAATTTCTCTTACCCCAATTTGTGTCACATCTACTGCAGCATCATCAGCATGTATTATGACATCAGAGTATATGATGACATCATAATTAGTATGCAGTATGATGTCACAATGTATTATGACGTCATAATGTATCCGCATTATGACATCACAATATATTATGAGAGCGCAACTTGCAGGTATTATGAGTAATTTCTCTTACCCCAATTTGTGTCACATCTACTGGAGCATCATGAGCATGTATTATGACGTCACAGTATATGATGACATCATAATTAGTATGCAGTATGACGTCACCATGTATTATGACGTCATAAGGTATCCGCATTATGACATCAAAATATATTATGAGAGCGCAATTTGCAGGTTTCATGACCAATTTCGCTTACCCCAATTTGTGTCACATCTACTGCAGCATCATCAGCATGTATTATGACGTCAGAGTATATGATGACATCATAATTAGTATGCAGTATGACATCACAATGTATTATGACGTCATATTGTGTCCGCATTATGACATCACAATATATTATGAGAGCGCAACATGCAGGTATTATGAGCAATTTCTCTTTCCCCAATTTGTGTCACATCTACTGGAGCATCATGAGCATGTATTATGACGTCAAAGTATATGATGACCTCATAATTAGTATGCAGAATGACGTCACAATGTATTATGACGTCATAATGTACCCGCATTATGACATCACAATACATTATGAGAGCGCAATTTGCAGGTTTCATGACCAATTTCGCTTACCCCAATTTGTGTCACATCTACTGCAGCATCATCAGCATGTATTATGACATCAGAGTATATGATGACATCATAATAATATGCAGTATGACGTCACCATGTATTATGACGTCATAATGTATCCGCATTATGACATCACAATATATTATGAGAGCCCAACATGCAGGTATTATGAGCAATTTCCCATGCCCCAATTTGTGTCACATCTACTGGAGCATCATGAGCATGTATTATGACGTCACAGTATATGATGACATCATAATTAGTATGCACTATGAGGTCACAATGTTTTATGACGTCATAATGTATCCACATTATGACATCACAATATATTATGAGAGCGCAATTTGCAGGTTTTATGACCATTTTCGATTACCCCAATTTGTGTCACATCTACTGGAGCATCATGAGCATGTATTATGACGTCACAGTATATGATGACATCATAATTAGTATGCACTATGATGTCACAATGTATTATGACGTCAAACTGTATCCGCATTATGACATCACAATATATTATGAGAGCGCAATTTGCAGGTTTCATGACCAATTTCGCTTACCCCAATTTGTGTCACATCTACTGCAGCAACATCAGCATGTATTATGACGTCAGAGTATATGATGACATCATAATTAGTATGCAGTATGACGTCACAATGTATTATGACGTCATATTGTGTCCGCATTATGACATCACAATATATTATGAGAGCGCAACATGGAGGTATTATGAGCAATTTCTCTTTCCCCAATTTTTGTCACATCTCCTGGAGCATCATGAGCATGTATTATGACGTCAGAGTATATGATGACACCATAATTAGTATGCCGTATGACCTCACAATGTATTATGACGTCATAATGTATCTGCATTATGACATCACAATATATTATGAGAGCGCAACATGCAGGTATTATGACCAATTTCTCTTGCCCCAATTTGTGTCACATCTACTGGAGCATCATGAGCATGTATTATGACGTCAGAGTATGTGATGACATCATAATTAGTATGCAGTATGACGTCACAATGTATTATGACGTCATAATGTACCCGCATTATGACATCACAATACATTATGAGAGCGCATTTTGCAGGTTTCATGACCAATTTCGCTTACCCCAATTTGTGTCACATCTACTGCAGCATCATCAGCATGTATTATGACGTCAGAGTATATGATGACATCATAATTAGTATGCAGTATGACGTCACCATGTATTATGACGTCATAATGTATCCGCATTATGACATCACAATATATTATGAGAGCCCAACATGCAGGTATTATGAGCAATTTCCCATGCCCCAATTTGTGTCACATCTACTGGAGCATCATGAGCATGTATTATGACGTCACAGTATATGATGACATCATAATTAGTATTCAATATGACGTCACAATGTATTATGACGTCATAATGTATCCGCATTATGACATCACAATATATTATGAGAGCGCAATTTGCAGGTTTCATGACCAATTTCGCTTAACCCAATTTGTGTCACATCTACTGCAACAACATCAGCATGTATTATGTCGTCAGAGTATATGATTACATCATAATTAGTATGCAGTATGACGTCACAATGTATTATGACGTCATAATGTATCCGCATTATGACATCACATTATATTATGAGAGCGCAACATGCAGGTATTATGAGCAATTTCTCTTGCTCCAATTTGTGTCACATCTACCTGAGCATCATGAGCATGTATTATGACGTCAGAGTATATGATGACATCATAATTAGTATGCAGTATGACATCACAATGTATTATGACGTCATAATGTATCCGCATTATGACATCACAATATATTATGAGAGCGCAACTTGCAGGTATTATGAGCAATTTCTCTTACCCCAATTTGTGTCACATCTACTGCAGCATCATCAGCATGTATTATGACATCAGAGTATTTGATGACATCATAATTAGTATGCAGTATGATGTCACAATGTATTATGACGTCATAATGTATCCGCATTATGACATCACAATATATTATGAGAGCGCAACTTGCAGGTATTATGAGTAATTTCTCTTACCCCAATTTGTGTCACATCTACTGCAGCATCATGAGCATGTATTATGACGTCACAGTATATGATGACATCATAATTAGTATGCAGTATGACGTCACCATGTATTATGACGTCATAATGTATCCGCATTATGACATCACAATATATTATGAGAGCCCAACATGCAGGTATTATGAGCAATTTCCCATGCCCCAATTTGTGTCACATCTACTGGAGCATCATGAGCATGTATTATGACGTCACAGTATATGACGACATCATAATTAGTATGCAATATGACGTCACAATGTATTATGACGTCATAATGTATCCGCATTATGACATCACAATATATTATGAGAGCGCAATTTGCAGGTTTCATGACCAATTTCGCTTAACCCAATTTGTGTCACATCTACTGCAACATCATCAGCATGTATTATGTCGTCAGAGTATATGATTACATTATAATTAGTATGCAGTATGATGTCACAATGTATTATGACGTCATAATGTATCCGCATTATGACATCACAATATATTATGAGAGCGCAACATCCAGGTATTATGAGCAATTTCTCTTGCCCCAATTTGTGTCACATCTACTGGAGCATCATGAGCATGTATTATGACGTCAGAGTATATGATGACATCATAATTAGTATGCAGTATGACATCACAATGTATTATGACGTCATAATGTATCCGCATTATGACATCACAATATATTATGAGAGCGCAATTTGCAGGTTTCATGACAAATTTCGCTAACCCCAATTTGTGTCACATCTACTGCAGCATCGTCAGCATATATTATGACGTCAGAGTATATGACGACATCATAATTAGTATGCAGTATGATGTCACAATGTATTATGACGTCATAATGTATCCGCATTATGACATCACAATATATTAAGAGAGCGCAACATGCAGGTATTATGAGCAATTTCTCTTGCCCCAATTTGTGTCACATCTACTGGAGCATCATGAGCATGTATTATGACGTCAGAGTATATGATGACATCATAATTAGTATGCACTATGACGTCACAATGTAATATGACGTCATAATGTATCCACATTATGACATCTCAATATATTATGAGAGCGCAATTTGAAGGTTTCATGACCAATTTCGCTTACCCAATTTGTGTCACATCTACTGCAGCATCATCAGCAAGTATTATGACGTCAGGGTATATGATGACATCATAATTAGTATGCACTATGACGTCACAATGTATTATGACGTCATAATGTATCCGCATTATGACATCACAATATATTATGAGAGCGCAATTTGCAGGTTTCATGACCAATTTCGCTTACCCCAATTTGTGTCACATCTACTGCAGCATCATCAGCATGTATTATGACGTCAGAGTATATGATGACATCATAATTAGTATGCAGTATGACGTCACAATGTATTATGACGTCATAATGTATCCGCATTATGACATCACAATATATTATGAGAGCGCAACTTGCAGGTATTATGAGCAATTTCTCTTACCCCAATTTGTGTCACATCTACTGCAGCATCATCAGCATGTATTATGACATCAGAGTATATGATGACATCATAATTAGTATGCAGTATGATGTCACAATGTATTATGACGTCATAATGTATCCGCATTATGACATCACAATATATTATGAGAGCGCAACTTGCAGGTATTATGAGTAATTTCTCTTACCCCAATTTGTGTCACATCTACTGCAGCATCATGAGCATGTATTATGACGTCACAGTATATGATGACATCATAATTAGTATGCAGTATGACGTCACCATGTATTATGACGTCATAATGTATCCGCATTATGACATCACAATATATTATGAGAGCCCAACATGCAGGTATTATGAGCAATTTCCCATGCCCCAATTTGTGTCACATCTACTGGAGCATCATGAGCATGTATTATGATGTCACAGTATATGATGACATCATAATTAGTATTCAATATGACGTCACAATGTATTATGACGTCATAATGTATCCGCATTATGACATCACAATATATTATGAGAGCGCAATTTGCAGGATTCATGACCAATTTCGCTTAACCCAATTTGTGTCACATCTACTGCAACATCATCAGCATGTATTATGTCGTCAGAGTATATGATTACATCATAATTAGTATGCAGTATGACGTCACAATGTATTATGACGTCATAATGTATCCGCATTATGACATCACATTATATTATGAGAGCGCAACATGCAGGTATTATGAGCAATTTCTCTTGCCCCAATTTGTGTCACATCTACCTGAGCATCATGAGCATGTATTATGACGTCAGAGTATATGATGACATCATAATTAGTATGTAGTATGACATCACAATGTATTATGACGTCAAAATGTATCCGCATTATGACATCACAATATATTATGAGAGCGCAACTTGCAGGTATTATGAGCAATTTCTCTTACCCCAATTTGTGTCACATCTACTGCAGCATCATCAGCATGTATTATGACATCAGAGTATATGATGACATCATAATTAGTATGCAGTATGATGTCACAATGTATTATGACGTCATAATGTATCCGCATTATGACATCACAATATATTATGAGAGCGCAACTTGCAGGTATTATGAGTAATTTCTCTTACCCCAATTTGTGTCACATCTACTGCAGCATCATGAGCATGTATTATTACGTCACAGTATATGATGACATCATAATTAGTATGCAGTATGACGTCACCATGTATTATGACGTCATAAGGTATCCGCATTATGACATCAAAATATATTATGAGAGCCCAACATGCAGGTATTATGAGCAATTTCCCATGCCCCAATTTGTGTCACACCTACTGGAGCATCATGAGCATGTATTATGACGTCACAGTATATGACGACATCATAATTAGTATGCAATATGACGTCACATTGTATTATGACGTCATAATGTATCCGCATTATGACATCACAATATATTATGAGAGCGCAACATGCAGGTATTATGAGCAATTTCTCTTGCCCCAATTTGTGTCACATCTACCTGAGCATCATGAGCATGTATTATGACGTCAGAGTATATGATGACATCATAATTAGTATGCAGTATGACGTCACAATGTATTATGACGTCATAATGTATCCGCATTATGACATCACAATATATTATGAGAGCGCAATTTGCAGGTTTCATGACCAATTTCGCTTACCCCAATTTGTGTCACATCTACTGCAGCATCATCAGCATGTATTATGACGTCAGAGTATATGATTACATCATAATTAGTATGCAGTATGACGTCACAATGTATTATGACGTCATAATGTATCCGCATTATGACATCACAATATATTATGAGAGCGCAACTTGCAGGTATTATGAGCAATTTCTCTTACCCCAATTTGTGTCACATCTACTGCAGCATCATCAGCATGTATTATGACAACAGAGTATATGATGACATCATAATTAGTATGCAGTATGATGTCACAATGTATTATGACGTCATAATGTATCCGCATTATGACATCACAATATATTATGAGAGCGCAACTTGCAGGTATTATGAGTAATTTCTCTGACCCCAATTTGTGTCACACCTACTGCAGCATCATGAGCATGTATTATGACGTCACAGTATATGATGACATCATAATTAGTATGCACTATGACGTCACAATGTAATATGACGTCATAATGTATCCACATTATGACATCTCAATATATTATGAGAGCGCAATTTGAAGGTTTCATGACCAATTTCGCTTACCCAATTTGTGTCACATCTACTGCAGCATCATCAGCAAGTATTATGACGTCAGAGTATATGATGACATCATAATTAGTATGCACTATGACGTCACAATGTATTATGACGTCATAATGTATCCGCATTATGACATCACAATATATTATGAGAGCGCAATTTGCAGGTTTCATGACCAATTTCGCTTACCCCAATTTGTGTCACATCTACTGCAGCATCATCAGCATGTATTATGACGTCAGAGTATATGATTACATCATAATTAGTATGCAGTATGACGTCACAATGTATTATGACGTCATAATGTATCCGCATTATGACATCACAATATATTATGAGAGCGCAACTTGCAGGTATTATGAGCAATTTCTCTTACCCCAATTTGTGTCACATCTACTGCAGCATCATCAGCATGTATTATGACATCAGAGTATATGATGACATCATAATTAGTATGCAGTATGATGTCACAATGTATTATGACGTCATAATGTATCCGCATTATGACATCACAATATATTATGAGAGCGCAACTTGCAGGTATTATGAGTAATTTCTCTTACCCCAATTTGTGTCACATCTACTGCAGCATCATGAGCATGTATTATGACGTCACAGTATATGATGACATCATAATTAGTATGCAGTATAACGTCACCATGTATTATGACGTCATAATGTATCCCCATTATGACATCACAATATATTATGAGAGCGCAACATGCAGGTATTATGAGCAATTTCCCATGCCCCAATTTGTGTCACATCTACTGGAGCATCATGAGCATGTATTATGACGTCACAGTATATGATGACATCATAATTAGTATTCAATATGACGTCACAATGTATTATGACGTCATAATGTATCCGCATTATGACATCACAATATATTATGAGAGCGCAATTTGCAGGTTTCATGACCAATTTCGCTTAACCCAATTTGTGTCACATCTACTGCAACATCATCAGCATGTATTATGTCATCAGAGTATATGATTACATCATAAATAGTATGCAGTATGACGTCACAATGTATTTTGACGTCATAATGTATCCGCATTATGACATCACATTATATTATGAGAGCGCAACATGCAGGTATTATAAGCAATTTCTCTTGCCCCAATTTGTGTCACATCTACCTGAGCATCATGAGCATGTATTATGACGTCAGAGTATATGATGACATCATAATTAGTATGCAGTATGACATCACAATGTATTATGACGTCATAATGTATCCGCATTATGACATCACAATATATTATGAGAGCGCAACTTGCAGGTATTATGAGCAATTTCTCTTACCCCAATTGGTGTCACATCTACTGCAGCAACATCAGCATGTATTATGACATCAGAGTATATGATGACATCATAATTAGTATGCAGTATGATGTCACAATGTATTATGACCTCATAATGTATCCGCATTATGACATCACAATATATTATGAGAGCGCAACTTGCAGGTATTATGAGTAATTTCTCTTACCCCAATTTGTGTCACATCTACTGCAGCATCATGAGCATGTGTTATGACGTCACAGTATATGATGACATCAAAATTAGTATGCAGTATGACGTCACCATGTATTATGACGTCATAATGTATCCGCATTATGACATCACAATATATTATGAGAGCGCAACATGCAGGTATTATGAGCAATTTCCCATGCCCCAATTTGTGTCACATCTACTGGAGCATCATGAGCATGTATTATGACGTCAGAGTATATGATGACATCATAATTAGTATGCAGTATGACATCACAATGTACTATGACGTCATAATATATCCGCATTATGACATCACAATATATTATGAGAGCGCAATTTGCAGGTTTCATGACAAATTTCGCTAACCCCAATTTGTGTCACATCTACTGCAGCATCGTCAGCATATATTATGACGTCAGAGTATATGATGACATCAAAATTAGTATGCAGTATGACGTCACAATGTATTATGACGTGATAATGTATCCGCATTATGACATCACAATATATTATGAGAGCGCAACATGCAGGTATTTTGACCAATTTCTCTTGCCCCAATTTGTGTCACATCTTCTGGAGCATCATGAGCATGTATTATGACGTCAGAGTATGTGATGACATCATAATTAGTATGCAGTATGACGTCACAATGTATTATGACGTCATAATGTACCCGCATTATGACATCCCAATACATTATGAGTGCGCAATTTGCAGGTTTCATGACCAATTTCGCTTACCCCAATTTGTGTCACATCTACTGCAGCATCATCAGCATGTATTATGACATCAGATTATATGATGACATCATAATTAGTATGCAGTATGACGTCACCATGTATTATGACGTCATAATGTATCCGCATTATGACATCACAATATATTATGAGAGCGCAACATGCAGGTATTATGAGCAATTTCCCATGCCCCAATTTGTGTCACATCTACTGGAGCATCATGAGCATGTATTATGACGTCACAGTATATGATGACATCATAATTAGTATGCAATATGACGTCACAATGTATTATGACGTCATAATGTATCCGCATTATGACATCACAATATATTATGAGAGCGCAATTTGAAGGTTTCATGACCAATTTCGCTTAACCCAATTTGTGTCACATCTACTGCAACATCATCAGCATGTATTATGTCGTCAGAGTATATGATTACATCATAATTAGTATGCAGTATGACGTCACAATGTATTATGACGTCATAATGTATCCGCATTATGACATCACAATATATTATGAGAGCGCAACATGCAGGTATTATGAGCAATTTCTCTTGCCCCTATTTGTGTCACATCTACTGGAGCATCATGAGCATGTATTATGACGTCAGAGTATATGATGACATCATAATTAGTATGCAGTATGACATCACAATGTATTATGACGTCATAATGTATCCGCATTATGACATCGCAATATATTATGAGAGCGCAATTTGCAGGTTTCATGACAAATTTCGCTAACCCCAATTTGTGTCACATCTACTGCAACATCATCAGCATGTATTATGTCGTCAGAGTATATGATTACATCATAATTAGTATGCAGTATGACATCACAATGTATTATGACGTCATATTGTGTCCGCATTATGACATCACAATATATTATGAGAGCGCAACATGCAGGTACTATGAGCAATTTCTCTTTCCCCAATTTGGGTCACATCTACTGGAGCATCATGAGCATGTATTATGACGTCAGAGTATATGATGACACCATAATTAGTATGCAGTATGACGTCACAATGTATTATGACGTCATAATGTATCCGCATTATGACATCACAATATATTATGAGGGCGCAATTTGCAGGTTTCATGACCAATTTCGCTTACCCCAATTTGTGTCACATCTACTGCAGCATCATCAGCATGTATTATGACGTCAGAGAATATGATGACATCAAAATTAGTATGCAGTATGACGTCACAATGCATTATGACGTCATAATGTTTCCGGATTATGACATCACAATATATTATGAGAGCGCAACATGCAGGTATTATGAGCAATTTCTCTTACCCCAATTTGTGTCACATCTACTGGAGCATCATGAGCATGTATTATGACGTCACAGTATATGATGACATCATAATTAGTATGCACTATGACGTCACAATGTATTATGACGTCATAATGTATCCGCATTATGACATCACAATATATTATGAGAGCGCAACATGCAGGTATTATGAGCAATTTCTCTTACCCCAATTTGTGTCACATCTACTGGAGCATCATGAGCATTTATTATGACATCACAGTATATGATGACATCATAATTAGTATGCACTATGATGTCACAATGTATTATGACGTCATAATGTATCCGCATTATGACATCACAATATATTATGAGAGCGCAACATGCAGGTATTATGAGCAATTTCTCTTGCCCCAATTTGTGTCACATCTACTGGAGCATCATGAGCATGTATTATGACGTCACAGTATATGATGACATCATAATTAGTATGCAGTATGACGTCACAATGTATTATGACGTCATAATGTATCCGCATTATGACATCAAAATATATTCTGAGAGCGCAACATGCAGGTTTTATGACCAATTTCGCTTACCCCAATTTGTGTCATATCTACTGCAGCATCGTCAGCATATATTATGACGTCAGGGTATATGATGACATCATAATTAGTATGCAGTATGACGTCACTATGTATTATGACGTCATAATGTATCCGCATTATGACATCACAATATATTATGAGAGCGCAACATGCAGGTATTATGAGCAATTTCTCTTGCCCCAATTTGTGTCACATCTACTGGAGCATCATGAGCATGTATTATGACGTCACAGTATATGATGACATCATAATTAGTATGCACTATGATGTCACTATGTAATATGACGTCATAATGTATCCACATTATGACATCTCAATATATTATGAGAGCGCAATTTGAAGGTTTCATGACCAATTTCGCTAACCCAATTTGTGTCACATCTACTGCAGCATCATCAGCATGTATTATGATGTCAGAGTATATGATGACATCATAATTAGTATGCACTATGACGTCACAATGTATTATGACGTCATAATGTATCCGCATTATGACATCACAATATATTATGAGAGCGCAATTTGCAGGTTTCATGACCAATTTCGCTTACCCCAATTTGTGTCACATCTACTGCAGCATCATCAGCATGTATTATGACGTCAGAGTATATGATGACATAATAATTAGTATGCAGTATGACGTCACAATGTATTATGACGTCATAATGTATCCGCATTATGACATCACAATATATTATGAGAGCGCAACATGCAGGTATTATGAGCAATTTCTCTTGCCCCAATTTGTGTCACATCTACTGGAGCATCATGAGCATGTATTATGACGTCACAGTATATGATGACATCATAATTAGTATGCAGTATGACGTCACAATGTATTATGACGTCATAATGTATCTGCATTATGACATCACAATATATTATGAGAGCGCAACATGCAGGTATTATGACCAATTTCGCTTACCCCAATTTGTGTCACATCTACTGGAGCATCATGAGCATGTATTATGATGTCACAGTATATGATGACATCATAATTAGTATGCAGTATGATGTCACAATGTATTATGACGTCATAATGTATCCGCATTATGACATCACAATATATTATGAGAGCGCAACATGCAGGTATTATGAGCAATTTCTCTTGCCCCAATTTGTGTCACATCTACTGGAGCATCATGAGCATGTATTATGACGTCACAGTATATGATGACATCATAATTAGTATGCAGTATGACGTCACAATGTATTATGACGTCATAATGTATCCGCATTATGACATCACAATATATTATGAGAGCGCAACATGCAGGTATTATGAGCAATTTCTCTTACCCCAATTTGTGTCACATCTACTGGAGCATCATGAGCATGTATTATGACGTCACAGTATATGATGACATCATAATTAGTATGCACTATGATGTCACAATGTATTATGATGTCATAATGTATCCGCATTATGACATCACAATATATTATGAGAGCGCAACATGCAGGTATTATGAGCAATTTCTCTTGCCCCAATTTGTGTCACATCTACTGGAGCATCATGAGCATGTATTATGACGTCACAGTATATGATGACATCATAATTAGTATGCAGTATGACGTCACAATGTATTATGACGTCATAATGTATCCGCATTATGACATCAAAATATATTATGAGAGCGCAACATGCAGGAATTATGAGCAATTTCTCTTGCCCCAATTTGTGTCACATCTACTGGAGCATCATGAGCATGTATTATGACGTCACAGTATATGATGACATCATAATTAGTATGCACTATGACGTCACAATGTATTATGACGTCATAATGTATTCGCATTATGACATCACAATATATTATGAGAGCGCAATTTGCAGGTTTCATGACCAATTTCGCCTACCCCAATTTGTGTCACATCTACTGCACCATCATCAGCATGTATTATGACGTCAGAGTATATGATGACATCATAATTAGTATGCAGTATGACGTCACAATGTATTATGACGTCATAATGTATCCGCATTATGACATCACAATATATTATGAGAGCGCAACATGCAGGTATTATGAGCAATTTCTCCTGCCCCAATTTGTGTCACATCTACTGGAGCATCATGAGCATGTATTATGACGTCACAGTATATGATGACATCATAATTAGTATGCAGTATGATGTCACAATGTATTATGACGTCATAATGTATCCGCATTATGACATCACAATATATTATGAGAGCCCAACTTGCAGGTATTATGAGCAATTTCGCTTACTCCAATTTGTGTCACATCCACTGGAGCATCATGAGCATGTATTATGACGTCAGAGTATGTGATGACATCATGATTAGTATGCAGTATGACGTCACAATGTATTATGACGTCATAATGTACCCGCATTATGACATCCCAATACATTATGAGTGCGCAATTTGCAGGTTTCATGACCAATTTCGCTTACCCCAATTTGTGTCACATCTACTGCAGCATCATCAGCATGTATTATGACATCAGATTATATGATGACATCATAATTAGTATGCAGTAAGACGTCACCATGTATTATGACGTCATAATGTATCCGCATTATGACATCACAATATATTATGAGAGCCCAACATGCAGGTATTATGAGCAATTTCCCATGCCCCAATTTGTGTCACATCTACTGGAGCATCATGAGCATGTATTATGACGTCACAGTATATGATGACATCATAATTAGTATGCACTATGACGTCACAATGTATTCTGACGTCATAATGTATCCGCATTATGACATCACAATATATTATGAGAGCGCAATTTGAAGGTTTCATGACCAATTTCGCTTAACCCAATTTCTGTCACATCTACTGCAACATCATCAGCATGTATTATGTCGTCAGAGTATATGATTACATCATAATTAGTATGCAGTATGACGTCACAATGTATTATGACGTCATAATGTATCCGCATTATGACATCACAATATATTATGAGAGCGCAACATGCAGGTATTATGAGCAATTTCTCTTGCCCCAATTTGTGTCACATCTACTGGAGCATCATGAGCATGTATTATGACGTCAGAGTATATGATGACATCATAATTAGTATGCAGTATGACATCACAATGTATTATGACGTCATAATGTATCCGCATTATGACATCGCAATATATTATGAGAGCGCAATTTGCAGGTTTCATGACAAATTTCGCTAACCCCAATTTGTGTCACATCTACTGCAACATCATCAGCATGTATTATGTCGTCAGAGTATATGATTACATCATAATTAGTATGCAGTATGACATCACAATGTATTATGACGTCATATTGTGTCCGCATTATGACATCACAATATATTATGAGAGCGCAACATGCAGGTATTATGAGCAATTTCTCTTTCCCCAATTTGGGTCACATCTACTGGAGCATCATGAGCATGTATTATGACGTCAGAGTATATGATGACACCATAAGTAGTATGTAGTATGACGTCACAATGTATTATGACGTCATAATGTATCCGCATTATGACATCACAATATATTATGAGGGCGCAATTTGCAGGTTTCATGACCAATTTCGCTTACCCCAATTTGTGTCACATCTACTGCAGCATCATCAGCATGTATTATGACGTCAGAGAATATGATGACATCAAAATTAGTATGCAGTATGACGTCACAATGCATTATGACGTCATAATGTATCCGGATTATGACATCACAATATATTATGAGAGCGCAACATGCAGGTATTATGAGCAATTTCTCTTACCCCAATTTGTGTCACATCTACTGGAGCATCATGAGCATGTATTATGACATCACAGTATATGATGACATCATAATTAGTATGCACTATGACGTCACAATGTATTATGACGTCATAATGTATCCGCAATATGACATCACAATATATTATGAGAGCGCAACATGCAGGTATTATGAGCAATTTCTCTTACCCCAATTTGTGTCACATCTACTGGAGCATCATGAGCATGTATTATGACATCACAGTATATGATGACATCATAATTAGTATGCACTATGATGTCACAATGTATTATGACGTCATAATGTATCCGCATTATGACATCACAATATATTATGAGAGCGCAACATGCAGGTATTATGAGCAATTTCTCTTGCCCCAATTTGTGTCACAACTACTGGAGCATCATGAGCATGTATTATGACGTCACAGTATATGATGACATCATAATTAGTATGCAGTATGACGTCACAATGTATTATGACGTCATAATGTATCCGCATTATGACATCAAAATATATTCTGAGAGCGCAACATGCAGGTTTTATGACCATTTTCGATTACCCCAATTTGTGTCATATCTACTGGAGCATCATGAGCTTGTATTATGACGTCACAGTATATGATGACATCAAAATTAGTATGCATTATGACGTCACAATGTATTATGACGTCATAATGTATCTGCATTATGACATCACAATATATTATGAGAGCGCAACATGCAGGTATTATGACCAATTTCGCTTACCCCAATTTGTGTCACATCTACTGGAGCATCATGAGCATGTATTATGATGTCACAGTATATGATGACATCATAATTAGTATGCAGTATGATGTCACAATGTATTATGACGTCATAATGTATCCGCATTATGACATCACAATATATTATGAGAGCGCAACATGCAGGTATTATGAGCAATTTCTCTTGCCCCAATTTGTGTCACATCTACTGGAGCATCATGAGCATGTATTATGACGTCACAGTATATGATGACATCATAATTAGTATGCAGTATGACGTCACAATGTATTATGACGTCATAATGTATCCGCATTATGACATCACAATATATTATGAGAGCGCAACATGCAGGTATTATGAGCAATTTCTCTTACCCCAATTTGTGTCACATCTACTGGAGCATCATGAGCATGTATTATGACGTCACAGTATATGATGACATCATAATTAGTATGCACTATGATGTCACAATGTATTATGACGTCATAATGTATCCGCATTATGACATCACAATATATTATGAGAGCGCAACATGCAGGTATTATGAGCAATTTCTCTTGCCCCAATTTGTGTCACATCTACTGGAGCATCATGAGCATGTATTATGACGTCACAGTATATGATGACATCATAATTAGTATGCAGTATGACGTCACAATGTATTATGACGTCATAATGTATCCGCATTATGACATCAAAATATATTCTGAGAGCGCAACATGCAGGTTTTTTGACCATTTTCGATTACACCAATTTGTGTCATATCTACTGGAGCATCATGAGGATGTATTATGACGTCACAGTATATGATGACATCAAAATTAGTATGCATTATGCCGTCACAATGTATTATGACGTCATAATGTATCTGCATTATGACATCACAATATATTATGAGAGCGCAACATGCAGGTATTATGACCAATTTCGCTTACCCCAATTTGTGTCACATCTACTGGAGCATCATGAGCATGTATTATGATGTCACAGTATATGATGACATCATAATTAGTATGCAGTATGATGTCACAATGTATTATGACGTCATAATGTATCCGCATTATGACATCACAATATATTATGAGAGCGCAACATGCAGGTATTATGAGCAATTTCTCTTGCCCCAATTTGTGTCACATCTACTGGAGCATCATGAGCATGTATTATGACGTCACAGTATATGATGACATCATAATTAGTATGAAGTATGACGTCACAATGTATTATGACGTCATAATGTATCCGCATTATGACATCACAATATATTATGAGAGCGCAACATGCAGGTATTATGAGCAATTTCTCTTGCCCCAATTTGTGTCACATCTACTGGAGCATCATGAGCATGTATTATGACGTCACAGTATATGATGACATCATAATTAGTATGCAGTATGACGTCACAATGTATTATGACGTCATAATGTATCCGCATTATGACATCACAATATATTATGAGAGCGCAACATGCAGGTATTATGAGCAATTTCTCCTGTCCCAATTTGTGTCACATCTACTGGAGCATCATGAGCATGTATTATGACGTCACAGTATATGATGTCATCATAATTAGTATGCAGTGTGATGTCACAATGTATTATGACGTCATAATGTATCCGCATTATGACATCACAATATATTATGAGAGCGCAACTTGCAGGTATTATGAGCAATTTCGCTTACCCCAATTTGTGTCACATCTACTGGAGCATCATGAGCATGTATTATGACGTCAGAGTATGTGATGACATCATAATTAGTATGCAGTATGACGTCACAATGTATTATGACGTCATAATGTACCCGCATTATGACATCCCAATACATTATGAGTGCGCAATTTGCAGGTTTCATGACCAATTTCGCTTACCCCAATTTGTGTCACATCTACTGCAGCATCATCAGCATGTACTATGACATCAGATTATATGATGACATCATAATTAGTATGCAGTAAGACGTCACCATGTATTATTACGTCATAATGTATCCGCATTATGACATCACAATATATTATGAGAGCCCAACATGCAGGTATTATGAGCAATTTCCCATGCCCCAATTTGTGTCACATCTACTGGAGCATCATGAGCATGTATTATGACGTCACAGTATATGATGACATCATAATTAGTATGCAGTATGACATCACAATGTATTATGACGTCATAATGTATCCGCATTATGACATCGCAATATATTATGAGAGTGCAATTTGCAGGTTTCATGACAAATTTCGCTAACCCCAATTTGTGTCACATCTACTGCAACATCATCAGCATGTATTATGTCGTCAGAGTATATGATTACATCATAATTAGTATGCAGTATGACATCACAATGTATTATGACGTCATATTGTGTCCGCATTATGACATCACAATATATTATGAGAGCGCAACATGCAGGTATTATGAGCAATTTCTCTTTCCCCAATTTGGGTCACATCTACTGGAGCATCATGAGCATGTATTATGACGTCAGAGTATATGATGACACCATAATTAGTATGCAGTATGACGTCACAATGTATTATGACGTCATAATGTATCCGCATTATGACATCACAATATATTATGAGAGCGCAACATGCAGGTATTATGAGCAATTTCTCTTGCCCCAATTTGTGTCACATCTACTGGAGCATCATGAGCATGTATTATGACGTCACAGTATATGATGACATCATAATTAGTATGCACTATGATGTCACAATGTAATATGACGTCATAATGTATCCACATTATGACATCTCAATATATTATGAGAGCGCAATTTGAAGGTTTCATGACCAATTTCGCTTACCCAATTTATGTCACATCTACTGCAGCATCATTAGCATGTATTATGATGTCAGAGTATATGATGACATCATAATTAGTATGCACTATGACGTCACAATGTATTATGACATCATAATGTATCCGCATTATGACATCACAATATATTATGAGAGCGCAATTTGCAGGTTTCATGACCAATTTCGCTTACCCCAATTTGTGTCACATCTACTGCAGCATCATCAGCATGTATTATGACGTCAGAGTATATGATTACATAATAATTAGTATGCAGTATGACGTCACAATGTATTATGACGTCATAATGTATCCGCATTATGACATCACAATATATTATGAGAGCGCAACATGCAGGTATTATGAGCAATTTCTCTTGCCCCAATTTGTGTCACATCTACTGGAGCATCATGAGCATGTATTATGACCTCACAGTATATGATGACATCATAATTAGTATGCAGTATGACGTCACAATGTATTATGACGTCATAATGAATCTGCATTATGACATCACAATATATTATGAGAGCGCAACATGCAGGTATTATGACCAATTTCGCTTACCCCAATTTGTGTCACATATACTGGAGCATCATGAGCATGTATTATGATGTCACAGTATATGATGACATCATAATTAGTATGCAGTATGATGTCACAATGTATTATGACGTCATAATGTATCCGCATTATGACATCACAATATATTATGAGAGCGCAACATGCAGGTATTATGAGCAATTTCTCTTGCCCCAATTTGTGTCACATCTACTGGAGCATCATGAGCATGTATTATGACCTCACAGTATATGATGACATCATAATTAGTATGCAGTATGACGTCACAATGTATTATGACGTCATAATGTATCCGCATTATGACATCACAATATATTATGAGAGCGCAATTTGCAGGTTTCATGACCAATTTCGCTTACCCCAATTTTTGTCACATCTACTGCAGCATCATCAGCGTATATTATGACGTCACAGTATATGATGACATCATAATTAGTATGCACTATGATGTCACAATGTATTATGATGTCATAATGTATCCGCATTATGACATCACAATATATTATGAGAGCCCAACATGCAGGTATTATGAGCAATTTCTCTTACCCCAATTTGTGTCACATCTACTGGAGCATCATGAGCATGTATTATGACGTCTCAGTATATGATGACATCATAATTAGTATGCAGTATGACGTCACAATGTATTATGACGTCATAATGTATCCGCATTATGACATCAAAATATATTATGAGAGCGCAACATGCAGGAATTATGAGCAATTTCTCTTGCCCCAATTTGTGTCACATCTACTGGAGCATCATGAGCATGTATTATGACGCCAGAGTATATGATGACATCATAATTAGTATGCACTATGACGTCACAATGTATTATGACGTCATAATGTATCCGCATTATGACATCACAATATATTATGAGAGCGCAAGTTGCAGGTTTCATGACCAATTTCACTTACCCCAATTTGTGTCACATCTACTGGAGCATCATCAGCATGTATTATGACGTCAGAGTATATGATGACATCATAATTAGTATGCACTATGACGTCACAATGTATTATGACGTCATAATGTATCCGCATTATGACATCACAATATATTATGAGAGCCCAACATGCAGGTATTATGAGCAATTTCCCATACCCCAATTTGTGTCACATCTACTGGAGCATCATGAGCATGTATTATGACGTCACAGTATATGATGACATCATAATTAGTATGCAATATGACGTCAAAATGTATTATGACGTCATAATGTGTCCGCATTTTGACATCACAATATATTATGAGAGCGCAATTTGAAGGTTTCATGACCAATTTCGCTTAACCCAATTTGTGTCACATCTACTGCAACATCATCAGCATGTATTATGTCGTCAGAGTATATGATTACATCATAATTAGTATGCAGTATGACGTCACAATGTATTATGACGTCATAATGTATCCGCATTATGACATCACAATATATTATGAGAGCACAACATGCAGGTATTATGAGCAATTTCTCTTGCCCCAATTTGTGTCACATCTACTGGAGCATCATGAGCATGTATTATGACGTCAGAGTATATGATGACATCATAATTAGTATGCAGTATGACATCACAATGTACTATGACGTCATAATGTATCCGCATTATGACATCACAATATATTATGAGAGCGCAATTTGCAGGTTTCATGACAAATTTCGCTAACCCCAATTTGTGTCAAATCTACTGCAGCATCGTCAGCATATATTATGACGTCAGAGTATATGATGACATCATAATTAGTATGCAGTATGACGTCACAATGTATTATGACGTCATAATGTATCCGCATTATGACATCACAATATATTATGAGAGCGCAACATGCAGGTATTATGAGCAATTTCTCTTGCCCCAATTTGTGTCACATGTATTGGAGCATCATGAGCATGTATTACGACGTCACAGTATATGATGACATCATAATTAGTATGCACTATGACGTCACAATGTAATATGACGTCATAATGTATCCACATTATGACATCTCAATATATTATGAGAGCGCAATTTGAAGGTTACATGACCAATTTCGCTTACCCAATTTGTGTCACATCTACTGCAGCATCATCAGCATGTATTATGATGTCAGAGTATATGATGACATCATAATTAGTATGCACTATGACGTCACAATGTATTATGACGTCATATTGTGTCCGCATTATGACATCACAATATATTATGAGAGCGCAACATGCAGGTATTATGAGCAATTTCTCTTTGCCCAATTTGTGTCACATCTACTGGAGCATCATGAGCATGTATTATGACGTCAGAGTATATGATGACACCATAATTAGTATGAAGTATGACGTCACAATGTATTATGACGTCATAATGTATCCGCATTATGACATCACAATATATTATGAGAGCGCAACATGCAGGTATTATGACCAATTTCTCTTGCCCCAATTTGTGTCACATCTACTGGAGCATCATGAGCATGTATTATGACGTCACAGTATATGATGACATCATAATTAGTATGCAGTATGAAGTCACAATGTATTATGACGTCATAATGTATCCGCATTATGACATCACAATATATTATGAGAGCGCAATTTGCAGGTTTCATGACCATTTTCGATTATCCCATTTTCTGTCACATCTACTGGAGCATCATGAGCATGTATTATGATGTCACAGTATATGATGACATCATAATTAGTATGCAGTATGACGTCACAATGTATTATGACGTCATAATGTATCCGCATTATGACATCACAATATATTATGAGAGCGCAACATGCAGGTATTATGAGCAATTTCTCTTACCACAATTTGTGTCACGTCTACAGGAGCATCATTAGCATGTATTATGACGCGACAGTATATGATGACATCATAATTAGTATGCAGTATGACGTCACAATGTATTATGACGTCATAATGTATCCGCATTATGACATCACAATGTATTATGAGAGCGCAACATGCAGGTATTATGAGCAATTTCTCTTACCCCAATTTGTGTCACATCTACTGGAGCATCATGAGCATGTATTATGATGTCACAGTATATGATGACATCATAATTAGTATACAGTATGACGTGACAATGTATTATGACGTCATAATGTGTCCGCAATATGACATCACAATATATTATGAGAGCGCAACATGCAAGTATTATGACCAATTTCGCTTACCCCAATTTGTGTCACATCTAATGGAGCAACATGAGCATGTATTATGACGTCACAGTATATGATGACATCATAATTAGTATGCAGTATGACGTCACAATGTATTATGACGTCATAATGTATCCGCATTATGACATCACAATACATTATGAGAGCCCAACATGCAGATATTATGAGCAATTTCTCTTATCCCAATTTGTGTCACATCTACTGGAGCATCATGAGCATGTATTATGACGTCACAGTATATGGTGACATCATAATTAGGATGCACTATGACGTCACAATGTATTATGACGTCATAATGTATCCGCATTATAACATCACAATATATAATGAGAGCGCAATTTGCAGGTTGTATGACCAATTTCACTTACCCCAAATTGTGTCACATCTACTGGAGCATCATGAGCATGTATTATGTCGCCACAGTATATGATGACATCATAATTAGTATGTAGTATGACGTCACAATGTATTATGACGTCATAATGTATCCGCTTTATGACATCACAATATATTATGAGAGCGCAATTTGCAGGTTTCATGACCATTTTCGATTACCCCATTTTGTGTCACATCTACTGGAGCATCATGAGCATGTATTATGACGTCACAGTATATGATGACATCATAATTAGTATGCAGTATGACGTCACAATGTATTATGACGTCATAATGTATCCGCATTATGACATCACAATATATTATGAGAGCGCAACATGCAGGTATTATGAGCAATTTCTCTTACCACAATTTGTGTCACGTCTACAGGAGCATCATGAGCATGTATTATGACGCCACAGTATATGATGACATCATAATTAGTATGCAGTATGACGTCACAATGTATTATGACGTCATAATGTATCCGCATTATGACATCACAATGTATTATGAGAGCGCAACATGCAGGTATTATGACCAATTTCGCTTACCCCAATTTGTGTCACATCTACTGGAGCATCATGAGCATGTATTATGGCGTCACAGTATATGATGACATCAAAATTAGTATGCAGTATGAAGTCACAATGTATTATGACGTCATAATGTATCCGCATTATGACATCACTATATATTATGAGAGCGCAACATGCAGGTATTATGAGCAATTTCTCTTGCCCCAATTTGTGTCACATCTACTGGAGCATCATGAGCATGTATTATGACGTCACAGTATATGATGACATCATAATTAGTATGCACTATGACGTCACAATGTATTATGACGTCATAATTTATCCGCATTATGACATCACAATATATTATGAGAGCGCAACATGCAGGTATTATGACCAATTTCTCTTGCCCCAATTTGTGTCACATCTACTGGAGCATCGTGAGCATCTATTATGACGTCAGAGTACGTGATGACATCATAATTAGAATGCAGTATGACGTCACAATGTATTATGACGTCATAATGTACCCGCATTATGACATCACAATACATTATGACAGCGCAATTTGCAGGTTTCATGACCAATTTCGCTTACCCCAATTTGTTTCACATCTACTGCAGCATCATCCGCATGTATTATGACGTCAGAGTATATGATGACATCATAATTAGTATGCAGTATGACGTCACAATGTATTATGACGTCATAATGTATCCGCATTATGACATCACAATATATTATGAGAGCGCAACATGCAGGTATTATGGGCAATTTCTCTTGCCCCAATTTGTGTCACATCTACTGGAGCATCATGAGCATGTATTATGACGTCAGAGTATATGATGACATCATAATTAGTATGCAGTATGACGTCACAATGTATTATGACGTCATAATGTATCCGCATTATGACGTCACAATATATTATGAGAGCGCAATTTGCAGGTTTCATGACAAATTTCGCTAACCCCAATTTGTGTCACATCTACTGCAGCATCGTCAGCATATATTATGACGTCAGAGTATATGACGACATCATAATTAGTATGCAGTATGACGTCACAATGTATTATGACGTCATAATGTATCCGCATTATGACATCACAATATATTATGAGAGCGCAACATGCAGGTATTATGAGCAATTTCTCTTGCCCCAATTTGTGTCACATCTACTGGAGCATCATGAGCATGTATTATGACGTCACAGTATATGATGACATCATAATTAGTATGCACTATGACGTCACAATGTAATATGACGTCATAATGTATCCACATTATGACATCTCAATATATTATGAGAGCGCAATTTGAAGGTTTCATGACCAATTTCGCTTACCCAATTTGTGTCACATCTACTGCAGCATCATCAGCATGTATTATGACGTCAGAGTATATGATGACATCATAATTAGTATGCAGTATGACGTCACAATGTATTATGACGTCATAATGTATCCGCATTATGACATCACAATATATTATGAGAGCGCAATTTGCAGTTTTCATGACCAATTTCGCTTACCCCAATTTGTGTCACATCTACTGCAGCATCATCAGCATGTATTATGACGTCAGAGTATATGATGACATAATAATTAGTATGCAGTATGACGTCACAATGTATTATGACGTCATAATGTATCCGCATTATGCCATCACAATATATTATGAGAGCGCAACATGCAGGTATTATGAGCAATTTCTCTTGCCCCAATTTGTGTCACATCTACTGGAGCATCATGAGCATGTATTATGTCGTCACAGTATATGATGACATCATAATTAGTATGTAGTATGACGTCACAATGTATTATGACGTCATAATGTATGCGCATTATGACATCAAAATATATTATGAGAGCGCAACATGCAGGAATTATGAGCAATTTCTCTTGCCCCAATTTGTGTCAAATCTACTGGAGCATCATGAGCATGTATTATGACGCCACAGTATATGATGACATCATAATTAGTATGCACTATGACGTCACAATGTATTATGACGTCATATTGTATCCGCATTATGACATCACAATACATTATCAGAGCGCAATTTGCAGGTTTCATGACCAATTTCGCTTACCCCAATTTGTGTCACATCTACTGCAGCATCATCAGCATGTATTATGACGTCAGAGTATATGATGACATCATAATGAGTATGCAGTATGACGTCACCATGTATTATGACGTCATAATGTATCCGCATTATGACATCACAATATATTATGAGAGCGCAACATGCAGGTATTATGGGCCATTTCTCTTGCCCCAATTTGTGTCACATCTACTGGAGCATCATGAGCATGTATTATGACGTCAGAGTATATGATGACATCATAATTAGTATGCAGTATGACGTCACAATGTATTATGACGTCATAATGTATCCGCATTATGACGTCACAATATATTATGAGAGCGCAATTTGCAGGTTTCATGACAAATTTCGCTAACCCCAATTTGTGTCACATCTACTGCAGCATCGTCAGCATATATTATGACGTCAGAGTATATGACGACATCATAATTAGTATGCAGTATGACGTCACAATGTATTATGACGTCATAATGTATCCGCATTATGACATCACAATATATTATGAGAGCGCAACATGCAGGTATTATGAGCAATTTCTCTTGCCCCAATTTGTGTCACATCTACTGGAGCATCATGAGCATGTATTATGACGTCACAGTATATGATGACATCATAATTAGTATGCACTATGACGTCACAATGTAATATGACCTCATAATGTATCCACATTATGACATCTCAATATATTATGAGAGCGCAATTTGAAGGTTTCATGACCAATTTCGCTTACCCAATTTGTGTCACATCTACTGCAGCATCATCAGCATGTATTATGACGTCAGAGTATATGATGACATCATAATTAGTATGCAGTATGACGTCACAATGTATTATGACGTCATAATGTATCCGCATTATGACATCACAATATATTATGAGAGCGCAATTTGCAGTTTTCATGACCAATTTCGCTTACCCCAATTTGTGTCACATCTACTGCAGCATCATCAGCATGTATTATGACGTCAGAGTATAAGATGACATAATAATTAGTATGCAGTATGACGTCACAATGTATTATGACGTCATAATGTATCCGCATTATAACATCACAATATATAATGAGAGCGCAATTTGCAGGTTGTATGACCAATTTCACTTACCCCAAATTGTGTCACATCTACTGGAGCATCATGAGCATGTATTATGTCGTCACAGTATATGATGACATCATAATTAGTATGTAGTATGACGTCACAATGTATTATGACGTCATAATGTATCCGCATTATGACATCACAATGTATTATGAGAGCGCAACATGCAGGTATTATGAGCAATTTCTCTTACCCCAATTTGTGTAACATCTACTGGAGCATCCTGAGCATGTATTATGACGTCACAGTATATGATGACATCATAATTAGTATGCACTATGACGTCACAGTGTATTATGACGTCATAATGTATCCGCATTATGACATCACAATATATTATGAGAGCGCACTTTGCAGGTTTCATGACCAATTTCTCTTACCCCAATTTGTGTCACATCTACTGCAGCATCATCAGCATGTATTATGACGTCAGAGTATATGATGACATCATAATTAGTATGCACTATGATGTCACATTGTATTATGACGTCATAATGTATCCGCATTATGACATCACAATATATTATGAGAGCGCAACATGCAGGTATTATGAGCAATTTCTCTTACCCCAATTTGTGTCACATCTACTGGAGCATCATGAGCATGTATTATGACGTCACAGTATATGATGACATCATAATTAGTATGCACTATGACGTCACAATGTATTATGACGTCATAATGTATCCGCATTATGACATCACAATATGAGAGCGCAATTTGCAGGTTTCATGACCAATTTCGCTTACCCCAATTTGTGTCACATCTACTGCAGCATCATCAGCATGTATTATGACGTCAGAGTATATGATGACATCATAATTAGTATGCAGTATGACGTCACAATGTATTATGACGTCATAATGTATCCGCATTATGACATCACAATATATTATGAGAGCGCAACATGCAGGTATTATGAGCAATTTCTCTTGCCCCAATTTGTGTCACATCTACTGGAGCATCATGAGCATGTATTACGACATCACAGTATATGATGACATCATAATTAGTATGCAGTATGACGTCACAATGTATTATGACGTCATAATGTATCCGCATTATGACATCACAATATATTATGAGAGCGCAATTTGCAGGTTTCATGACCAATTTCTCTTACCCCAATTTGTGTCACATCTACTGGAGCATCATGAGCATGAATTATGGCGTCACAGTATATGATGACATCATAATTAGTATGCACTATGACATCACAATGTATTATGACGTCATAATGTATCCGCATTATGACATCACAATATATTATGACAGCGCAATTTGCAGGTTTTATGACAAATTTCGCTTACCCCAATTTGTGTCACATCTACTGCAGCATCATCAGCTTGTATTATGACGTCAGAGTATATGATGACATCATAATTAGTATGCAGTTTGACGTCACAATATATTATGACGTCATAATGTATCCGCATTATGACATCGCAATATATTATGAGAGCGCAACCTGCAGGTATTATGAGCAATTTCTCTTGCCCCAATTTGTGTCACATCTACTGGAGCATCATGAGCATGTATTATGGCATCACAGTATATGATGACATCATAATTAGTATGCACTATGACGTCACAGTGTATTATGACGTCATAATGTATCCGCATTATGACATCACAATATAATATGAGAGCGCAACATGCAGGTATTATGACCAATTTCGCTTACCCCAATTTGTGTCACATCTAATGGAGCATCATGAGCATGTATTATGACGTCACAGTATATGATGACATCATAATTAGTATGCACTATGACGTCACAATGTATTATGACGTCATAATGTATCCGCATTATGACATCACAATATATTATGAGAGCGCAACATGCATGTATTATGACCAATTTCGCTTACCCCAATTTGTGTCACATCTACTGGAGCATCATGAGCATGTATTATGACGTCACAGTATATGATGACATCATAATTAGTATGCAGTATGACGTCACAATGTATTATGACGTCATAATGTATCCGCATTATGACATCACAATCTATTATGAGAGCGCAACATGCAGGTATTATGAGCAATTTCTCTTGCCCCAATTTGTGTCACATCTACTGGAGCATCATGAGCATGTATTATGACGTCACAGTATATGATGACATCATAATTAGTATGCAGTATGACGTCACAATGTATTATGACGTCATAATGTATCCGCATTATGACATCACAATATATTACGAGAGCGCAACATGCAGGTATTATGAGCAATTTCTCTTACCCCAATTTGTGTCACATCTACTGGAGCATCATGAGCATGTATTATGACGTCACAGTATATGATGACATCATAATTAGTATGCACTATCACGTCACAATGTATTATGACGTCATAATGTATCCGCATTATGACATCACAATATATTATGAGAGCGCAATTTGCAGGTTTCATGACCGATTTTGCTTACCCCAATTTTTGTCACATCTACTGCAGCATCCTCAGCGTATATTATGACGTCAGAGTATATGATGACATCATAATTAGTATGCAGTATGACATCACAATGTATTATGACGTCATAATGTATCCGCATTATGATATCACAATATATTATGAGAGCGCAACATGCGGGTATTATGAGCAATTTCTCTTGCCCCAATTTGTGTCACATCTACTGGAGCATCATGAGCATGTATTATGACATCACAGTATATGATGACATCATAATTAGTATGCACTATGACGTCACAATGTATTATGACGTCATAATGTATCCGCATTATAACATCACAATATAATATGAGAGCGCAACATGCAGGTATTATGACCAATTTCGCTTACGCCAATTTGTGTCACATCTACTGGAGCATCATGAGCATGTATTATGACGTCACAGTATGTGATGACATCATAATTAGTATGCAGTATGACGTCACAATGTAGTATGCCGTCATAATGTATACGCATTATGACATCACAATATATTATGAGAGCGCAACATGCAGGTATTATGAGCAATTTCTCTTTCCCCAATTTGTGTCACATCTACTGGAGCATCATGAGCATGTATTATGACGTCACAGTATATGATGACATCATAATTAGTATTCACTATGACGTCACAATGTATTATGACGTCATAATGTATCCGCATTATGACATCACAATATATTATGAGAGCGCAACATGCAGGTATTATGAGCAATTTCTCTTGCCCCAATTTGTGTCACATCTACTGGAGCATCATGAGCATGTATTATGGCGTCACAGTATATGATGACATCATAATTAGTATGCAGTATGACGTCACAATGTATTATGACGTCATAATGTATCCGCATTATGACATCACAATATATTATGAGAGCGCAATTTGCAGGTTTCATGACCAATTTCGCTTACCCCAATTTGTTTCACATCTACTGCAGCATCATCAGCATGTATTATGATGTCACAGTATATGATGACATAATAATTAGTATTCACTATGACGTCACAATGTATTATGACGTCATAATGTATCTGCATTATGACATCACAATATATTATGAGAGCGCAACATGCAGGTGTTATGAGCAATTTCCCTAACCCCAATTTGTGTCACATCTACTGGAGCATCATGAGCATGTATTATGACGTCACAGTATATGATGACATCATAATTAGTATGCACTATGACGTCCCAATGTATTATGACGTCATAATGTATCCGCATTATGACATCACAATATATTATGAGAGCGCAATTTGCAGGTTTTATGACCAATTTCGCTTACCCCAATTTGTGTCACATCTACTGGAGCGTCATGAGCATGTATTATGACATCACAGTATATGATGACATCATAATTAGTATGCAGTATGACGTCCCAATGTATTATGACGTCATAATGTATCCGCATTATGACATCACCATTGATTGTGAGAGCGCAACATGCAGGTATTATGAGCAATTTCTCTTACCCCAATTTGTGTCATGTCTACTGGAGCATCAAGAGCATGTATTATGACGTCACAGTATTTGATGACATCATAATTAGTATGCACTATGACGTCACAATGTATTATGACGTCAAAATGTATCCGCTTTATGACATCACAATATATTTTGAGAGCGCAATTTGCAGGTTTTATGACCAATTTCGCTTACCCCAATTTGTGTCACATCTACTGGAGCATCATGAGCATGTGTTATGACGTCACAGTATATGATGACATCATAATTAGTATGCAGTATGATGTCACAATGTATTATGACGTCATAATGTATCTACATTATGACATCACAATACATTATTAGAGCGCAACATGCAGATATTATGAGCAATTTCTTTTACCCCAATTTGTGTCACATCTACTGGAGCATCATGAGCATGAATTATGATGTCACAGTATATGATGACTTCATAATTAGTATGCAGTATGACGTCACAATGTATTATGAGGTCATAATGTATCCGCATTATGACATCATAATATATTATGAGAGCGCAATTTGCAGGTTTCATGACAAATTTCGCTTACCCCAATTTGTGTCACATCTACTGCAGCATCATCAGCATGTATTATGACGTCAGAGTATATGATGACATCATAATTAGTATGCAGTATGACGTCACAATGTATTATGACGTCATAATGTATCCGCATTATGACATCACAATATATTATGAGAGCGCAACATGGAGGTATTAAGAGCAATTTCTCTTGCCCCAATTTGTGTCACATCTACTGAAGCATCATGAGCATGTATTATGACATCACAGTATATGATGACATCATAATTAGTATGCACTATGACGTCACAATGTATTATGACGTCATAATGTATCCGCATTATGACATCACAATATATTATGAGAGCGCAACATGCAGGTATTATGAGCAATTTCTCTTACCCCAATTTGTGTCACATCTACTGGAGCATCATGAGCATGAATTATGACGTCACAGTATATGATGACATCATAATTAGTATGCACTATGACATCACAATATATTACGACGTCATAATGTATCTGCATTATGACATCACAATATATTATGACAGCGCAATTTGCAGGTTTTATGACAAATTTCGCTTACCCCAATTTGTGTCACATCCACTGCAGCATCATCAGCATGTATTATGACGTCAGAGTATATGATGACATCATAATTAGTATGCAGTATGACGTCACAATGTATTATGACGTCATAATGTATCCGCATTATGACATCACAATATATTATGAGAGCGCAACATGCAGGTATTATGAGCAATTTCTCTTGCCCCAATTTGTGTCACATCTACTGGAGCATCATGAGCATGTATTATGGCGTCACAGTATATGATGACATCATAATTAGTATGCAGTATGACGTCACAATGTATTATGACGTCATAATGTATCCGCATTATGACATCACAATATATTATGAGAGCGCAATTTGCAGGTTTCATGACCAATTTCGCTTACCCCAATTTGTGTCACATCTACTGCAGCATCATCAGCATGTATTATGACGTCAGAGTATATGATGACATCATAATTAGTATGCAGTATGACGTCACAATGTATTATGACGTCATAATGTATCTGCATTATGACATCACAATATATTATGAGAGTGCAACATGCAGGTGTTATGAGCAATTTCTCTTACCCCAATTTGTGTCACATCTACTGGAGCATCATGAGCATGTATTATGACATCACAGTATATGATGAAATCATAATTAGTATGCACTATGACGTCACAATATATTATGACGTCATAATGTATCCGCATTATGACATCACAATATAATATGAGAGCGCAACATGCAGGTATTATGACCAATTTCGCTTACCCCAATTTGTGTCACATCTACTGGAGCATCATGAGCATGTATTATGACGTCACAGTATATGATGACATCATAATTAGTATGCAGTATGACGTCACAATGTATTATGCCGTCATAATGTATCCGCATTATGACATCACAATTTATTGTGAGAGCGCAACATGCAGGTATTATGAGCAATTTCTCTTACCCCAATTTGTGTCATATCTACTGGAGCATCAAGAGCATGTATTATGACGTCACAGTATTTGATGACATCATAATTAGTATGCACTATGACGTCACAATGTATTATGACGTCAAAATGTATCCGCATTATGACATCACAATATATTATGAGAGCGCAATTTGCAGGTTTTATGACCAATTTCGCTTACCCCAATTTGTGTCACATCTACTGGAGCATCATGAGCATGTGTTATGACGTCACAGTATATGATGACATCATAATTAGTATGCAGTATGACGCCACAATGTATTATGACGTCATAATGTATCCACATTATGACATCACAATACATTATTAGAGCGCAACATGCGGATATTATGAGCAATTTCTTTTACCCCAATTTGTCTCACATCTACTGGAGCATCATGAGCATGTATTATGACGTCACAGTATATGATGACATCATAATTAGTATGCAGTATGACGTCACAATGTATTATGACGTCATAATGTATCCGCATTATGACATCACAATATATTATGAGACCGCAATTTGCAGGTTTCATGACAAATTTCGCTTACCCCAATTTGTGTCACATCTACTGCAACATCATCAGCATGTATTATGACGTCAGAGTATATGATGACATCATAATTAGTATGCAGTATGACGTCACAATGTATTATGACGTCATAATGTATCCGCATTATGACATCACAATATATTATGAGAGCGCAACATGGAGGTATTATGAGCAATTTCTCTTGCCCCAATTTGTGTCACATCTACTGAAGCATCATGAGCATGTATTATGACATCACAGTATATGATGACATCATAATTAGTATGCACTATGACGTCACAATGTATTATGACGTCATAATATATCCGCATTATGACATCACAATATATTATGAGAGCGCAACATGCAGGTATTATGAGCAATTTCTCTTACCCCAATTTGTGTCACATCTACTGGAGCATCATGAGCATGAATTATGACGTCACAGTATATGATGACATCATAATTAGTATGCACTATGACATCACAATGTATTATGACGTCATTATGTATCCGCATTATGAGATCACAACATTTTATGACAGCGCAATTTGCAGGTTTTATGACAAATTTCGCTTACCCCAATTTGTGTCACATCCACTGCAGCATCATCAGCATGTATTATGATGTCAGAGTATATGATGACATCATAATTAGTATGCAATATGACGTCACAATATATTATGACGTCATAATGTATCCGCATTATGACATCACAATATATTATGAGAGCGCAACATGCAGGTATTATGAGCAATTTCTCTTGCCCCAGTTTGTGTCACATCTACTGGAGCATCATGAGCATGTATTATGGCGTCACAGTATATGATGACATCATAATTAGTATGCAGTATGACGTCACAATGTATTATGACATCATAATGTATCCGCATTATGACATCACAATATATTATGAGAGCGCAATTTGCAGGTTTCATGACCAATTTCGCTTACCCCAATTTGTGTCACATCTACTGCAGCATCATCAGCATGTATTATGACGTCAGAGTATATGATGACATCATAATTAGTATGCAGTATGACGTCACAATGTATTATGACGTCATAATGTATCTGCATTATGACATCACAATATATTATGAGAGCGCAACATGCAGGTGTTAAGAGCTATTTCTCTTACCCCAATTTGTGTCACATCTACTGGAGCATCATGAGCATGTATTATGACATCACAGTATATGATGACATCATAATTAGTATGCACTATGACGTCACAATGTATTATGACGTCATAATGTATCCGCATGATGACATCACGATATAATATGAGAGCGCAACATGCAGGTATTATGACCAATTTCGCTTACCCCAATTTGTGTCACATCTACTGGAGCATCATGAGCATGTATTATGACGTCACAGTATATGATGACATCATAATTAGTATGCAGTATGACGTCACAATGTATTATGCCGTCATAATGTATCCGCATTATGACATCACAATATATTATGAGAGCGCAACATGCAGGTATTATGAGCAATTTCTCTTACCCCAATATGTTTCACATCTACTGGAGCATCATGAGCATGAATTATGACGTCACAGTATATGATGACATCATAATTAGTATGCACTATGACATCACAATGTATTATGACGTCATAATATATCCGCATTATGACATCACAATATATTATGAGAGCACAATTTGCAAGTTTTATGACCAATTTCGCTTACCCCAAATTGTGTCACATCTACTGGAGCATCATGAGCATGTATTATGACGTCACAGTATATGATGACATCAAAATTAGTATGTAGTATGACGTCACAATGTATTACGACGTCATAATGTATCCACATTATGACATCACAATGTATTATGAGAGCGCAACATGCAGGTATTATGACCAATTTCTCTTACCCCAATTTGTGTCAGATCTACTGGACCATCATGAGCATGTATTATGACGTCACAGTATATGATGACATCATAATTAGTATGCAGTATGACGTCACAATGTATTATGACGTCATAATGTATCCGCATTATGACATCACAATATATTATGAGAGCGCAATTTGCAGGTTTCATGACAAATTTCGCTTACCCCAATTTGTGTCACATCTACTGCAGCATCATCAGCATGTATTATGACGTCAGAGTATATGATGACATCATAATTAGTATGCAGTATGACGTCACAATGTATTATGACGTCATAATGTATCCGCATTATGACATCACAACATATTATGAGAGGGCAACATGGAGGTATTATGAGCAATTTCTCTTGCCCCAATTTGTGTCACATCTACTGAAGCATCATGAGCATGTATTATGACATCACAGTATATGATGACATCATAATTAGTATGCACTATGACGTCACAATGTATTATGACGTCATAATGTATCCGCATTATGACATCACAATATATTATGAGAGCGCAACATGCAGGTATTATGAGCAATTTCTCTTACCCCAATTTGTGTCACATCTACTGGAGCATCATGAGCATGAATTATGACGTCACAGTATATGATGACATCATAATTAGTATGCACTATGACATCACAATGCATTATGACGTCATTATGTATCCGCATTATGAGATCACAACATATTATGACAGCGCAATTTGCAGGTTTTATGACAAATTTCGCTTACCCCAATTTGTGTCACATCCACTGCAGCATCATCAGCATGTATTATGATGTCAGAGTATATGATGACATCATAATTAGTATGCAATATGACGTCACAATATATTATGACGTCATAATGTATCCGCATTATGACATCACAATATATTATGAGAGCGCAATATGCAGGTATTATGAGCAATTTCTCTTGCCCCAGTTTGTGTCACATCTACTGGACCATCATGAGCATGTATTATGGCGTCACAGTATATGATGACATCATAATTAGTATGCAGTATGACGTCACAATGTATTATGACATCATAATGTATCCGCATTATGACATCACAATATATTATGAGAGCGCAATTTTCAGGTTTCATGACCAATTTCGCTTACCCCAATTTGTGTCACATCTACTGCAGCATCATTAGCATGTATTATGACGTCAGAGTATATGATGACATCATAATTAGTATGCAGTATGACGTCACAATGTATTATGACGTCATAATGTATCTGCATTATGACATCACAATATATTATGAGAGCGCAACATGCAGGTGTTAAGAGCTATTTCTCTTACCCCAATTTGTGTCACATCTACTGGAGCATCATGAGCATGTATTATGACATCACAGTATATGATGACATCATAATTAGTATGCACTATGACGTCACAATGTATTATGACGTCATAATGTATCCGCATGATGACATCACGATATAATATGAGAGCGCAACATGCAGGTATTATGACCAATTTCGCTTACCCCAATTTGTGTCACATCTACTGGAGCATCATGAGCATGTATTATGACGTCACAGTATATGATGACATCATAATTAGTATGCAGTATGACGTCACAATGTATTATGCCGTCATAATGTATCCGCATTATGACATCACAATATATTATGAGAGCGCAACATGCAGGTATTATGAGCAATTTCTCTTACCCCAATATGTTTCACATCTACTGGAGCATCATGAGCATGAATTATGACGTCACAGTATATGATGACATCATAATTAGTATGCACTATGACATCACAATGTATTATGACGTCATAATGTATCCGCATTATGACATCACAATATATTATGAGAGCGCAATTTGCAAGTTTTATGACCAATTTCGCTTACCCCAAATTGTGTCACATCTACTGGAGCATCATGAGCATGTATTATGACGTCACAGTATATGATGACATCATAATTAGTATGTAGTATGACGTCACAATGTATTACGACGTCATAATGTATCCACATTATGACATCACAATGTATTATGAGAGCGCAACATGCAGGTATTATGACCAATTTCTCTTACCCCAATTTGTGTCAGATCTACTGGAGCATCATGAGCATGTATTATGACGTCACAGTATATGATGACATCATAATTAGTATGCAGTATGACGTCACAATGTATTATGACGTCATAATGTATCCGCATTATGACATCACAATATATTATGAGAGCGCAATTTGCAGGTTTCATGACAAATTTCGCTTACCCCAATTTGTGTCACATCTACTGCAGCATCATCAGCATGTATTATGACGTCAGAGTATATGATGACATCATAATTAGTATGCAGTATGACGTCACAATGTATTATGACGTCATAATGTATCCGCATTATGACATCACAATATATTATGAGAGCGCAACATGCAGGTATTATGAGCAATTTCTCTTACCCCAATTTGTGTCACATCTACTGGAGCATCATGAGCATGTATTATGATGTCACAGTATATGATGACATCATAATTAGTATGCAGTATGACGTCACAATGTATTATGACGTCATAATGTATCCGCATTTTGACATCAAAATATATTATGAGAGCGCAACATGCAGGTATTATGAGGAATTTCTCTTGCCCCAATTTGTGTCACATATACTGGAGCATCATGAGCATGTATTATGATGTCACAGTATATGATGACATCATAATTAGTATGCACTATGACGTCACAATGTATTATGACGTCATAATGTATCCGCATTATGACATCACAATATATTATGAGAGCGCAATTTGCAGGTTTCATGACCAATTTCGCTTACCCCAATTTGTGTCACATCTACTGCAGCATCATCAGCATGTATTTTGACGTCACAGTATATGATGACATCATATTTAGTATGCAGTATGACGTCACAATGTATTATGACGTCATGATGTATCCGCATTATGACATCACAATATATTATGAGACCGCAATTTGCAGGTTTCATGACAAATTTCGCTTACCCCAATTTGTGTCACATCTACTGCAGCATCATCAGCATGTATTATGACGTCAGAGTATATGATGACATCATAATTAATATGCAGTATGACGTCACAATGTATTATGACGTCATAATGTATCCGCATTATGACATCACAATATATTATGAGAGCGCAACATGCAGGTATTATGAGCAATTTCTCTTGCCCCAATTTGTGTCACATCTACTGAAGCATCATGAGCATGTATTATGACATCACAGTATATGATGACATCATAATTAGTATGCACTATGACGTCACAATGTATTATGACGTCATAATGTATCCGCATTATGACATCACAATATATTATGAGAGCGCAACATGCAGGTATTATGAGCAATTTCTCTTACCCCAATTTGTGTCACATCTACTGGAGCATCATGAGCATTAATTATGACGTCACAGTATATGATGACATCATAATTAGTTTGCACTATGACATCACAATGTATTATGACGTCATTATGTATCCGCATTATGAGATCACAATATATTATGACAGCGCAATTTGCAGGTTTTATGACAAATTTCGCTTACCCCAATTTGTGTCACATCCACGGCAGCATCATCAGCATGTATTATGATGTCAGAGTATATGATGACATCATAATTAGTATGCAATATGACGTCACAATATATTATGACGTCATAATGTATCCGCATTATGACATCACAATATATTATGAGAGCGCAACATGCAGGTATTATGAGCAATTTCTCTTGCCCCAATTTGTGTCACATCTACTGGAGCATCATGAGCATGTATTATGGCGTCACAGTATATGATGACATCATAATTAGGATGCAGCATGACGTCACAATGTATTATGACGTCATAATGTATCCGCATTATGACATCACAATATATTATGAGAGCGCAATTTGCAGGTTTCATGACCAATTTCGCTTACCCCAATTTGTGTCACATCTACTGCAGCATCATCAGCATGTATTATGACGTCAGAGTATATGATGACATCATAATTAGTATGCAGTATGACGTCACAATGTATTATGACGTCATAATGTATCTGCATTATGACATCACAATATATTATGAGAGCGCAACATGCAGGTGTTATGAGCAATTTCTCTTACCCCAATTTGTGTCACAGCTACTGGAGCATCATGAGCATGTATTATGACATCACAGTATATGATGACATCATAATTAGTATGCACTATGACGTCACAATGTATTATGACGTCATAATGTATCCGCCTGATAACATCACGATATAATATGAGAGCGCAACTTGCAGGTATTATGACCAATTTCGCTTACCCCAATTTGTGTCACATCTACTGGAGCATCATGAGCATGTATTATGACGTCACAGTATATGATGACATCATAATTAGTATGCAGTATGACGTCACAATGTATTATGCCGTCATAATGTATCCGCATTATGACATCACAATATATTATGAGAGCGCAACATGCAGGTATTATGAGCAATTTTTCTTACCCCAATTTGTGTCACATCTACTGGAGCATCATGAGCATGAATTATGACGTCACAGTATATGATGACATCATAATTAGTATGCACTATGACATCACAATGTATTATGACGTCATAATGTATCCGCATTATGACATCACAATATATTATGAGAGCGCAATTTGCAGGTTTCATGACCAATTTCGCTTACCCCAATTTGTGTCACATCTACTGCAGCATCATCAGCATGTATTATGACGTCAGAGTATATGATGACATCATAATTAGTATGCAGTATGATGTCACAATGTATTATGACGTCATAATGTATCTGCATTATGACATCACAATATATTATGAGAGCGCAACATGGAGGTGTTATGAGCAATTTCTCTTACCCCAATTTGTGTCACATCTACTGGAGCATCATGAGCATGTATTATGACATCACAGTATATGATGACATCATAATTAGTATGCACTATGACGTCACAATGTATTATGACATCATAATGTATCCGCATTACGACATCACAATATAATATGAGAGCGCAACATGCAGGTATTATGACCAATTTTGCTTACCCCAATTTGTGTCACATCTACTGGAGCATCATGAGCATGTATTATGACGTCACAGTATATGATGACATCATAATTAGTGTGCACTATGACGTCACAATGTATCATGACGTCATAATGTATCCGCATTATGACATCACAAAATATTATGAGAGCGCAATTTGCAGGTTTTATGACCATTTTCGCTTACCCCAATTTGTGTCACATCTACTGGAGCGTCATGAGCATGTATTATGACATCACAGTATATAATGACATCATAATTAGTATGCAGTATGACGTCCCAATGTATTATGACGTCATAAAGTATCCGCATTATGACATCACAATTTATTGTGGGAGCGCAACATGCAGGTATTATGAGCAATTTCTCTTACCCCAATTTGTCTCATATCTACTGGAGCATCAAGAGCATGTATTATGACGTCACAGTATATGATGACATCATAATTAGTATGCACTATGACGTCACAATGTATTATGACGTCAAAATGTATCCGCATTATGACATCACAATATATTATGAGAGCGCAATTTGCAGGTTTTATGACCAATTTCGCTTACCCCAATTTGTGTCACATCTACTGGAGCATCATGAGCATGTGTTATGACGTCACAGTATATGATGACATCATAATTAGTATGCAGTATGATGTCACAATGTATTATGACGTCATAATGTATCCGCATTATGACATCACAATACATTATTAGAGCGCAACATGCAGATATTATGAGAAATTTCTTTTACCCCAATTTGTGTCACATCTACTGGAGCATCATGAGCATGTATTATGACGTCACAGTATATGATGACATCATAATTAGTATGCACTATGACGTCACAATGTATTATGACGTCATAATGTATCCGCATTATAACATCACAATATATTATGAGAGCGCAATTTGCAAGTTTTATGACCAATTTCGCTTACCCCAAATTGTGTCACATCTACTGGAGCATCATGAGCATGTATTATGACGTCACAGTATATGATGACATCATAATTAGTATGTAGTATGACGTCACAATGTATTATGACGTCATAATGTATCCGCACTATGACATCACAATGTATTATGAGAGCGCAACATGCAGGTACTATGACCAATTTCTCTTACCCCAATTTGTGTCACATCTACTGGAGCATTCATGAGCATGCATTATGACGTCACAGTATATGATGACATCATAATTAGTATGCACTATGACGTCACAATGTATTATGACGTCATAATGTATCCGCATTATGACATCACAATATATTCTGAGAGCGCAACATGCAGGTATTATGAGCAATTTCTCATGCCCCAATTTGTGTCACATCTACTGGAGCATCATGAGCATGTATTATGACGTCACAGTATATGATGACATCATCATTACTATGCACTATGACGTCACAATGTATTATGACGTCATAATGTATCCGCATTATGACATCAGTATATACTATGAGAGCGCAACATACAGTAATTGTGAGCGATTTCTCTTACCCCAATTTGTTTCACATCTACTGGAGCATCATGAGCATGTATTATGACGTCACAGTATATGATGACATCATAATTAGTATGCACTATGACATCACAATGTATTATGACGTCATAATGTATCCGCATTATGACATCACAATATATTATGAGAGCGCAATTTGCAGGTTACATGACCAATTTCGCTTACCCCATTTGTGTCACATCTACTGCAGCATCATCAGCATGTATTATGATGTCAGAGTATATGATGACATCATATTTAATATGCAGTATGACATCACAATGTATTATGACGTCATGATGTATCCGCATCATGACATCACAATATATTATGAGAGCGCAACATGCAGGTATTATGAGCAATGTCTCTTACCCCAATTTGTGTCACATCTACTGGAGCATCATGAGCATGTATTATGACGTCACAATATATGATGACATCATAATTAGTATGCAGTATGACGTCACAATGTATTATGACGTCATAATGTATCCGCATTATGACATCACAATACATTATTAGAGCGCAACATGCGGATATTATGAGCAATTTCTTTTACCCCAATTTGTGTCACATATACTGGAGCATCATGAGCATGTATTATGACGTCACAGTATATGATGACATCATAATTAGTATGCAGTATGACGTCACAATGTATTATGACGTCATAATGTATCCGCATTATGACATCACAATATATTATGAGACCGCAATTTGCAGGTTTCATGACAAATTTCGCTTACCCCAATTTGTGTCACATCTACTGCAGCATCATCAGCATGTATTATGACGTCAGAGTATATGATGACATCATAATTAGTATGCAGTATGACGTCACAATGTATTATGACGTCATAATGTATCCGCATTATGACATCACAATATATTATGAGAGCGCAACATGGAGGTATTATGAGCAATTTCTCTTGCCCCAATTTGTGTCACATCTACTGAAGCATCATGAGCATGTATTATGACATCACAGTATATGATGACATCATAATTAGTATGCACTATGACGTCACAATGTATTATGACGTCATAATGTATCCGCATTATGACATCACAATATATTATGAGAGCGCAACATGCAGGTATTATGAGCAATTTCTCTTACCCCAATTTGTGTCACATCTACTGGAGCATCATGAGCATGAATTATGACGTCACAGTATATGATGACATCATAATTAGTATGCACTATGACATCACAATGTATTATGACGTCATTATGTATCCGCATTATGAGATCACAACATTTTATGACAGCGCAATTTGCAGGTTTTATGACAAATTTCGCTTACCCCAATTTGTGTCACATCTACTGGAGCATCATGAGCATGTATTATGACGTCACAGTATATGATGACATCATAAATAGTATGCAGTATGACGTCACAATGTATTATGCCGTCATAATGTATCCGCATTATGACATCACAATATATTATGAGAGCGCAACATGCAGGTATTATGAGCAATTTCTCTTACCCCAATTTGTGTCACATCTACTGGAGCATCATGAGCATGAATTATGACGTCACAGTATATGATGACATCATAATTAGTATGCACTATGACATCACAATGTATTATGACGTCATAATGTATCCGCATTATGACATCACAATATATTATGAGAGCGCAATTTGCAGGTTTCATGACCAATTTCGCTTACCCCAATTTGTGTCACATCTACTGCAGCATCATCAGCATGTATTATGACGTCAGAGTATATGATGACATCATAATTAGTATGCAGTATGACGTCACAATGTATTATGACGTCATAATGTATCTGCATTATGACATCACAATATATTATGACAGCGCAACATGCAGGTGTTATGAGCAATTTCTCTTACCCCAATTTGTGTCACATCTACTGGAGCATCATGAGCATGTATTATGACATCACAGTATATGATGACATCATAATTAGTATGCACTATGACGTCACAATGTATTATGACATCATAATGTATCCGCATTACGACATCACAATATAATATGAGAGCGCAACATGCAGGTATTATGACCAATTTTGCTTACCCCAATTTGTGTCACATCTACTGGAGCATCTTGAGCATGTATTATGACGTCACAGTATATGATGACATCATAATTAGTATGCAGTATGACGTCACAATGTATTATGCCCTCATAATGTATCCGCATTATGACATCACAATATACTATGAGAGCGCAACATGCAGGTATTATGAGCAATTTCTCTTTCCCCAATTTGTGTCACATCTACTGGAGCACCATGAGCATGTATTATGACGTCACAGTATATGATGACATCATAATTAGTATGCACTATGACGTCACAATGTATTATGACGTCATAATGTATCCGCATTATGAAATCACAATATATTATGAGAGCGCAACATGCAGGTATTATGAGCAATTTCTCTTACCCCAATTTGTGTCACATCTACTGGAGCATCATGAGCATGTATTATGACGTCACAGTATATGATGATATCATAATTAGTATGCACTATGATGTCACAATGTATTATGACGTCATAAAGTATCCGCATTATGACATCACAATATATTATGAGAGCGCAATTTGCAAGTTTTATGACCAAATTCGCTTACCCCAATTTGTGTCACATCTACTGGAGCATCATGAGCATGTATTATGACGTCACGGTAAATGATGACATCATAATTAGTATGTAGTATGACGTCACAATGCATTACGACGTCATAATGTATCCACATTATGACATCACAATGTATTATGAGAGCGCAACATGCAGGTATTATGACCAATTTCTCTTACCCCAATTTGTGTCACATCTACTGGAGCATCATGAGCATGTATTATGACGTCACAGTATATGATGACATCATAATTAGTATGCAATATGACGTCACAATGTATTATGACGTCATAATGTATCCGCATTATGACATCACAATATATTATGAGAGCGCAATTTGCAGGTTTCATGACCAATTTCGCTTACCCCAATTTGTGTCACATCAACTGCAGCATCATCAGCATGTATTATGACGTCAGAGTATATGATGACATCATAATTAGTATGCAGTATGACGTCACAATGTATTATGACGTCATAATGTATCCGCATTATCACATCACAATATATTATGAGAGCACAACATGGAGGTATTATGAGCAATTTCTCTTGCCCCAATTTGTGTCACATCTACTGAAGCATCATGAGCATGTATTATGACATCACAGTATATGATGACATCATAATTAGTATGCACTATGACGTCACAATGTATTATGACGTCATAATGTATCCGCATTATGACATCACAATATATTATGAGAGCGCAACATGCAGGTATTATGAGCAATTTCTCTTACCCCAATTTGTGTCACATCTACTGGAGCATCATGAGCATGAATTATGACGTCACAGTATATGATGACATCATAATTAGTATGCACTATGACATCACAATGTATTATGACGTCATTATGTATCCGCATTATGAGATCACAATATATTATGACAGCGCAATTTGCAGGTTTTATGACAAATTTCGCTTACCCCAATTTGTGTCACATCCACGGCAGCATCATCAGCATGTATTATGATGTCAGAGTATATGATGACATCATAATTAGTATGCAATATGACGTCACAATATATTATGACGTCATAATGTATCCGCATTATGACATCACAATATATTATGAGAGCGCAACATGCAGGTATTATGAGCAATTTCTCTTGCCCCAATTTGTGTCACATCTACTGGAGCATCATGAGCATGTATTATGGCGTCACAGTATATGATGACATCATAATTAGTATGCAGTATGACGTCACAATATATTATGACGTCATAATGTTTCCGCATTATGACATCACAATATATTATGAGAGCGCAATTTGCAGGTTTCATGACCAATTTCGCTTACCCCAATTTGTGTCACATCTACTGCAGCATCATCAGCATGTATTATGACGTCAGAGTATATGATGACATCATAATTAGTATGCAGTATGACGTCACAATGTATTATGACGTCATAATGTATCTGCATTATGACATCACAATATATTATGAGAGCGCAACATGCAGGTGTTATGAGCAATTTCTCTTACCCCAATTTGTGTCACATCTACTGGAGCATCATGAGCATGTATTATGACATCACAGTATATGATGACATCATAATTAGTATGCACTATGACATCACAATGTATTATGACGTCATAATGTATCCGCCTGATGACAACACGATATAATATGAGAGCGCAACTTGCAGGTATTATGACCAATTTCGCTTACCCCAATTTGTGTCACATCTACTGGAGCATCATGAGCATGTATTATGACGTCACAGTATATGATGACATCATAATTAGTATGCAGTATGACGTCACAATGTATTATGACGTCATAATGTATCCGCATTATGACATCACAATATATTATGAGAGCGCAACAAGCAGGTATTATGAGCAATTTCTCTTACCCCAATTTGTGTCACATCTACTGGAGCATCATGAGCATGAATTATGACGTCACAGTATATGATGACATCATAATTTGTATGCACTATGACATCACAATGTATTATGACGTCATAATGTATCCGCATTATGACATCACAATATATTATGAGAGCGCAATTTGCAGGTTTCATGACCAATTTCGCTTACCCCAATTTGTGTCACATCTACTGCAGCATCATCAGCATGTATTATGACGTCAGAGTATATGATGACATCATAATTAGTATGGAGTATGACGTCACAATGTATTATGACGTCATAATGTATCTGCATTATGACATCACAATATATTATGAGAGCGCAACATGCAGGTGTTATGAGCAATTTCTCTTACCCCAATTTGTGTCACATCTACTGGAGCATCATGAGCATGTATTATGACATCACAGTATATGATGACATCATAATTAGTATGCACTATGACGTCACAATGTATTATGACATCATAATGTATCCGCATTACGACATCACAATATAATATGAGAGCGCAACATGCAGGTATTATGACCAATTTTGCTTACCCCAATTTGTGTCACATCTACTGGAGCATCATGAGCATGTATTATGACGTCACAGTATATGATGACATCATAATTAGTATGCAGTATGACGTCACAATGTATTATGCCCTCATAATGTATCCGCATTATGACATCACAATATATTATGAGAGCGCAACATGCAGGTATTATGAGCAATTTCTCTTTCCCCAATCTGTGTCACATCTACTGGAGCACCATGAGCATGTATTATGACGTCACAGTATATGATGACATCATAATTAGTATGCATTATGACGTCACAATGTATTATGACGTCATAATGTATCCGCATTATGAAATCACAATATATTATGAGAGCGCAACATGCAGGTATTATGAGCAATTTCTCTTACCCCAATTTGTGTCACATCTACTGGAGCATCATGAGCATGTATTATGACGTCACAGTATATGATGACATCATAATTAGTATGCACTATGATGTCACAATGTATTATGACGTCATAAAGTATCCGCATTATGACATCACAATATATTATGAGAGCGCAATTTGCAAGTTTTATGACCAATTTCGCTTACCCCAATTTGTGTCACATCTACTGGAGCATCATGAGCATGTATTATGACGTCACAGTAAATGATGACATCATAATTAGTATGTAGTATGACGTCACAATGTATTACGACGTCATAATGTATCCACATTATGACATCACAATGTATTATGAGAGCGCAACATGCAGGTATTATGACCAATTTCTCTTACCCCAATTTGTGTCACATCTACTGGAGCATCATGAGCATGTATTATGACGTCACAGTATATGATGACATCATAATTAGTATGCAGTATGACGTCACAATGTATTATGACGTCATAATGTATCCGCATAATGACATCACAATATGTTATGAGAGCGCAATTTGCAGGTTTCATGACCAATTTCGCTTAGCCCAATTTGTGTCACATCTACTGCAGCATCATCAGCATGTATTATGACGTCAGAGTATATGATGACATCATAATTAGTATGCAGTATGACGTCACAATGTATTATGACGTCATAATGTATCCGCATTATCACATCACAATATATTATGAGAGCGCAACATGCAGGTGTTATGAGCAATTTCTCTAACCCCAATTTATGTCACTTCTACTGGAGCATCATGAGCATGTATTATGACATCACAGTATATGATGACATCATAATTAGTATGCTCTATGACGTCACAATGTATTATGACATCATAATGTATCCGCATTATGACATCACAATATAATATGAGAGCGCAACATGCAGATATTATGACCAATTTTGCTTACCCCAATTTGTGTCACATCTACTGGAGCATCATGAGCATGTATTATGACGTCACAGTATATGATGACATCATAATTAGTATGCAGTATGACGTCACAATGTATTATGCCGTCATAATGTATCCGCATTATGACATCACAATATATTATGAGAGCGCAACATGCAGGTATTATGAGCAATTTCTCTTACCCCAATTTGTGTCACATCTACTGGAGCATCATGAGCATGTATTATGACGTCACAGTATATGATGACATCATAATTAGTATGCAGTATGACGTCACAATGTATTATGCCGTCATAATGTATCCGCATTATGACATCACAATATATTATGAGAGCGCAACATGCAGGTATTATGAGCAATTTCTCTTACCCCAATTTGTGTCACATCTACTGGAGCATCATGAGCATGAATTATGACGTCACAGTGTATGATGACATCATAATTAGTATGCACTATGACATCACAATGTATTATGACGTCATAATGTATCCGCATTATGACATCACAATATATTATGAGAGCGCAATTTGCAGGTTTCATGACCAATTTCGCTTACCCCAATTTGTGTCACATCTACTGCAGCATCATCAGCATGTATTATGACGTCAGAGTATATGATGACATCATAATTAGTATGCAGTATGACGTCACAATGTATTATGACGTCATAATGTATCTGCATTATGACATCACAATATATTATGAGAGCGCAACATGCAGGTGTTATGAGCAATTTCTCTTACCCCAATTTGTGTCACATCTACTGGAGCATCATGAGCATGTATTATGACATCACAGTATATGATGACATCATAATTAGTATGCACTATGACGTCACAATGTATTATGACATCATAATGTATCCGCATTACGACATCACAATATAATATGAGAGCGCAACATGCAGGTATTATGACCAATTTTGCTTACCCCAATTTGTGTCACATCTACTGGAGCATCATGAGCATGTATTATGACGTCACAGTATATGATGACATCATAATTAGTGTGCAGTATGACGTCACAATGTATTATGCCCTCATAATGTATCCGCATTATGACATCACAATATATTATGAGAGCGCAACATGCAGGTATTATGACCAATTTTGCTTACCCCAATTTGTGTCACATCTACTGGAGCATCATGAGCATGTATTATGACGTCACAGTAAATGATGACATCATAATTAGTATGTAGTATGACGTCACAATGTATTACGACGTCATAATGTATCCACATTATGACATCACAATGTATTATGAGAGCGCAACATGCAGGTATTATGACCAATTTCTCTTACCCCAATTTGTGTCACATCTACTGGAGCATCATGAGCATGTATTATGACGTCACAGTATATGATGACATCATAATTAGTATGCAGTATGACGTCACAATGTATTATGACGTCATAATGTATCCGCATTATGACATCACAATATATTATGAGAGCGCCATTTGCAGGTTTCATGACCAATTTCGCTTACCCCGATTTGTGTCACATCTACTGCAGCATCATCAGCATGTATTATGACGTCAGAGTATATGATGACATCATAATTAGTATGCAGTATGACGTCACAATGTATTATGACGTCATAATGTATCCGCATTATCACATCACAATATATTATGAGAGCGCAACATGCAGGTGTTATGAGCAATTTCTCTAACCCCAATTTGTGTCACATCTACTGGAGCATCATGAGCATGTATTATGACATCACAGTATATGACGACATCATAATTAGTATGCATTATGACGTCACAATGTATTATGACATCATAATGTATCCGCATTATGACATCACAATATAATATGAGAGCGCAACATGCAGATATCATGACCAATTTTGCTTACCCCAATTTGTGTCACATCTACTGGAGCATCATGAGCATGTATTATGACGTCACAGTATATGATGACATCATAATTAGTATGCACTATGACGTCACAATGTATCATGACGTCATAATGTATCCGCATTATGACATCACAATATATTATGAGAGCGCAATTTGCAGGTTTTATGACCATTTTCGCTTACCCCAGTTTGTGTCACATCTACTGGAGCGTCATGAGCATGTATTATGACATCACAGTATATGATGACATCATAATTAGTATGCAGTATGACGTCCCAATGTATTATGACGTCATAATGTATCCGCATTATGACATCACAATATATTACGAGAGCGCAATTTGCAGGTTTCATGACCAATTTCGCTTACCCCAATTTGTGTCACATCCACTGGAGCATCATGAGCATGTATTATGAAGTCACAGTATATGATGACATCATAATTAGTATGCACTATGACGTCACAATGTATTATGACGTCATAATGTATCCGCATTATGACATCACAATATATTATGAGAGCGCAACATGCAGGTATTATGAGCAATTTCTCATGCCCCAATTTGTGTCACATCTACTGGAGCATCATGAGCATGTATTATGATGTCACAGTATATGATGACATCATCATTACTATGCACTATGACGTCACAATGTATTATGACGTCATACTGTATCCACATTATGACATCAGTATATACTATGAGAGCGCAACATACAGTAATTGTGAGCGATTTCTCTTACCCCAATTTGTTTCACATCTACTGGAGCATCATGAGCATGTATTATGACGTCACAGTATATGATGACATCATAATGAGTATGCACTAGGACATCACAATGTATTATGACGTCATAATGTATCCGCATTATGACATCACAATATATTATGAGAGCGCAATTTGTAGGTTACATGACCAATTTCGCTTACCCCAATTTGTGTCACATCTACTGCAGCATCGTCAGCATGTATTATGATGTCAGAGTATATGATGACATCATAATTAGTATGCAGTATGACGTCACAATATATTATGATGTCATAATGTATCCGCATCATGACATCACAATATATTATGAGAGCGCAACATGCAGGTATTATGAGCAATTTCTCTTACCCCAATTTGTGTCACATCTACTGGAGCATCATGAGCATGTATTATGATGTCACAGTATATGATGACATCATAATTAGTATGCAGTATGACGTCACAATGTATTATGACGTCATAATGTATCCGCATTTTGACATCAAAATATATTATGAGAGCGCAACATGCAGGTATTATGAGCAATTTCTCTTGCCCCAATTTGTGTCACATATACTGAAGCATCATGAGCATGTATTATGATGTCACAGTATATGATGACATCATAATTAGTATGCACTATGACGTCACAATGTATTATGACGTCATAATGTATCCGCATTATGACATCACAATATATTACGAGAGCGCAATTTGCAGGTTTCATGACCAATTTCGCTTACCCCAATTTGTGTCACATCCACTGGAGCATCATGAGCATGTATTATGAAGTCACAGTATATGATGACATCATAATTAGTATGCAGTATGACATCACAATGTATTATGACGTAATAATGTATCCGCATTATGACATCACAGTATATTATGAGAGCGCAACATGCTGGTATTATGAGCAATTTCTCTTTCCCCAATTTGTGTCACATCTACTGGAGCATCATGAGCATGTATTATGACGTCACAGTATATGATGACATCATAATTAGTATGCAGAATGTCGTCACAATGTATTATGACATCATAATGTATCCGCATTATGACATCACAATATATTATGAGAGCACAACATGCAGGTATTATGAGCAATTTCTCTTGCCCCAATTTGTGTCACATCTACTGGAGCATCATGAGCATGTATTATGGCGTCACAGTATATGATGACATCAAAATTAGTATGCAGTATGACGTCACAATGTATTATGACGTCATATTGTATCCGCATTATGACATCACAATATATTATGAGAGCGCAATTTGCAGGTTTCATGACGAATTTCGCTTACCCCAATTTGTGTCACATCTACTGCAGCATCATCAGCATGTATTATGACGTCAGAGTATATGATGACACCATAATTAGTATGCAGTATGACGTCACAATGTATTGTGACGTCATAATGTATCTGCATTATGACATCACAATATATTATGAGAGCGCAACATGCAGGTATTATGAGATATTTCGCTTACCCCAATTTGTGTCACATCTACTGGAGCATCATGAGCATGTATTATGACATCACAGTATATGATGACATCATAATTAGTATGCACTATGACGTCACAATGTATTATGACGTCACAATGTATCCGCTTTATGACATCACAATATATTATGAGAGCGCAACATGCATGTATTATGACCAATTTCGCTTACCCCAATTTGTGTCACATCTACTGGAGCATCATGAGCATGTATTATGACGTCACAGCATATGATGACATCATAATTAGTATGCACTATGATGTCACAATGTATTATGACGTCATAATGTATCCGCATTATGGCATCACAATATATTATGAGAGCGCAACATGCAGGTATTATGAGCAATTTCTCTTTCCCCAATTTGTGTCACATCTACTGGAGCATCATGAGCATGTATTATGACGTCACAGTATATGATGACATCATAATTAGTATGCACTATGATGTCACAATGTACTATGACGTCATAATGTATCCGCATTATGACATCACAATATATTATGAGAGCGCAACATGCAGGTATTATGAGCAATTTCACTTACCCCAATTTGTGTCACATCTACTGGAGCATCATGAGCATGTATTATGACGTCACAGTATATGATGACATCATAATTAGTATGCACTATGACATCACAATGTATTATGACGTCATAATGTATCCGCATTATGACATCACAATATATTATGAGAGCGCAATTTGCATGTTTTATGACCAATTTTGCTTACCCCAATTTGTGTCACATCTACTGGAGCGTCATGAGCATGTATTATGACATCACAGTATATGATGACATCATAATTAGTATGCAGTATGACGTCACAATATATTATGACGTCATAATGTATCCGCATTATGACATCACAATTTATTGTGAGAGCGCAACATGCAGGTATTATGAGCAATTTCTCTCACCCCAATTTGTGTCATATCTACTGGAGCATCAAGAGCATGTATTATGACGTCACAGTATATGATGACATCATAATTACTATGCACTATGACGTCACAATGTATTATGACGTCATAATGTATCCGCATTATGACATCACTATATATTATGAGAGCGCAACATACAGTCATTGTGAGCGATTTCTCTTACCCCAATTTGTTTCACATCTACTGGAGCATCATGAGCATGTATTATGACGTCACAGTATATGATGACATCATAATTAGTATGCACTATGACGTCACAATGTATTATGACGTCATAATGTATCCGCATTATGACAACACAATATATTATGAGAGTGCAATTTGCAGCATTTATGACCAATTTCGCTTACCCCAATTTGTGTCACATCTACTGGAGCGTCATGAGCATGTGTTATGATATCACAGTATAGGATGACATCATAATTAGTATGCTGTATGACGTCACAATGTATTATGACGTCATTATGTATCCGCATTATGACATCACAATATATTATGAGAGCGCAATTTGCAGGTTTCATGACCAATTTCGCTTACCCCAATTTGTGTCACATCTACTGGAGCATCATGAGCATGTATTATGACGTCACAGCATATGATGACATCATAATTAGTATGCACTATGATGTCACAATGTATTATGACGTCATAATGTATCCGCATTATGGCATCACAATATATTATGAGAGCGCAACATGCAGGTATTATGAGCAATTTCTCTTTCCCCAATTTGTGTCACATCTACTGGAGCATCATGAGCATGTATTATGACGTCACAGTATATGATGACATCATAATTAGTATGCACTATGATGTCACAATGTACTATGACGTCATAATGTATCCGCATTATGACATCACAATATATTATGAGAGCGCAACATGCAGGTATTATGAGCAATTTCACTTACCCCAATTTGTGTCACATCTACTGGAGCATCATGAGCATGTATTATGACGTCACAGTATATGATGACATCATAATTAGTATGCACTATGACATCACAATGTATTATGACGTCATAATGTATCCGCATTATGACATCACAATATATTATGAGAGCGCAATTTGCATGTTTTATGACCAATTTTGCTTACCCCAATTTGTGTCACATCTACTGGAGCGTCATGAGCATGTATTATGACATCACAGTATATGATGACATCATAATTAGTATGCAGTATGACGTCACAATATATTATGACGTCATAATGTATCCGCATTATGACATCACAATTTATTGTGAGAGCGCAACATGCAGGTATTATGAGCAATTTCTCTCACCCCAATTTGTGTCATATCTACTGGAGCATCAAGAGCATGTATTATGACGTCACAGTATATGATGACATCATAATTACTATGCACTATGACGTCACAATGTATTATGACGTCATAATGTATCCGCATTATGACATCACTATATATTATGAGAGCGCAACATACAGTCATTGTGAGCGATTTCTCTTACCCCAATTTGTTTCACATCTACTGGAGCATCATGAGCATGTATTATGACGTCACAGTATATGATGACATCATAATTAGTATGCACTATGACGTCACAATGTATTATGACGTCATAATGTATCCGCATTATGACAACACAATATATTATGAGAGTGCAATTTGCAGCATTTATGACCAATTTCGCTTACCCCAATTTGTGTCACATCTACTGGAGCGTCATGAGCATGTGTTATGATATCACAGTATAGGATGACATCATAATTAGTATGCTGTATGACGTCACAATGTATTATGACGTCATTATGTATCCGCATTATGACATCACAATATATTATGAGAGCGCAATTTGCAGGTTTCATGACCAATTTCGCTTACCCCAATTTGTGTCACATCTACTGGAGCATCATGAGCATGTGTTATGACGTCACAGTATATGATGATATCATAATCAGTATGCAGTATGATGTCGCAATGTATTATGACGTCATAATGTGTCCGCATTATGACATCACAATACATTATTAGAGCGCAACATGCAGATATTATGAGCAATTTCTTTTACCCCAATTTGTGTCACACCTACTGGAGCATCATGAGCATGTATTATGTCGTCACAGTATATGATGACATCATAATTAGTATGCACTATGACGTCACAATGTATTATGTCGTCATACTGTATCCGCATTATGACATCACAATATATTAGGAGAGCGCACTTTGCAGGTTTCATGAACAATTTCGCTTACCCCAATTAGTGTCACATATTCTGCAGCAGCATCAGCATGTATTATGACGTCAGAGTATATGATGACATCATAATTAGTATGCAGTATGACGTCACAATGTATTATGACATCATAATGTATCCGCATTATGACATCACAATATATTATGAGAGCGCAACATGCAGGTATAATGAGCAATTTCTCTTACCCCAATTTGTGTCACATCTACTGGAGCATCATGAGCATGTATTATGACGTCACAGTATATGATGACATCATAATTAGTATGCACTATGACGTCACAGTGTATTATGACGTCATAATGTATCCGCATTATGACATCACAATATATTATGAGAGCGCAATTTGCAGGTTTCATGACCAATTTCTCTTACCCCAATTTGTGTCACATCTACTGCAGCATCATCAGCATGTATTATGATGTCAGAGTATATGATGACATCATAATTAGTATGCAGTATGACGTCACAATGTATTATGACGTCATAATGTATCCGCATTATGACATCACAATATATTATGAGAGCGCAACATGCAGGTATTATGAGCAATTTCTCATGCCCCAATTTGTGTCACATCTACTGGAGCATCATGAGCATGTATTATGACATCACAGTATATGATGACATCATAATTAGTATGCACTATGACGTCACAATGTATTATGACGTCATAATGTATCCGCATTATGACATCACAATATATTATGAGAGCGCAATTTGCAGGTTACATGACCAATTTCGCTTACCCCAATTTGTGTCACATCTACTGCAGCATCATCAGCATGTATTATGACGTCAGAGTATATGATGACATCATAATGAGTATGCAGTATGACGTCACAATATATTATGATGTCATAATGTATCCGCATTATGACATCACAATATATTCTGAGAGCGCAACATGCAGGTATTATGAGCAATTTCTCTTACCCCAATTTGTGTCACATCTACTGGAGCATCAGGAGCATGTATTATGATGTCACAGTATATGATGACATCATAATTAGTATGCAGTATGACGTCACAATGTATTATGACGTCATAATGTATCCTAATTATGACATCACAAAATATTATGAGAGCGCAATTTGCAGGTTTCGTGACCAATTTTGCTTTCCCCAATTTGTGTCACATCTACTGCAGCATCATCAGCATGTGTTATGACGTCAGAGTATATGATGACATCATAATTAGTATGCAGTATGACGTCACAATGTATTATGACGTCATAATGTATCCGCATTATGACATCACAATATATTATGAGAGCGTAACATGCAGGTACTATGAGCAATTTCTCTTGCCCCAATTTGTGTCACATTTATTGGAGCATCATGAGTATGTATTATGACGTCACAGTATATGATGAAATCATAATTAGTATGCAGTATGACGTCACAATGTATTATGACGTCATAATATATCCGCATTATGACATCACAATATATTATGAGAGCACAACATATAGGTATTATGAGCAATTTCTCTTACCCCAATTTGTGTCACATCTACTGGAGCATCATGAGCATGAATTATGACGTCACAGTATATGATTACATCATAATTAGTATGCACTATGACGTCACAATGTATTATGACGTCATAATGTATCCGCATTATGACATCACAATATATTATGAGAGCGCAATTTGCAGGTTTTATGACCAATTTCGCTTACCCCAATTAGTGTCACATCTACTGGAGCATCATGAGCATGTATTATGATGTCACAGTTTATGATGACATCATAATTAGTATGCAGTATGATGTCACAGTGTATTATGACGTTATAATGTATCCGCATTATGACATCACAATACATTAAGAGAGCGCAACATGCAGGTATTATGAGCAATTTCTCTTACCCCAATTTGTGTCACATCTACTGGAGCATCATGAGCATGTATTATGACGTCACAGTATATGATGACATCATAATTAGTATGCACTATGACGTCACAATGTATTATGACGTCATAATGTATCCGCATTATAACATCACAATATATTATGAGAGCGCAATTTGCAGGTTTTATGACCAATTTCGCTTACCCCAAATTGTGTCACATCTGCTGGAGCATCATGAGCATGTATTATGACATCACAGTATATGATGACATCATAATTAGTATGCAGTATGATGTCACACTGTATTATGACGTCATAATGTTTCCGCATTATGACATCACAATATATTATGAGAGCGCAACATGCAGGTAGTATGAGCAATTTCTCTTACCCCAATTTGTGTCACATCTACTGGAGCATCATGAGCATGTATTATGACGACACAGTATATGATGACATCATAATTAGTATGCACTATGACATCACAGTGTATTATGATGTCATAATGTATCCGCATTATGACATCACAATATATTATGAGAGCGCAATTTGCAGGTTTCATGACCAATTTCTCTTACCCCAATTTGTGTCACATCTACTGCAGCATCATCAGCATGTATTATGACGTCAGAGTATATGATGACATCATAATTAGTATGCAGTATGACGTCACAATGTATTATGACGTCATAATGTATCCGCATTATGTCATCACAATATATTATGAGAGCGCAACATGCAGGTATTATGAGCAATTTCTCATGCCCCAATTTGTGTCACATCTACTGGAGCATCATGAGCATGAATTATGACGTCACAGTATATGATGACATCATAATTAGTATGCACTATGACATCACAATGTATTATGACATCATAATGTATCCGCATTATGTCATCACAATATATTATGAGAGCGCAACATGCAGGTATTATGAGCAATTTCTCTTTCCCCAATTTGTGTCACATCTACTGGAGCATCATGAGCATGTATTATGACGTCACAGTATATGATGACATCATAATTAGTATGCACTATGACGTCACAATGTATTATGACGTCATACTGTATCCGCATTATGAAATCACAATATATTATGAGAGCGCAACATGCAGGTATTATGAGCAATTTCTCTTACCCCAATTTGTGTCACATCTACTGGAGCATCATGAGCATGTATTATGACGTCACAGTATATGATGACATCATAATTAGTATGCAGTATGACGTCACAATGTATCATGACGTCATAATGTATCCGCATTATGACATCACAATATATTATGAGAGCGCAATTTGCAGGTTTTATGACCATTTTCGCTTACCCCAATTTGTGTCACATCTACTGGAGCGTCATGAGCATGTATTATGACATCACAGTATATAATGACATCATAATTAGTATGCAGTATGACGTCCCAATGTATTATGACGTCATAATGTATCCGCATTATGACATCACAATTTATTGTGGGAGCGCAACATGCAGGTATTATGAGCAATTTCTCTTACCCCAATTTGTCTCATATCTACTGGAGCATCAAGAGCATGTATTATGACGTCACAGTATATGATGACATCATAATTAGTATGCACTATGACGTCACAATGTATTATGACGTCAAAATGTATCCGCATTATGACATCACAATATATTATGAGAGCGCAATTTGCAGGTTTTATGACCAATTTCGCTTACCCCAACTTGTGTCACATCTACTGGAGCATCATGAGCATGTGTTATGACGTCAGAGTATATGATGACATCATAATTAGTATGCAGTATGATGTCACAATGTATTATGACGTCATAATGTATCCGCATTATGACATCACAATACATTATTAGAGCGCAACATGCAGATATTATGAGCAATTTCTTTTACCCCAATTTGTGTCACATCTACTGGAGCATCATGAGCATGTATTATGACGTCACAGTATATGATGACATCATAATTAGTATGCACTATGACGTCACAATGTATTATGACGTCATAATGTGCGCATTATAACATCACAATATATTATGAGAGCGCAATTTGCAAGTTTTATGACCAATTTCGCTTACCCCAAATTGTGTCACATCTACTGGAGCATCATGAGCATGTATTATGACGTCACAGTATATGATGACATCATAATTAGTATGTAGTATGACGTCACAATGTATTATGACGTCATAATGTATCCGCACTATGACATCACAATGTATTATGAGAGCGCAACATGCAGGTACTATGACCAATTTCTCTTACCCCAATTTGTGTCACATCTACTGGAGCATCATGAGCATGTATTATGACGTCACAGTATATGATGACATCATAATTAGTATGCACTATGACGTCACGATGTATTATGACGTCATAATGTATCCGCATTATGACATCACAATATATTCTGAGAGCGCAACATGCAGGTATTATGAGCAATTTCTCATGCCCCAATTTGTGTCACATCTACTGGAGCATCATGAGCATGTATTATGACGTCACAGTATATGATGACATCATCATTACTATGCACTATGACGTCACAATGTATTATGAGGTCATAATGTATCCGCATTATGACATCAGTATATACTATGAGAGCGCAACATACAGTAATTGTGAGCGATTTCTCTTACCCCAATTTGTTTCACATCTACTGGAGCATCATGAGCATGTATTATGACGTCACAGTATATGATGACATCATAATTAGTATGCACTATGACATCACAATGTATTATGACGTCATAATGTATCCGCATTATGACATCACAATATATTATGAGAGCGCAATTTGCAGGTTACATGACCAATTTCGCTTACCCCAATTTGTGTCACATCTACTGCAGCATCATCAGCATGTATTATGATGTCAGAGTATATGATGACATCATAATTAGTATGCAGTATGACGTCACAATATATTATGATGTCATAATGTATACGCATCATGACATCACAATATATTATGAGAGCGCAACATGCAGGTATTATGAGCAATTTCTCTTACCCCAATTTGTGTCACATCTACTGGAGCATCATGAGCATGTTTTATGATGAAACAGTATATGACGACATCATAATTAGTATGCAGTATGACGTCACAATGTATTATGACGTCATAATGTATCCGCATTTTGACATCAAAATATATTATGAGAGCGCAACATGCAGGTATTATGAGCAATTTCTCTTGCCCCAATTTGTGTCACATCTACTGGAGCATCATGAGCATGTATTATGATGTCACAGTATATGATGACATCATAATTAGTATGCACTATGACGTCACAATGTATTATGACGTCATAATGTATCCGCATTATGACATCACAATATATTATGAGAGCGCAATTTGCAGGTTTCATGACCAATTTCGCTTACCCCAATTTGTGTCACATCTACTGCAGCATCATCAGCATGTATTATGACGTCACAGTATATGATGACATCATATTTAGTATGCAGTATGACGTCACAATGTATTATGACGTCATGATGTATCCGCATCATGACATCACAATATATTATGAGAGCGCAACATGCAGGTATTATGAGCAATTTCTCTTACCCCAATTTGTGTCACATCTACTGGAGCATCATGAGCATGTATTATGACGTCACAGTATATGATGACATGATAATTAGTATGCAGTATGACGTCACAATGTATTATGACGTCATAATGTATCCGCATTATGACATCACAATACATTATTAGAGCGCAACATGCGGATATTATGAGCAATTTCTTTTACCCCAATTTGTGTCACATCTACTGGAGCATCATGAGCATGTATTATGACGTCACAGTATATGATGACATCATAATTAGTATGCAGTATGACGTCACAATGTATTATGACGTCATAATGTATCCGCATTATGACATCACAATATATTATGAGACCGCAGTTTGCAGGTTTCATGACAAATTTCGCTTACCCCAATTTGTGTCACATCTACTGCAGCATCATCAGCATGTATTATGACGTCAGAGTATATGATGACATCATAATTAGTATGCAGTATGACGTCACAATGTATTATGACGTCATAATGTATCCGCATTATGACATCACAATATATTATGAGAGCGCAACATGGAGGTATTATGAGCAATTTCTCTTGCCCCAATTTGTGTCACATCTACTGAAGCATCATGAGCATGTATTATGACATCACAGTATATGATGACATCATAATTAGTATGCACTATGACGTCACAACGTATTATGACGTCATAATGTATCCGCATTATGACATCACAATATATTATGAGAGCGCAACATGCAGGTATTATGAGCAATTTCTCTTACCCCAATTTGTGTCACATCTACTGGAGCATCATGAGCATGAATTATGATGTCACAGTATATGATGATATCATAATTAGTATGCAGTATGACGTCACAATGTATTATGACGTCATAATGTATCTGCATTATGACATCACAATATATTATGAGAGCGCAACATGCAGGTGTTATGAGCAATTTCTCTTTCCCCAATTTGTGTCACATCTACTGGAGCATCATGAGCATGTATTATGACATCACAGTATATGATGACATCATAATTAGTATGCACTATGACATCACAATGTATTATGACGTCATAATGTATCCGCCTGATGACATCACGATATAATATGAGAGCGCAACTTGCAGGTATTATGACCAATTTCGCTTACCCCAATTTGTGTCACATCTACTGGAGCATCATGAGCATGTATTATGACGTCACAGTATATGATGACATCATAATTAGTATGCAGTATGACGTCACAATGTATTATGCCGTCATAATGTATCCGCATTATGACATCACAATATATTATGAGAGCGCAACATGCAGGTATTATGAGCAATTTCTCTTACCCCAATTTGTGTCACATCTACTGGAGCATCATGAGCATGAATTATGACGTCACAGTATATGATGACATCATAATTAGTATGCACTATGACATCACAATGTATTATGACGTCATAATGTATCCGCATTATGACATCACAATATATTATGAGAGCGCAATTTGCAGGTTTCATGACCAATTTCGCTTACCCCAATTTGTGTCACATCTACTACAGCATCATCAGCATGTATTATGATGTCAGAGTATATGTTGACATCATAATTAGTATGCAGTATGACGTCACAATGTATTATGACGTCATAATGTATCTGCATTATGACATCACAATATATTATGAGAGCGCAACATGCAGGTGTTATGAGCAATTTCTCTTACCCCAATTTGTTTCACATCTACTGGAGCATCATGAGCATGTATTATGACATCACAGTATATGATGACATCATAATTAGTATGCACTATGACGTCACAATGTATTATGACATCATAATGTATCCGCATTACGACATCACAATATAATATGAAAGCGCAACATGCAGGTATTATGACCAATTTTGCTTACCCCAATTTGTGTCACATCTACTGGAGCATCATGAGCATGTATTATGACGTCACAGTATATGATGACATCATAATTAGTATGCAGTATGACGTCACAATGTATTATGCCCTCATAATGTATCCGCATTATGACATCAAAATATATTATGAGAGCGCAACATGCAGGTATTATGAGCAATTTCTCTTTCCCCAATTTGTGTCACATCTACTGGAGCACCATGAGCATGTATTATGACGTCACAGTATATGATGACATCATAATTAGTATGCACTATGACGTCACAATGTATTATGACGTCATAATATATCCGCATTATGAAATCACAATATATTATGAGAGCGCAACATGCAGGTATTATGAGCAATTTCTCTTACCCCAATTTGTGTCACATCTACTGGAGCATCATGAGCATGTATTATGACGTCACAGTATATGATGACATCATAATTAGTATGCACTATGATGTCAAAATGTATTATGACGTCATAAAGTATCCGCATTATGACATCACAATATATTATGAGAGCGCAATTTGCAAGTTTTATGACCAATTTCGCTTACCCCAAATTGTGTCACATCTACTGGAGCATCATGAGCATGTATTATGACGTCACAGTATATGATGACATCATAATTAGTATGTAGTATGACGTCACAATGTATTACGACGTCATAATGTATCCACATTATGACATCACAATGTATTATGAGAGCGCAACATGCAGGTATTATGACCAATTTCTCTTACCCCAATTTGTGTCACATCTACTGGAGCATCATGAGCATGTATTATGACGTCACAGTATATGATGACATCATAATTAGTATGCAGTATGACGTCACAATGTATTATGACGTCATAATGTATCCGCATGATGACATCACAATATATTATGAGAGCGCAATATGCAGGTTTCATGACCAATTTCGCTTACCCCAATTTGTGTCACATCTACTGCAGCATCATCAGCATGTATTATGACGTCAGAGTATATGATGACATCATAATTAGTATGCAGTATGACGTCACAATGTATTATGACGTCATAATGTATCCGCATTATCACATCACAATATATTATGAGAGCGCAACATGCAGGTGTTATGAGCAATTTCTCTAACCCCAATTTGTGTCACATCTACTGGAGCATCATGAGCATGTATTATGACATCACAGTATATGATGACATCATAATTAGTATGCACTATGACGTCACAATGTATTATGACATCATAATGTATCCGCATTATGACATCACAATATAATATGAGAGCGCAACATGCAGATATTATGACCAATTTTGCTTACCCCAATTTGTGTCACATCTACTGGAGCATCATGAGCATGTATTATGACGTCACAGTATATGATGACATCATAATTAGTATGCAGTATGACGTCACAATGTATTATGCCGTCATAATGTATCCGCATTATGACATCACAATATATTATGAGAGCGCAACATGCAGGTATTATGAGCAATTTCTCTTGCCCCAATTTGTGTCACATCTACTGGAGCATCATGAGCATGTATTATGACGTCACAGTATATGATGACATCATAATTAGTATGCACTATGACGTCACAATGTATCATGACGTCATAATGTATCCGAATTATGACATCACAATATATTATGAGAGCGCAATTTGCAGGTTTTATGACCATTTTCGCTTACCCCAGTTTGTGTCACATCTACTGGAGCGTCATGAGCATGTATTATGACATCACAGTATATGATGACATCATAATTAGTATGCAGTATGACGTCCCAATGTATTATGACGTCATAATGTATCCGCATTATGACATCACAATTTATTGTGGGAGCGCAACATGCAGGTATTATGAGCAATTTCTCTTACCCCAATTTGTCTCATATCTACTGGAGCATCAAGAGCATGTATTATGACGTCACAGTATATGATGACATCATAATTAGTATGCAGTATGACGTCACAATGTATTATGACGTCAAAATGTATCCGCATTATGACATCACAATATATTATGAGAGCGCAACATGCAGGTATTATGAGCAATTTCTCATGCCCCAATTTGTGTCACATCTACTGGAGCATCATGAGCATGTATTATGATGTCACAGTATATGATGACATCATCATTACTATGCACTATGACGTCACAATGTATTATGACGTCATAATGTATCCGCATTATGACATCAGTATATACTATGAGAGCGCAACATACAGTAATTGTGAGCGATTTCTCTTACCCCAATTTGTTTCACATCTACTGGAGCATCATGAGCATGTATTATGACGTCACAGTATATGATGACATCATAATTAGTATGCACTATGACATCACAATGTATTATGACGTCATAATGTATCCGCATTATGACATCACAATATATTATGAGAGCGCAATTTGCAGGTTACATGACCAATTTCGCTTACCCCAATTTGTGTCACATCTACTGCAGCATCGTCAGCATGTATTATGATGTCAGAGTATATGATGACATCATAATTAGTATGCAGTATGACGTCACAATATATTATGATGTCATAATGTATCCGCATCATGACATCACAATATATTATGAGAGCGCAACATGCAGGTATTATGAGCAATTTCTCTTACCCCAATTTGTGTCACATCTACTGGAGCGTCATGAGCATGTATTATGACGTCACAGTATATGATGACATCATAATTAGTATGCAGTATGACGTCACAATGTATTATGACGTCATAATGTATCCGCATTTTGACATCAAAATATATTATGAGAGCGCAACATGCAGGTATTTTGAGCAATTTCTCTTGCCCCAATTTGTGTCACATATACTGGAGCATCATGAGCATGTATTATGATGTCACAGTATATGATGACATCATAATTAGTATGCACTATGACGTCACAATGTATTATGACGTCATAATGTATCCGCATTATGACATCACAATATATTATGAGAGCGCAATTTGCAGGTTTCATGACCAATTTCGCTTACCCCAATTTGTGTCACATCTACTGCAGCATCATCAGCATGTATTATGACGTCACAGTATATGATGACATCATATTTAGTATGCAGTATGACGTCACAATGTATTATGACGTCATGATGTATCCGCATTATGACATCACAATATATTATGAGAGCGCAACCTGAAGGTATTATGAGCAATTTCTCTTACCCCAATTTGTGTCACATCTACTGGAGAATCATGAGCATGTATTATGACGTCACAGTGTATGATGACATCATAATTAGTATGCAGTATGATGTCACAATGTATTATGATGTCATAATGTATCCGCATTATGACATAACAATATATTATGAGAGGGCAACATGCAGGTATTATGACCAATTTCGCTTACCCCAATTTGTGTCACATCTACTGGAGCATCATGAGCATGTATTATGACGTCACAGTATATGATGACATCATAATTAGCATGCAGTATGAAGTCACAATGTATTATGACGTCATAATTTATCCGCATTATGACATCACAATATATTATGAGAGAGCAACATGCAGGTATTATGAGCAATTTCTCTTACCCCAATTTGTGTCAAATCTACTGGAGAATCATGAGCATGTATTATGACGTCACAGTATATGATGACATCATAATTAGTATGCACTATGACGTCACAATGTATTATGACGTCATAATGTATCCGCATTATGACATCACAATATATTACGAGAGCGCAATTTGCAGGTTTCATGACCAATTTCGCTTACCCCAATTTGTGTCACATCCACTGGAGCATCATGAGCATGTATTATGAAGTCACAGTCTATGATGACATCATAATTAGTATGCACTATGACTTCAAAATGTATTATGACGTCATAATGTATCCGCATTATGACATCACAATATATTATGAGAGCGCAATTTGCATGTTTTATGACCAATTTCGCTTACCCCAATTTGTGTCACATCTACTGGAGCGTCATGAGCATGTATTATGACATCACAGTATATGATGACATCATAATTAGTATGCAGTATGACGTCACAATATATTATGACCTCATAATGTATCCGCATTATGACATCACAATTTATTGTGAGAGCGCAACATGCAGGTATTATGAGCAATTTCTCTTACCCCAATTTGTGTCATATCTACTGAAGCATTAAGAGCATGTATTATGACGTCACAGTATATGATGACATCATAATTACTATGCACTATGACGTCACAATGTATTATGACGTCATAATGTATCCGCATTATGACATCACTATATATTATGAGAGCGCAGCATACAGTAATTGTGAGCGATTTCTCTTACCCCAATTTGTTTCACATCTACTGGAGCATCATGAGCATGTATTATGACGTCACAGTATATGATGACATCATAATTAGTATGCACTATGACGTCACATTGTATTATGACGTCATAATGTATCCGCATTATGACAACACAGTATATTATGAGAGTGCAATTTGCAGCATTTATGACCAATTTCGCTTACCCCAATTTGTGTCACATCTACTGGAGCGTCATGAGCATGTATTATGACATCACAGTATAGGATGACATCATAATTAGTATGCTGTATGAGGTCACAATGTATTATGACGTCATTATGTATCCGCATTATGACATCACAATATATTATGAGAGCGCAATTTGCAGGTTTCATGACCAATTTCGCTTACCCCAATTTGTGTCACATCTACTGGAGCATCATGAGCATGTGTTATGACGTCACAGTATATGATGATATCATAATCAGTATGCAGTATGATGTCGCAATGTATTATGACGTCATAATGTGTCCGCATTATGACATCACAATACATTATTAGAGCGCAACATGCAGATATTATGAGCAATTTCTTTTACCCCAATTTGTGTCACACCTACTGGAGCATCATGAGCATGTATTATGTCGTCACAGTATATGATGACATCATAATTAGTATGCACTATGACGTCACAATGTATTATGACGTCATACTGTATCCGCATTATGACATCACAATATATTAGGAGAGCGCACTTTGCAGGTTTCATGAACAATTTCGCTTACCCCAATTTGTGTCACATCTTCTGCAGCAGCATCAGCATGTATTATGACGTCAGAGTATATGATGACATCATAATTAGTATGCAGTATGACGTCACAATGTATTATGACATCATAATGTATCCGCATTATGACATCACAATATATTATGAGAGCGCAACATGCAGGTATTATGAGCAATTTCTCTTACCCCAATTTGTGTCACATCTACTGGAGCATCATGAGCATGTATTATGACGTCACAGTATATGATGACATCATAATTAGTATGCACTATGACGTCACAGTGTATTATGACGTCATAATGTATCCGCATTATGACATCACAATATATTATGAGAGCGCAATTTGCAGGTTTCATGACCAATTTCTCTTACCCCAATTTGTGTCACATCTACTGCAGCATCATCAGCATGTATTATGATGTGAGAGTATATGATGACATCATAATTAGTATGCAGTATGACGTCACAATGTATTATGACGTCATAATGTATCCGCATTATGACATCACAATATATTATGAGAGCGCAACATGCAGGTATTATGAGCAATTTCTCATGCCCCAATTTGTGTCACATCTACTGGAGCATCATGAGCATATATTATGACATCACAGTATATGATGACATCACAATTAGAATGCACTATGACGTCACAATGTATTATGACGTCATAATGTATCCGCATTATGACATCACAATATATTATGAGAGCGCAATTTGCAGGTTTTATGACCATTTTCGATTACCCCATCTTGTGTCACATCTACTGGAGCATCATGAGCATGTATTATGACGTCACAGTATATGATGACATCATAATTAGTATGCATTATGACGTCACAATGTATTATGACGTCATAATGTATCCGCATTATGACATCACAATATATTATGAGAGCGCAATTTGCAGGTTTTATGACCATTTTCGATTACCCCATTTTGTGTCACATCTACTGGAGCATCATGAGCATGTATTATGACGTCACAGTATATGATGACATCATAATTAGTATGCAGTATGACGTCACAATGTATTATGCCGTCATAATGTATCCGCATTATGACATCACAATATATTATGAGAGCGCAACATGCAGGTATTATGAGCAATTTCTCGTACCCCAATTTGTGTCACATCTACTGGAGCATCATGAGCATGTATTATGACATCACAGTATATGATGACATCATAATTAGTATGCAGTATGACGTCACAATGTATTATGATGTCATAATGTATCCGCATTATGACATCACAATATATTATGAGAGCGCAACATGCAGGTAATATGAGCAATTTCTCTTGCCCCAATTTGTGTCACATCTACTGGAGCATCATGAGCATGTATTATGACGTCACAGTATATGATGACATCGTAATTAGTATGCACTATGACGTCACAATGTATTATGACGTCATAATGTATCCGCATTATGACATCACAATATATTATGAGAGCGCAATTTTCAGGTTTCATGACCAATTTCGCTTACCCCAATTTCTGTCACATCTACTGCAGCATCATCAGCATGTATTATGACGTCAGAGTATATGATGACATCATAATTAGTATGCAGTATGACGTCACAATGTATTATGACGTCATAATGTATTCGCATTATGACATCACAATATATTATGAGAGCGTAACATGCAGGTATTATGAGCAATTTCTCTTGCCCCAATTTGTGTCACATCTACTGGAGCATCATGAGCATGTATTATGACGTCACAGTATATGATGAAATCATAATTAGTATGCAGTATGATGTCACAATGTATTATGACGTCATAATGTATCCGCATTATGACATCACAATATATTATGAGAGCACAACATGTAGGTATTATGAGCAATTTCTCTTACCCCAATTTGTGTCACATCTACTGGAGCATCATGAGCATGAATTATGACGTCACAGTATATGATTACATCATAATTAGTATGCACTATGACGTCACAATGTATTATGACGTCATAATGTATCCGCATTATGACATCACAATATATTATGAGAGCGCAATTTGCAGGTTTTATGACCAATTTCGCTTACCCCAAATTGTGTCACATCTACTGGAGCATCATGACCATGTATTATGACGTCACAGTATATGATGACATCACAATTAGTATGTAGTATGACGTCACAATGTATTATGACGTCATAATGTATCCGCATTATGACATCACAATGTATTATGAGAGCGCAACATGCAGGTATTATGACCAATTTCTCTTACCCCAATTTGTGTCACATCTACTGGAGCATTCATGAGCATGCGTTATGACGTCACAGTATATGATGATATCATAATTAGTATGCACTATGATGTCACAATGTAATATGATGTCATAATGTATCCGCTTTATGACATCACAATATATTATGAGAGCGCAATTTGCAGGTTTTATGACCATTTTCGATTGCCCCAATTTGTGTCACATCTACTGGAGCATGACGAGCATGTATTATGACGTCACAGTATATGATGACATCATAATTAGTATGCAGTATGACGTCACAATGTATTATGCCGTCATAATGTATCTGCATTATGACATCACAATATATTATGAGAGCGCAACATGCAGGTATTATGAGCAATTTCTCGTACCCCAATTTGTGTCACATCTACTGGAGCATCATGAGCATGTATTATGACGTCACAGTATATGATGATATCATAATTAGTATGCACTATGACGTCACAATGTATTATGACATCATAATGTATCCGCATTATGACATCACAATACATTATGAGAGCGCAACATGCAGGTATTATGAGCAATTTCTCTTACCCCAAATTGTCTCATATCTACTGGAGCATCAAGAGCATGTATTATGCTGTCACAGTATATGATGACATCATAATTAGTATGCACTATGACGTCACAATGCACTATGATGTCATAATGTATCCGCATTATGACATCACAATATATTATGAGAGCGCAATTTGCAGGTTTCATGACCAATTTCGCTTACCCCAATTTGTGTCACATCTACTGCAGCATCATCAGCATGTATTATGACGTCAGAGTATATGATGACATCATAATTAGTATGCAGTATGACGTCACAATGTATTATGACGTCATAATGTATCCGCATTATGACATCACAATATATTATGAGAGCCTAACATGCAGGTATTATGAGCAATTTCTCTTGCCCCAATTTGTGTCACATCTACTGGAGCATCATGAGCATGTATTATGACGTCACAGTATATGATGAAATCATAATTAGTATGCAGTATGACGTCACAATGTATTATGACGTCATAATGTATCCGCATTATGACATCCCAATATATTATGAGAGCACAACATGTAGGTATTATGAGCAATTTCTCTTACCCCAATTTGTGTCACATCTACTGGAGCATCATGAGCATGAATTATGACGTCACAGTATATGATTACATCATAATTAGTATGCACTATGACGTCACAATGTATTATGACGTCATAATGTATCCGCATTATGACATCACAATATATTATGAGAGCGCAATTTGCAGATTTTATGACCAATTTCGCTTACCCCAATTAGTGTCACATCTACTGGAGCATCATGAGCATGTATTATGACGTCACAGTATATGATGACATCATAATTAGTATGCAGTATGATGTCACAGTGTATTATGACGTTATAATGTATCCGCATTATGACATCACAATACATTAAGAGAGCGCAACATGCAGGTATTATGAGCAATTTCTCTTACCCCAATTTGTGTCACATCTACTGGAGCATCATGAGCATGTATTATGACGTAACAGTATATGATGACATCATAATTAGTATGCACTATGACGTCACAATGTATTATGACGTCATAATGTATCCGCATTATAACATCACAATATATTATGAGAGCGCAATTTGCAGGTTTTATGACCAATTTCGCTTACCCCAAATTGTGTCACATCTACTGGAGCATCATGAGCATGTATTATGACGTCACAATATATGATGACATCATAATTAGTATGCAGTATGACGTCACAATGTATTATGACGTCATAATGTATCCGCATTATGACATCACAATGTATTATGAGAGCGCAACATGCCGGTATTATGACCAATTTTTCGTACCCCAATTTGTGTCACATCTACTGGAGCATCATGAGCATGTATTATGACGTCACAGTATATGATGACATCATAATTAGTATGCACTATGACGTCACAATGTATTATGACGTCATAATGTATCCGCATTATGACATCACAATATATTATGAGAGCGCAATTTTCAGGTTTTATGACCATCTTCGCTTACCCCAATTTGTGTCACATCTACTGGAGCATCATGAGCATGTATTATGACGTCATAGTATATGATGACATCATAATTAGTATGCAGTATGATTTCACAATGTATTATGACGTCATAATGTATCCGCATTATGACATCACAATACATTATTAGAGCGCAACATGCAGATATTATGAGCAATTTCTCTTACCCCAATTTGTGTCACATCTACTGGAGCATCATGAGCATGTATTATGACGTCACAGTATATGATGACATCATAATTAGTATGCACTAAGACGTCACAATGTATTATGACGTCATAATGTATCCGCATTATAACATCACAATATATTATGAGAGCGCAATTTGCAGGTTTTATGACCAATTTCGCTTACCCCAAATTGTGTCACATCTACTGGAGCATCATGAGCATGTGTTATGACGTCACAGTATATGATGACATCACAATTAGTATGTAGTATGACGTCACAATATAATATGACGTCATAATGTATCCGCATTATGACATGACAATGTATTATGAGAGCGCAACACGCAGGTATTATGACCAATTTCTCTTACCCCAATTTGTGTCACATCTACTGGAGCATTCATGAGCATGCGTTATGACGTCACAGTATATGATGACATCATAATTAGTATGCACTATGATGTCACAATGTAATATGACGTCATAATGTATCCGCATTATGACATCACAATATATTATGAGAGCGCAATTTGCAGGTTTCATGACCAATTTCTCTTACCCCAATTTGTGTCACATCTACTGCAGCATCATCAGCATGTATTATGACGTCAGAGTATATGATGACATCATAATTAGTATGCAGTATGACGTCACAATGTATTATGCCGTCATAATGTATCTGCATTATGACATCACAATATATTATGAGAGCGCAACATGCAGGTATTATGAGCAATTTCTCGTACCCCAATTTGTGTCACATCTACTGGAGCATCATGAGCATGTATTATGACGTCACAGTATATGATGACATCATAATTAGTATGCACTGTGACGTCACAATGTATTATGACGTCATTATGTATCCGCATTATGACGTCACCATATATTATGAGAGCGTAATTTGCAGGTATTATGAGCAATTTCTCTTACCCCAATCTGTGTCACATCTATTGGAGCATCATGAGAATGTATTATGATGTCACAGTATATGATGATATCATAATTAGTATGCACTATGACGTCACAATGTATTATGACGTCATAATGTATCCGCATTATGACATCACAATATATTATGAGAGCGCAGTTTGTTGGTATTATGAGCAATTTCTCTTACCCCAATTTGTGTCACATCTACTGGAGCATCATGAGAATGTATTATGATGTCACAGTATATGATGACATCATAATTAGTATGCACTATGACGTCACAATGCACTATGATGTCATAATGTATCCGCATTATGACATCACAATATATTATGAGAGCGCAATGTGCAGGTATTATGAGCAATTTCTCTAACCCCAATTTGTGTCACATCAACTGAAGCATCATGAGCATGTATTATGACGTCACAGTATATGATGACATCGTAATTAGTATGCAGTATGACGTCACAATGTATTATGCCGTCATAATGTATCCGCATTATGACATCACAATATATTATGAGAGCGCAACATGCAGGTATTATGAGCAATTTCTCGTACCCCATTTTGTGTCACATCTACTGGAGCATCATGAGCATGTATTATGACATCACAGTATATGATGACATCATAATTAGTATGCAGTATGACGTCACAATGTATTATGATGTCATAATGTATCCGCATTATGACATCACAATATATTATGAGAGCGCAACATGCAGGTAATATGAGCAATTTCTCTTGCCCCAATTTGTGTCACATCTACTGGAGCATCATGAGCATGTATTATGACGTCACAGTATATGATGACATCGTAATTAGTATGCACTATGACGTCACAATGTATTATGACGTCATAATGTATCCGCATTATGACATCACAATATATTATGAGAGCGCAATTTTCAGGTTTCATGACCAATTTCGCTTACCCCAATTTGTGTCACATCTACTGCAGCATCATCAGCATGTATTATGACGTCAGAGTATATGATGACATCATAATTAGTATGCAGTATGACGTCACAATGTATTATGACGTCATAATGTATTCGCATTATGACATCACAATATATTATGAGAGCGTAACATGCAGGTATTATGAGCAATTTCTCTTACCCCAATTTGTGTCACATCTACTGGAGCATCATGAGCATGTATTATGACGTCACAGTATATGATGAAATCATAATTAGTATGCAGTATGATGTCACAATGTATTATGACGTCATAATGTATCCGCATTATGACATCACAATATATTATGAGAGCACAACATGTAGGTATTATGAGCAATTTCTCTTACCCCAATTTGTGTCACATCTACTGGAGCATCATGAGCATGAATTATGACGTCACAGTATATGATTACATCATAATTAGTATGCACTATGACGTCACAATGTATTATGACGTCATAATGTATCCGCATTATGACATCACAATATATTATGAGAGCGCAATTTGCAGGTTTTATGACCAATTTCGCTTACCCCAAATTGTGTCACATCTACTTGAGCATCATGACCATGTATTATGACGTCACAGTATATGATGACATCACAATTAGTATGTAGTATGACGTCACAATGTATTATGACGTCATAATGTATCCGCATTATGACATCACAATGTATTATGAGAGCGCAACATGCAGGTATTATGACCAATTTCTCTTACCCCAATTTGTGTCACATCTACTGGAGCATCATGAGCATGCGTTATGACGTCACAGTATATGATGATATCATAATTAGTATGCACTATGATGTCACAATGTAATATGATGTCATAATGTATCCGCATTATGACATCACAATATATTATGAGAGCGCAATTTGCAGGTTTTATGACCATTTTCGATTGCCCCAATTTGTGTCACATCTACTGGAGCATGACGAGCATGTATTATGACGTCACAGTATATGATGACATCATAATTAGTATGCAGTATGACGTCACAATGTATTATGCCGTCATAATGTATCTGCATTATGACATCACAATATATTATGAGAGCGCAACATGCAGGTATTATGAGCAATTTCTCGTACCCCAATTTGTGTCACATCTACTGGAGCATCATGAGCATGTATTATGACGTCACAGTATATGATGATATCATAATTAGTATGCACTATGACGTCACAATGTATTATGACATCATAATGTATCCGCATTATGACATCACAATACATTATGAGAGCGCAACATGCAGGTATTATGAGCAATTTCTCTTACCCCAAATTGTCTCATATCTACTGGAGCATCAAGAGCATGTATTATGCTGTCACAGTATATGATGACATCATAATTAGTATGCACTATGACGTCACAATGCACTATGATGTCATAATGTATCCGCATTATGACATCACAATATATTATGAGAGCGCAATTTGCAGGTTTCATGACCAATTTCGCTTACCCCAATTTGTGTCACATCTACTGCAGCATCATCAGCATGTATTATGACGTCAGAGTATATGATGACATCATAATTAGTATGCAGTATGACGTCACAATGTATTATGACGTCATAATGTATCCGCATTATGACATCACAATATATTATGAGAGCGTAACATGCAGGTATTATGAGCAATTTCTCTTGCCCCAATTTGTGTCACATCTACTGGAGCATCATGAGCATGTATTATGACGTCACAGTATATGATGACATCATAATTAGTATGCAGTATGACGTCACAATGTATTATGACGTCATAATGTATCCGCATTATGACATCCCAATATATTATGAGAGCACAACATGTAGGTATTATGAGCAATTTCTCTTACCCCAATTTGTGTCACATCTACTGGAGCATCATGAGCATGAATTATGACGTCACAGTATATGATTACATCATAATTAGTATGCACTATGACGTCACAATGTATTATGACGTCATAATGTATCCGCATTATGACATCACAATATATTATGAGAGCGCAATTTGCAGATTTTATGAACAATTTCGCTTACCCCAATTAGTGTCACATCTACTGGAGCATCATGAGCATGTATTATGACGTCACAGTATATGATGACATCATAATTAGTATGCAGTATGATGTCACAGTGTATTATGACGTTATAATGTATCCGCATTATGACATCACAATACATTAAGAGAGCGCAACATGCAGGTATTATGAGCAATTTCTCTTACCCCAATTTGTGTGACATCTACTGGAGCATCATGAGCATGTATTATGACGTAACAGTATATGATGACATCATAATTAGTATGCACTATGACGTCACAATGTATTATGACGTCATAATGTATCCGCATTATAACATCACAATATATTATGAGAGCGCAATTTGCAGGTTTTATGACCAATTTCGCTTACCCCAAATTGTGTCACATCTACTGGAGCATCATGAGCATGTATTATGACGTCACAATATATGATGACATCATAATTAGTATGCAGTATGACGTCACAATGTATTATGACGTCATAATGTATCCGCATTATGACATCACAATGTATTATGAGAGCGCAACATGCCGGTATTATGACCAATTTTTCGTACCCCAATTTGTGTCACATCTACTGGAGCAACATGAGCATGTATTATGACGTCACAGTATATGATGACATCATAATTAGTATGCACTATGACGTCACAATGTATTATGACGTCATAATGTATCCGCATTATGACATCACAATATATTATGAGAGCGCAATTTGCAGGTTTTATGACCAACTTCGCTTACCCCAATTTGTGTCACATCTACTGGAGCATCATGAGCATGTATTATGACGTCATAGTATATGATGACATCATAATTAGTATGCAGTATGATTTCACAATGTATTATGACGTCATAATGTATCCGCATTATGACATCACAATACATTATTAGAGCGCAACATGCAGATATTATGAGCAATTTCTCTTACCCCAATTTGTGTCACATCTACTGGAGCATCATGAGCATGTATTATGACGTCACAGTATATCATGACATCATAATTAGTATGCACTAAGACGTCACAATGTATTATGACGTCATAATGTATCCGCATTATAACATCACAATATATTATGAGAGAGCAATTTGCAGGTTTTATGACCAATTTCGCTTACCCCAAATTGTGTCACATCTACTGGAGCATCATGAGCATGTGTTATGACGTCACAGTATATGATGACATCACAATTAGTATGTAGTATGACGTCACAATATAATATGACGTCATAATGTATCCGCATTATGACATGACAATGTATTATGAGAGCGCAACACGCAGGTATTATGACCAATTTCTCTTACCCCAATTTGTGTCACATCTACTGGAGCATTCATGAGCATGCGTTATGACGTCACAGTATATGATGACATCATAATTAGTATGCACTATGATGTCACAATGTAATATGACGTCATAATGTATCCGCATTATGACATCACAATATATTATGAGAGGGCAATTTGCAGGTTTTATGACCATTTTCGATTACCCCAATTTGTGTCACATCTACTGGAGCAAGATGAGCATGTATTATGACGTCACAGTATATGATGACATCATAATTAGTATGCAGTATGACGTCACAATGTATTATGCCGTCATAATGTATCTGCATTATGACATCACAATATATTATGAGAGCGCAACATGCAGGTATTATGAGCAATTTCTCGTACCCCAATTTGTGTCACATCTACTGGAGCATCATGAGCATGTATTATGACGTCACAGTATATGATGACATCATAATTAGTATGCACTGTGACGTCACAATGTATTATGACGTCATTATGTATCCGCATTATGACGTCACCATATATTATGAGAGCGTAATTTGCAGGTATTATGAGCAATTTCTCTTACCCCAATCTGTGTCACATCTATTGGAGCATCATGAGAATGTATTATGATGTCACAGTATATGATGATATCATAATTAGTATGCACTATGACGTCACAATGTATTATGACGTCATAATGTATCCGCATTATGACATCACAATATATTATGAGAGCGCAATTTGTAGGTATTATGAGCAATTTCTCTTACCCCAATTTGTGTCACATCTACTGGAGCATCATGAGAATGTATTATGATGTCACAGTATATGATGACATCATAATTAGTATGCACTATGACGTCACAATGCACTATGATGTCATAATGTATCCGCATTATGACATCACAATATATTATGAGAGCGCAATGTGCAGGTATTATGAGCAATTTCTCTAACCCCAATTTGTGTCACATCTACTGCAGCATCATGAGCATGTATTATGACGTCACAGTATATGATGACATCGTAATTAGTATGCAGTATGACGTCACAATGTATTATGCCGTCTTAATGTATCCGCATTATGACATCACAATATATTATGAGAGCGCAACATGCAGGTATTATGAGCAATTTCTCGTACCCCAATTTGTGTCACATCTACTGGAGCATCATGAGCATGTATTATGACATCACAGTATATGATGACATCATAATTAGTATGCTGTATGACGTCACAATGTATTATGATGTCATAATGTATCCGCATTATGACATCACAATATATTATGAGAGCGCAACATGCAGGTAATATGAGCAATTTCTCTTGCCCCAATTTGTGTCACATCTACTGGAGCATCATGAGCATGTATTATGACGTCACAGTATATGATGACATCGTAATTAGTATGCACTATGACGTCACAATGTATTATGACGTCATAATGTATCCGCATTATGACATCACAATATATTATGAGAGCGCAATTTTCAGGTTTCATGACCAATTTCGCTTACCCCAATTTGTGTCACATCTACTGCAGCATCATCAGCATGTATTATGACGTCAGAGTATATGATGACATCATAATTAGTATGCAGTATGACGTCACAATGTATTATGACGTCATAATGTATTCGCATTATGACATCACAATATATTATGAGAGCGTAACATGCAGGTATTATGAGCAATTTCTCTTGCCCCAATTTGTGTCACATCTACTGGAGCATCATGAGCATGTATTATGACGTCACAGTATATGATGAAATCATAATTAGTATGCAGTATGATGTCACAATGTATTATGACGTCATAATGTATCCGCATTATGACATCACAATATATTATGAGAGCACAACATGTAGGTATTATGAGCAATTTCTCTTACCCCAATTTGTGTCACATCTACTGGAGCATCATGAGCATGAATTATGACGTCACAGTATATGATTACATCATAATTACTATGCACTATGACGTCACAATGTATTATGACGTCATAATGTATCCACATTATGACATCACAATATATTATGAGAGCGCAATTTGCAGGTTTTATGACCAATTTCGCTTACCCCAAATTGTATCACATCTACTGGAGCATCATGACCATGTATTATGACGTCACAGTATATGATGACATCACAATTAGTATGTAGTATGACGTCACAATGTATTATGACGTCATAATGTATCCGCATTATGACATCACAATGTATTATGAGAGCGCAACATGCAGGTATTATGACCAATTTCTCTTACCCCAATTTGTGTCACATCTACTGGAGCATTCATGAGCATGCGTTATGACGTCACAGTATATGATGATATCATAATTAGTATGCACTATGATGTCACAATGTAATATGATGTCATAATGTATCCGCATTATGACATCACAATATATTATGAGAGCGCAATTTGCAGGTTTTATGACAATTTTCGATTGCCCCAATTTGTGTCACATCTACTGGAGCATGACGAGCATGTATTATGACGTCACAGTATATGATGACATCATAATTAGTATGCAGTATGACGTCACAATGTATTATGCCGTCATAATGTATCTGCATTATGACATCACAATATATTATGAGAGCGCAACATGCAGGTATTATGAGCAATTTCTCGTACCCCAATTTGTGTCACATCTACTGGAGCATCATGAGCATGTATTATGACGTCACAGTATATGATGATATCATAATTAGTATGCACTATGACGTCACAATGTATTATGACATCATAATGTATCCGCATTATGACATCACAATACATTATGAGAGCGCAACATGCAGGTATTATGAGCAATTTCTCTTACCCCAAATTGTCTCATATCTACTGGAGCATCAAGAGCATGTATTATGCTGTCACAGTATATGATGACATCATAATTAGTATGCACTATGACGTCACAATGCACTATGATGTCATAATGTATCCGCATTATGACATCACAATATATTATGAGAGCGCAATTTGCAGGTTTCATGACCAATTTCGCTTACCCCAATTTGTGTCACATCTACTGCAGCATCATCAGCATGTATTATGACGTCAGAGTATATGATGACATCATAATTAGTATGCAGTATGACGTCACAATGTATTATGACGTCATAATGTATCCGCATTATGACATCACAATATAATATGAGAGCGTAACATGCAGGTATTATGAGCAATTTCTCTTGCCCCAATTTGTGTCACATCTACTGGAGCATCATGAGCATGTATTATGACGTCACAGTATATGATGAAATCATAATTAGTATGCAGTATGACGTCACAATGTATTATGACGTCATAATGTATCCGCATTATGACATCCCAATATATTATGAGAGCACAACATGTAGGTATTATGAGCAATTTCTCTTACCCCAATTTGTGTCACATCTACTGGAGCATCATGAGCATGAATTATGACGTCACAGTATATGATTACATCATAATTAGTATGCACTATGACGTCACAATGTATTATGACGTCATAATGTATCCGCATTATGACATCACAATATATTATGAGAGCGCAATTTGCAGATTTTATGACCAATTTCGCTTACCCCAATTAGTGTCACATCTACTGGAGCATCATGAGCATGTATTATGACGTCACAGTATATGATGACATCATAATTAGTATGCAGTATGATGTCACAGTGTATTATGACGTTATAATGTATCCGCATTATGACATCACAATACATTAAGAGAGCGCAACATGCAGGTATTATGAGCAATTTCTCTTACCCCAATTTGTGTCACATCTACTGGAGCATCATGAGCATGTATTATGACGTAACAGTATATGATGACATCATAATTAGTATGCACTATGACGTCACAATGTATTATGACGTCATAATGTATCCGCATTATAACATCACAATATATTATGAGAGCGCAATTTGCAGGTTTTATGACCAATTTCGCTTACCCCAAATTGTGTCACATCTACTGGAGCATCATGAGCATGTATTATGACGTCACAATATATGATGACATCATAATTAGTATGCAGTATGACGTCACAATGTATTATGACGTCATAATGTATCCGCATTATGACATCACAATGTATTATGAGAGCGCAACATGCCGGTATTATGACCAATTTTTCGTACCCCAATTTGTGTCACATCTACTGGAGCATCATGAGCATGTATTATGACGTCACAGTATATGATGACATCATAATTAGTATGCACTATGACGTCACAATGTATTATGACGTCATAATGTATCCGCATTATGACATCACAATATATTATGAGAGCGCAATTTGCAGGTTTTATGACCAACTTCGCTTACCCCAATTTGTGTCACATCTACTGGAGCATCATGAGCATGTATTATGACGTCATAGTATATGATGACATCATAATTAGTATGCAGTATGATTTCACAATGTATTATGACGTCATAATGTATCCGCATTATGACATCACAATACATTATTAGAGCGCAACATGCAGATATTATGAGCAATTTCTCTTACCCCAATTTGTGTCACATCTACTGGAGCATCATGAGCATGTATTATGACGTCACAGTATATGATGACATCATAATTAGTATGCACTAAGACGTCACAATGTATTATGACGTCATAATTTATCCGCATTATAACATCACAATATATTATGAGAGCGCAATTTGCAGGTTTTATGACCAATTTCGCTTACCCCAAATTGTGTCACATCTACTGGAGCATCATGAGCATGTGTTATGACGTCACAGTATATGATGACATCACAATTAGTATGTAGTATGACGTCACAATATAATATGACGTCATAATGTATCCGCATTATGACATGACAATGTATTATGAGAGCGCAACACGCAGGTATTATGACCAATTTCTCTTACCCCAATTTGTGTCACATCTACTGGAGCATTCATGAGCATGCGTTATGACGTCACAGTATATGATGACATCATAATTAGTATGCACTATGATGTCACAATGTAATATGACGTCATAATGTATCCGCATTATGACATCACAATATATTATGAGAGCGCAATTTGCAGGTTTTATGACCATTTTCGATTACCCCAATTTGTGTCACATCTACTGGAGCAAGATGAGCATGTATTATGACGTCACAGTATATGATGACATCATAATTAGTATGCAGTATGACGTCACAATGTATTATGCCGTCATAATGTATCTGCATTATGACATCACAATATATTATGAGAGCGCAACATGCAGGTATTATGAGCAATTTCTCGTACCCCAATTTGTGTCACATCTACTGGAGCATCATGAGCATGTATTATGACGTCACAGTATATGATGACATCATAATTAGTATGCACTGTGACGTCACAATGTATTATGACGTCATTATGTATCCGCATTATGACGTCACCATATATTATGAGAGCGTAATTTGCAGGTATTATGAGCAATTTCTCTTACCCCAATCTGTGTCACATCTATTGGAGCATCATGAGAATGTATTATGATGTCACAATATATGATGATATCATAATTAGTATGCACTATGACGTCACAATGTATTATGACGTCATAATGTATCCGCATTATGACATCACAATATATTATGAGAGCGCAATTTGTAGGTATTATGAGCAATTTCTCTTACCCCAATTTGTGTCACATCTACTGGAGCATCATGAGAATGTATTATGATGTCACAGTATATGATGACATCATAATTAGTATGCACTATGACGTCACAATGCACTATGATGTCATAATGTATCCGCATTATGACATCACAATATATTATGAGAGCGCAATGTGCAGGTATTATGAGCAATTTCTCTAACCCCAATTTGTGTCACATCTACTGCAGCATCATGAGCATGTATTATGACGTCACAGTATATGATGACATCATAATTAGTATACAGTATGACGTCACACTGTATTATGACGTCGTAATGTGTCCGCAAAATGACATCACAATATATTATGAGAGCGCAACATGCAGATATTAGGAGCAATTTCTCTTACCCCAATTAGTGTCACATCTACTGGAGCATCATGAGCATGTATTATGACATCACAGTATATGGTGACATCACAATTAGTATGAACTATGACGTCACAGTGTATTATGACGTCATAATATATCCGCATTATGACATCACAATATATTATGAGAGCGCAACATACAGGTATTATGTCCAATTTCGCTTACCCCAAATTGTGTCACATCTACTGGAGCATCATGAGCATGTATTATGACGTCACAGTAGATGATGACATCATAATTAGTATGCACTATGACGTCACAATGTATTATGACGTCATAATGTATCCGCATTATGACATCACAATATATTATGAGAGCGCAACATGCAGGTATTATGAGCAATTTCTCTTTCCCCAATTTGTGTCGCATCTACTGGAGCATCATGAGCATGTATTATGACGTCACAGTATATGATGACATCATAATTAGTATGCACTATGACGTCACAATGTATTATGACGTCATAATGTATCCGCATTATGACATCACAATATATTATGAGAGCGCAACATGCAGGTATTATGAGCAATTTCTCTTACCCCAATTTGTGTCACATCTCCTGGAGCGTCATGAGCATGTATTATGATATCACAGTATATGATGACATCATAATTAGTATGCAGTATGACATCACAATGTATTATGACGTCATAATGTATCCGCATTATGACATCAAAATTTATTGTGAGAGCGCAACATGCAGGTATTATGAGCAATTTCTCTTACCCCAATTTGTGTCATATCTACTGGAGCATCAAGAGCATGTATTATGACGTCACAGTATATGATGACATCCTAATTACAATGCACTATGACGTCACAATGTATTATGACGTCATAATGTATCCGCATTATGACATCACAATATATTATGAGAGCGCAACATACAGTAATTGTGAGCGATTTCTCTTACCCCAATTTGTTTCACATATACTGGAGCATCATGAGCATGTATTATGACGTCACAGTATATGATGACATCATAATTAGTATGCACTATGACGTCACAATGTATTATGACGTCATAATGTATCCGCATTATGACAACAGAATATATTATGAGAGCGCAATTTGCAGCGTTTATGACCAATTTCGCTTACCCCAATTTGTGTCACATATACTAGAGCGTCATGAGCATGTATTATGACATCACAGTATATGATGACATCATAATTAGTATGCATTATGACGTCACAATGTATTATGACGTCATAATGTACCCGCATTATGACATCACAATATATTATGAGAGCGCAACATGCAGGTATTATGAGCAATTTCTCTTACCCCAATTTGTGTCACATCTACTGGAGCAACATGAGTATGTATTATGACGTCACAGTATATGATGACATCATAATTAGTATGCACTATGACGTCACAATGTATTATGACGTCATAATGTATCCGCATTATGACATCACAATATATTATGAGAGCGCAATTTGCAGGTTTCATGACCAATTTCTCTTACCCCAATTTGTGTCACATCTACTGGAGCATCATGAGCATGTATTATGATGTCACAGTATATGATGACATCATAATTAGTATGCAGTATGACGTCACAATGTATTATGATGTCATAATGTATTAGCATTATGACATCACAATATATTATGAGAGCGCAATTTGCAGGTTTTATGACAAATTTCGATTACACCAATTTGTGTCACATCTACTGGAGCATCATGAGCATGTATTATGACGTCACAGTCTATGATGACATCATAATTAGTATGCAGTATGACGTCACAATGTATTATGACGTCATAATGTATCCGCATTATGACATCACAATATATTATGAGAGCACAACATGTAGGTAGTATGAGCGATTTCTCTTACCCCAATTTGTTTCACATCTACTGGAGCATCATGAGCATGTATTATGACGTCACAGTATGTGATGACATCATAATTAGTATGCACTATGACGTCACAATGTATTATGACGTCATAATGTATCCGCATTATGACAACACAGTATATTATGAGAGCGCAATTTGCAGCATTTATGACCAATTTCGCTTACCCCAATTTGTGCCACATCTACTGGAGCGTCATGAGCATGTATTATGACATCACAGTATATGATGACATCATAATTAGTATGCAGTATGACGTCACAATGTATTATGACGTCATTATGTTTCCGCATTATGACATCACAATATATTATGAGAGCGCAATTTGCAGGTTTTATGACCATTTTCGATTACCCCATTTTGTGTCACATCTACTGGAGCATCATGAGCATGTATTATGACGTCACAGTATATGATGACATCATAATTAGTATGCAGTATGACGTCACAATGTATTATGCCGTCATAATGTATCTGCATTATGACATCACAATATATTATGAGAGCGCAACATGCAGGTATTATGAGCAATTTCTCGTACCCCAATTTGTGTCACATCTACTGGAGCATCATGAGCGTGTATTATGACGTCACAGTATATGATGACATCATAATTAGTATGCACTGTGACGTCACAATGTATTATGACGTCATTATGTATCCGCATTATGACGTCACCATATATTATGAGAGCGTAATTTGAAGGTATTATGAGCAATTTCTCTTACCCCAATCTGTGTCACATCTATTGGAGCATCATGAGAATGTATTATGATGTCACAATATATGATGATATCATAATTAGTATGCACTATGACGTCACAATGTATTATGACGTCATAATGTATCCGCATTATGACATCACAATATATTATGAGAGCGCAATTTGTAGGTATTATGAGCAATTTCTCTTACCCCAATTTGTGTCACATCTACTGGAGCATCATGAGAATGTATTATGATGTCACAGTATATGATGACATCATAATTAGTATGCACTATGACGTCACAATGCACTATGATGTCATAATGTATCCGCATTATGACATCACAATATATTATGAGAGCGCAATGTGCAGGTATTATGAGCAATTTCTCTAACCCCAATTTGTATCACATCTACTGCAGCATCATGAGCATGTATTATGACGTCACAGTATATGATGACATCATAATTAGTATACAGTATGACGTCACACTGTATTATGACGTCGTAATGTGTCCGCAAAATGACATCACAATATATTATGAGAGCGCAACATGCAGATATTAGGAGCAATTTCTCTTACCCCAATTAGTGTCACATCTACTGGAGCATCATGAGCATGTATTATGACATCACAGTATATGGTGACATCACAATTAGTATGAACTATGACGTCACAGTGTATTATGACGTCATAATATATCCGCATTATGACATCACAATATATTATGAGAGCGCAACATGCAGGTATTATGTCCAATTTCGCTTACCCCAAATTGTGTCACATCTACTGGAGCATCATGAGCATGTATTATGACGTCACAGTAGATGATGACATCATAATTAGTATGCACTATGACGTCACAATGTATTATGACGTCATAATGTATCCGCATTATGACATCACAATATATTATGAGAGCGCAACATGCAGGTATTATGAGCAATTTCTCTTTCCCCAATTTGTGTCGCATCTACTGGAGCATCATGAGCATGTATTATGACGTCACAGTATATGATGACATCATAATTAGTATGCACTATGACGTCACAATGTATTATGACGTCATAATGTATCCGCATTATGACATCACAATATATTATGAGAGCGCAACATGCAGGTATTATGAGCAATTTCTCTTACCCCAATTTGTGTCACATCTACTGGAGCATCATGAGCATGTATTATGACGTCACAGTATATGATGACATCATAATTTGTATACACTATGACGTCACAATGTATTATGACGTCATAATGTATCCGCATTATGACATCACAATATATTATGAGAGCGCAATTTGCAGGTTTTATGACCAATTTCGCTTACCCCAATTTGTGTCACATCTCCTGGAGCGTCATGAGCATGTATTATGATATCACAGTATATGATGACATCATAATTAGTATGCAGTATGACATCACAATGTATTATGACGTCATAATGTATCCGCATTATGACATCAAAATTTATTGTGAGAGCGCAACATACAGGTATTATGAGCAATTTCTCTTACCCCAATTTGTGTCATATCTACTGGAGCATCAAGAGCATGTATTATGACGTCACAGTATATGATGACATCCTAATTACAATGCACTATGACGTCACAATGTATTATGACGTCATAATGTATCCGCATTATGACATCACAATATATTATGAGAGCGCAACATACAGTAATTGTGAGCGATTTCTCTTACCCCAATTTGTTTCACATATACTGGAGCATCATGAGCATGTATTATGACGTCACAGTATATGATGACATCATAATTAGTATGCACTATGACGTCACAATGTATTATGACGTCATAATGTATCCGCATTATGACAACAGAATATATTATGAGAGCGCAATTTGCAGCGTTTATGACCAATTTCGCTTACCCCAATTTGTGTCACATATACTGGAGCGTCATGAGCATGTATTATGACATCACAGTATATGATGACATCATAATTAGTATGCATTATGACGTCACAATGTATTATGACGTCATAATGTACCCGCATTATGACATCACAATATATTATGAGAGCGCAACATGCAGGTATTATGAGCAATTTCTCTTACCCCAATTTGTGTCACATCTACTGGAGCAACATGAGTATGTATTATGACGTCACAGTATATGATGACATCATAATTAGTATGCACTATGATGTCACAATGTATTATGACGTCATAATGTATCCGCATTATGACATCACAATATATTATGAGAGCGCAATTTGCAGGTTTCATGACCAATTTCTCTTACCCCAATTTGTGTCACATCTACTGGAGCATCATGAGCATGTATTATGATGTCACAGTATATGATGACATCATAATTAGTATGCAGTATGACGTCACAATGTATTATGATGTCATAATGTATTAGCATTATGACATCACAATATATTATGAGAGCGCAATTTGCAGGTTTTATGACAAATTTCGATTACACCAATTTGTGTCACATCTACTGGAGCATCATGAGCATGTATTATAACGTCACAGTATATGATGACATCATAATTAGTATGCAGTATGACGTCACAATGTATTATGACGTCATAATGTATCCGCATTATGACATCACAATATATTATGAGAGCACAACATGTAGGTAGTATGAGCGATTTCTCTTACCCCAATTTGTTTCACATCTACTGGAGCATCATGAGCATGTATTATGACGTCACAGTATGTGATGACATCATAATTAATATGCACTATGACGTCACAATGTATTATGACGTCATAATGTATCCGCATTATGACAACACAGTATATTATGAGAGCGCAATTTGCAGCATTTATGACCAATTTCGCTTACCCCAATTTGTGCCACATCTACTGGAGCGTCATGAGCATGTATTATGACATCACAGTATATGATGACATCATAATTAGTATGCAGTATGACGTCACAATGTATTATGACGTCATTATGTTTCCGCATTATGACATCACAATATATTATGAGAGCGCAATTTGCAGGTTTTATGACCATTTTCGATTACCCCATTTTGTGTCACATCTACTGGAGCATCATGAGCATGTATTATAACGTCACAGTATATGATGACATCATAATTAGTATGCAGTATGATGTCACAATGTATTATGACGTCATAATGTATCCACATTATGACATCACAATGTATTATGAGAGCTCAACATGCAGGTAATATGAGCAATTTCTCTTACCCCAATTTGTGTCACATCTACTGGAGCATCATGAGCGTGTATTATGATGTCACAGTATATGATGACATCATAATTACTATGCAGTATGACGTCACAATGTATTATGACGTCATAATGTATCCGCATTATGACATCACAATATATTATGAGAGCGCAACATGCAGGTATTATGAGCAATTTCTCTTACCCCAATTTGTGTCACATCTACTGCAGCATCATCAGCATGTATTATGATGTCAGAGTATATGATGACATCATAATTAGTATGCAGTATGACGTCACAATGTATTATGATGTCATAATGTATCCGCATTATGACCTCACAATATATTATGAGAGCGCAACGTGCAGGTATTATGAGCAATTTCTCTTACCCCAATTCGTGTCACATCTACTGGAGCATCATGAGCATGAATTATGACGTCACAGTATATGATGACATCATAATTAGTATGAACTATGACATCACAATGTATTATGACGTCATAATGTATCCGCATTATGACATCACAATATATTATGAGAGCGCAATTTGCAGGTTTTATGACCAATTTCGCTTACACCAATTTGTGTCAAATCTACTGCAGCATCATCAGCATATATTATGACGTCAGAGTATATGATGACATCATAATTAGTATGCAGTATGACGTCTCAATGTATTATGACGTCATAATATATCCGCATTATGACATCACAATTCATTATGAGAGCGCAATTTGCAGGTTTCATGACCAATTTCGCTTACCGCAATTTGTGTCACATCTACTGCAGCATCATCAGCATGTATTATGACGTCAGAGTATGATGACATCATAATTAGTATGCAGTATGACGTCACATTGTATTATGACGTCATTATGTATCCGCATTATGACATCGCAATATATTATGAGAGCGCAACATGCAGGTATTATGACCAATTTCTCTTGCCCCAATTTGTGTCACATCTAATGGAGCATCATGAGCATGTATTATGACGTCAGAGTATATGATGACATCATAATAAGTATGCAGTATGACGTCACAATGTATTATGACATCATAATGTATCCGCATTATGACATCACAATATATTATGAGAGCGCAATTTGCAGGTTTCATGACCAATTTCGCTTACCCCAATTTGTGTCACATCTACTGCAGCATCATCAGCATGTATTATGACGTCAGAGTATATGATGACATCATAATTAGTATGCAGTATGACGTCACAATGTATTATGACGTCATAATATATCCGCATTATGACATCACAATATATTATGAGAGAGCAACATGCAGGTATTATGAGCAATTTCTCTTACCCCAATTTGTGTCACATCTACTGGAGCATCATGAGCATGTATTATGACGTCACAGTATATGATGACATCATAATTAGTATGCACTATGACGTCACAATGTATTATGACGTCATAATGTATCCCCATTATGACATCACAATATATTATGAGAGCGCAATTTGCAGGTTTCATGACCAATTTCGCTTACCCAATTTGTGTCACATGTACTGCAGCATCATCAGCATGTATTATGACGTCAGAGTATATGATGACATCATAATTAGTATGCAGTATGACGTCACAATGTATTATGACGTCATAATGTATCCGCATTATGACATCACAATATATTATGAGAGTGCAACATGCAGGTATTATGAGCAATTTCTCTTACCCCAATTTGTGTCACATCTACTGGATCATCATGAGCATGTATTATGACGTCACAGTATATGATGACATCATAATTAGTATGCACTATGACGTCACAATGTATTATGACGTCATAATGTATCCGCATTATGACATCACAATATATTATGAGAGCGCAATTTGCAGGTTTCATGACCAATTTCGCTTACCACAATTTGTGTCACATCTACTACAGCATCATCAGCATGTATTATGACGTCAGAGTATATGATGACATCATAATTAGTATGCAGTATGACGTCACAATGTATTATGACGTCATACTGTTTGCGCATTATGACATCACAATATATTATGAGAGCACAACATGCAGGTATTATGAGCAATTTCGCTTACCCCAATTTGTGTCACATCTACTGGAGCATCATGAGCATGTATTATAACGTCACAGTATATGATGACATCATAAATAGTATGCAGTATGACGTCACAATGTATTATGACGTCATAATGTATCCGCATTATGACATCACAATATATTAAGAGAGCGCAATTTGCAGGTTTCATGACCAATTTCGCTTACCCCAATTTGTGTCACATCTACTGCAGCATCATCAGCATGTATTATGACGTCAGAGTATATGATGACATCATAATTAGTATGCAGTATGACGTCACAATGTATTATGACATCATAACGTATCCACATTATGACATCACAATATATTATGAGAGCGCACCATGCAGGTATTATGAGCAATTTCTCTTACCCCAATTTGTGTCACATCTACTGGAGCATCATGAGCATGTATTTTGACGTCACAGTATATGATGACATCATAATTAGTATGCACTCTGACGTCACAATATATTATGACGTCATAATGTATCCGCATTATGGCATCACAATATATTATGAGAGCGCAACATACAGATATTATGAGCAATTTCTCTTGCCCCAATTTGTGTCACATCTACTGGAGAATCATGAGCATGTATTATGACGTCACAGTATATGATGACATCATAATTAGTATGCAGTATGATGTCACAATGTATTCTGACGTCATAATGTATCCGCATTATGACATCACAATATATTATGAGAGCGCAACATGCAGCTATTATGAGCAATTTCTCTTACCCCAATTTGTGTCACATCTACTGGAGCATCATGAGCATGTATTATAGTGTCACAGTATATGATGATATCATAATTACTATGCAGTATGACGTCACAATGTATTATGGCGTCATAATGTATCCGCATTATGACATCAAAATATATTATGAGAGCGCAACATGCAGGAATTATGAGCAATTTCTCTTGCCCCAATTTGTGTCACATCTACTGGAGCATCATGAGCATGTATTATGACATCACAGTATATGATGACATCATAATTAGTATGCACTATGACGTCACAATGTATTATGAGGTCATAATGTATCCGCATTATGACATCACAATATATTATGAGAGCACGATTTGCAGGTTTCATGACCAATTTCGCTTACCCCAATTTGTGTCACATCTACTGCAGCAACATCAGCATGTATTATGACGTCAGAGTATATGATGACATCATAATTAGTATGAAGTATGACGTCACAATGTATTATGACGTCATAATGTATCCGCATTATGACATCACAATATATTATGAGAGCGCAACATGCAGGTATTATGAGCAATTTCTCTTGCCCCAATTTGTGTCACAACTACTGGAGCATCATGAGTATGTAGTATGACGTCAGAGTATATGATGACATCATAATTAGTATGCAGTATGACGTCACAATGTATTATGACGTCATAATGTATCCGCATTATGACATCACAATATTTTATGAGAGCGCAATTTGCTGGTTTCATGACCAATTTCGCTTACCCCAATTTGTGTCACATCTACTGCAGCATCGTCAGCATGTATTATGACGTCAGAGTATATGATGACATCATAATTAGTTTGCAGTATGATGTCACAATGTATTATGACGTCATAATGTATCCGCATTATGACATCACAATATATTATGAGAGCGCAACATGCAGGTATTATGAGCAATTTCTCTTGCCCCAATTTGTGTCACATCTGCTGGAGCATCATGAGCATGTATTATGACATCACAGTATATGATGACATCATAATTAGTATGCACTATGACGTCACAATGTAATATGACGTCATAATGTATCCGCATTATGACATCTCAGTATACTATGCGAGCGCAATTTGCAGGTTTCATGACCAATTTCCCTTACCCAATTTGTGTCACATCTGCTGCAGCATAATCAGCATGTATTATGACGTCAGAGTATATGATGACATCATAATTAGTATGCACTATGACGTCACAATGTATTATGACGTCATAATGTATCCGCATTATGACATCACAATATATTATGAGAGCGCAATTTGCAGGTTTCATGACCAATTTCGCTTACCCCAATTTGTGTCACATCTACTGCAGCATCATCAGCATGTATTATGACGTCAGAGTATATGATGACATCATAATTAGTATGCAGTATGACGTCACAATGTATTATGACGTCATAATGTATCCGCATTATGACATCACAATATATTATGAGAGCGCAACATGCAGGTATTATGAGCAATTTCTCTTGCCCCAATTTGTGTCACATCTACTCGTGCATCATGAGCATGTATTATGACGTCACAGTATATGATGACATCATACTTAGTATGCAATATGACGTCACAATGTATTATGACGTCATAATGTATCCGCATTATGACATCACAATATATTATGAGAGCGCAATTTGCAGGTTTTATGACCATTTTCGATTACCCCAATTTGTGTCACATCTACTGGAGCATCATGAGCATGTATTATGATGCCACAGTATATGATGACATCATAATTAGTATGCACTATGACGTCACAATGTATTATGACGTCATAATGTATCCGCATTATGACATCACAATATATTATGAGAGCGCAATTTGCAGGTTTCATGACCAATTTCGCTTACCCCAATTTGTGTCACATCTACTGCAGCATCATCAGCATGTATTATGACGTCAGAGTATATGATGACATCATGATTAGTATGCAGTATGACGTCACAATGTATTATGACGTCATAATGTATCCGCATTATGACATCACAATGTATTATGAGAGCGCAATTTGCAGGTTTTATGACCATTTTCGATTACCCCAATTTGTGTCACATCTACTGGAGCATCATGAGCATGTATTATGACGTCACAGTATATGATGACATCATAATTAGTATGCAGTATGATGTCACAATGTATTATGACGTCATAATGTATCCGCATTATGACATCACAATATATTATGAGAGCGCAACATGCAGGTATTATGAGCAATTTCTCTTACCCCAATTTGTGTCACGTCTACTGCAGCATCATCAGCATGTATTATGACATCAGAGTATATGATGACATCATAATTAGTATGCAGTATGACGTCACAATGTATTATGACGTGATAATGTATCCGCATTATGACATCACAATATATTATGAGAGCGCAACATGCAGGTATTTTGACCAATTTCTCTTGCCCCAATTTGTGTCACATCTACTGGAGCATCATGAGCATGTATTATGACGTCAGAGTATATGATGACATCATAATTAGTATGCAGTATGTCGTCACAATGTATTATGACGTCATAATGTATCCGCATTATGACATCACAATATATTATGAGAGCGCAATTTGCAGGTTTCATGACCAATTTCGCTTACCCCAATTTGTGTCACATCTACTGCAGCATCGTCAGCATATATTATGACGTCAGAGTATATGATGACATCATAATTAGTATGCAGTATGATGTCACAATGTATTATGACGTCATGATGTATCCGCATTATGACATCACAATATATTAAGAGAGCGCAACATGCAGGTATTATGAGCAATTTCTCTTGCCCCAATTTGTGTCACATGTACTGGAGCATCATGAGCATGTATTATGACATCACAGTATATGATGACATCATAATTAGTATGCACTATGACGTCACAATGTAATATGACGTCATAATGTATCCGCATTATGACATCTCAATATATTATTAGAGCGCAATTAGCAGGTTTCATGACCAATTTCGCTTACCCAATTTGTGTCACATCTACTGCAGCATCATCAGCATGTATTATGAGGTCAGAGTATATGATGACATCATAATTAGTATGCACTATGACGTCACAATGTATTATGACGTCATAATGTATCCGCATTATGACATCACAATATATTATGAGAGCGCAATTTGCAGGTTTCATGACCAATTTCGCTTACCCCAATTTGTGTCACATCTACTGCAGCATCATCAGCATGTATTATGACGTCAGAGTATATGATGACATCATAATTAGTATGCAGTATGACGTCACAATGTATTATGACGTCATAATGTTTGCGCATTATGACATCACAATATATTATGAGAGCACAACATGCAGGTATTATGAGCAATTTCGCTTACCCCAATTTGTGTCACATCTACTGGAGCATCATGAGCATGTATTATAACGTCACAGTATATGATGACATCATAAATAGTATGCACTATGACGTCACAATGTATTATGACGTCATAATGTATCCGCATTATGACATCACAATATATTAAGAGAGCGCAATTTGCAGGTTTCATGACCAATTTCGCTTACCCCAATTTGTGTCACATCTACTGCAGCATCATCAGCATGTATTATGACGTCAGAGTATATGATGACATCATAATTAGTATGCAGTATGACGTCACAATGTATTATGACGTCATAACGTATCCGCATTATGACATCACAATATATTATGAGAGCGCAACATGCAAGTATTATGAGCAATTTCTCTTACCCCAATTTGTGTCACATCTACTGGAGCATCATGAGCATGTATTTTGACGTCACAGTATATGATGACATCATAATTAGTATGCACTCTGACGTCACAATATATTATGACGTCATAATGTATCCGCATTATGGCATCACAATATATTATGAGAGCGCAACATACAGGTATTATGAGCAATTTCTCTTGCCCCAATTTGTGTCACATCTACTGGTGAATCATGAGCATATATTATGACGTCACAGTATATGATGACATCATAATTAGTATGCAGTATGATGTCACAATGTATTCTGACGTCATAATGTATCCGCATTATGACATCACAATATATTATGAGAGCGCAACATGCAGCTATTATGAGCAATTTCTCTTACCCCAATTTGTGTCACATCTACTGGAGCATCATGAGCATGTATTATGATGTCACAGTATATGATGACATCATAATTACTATGCAGTATGACGTCACAATGTATTATGACGTCATAATGTATCCGCATTATGACATCAAAATATATTATGAGAGCGCAACATGCAGGAATTATGAGCAATTTCTCTTGCCCCAATTTGTGTCACATCTACTGGAGCATCATGAGCATGTATTATGACATCACAGTATATGATGACATCATAATTAGTATGCACTATGACGTCACAATGTATTATGAGGTCATAATGTATCCGCATTATGACATCACAATATATTATGAGAGCGCAATTTGCAGGTTTCATGACCAATTTCGCTTACCCCAATTTGTGTCACATCTACTGCAGCATCATCAGCATGTATTATGACGTCAGAGTATATGATGACATCATAATAAGTATGAAGTATGACGTCACAATGTATTATGACGTCATAATGTATCCGCATTATGACATCACAATATATTATGAGATCGCAACATGCAGGTATTATGAGCAATTTCTCTTGCCCCAATTTGTGTCACAACTACTGGAGCATCATGAGTATGTAGTATGACGTCAGAGTATATGATGACATCATAATTAGTATGCAGTATGACGTCACAATGTATTATGACGTCATAATGTATCCGCATTATGACATCACAATATTTTATGAGAGCGCAATTTGCAGGTTTCATGACCAATTTCGCTTACCCCAATTTGTGTCACATCCACTGCAGCATCGTCAGCATGTATTATGACGTCAGAGTATATGATGACATCATAATTAGTATGCAGTATGATGTCACAATGTATTATGACGTCATAATGTATCCGCATTATGACATCACAATATATTATGAGAGCGCAACATGCAGGTATTATGAGCAATTTCTCTTGCCCCAATTTGTGTCACATCTGCTGGAGCATCATGAGCATGTATTATGACATCACAGTATATGATGACATCATAATTAGTATGCACTATGACGTCACAATGTAATATGACGTCATAATGTATCCGCATTATGACATCTCAGTATACTATGCGAGCGCAATTTGCAGGTTTCATGACCAATTTCCCTTACCCAATTTGTGTCACATCTGCTGCAGCATCATCAGCATGTATTATGACGTCAGAGTATATGAGGACATCATAATTAGTATGCACTATGACGTCAAAATGTATTATGACGTCATAATGTATCCGCATTATGACATCACAATATATTATGAGAGCGCAATTTGCAGGTTTCATGACCAATTTCGCTTACCCCAATTAGTGTCACATCTACTGCAGCATCATCAGCATGTATTATGACGTCAGAGTATATGATGACATCATAATTAGTATGCAGTATGACGTCACAATGTATTATGACGTCATATTGTATCCGCATTATGACATCACAATATATTATGAGAGCGCAACATGCAGGTATTATGAGCAATTTCTCTTGCCCCAATTTGTGTCACATCTACTCGTGCATCATGAGCATGTATTATGACGTCACAGTATATGATGACATCATACTTAGTATGCAATATGACGTCACAATGTATTATGACGTCATAATGTATCCGCATTATGACATCACAATATATTATGAGAGCGCAATTTGCAGGTTTTATGACCATTTTCGATTACCCCAATTTGTGTCACATCTACTGGAGCATCATGAGCATGTATTATGACGCCACAGTATATGATGACATCATAATTAGTATGCACTATGACGTCACAATGTATTATGACGTCATAATGTATCCGCATTATGACATCACAATATATTATGAGAGCGCAACATGCAGGTATTATGAGCAATTTCTCTTACCCCAATTTGTGTCACGTCTACTGCAGCATCATCAGCATGTATTATGACATCAGAGTATATGATGACATCATAATTAGTATGCAGTATGACGTCACAATGTATTATGACGTGATAATGTATCCGCATTATGACATCACAATATATTATGAGAGCGCAACATGCAGGTATTTTGACCAATTTCTCTTGCCCCAATTTGTGTCACATCTACTGGAGCATCATGAGCATGTATTATGACGTCACAGTATATGATGACATCATAATTAGTATGCAGTATGACGTCACAATGTATTATGACGTCATAATGTACCCGCATTATGACATCACAATATATTATGAGAGCGCAATTTGCAGGTTTTATGACCATTTTCGATTACCCCAATTTGTGTCACATCTACTGGAGCATCATGAGCATGTATTATGACATCAGAGTATATGATGACATCATAATTAGTATGCAGTATGACGTCACAATGTATTATGACGTCATAATGTACCCGCATTATGACATCACAATATATTATGAGAGGGCAATTTGCAGGTTTCATGACCAATTTCACTTACCCCAATTTGTGTCACATCTACTGCAGCATCATCAGCATGTATTATGACGTCAGAGTATATGATGACATCATAATTAGTATGCAGTATGACGTCACAATGTATTATGACGTCATAATGTATCCGCATTATGACATCACAATATATTATGAGAGCCCAACATGCAGGTATTATGAGCAATTTCTCTTGCCCCAATTTGTGTAACATCTACTGGAGCATCATGAGCATGTATTATGACGTCACAGTATATGATGACATCATAATTAGTATGCAATATGACGTCACAATGTATTATGACGTCATAATGTATCCGCATTATGACATCACAATATATTATGAGAGCGCAATTTGCAGGTTTCATGACCAATTTCGCTTAAACCAATTAGTGTCACATCTACTGCAGCATCATCAGCATGTATTATGACGTCAGAGTATATGATGACATCATAATTAGTATGAAGTATGACGTCACAATGTATTATGACGTCATAATGTATCCGCTTTATGACATCACAATATATTATGAGAGCGCAACATGCAGGTATTATGAGCAATTTCTCTTGCCCCAATTTGTGTCACATCTACTGGAGCATCATGAGTATGTATTATGACGTCAGAGTATATGATGACATCATAATTAGTATACAGTATGTCGTCACAATGTATTATGACGTCATAATGTATCCGCATTATGACATCACAATATATTATGAGAGCGCAATTTGCAGGTTTCATGACCAATTTCGCTTACCCCAATTTGTGTCACATCTACTGCAGCATCGTCAGCATATATTATGACGTCAGAGTATATGATGACATCATAATTAGTATGCAGTATGATGTCACAATGTATTATGACGTCATGATGTATCTGCATTATGACATCACAATATATTATGAGAGCGCAACATGCAGGTATTATGAGCAATTTCTCTTGCCCCAATTTGTGTCACATGTACTGGAGCATCATGAGCATGTATTATGACATCACAGTATATGATGACATCATAATTAGTATGCACTATGACGTCACAATGTAATATGACGTCATAATGTATCCGCATTATGACATCTCAATATATTATTAGAGCGCAATTAGCAGGTTTCATGACCAATTTCGCTTACCCAATTTGTGTCACATCTACTGCAGCATCATCAGCATGTATTATGAGGTCAGAGTATATGATGACATCATAATTAGTATGCACTATGACGTCACAATGTATTATGACGTCATAATGTATCCGCATTATGACATCACAATATATTATGAGAGCGCAATTTGCAGGTTTCATGACCAATTTCGCTTACCCCAATTTGTGTCACATCTACTGCAGCATCATCAGCATGTATTATGACGTCAGAGTATATGATGACATCATAATTAGTATGCAGTATGACGTCACAATGTATTATGACGTCATAATGTATCCGCATTATGACATCACAATATATTATGAGAGCGCAACATGCAGGTATTATGAGCAATTTCTCTTGCCCCAATTTGTGTCACATCTACTGGAGCATCATGAGCATGTATTATGACGTCACAGTATATGATGACATCATACTTAATATGCAATATGACGTCACAATGTATTATGACGTCATAATGTATCCGCATTATGACATCACAATATATTATGAGAGCGCAATTTGCAGGTTTCATGACCATTTTCGATTACCCCAATTTGTGTCACATCTACTGGAGCATCATGAGCATCTATTATGACGCCACAGTATATGATGACATCATAATTAGTATGCACTATGACGTCACAATATATTATGACGTCATAATGTATCCGCATTATGACATCACAATATATTATGAGAGCGCAATTTGCAGGTGTCATGACCAATTTCGCTTACCCCAATTTGTGTCACATATACTGCAGCATCATCAGCATGTATTATGACGTCAGAGTATATGATGACATCATGATTAGTATGCAGTATGACATCACAATGTATTATGACGTCATAATGTATCCGCATTATGACATCACAGTATATTATGAGAGCGCAATTTGCAGGTTTTATGAGCAATTTCTCTTACCCCAATTTGTGTCACATCTACTGGAGCATCATGAGCATGTATTATGACGTCACAGTATATGATGATATCATAATTATTATGCAATATGACGTCACAATGTATTATGACGTCATAATGTATCCGCATTATGACATCACAATATCTTATGAGAGCGCAATTTGCAGGTTTTATGACCATTTTCGATTACCCCAATTTGTGTCACATGTACTGGAGCATCATGAGCATGTATTATGACGTCACAGTATATGATGACATCATAATTAGTATGCACTATGACGCCACAATCTATTATGACGTCATAATGTATCTGCATTATGACATCACAATATATTATGAGAGCGCAATTTTCAGGTTTCATGACCAATTTCGCTTACCCCAATTTGTGTCACATATACTGCAGCATCATCAGCATGTATTATGACGTCAGAGTATATGATGACATCATAATTAGTATGCAGTATGACGTCACAATGTATTATGACGTCATAATGTGTCCACATTATGACATCACAATATATTATGAGAGCGTAACATGCAGGTATTATGAGCAATTTCTTTTGCCCCAATTTCTGTCACATCTACTGGAGCATCATGAGCATGTATTATGACGTCACAGTATATGATGACATCATAATTAGTATGCAGTATGACGTCACAATGTATTATGACGTCATAATGTATCCGCATTATGACATCACAATATATTATGAGAGCGCAATTTGCAGGTTTCATGACCAATTTCGCTTACCCCAATTTGTGTCACATCTACTGCAGCATCATCAGCATGTATTATGACGTCAGAGTATGATGACATCATAATTAGTATGCAGTATGACGTCACAATGTATTATGACGTCATTATGTATCCGCATTATGACATCACAATATATTATGAGAGTGCAACATGCAGGTATTATGAGCAATTTCTCTTACCCCAATTTGTGTCACATCTACTGGAGTATCATGAGCATGTATTATGACGTCACAGTTTATGATGACATCATAATTAGTATGCCCTATGACGTCACAATGTATTATGACGTCATAATGTATCCGCATTATGACATCACAATATATTATGAGAGCGCAATTTGCAGGTTTCATGACCAATTTCGCTTACCCCAATTTGTGTCACATCTACTGCAGCATCATCAGCATGTATTATGACATCAGAGTATATGATGACATCATAATTAGTATGCAGTATGACGTCACAATGTATTATGACGTCATAATGTATCCGCAGTATGACATCACAATATATTATGACAGCACAACATGCAGGTATTATGAGCAATTTCTCTTACCCCAATTTGTGTCACATCTACTGGAGCATCATGAGCATGTATTATGACGTCACAGTATATGATGACATCATAATTAGTATGCACTATGACGTCACAATGTATTATGACGTCATAATATATTCGCATTATGACATCACAATATATTATGAGAGCGCAATTTGCAGGTTTCATGACCAATTTCGCTTAACCCAATTTGTGTCACATCTACTGCAGCATCATCAGCATCTATTATGACGTCAAAGTATATGATGACATCATAATTAGCATGCAGTATGACGTCACAGTGTATTATGACGTCATAATGTATCCGCATTATGACATCACAATATATTATGAGAGCGCAACATGCAGGTATTATGAGCAATTTCTCTTGCCCCAATTTGTGTCACATCTACTGGAGCATCATGAGTATGTATTATGACGTCAGAGTATATGATGACATCATAATTAGTATGCAGTATGACGTCGCAATGTATTATGACGTCATAATGTATCCGCATTATGACATCACAATATATTATGAGAGCGCAATTTGCAGGTTTCATGACCAATTTCGCTTACCCCAATTTGTGTCACATCTACTGCAGCATCGTCAGCATGTATTATGACGTCAGAGTATATGATGACATCATAATTAGTTTGCAGTATGACGTCACAATGTATTATGACGTCGTAATGTACCCGCATTATGACCTCACAATATATTATGAGAGCGCAATTGACAGGTTTCATGACCAATTTCGCTTACCGCAACTTGTTTCACATCTACTGCAGCATCATCAGCATGTATTATGAGGTCAGAGTATATGATGACATCAAAATTAGTATGCAGTTTGACCTCACAATGTATTATGACGTCATAATGTATCCGCATTATGACATCACAATATATTATGAGATCGCAACATGCAGGTATTATGAGCAATTTCTCATGCCCCAATTTGTGTCACATCTACTGGAGCATCATGAGCATGTATTATGACGTCACAGTATATGATGACGTCATAATTAGTATGCAATATGATGTCACAATGTATTATGACGTCATAATGTACCCGCATTATGACATCACAATATATTATGAGAGCGCAATTTGCAGGTTTCATGACCAATTTCGCTTACCCCAATTTGTGTCACATCTACTGTAGCATCATCAGCATGTATTATGACGTCAGAGTATGATGACATCATAATTAGTATGCAGTATGACGTCACAATGTATTATGACCTCATTATGTATCCGCATTATGACATCACAATATACTATGAGAGCGCAACATGCAGGTATTATGAGCAATTTCTCTTACCCCAATTTGTGTCACATCTACTGGAGCATCATGAGCATGTATTATGACGTCACAGTATATGATGACATCATAATTAGTATGCACTATGACGTCACAATGTATTATGACGTCATAATATATCCGCATTATGACATCACAATGTATTATGAGAGCGCAATTTGCAGGTTTCATGACCAATTTGGCTTACCACAATTTGTGTCACATCTACTGCAGCATCACCAGCATGTATTATGACGTCACAGTATATGATGACATCATAATTAGTATGCAGTATGACGTCACAATGTATTATGATGTCATAATGTATCCGCATTATGACATCACAATATATTATGGGAGCGCAACAGGCAAGTATTATGAGCAATTTCTCTTACCCCAATTTGTGTCACATCTACTGGAGCATCATGAGCATGTATTATGACGTCACAGTGTATGATGACATCATAATTAGTATGCACTATGACGTCACAATGTATTATGACGTCATAACGTATCCGCATTATGACATCACAATATATTATGAGAGCGCAATTTGCAGGTTTCATGACCAACTTCGCTTACCCCAATTTGTGTCACATCTACTGCAGCATCATCAGCATGTATTATGACGTCAGAGTATATGATGACATCATAATTAGTATGCAGTATTACGTCACAATGTATTATGACGTCATAATGTATCCGAATTTTGACATCACAATACATTATGAGAGCGCAACATGCCGGTATTATGATCAATTTCTCTTACCCCAATTTGCGTCACATGTACTGGAGCATCATGAGCATGTATTATGACGTCACAGTATATGATGACATCATAATTAGTATGCACTATGACGTCACAATGTATTATGACATCATAATGTATCCGCATTATGACATCACAATATATAATGGGAGCGCAACATGCAGGTATTATGAGCAATTTCTCTTGCCCCAATTTGTGTCACATGTACTGGAGCATCATAAGCATGTATTATGACGTCACAGTATATGATGACATCATAATTAGTATGCAATATGACGTCACAATGTATTATAACGTCATAATGTATCCGCATTATGACATCACAATATATTATGAGAGCGCAATTTGCAGGTTTCATGAACAATATCGCTTAACCCAATTTGTGTCACAACTACTGCAGCATCATCAGCATGTATTATGACGTCAGAGTATATGATGACATCATAATTAGTATGAAGTATGACGTCACAATGTATTATGACGTCATAATGTATCCGCATAATGACATCACAATATATTATGATAGCGCAACATGCAGGTATTATGTCCAATTTCTCTTGCCCCAATTTGTGTCACATCTACTGGAGCATCATGAGCATGTATTGTGACGTCAGAGTATATGATGACATCATAATAAGTATGAAGTATGACGTCACAATGTATTATGACGTCATAATGTATCCGCATTATGACATCACAATATATTATGAGAGCGCAACATGCAGGTATTATGAGCAATTTCTCTTACCCCAATTTGTGTCACATCTACTGGAGCATCATGAGCATGTATTATGACGTCACAGTATATGATGACGTCATAATTAGTATGCACTATGACGTCACAATGTATTATGACGTCATAATATATCCGCATTATGACATCTCAATATATTATGAGAGCGCAATTTGCAGGTTTCATGACCAATTTCGCTTACCCCAATTAGTGTCACATCTACTGCAGCATCATCACCCTGTATTATGACGTCAGAGTATATGATGACATCATAATTAGTATGCAGTATGACGTCACAATGTATTATGACTTCATAATGTTTCCGCATTATGACATCACAATATATTATGAGAGCACAACATGCAGGTATTATGAGCAATTTCTCTTACCCCAATTTGTGTCATATCTACTGGAGCATCATGAGCATGTATTATGACATCACAGTATATGATGACATCATAATTAGTATGCACTATGACGTCACAATGTATTATGACGTCATAATTTATCCGCATTATGACATCACAGTATATTAAAAGAGCGCAATTTGCAGGTTTCATGACCAATTTCGCTTACCCCAATTTGTGTCACATCTACTGAAGCATCATGAGTATGTATTTTGACGTCAGAGTATATGATGACATCATAATTAGTATGCAGTATGACGTCACAATGTATTATGACGTCATAATGTATCCGCATTATGACATCACAATATATTATGAGAGCGCAATTTGCAGGTTTCATGACCAATTTCGCTCACCCCAATTTGTGTCAAATCTACTGCAGCATCGTCAGCATTTATTGTGACGTCAGAGTATATGATGACATCATAATTAGTATGCAGTATGATGTCACAATGTATTATGACGTCATAATGTATCCGCATTATGACATCACAATATATTTTGAGAGCGCAACATGCAGGTATTATGAGCAATTTCTCTTGCCCCAATTTGTGTCACATCTACTGGAGCATCATGAGCATGTATTATGACATCACAGTATATGATGACATCATAATTAGTATGCACTATGACGTCACAATGTAATATGACGTCATAATGTATACGCATTATGACATCTCAATATATTATGAGAGCGCAATTTTCAGGTTTCATGACCAATTTCGCTTACCCAATTTGTGTCACATCTACTGCAGCATCATCAGCATGTATTATGACGTCAGAGTATATGATGACATCATAATTAGTATGCACTATGACGTCACAATGTATTATGACGTCATAATGTATCCGCATTATGACATCACAATATATTATGAGAGCGCAATTTGCAGGTTTCATGACCAATTTCGCTTACCCCAATTTGTGTCACATTTACTGCAGCATCATCAGCATGTATTATGACGTCACAGTATATGATGACATCATAATTAGTATGCAGTATGACGTCACAATGTATTATGACGTCATAATGTATGCGCATTATGATATCAAAATATATTATGAGAGCGCAACATGCAGGTATTATGAGCAATTTCTCTTGCCCCAATTTGTGTCACATCTACTGGAGCATCATGAGTATGTATTATGACGTCACAGTATATGATGACATCATAATTAGTATGCAATATGACGTCACAATGTATTATGACGTCATAATGTATCCGCATTATGACATCACAATATATTATGAGAGCGCAATTTGCAGGTTTTATGACCATTTTCCATTACCCCAATTTGTGTCACATCTACTGGAGCATCATGAGCATGTATTATGACGCCACAGTATATGATGACGTCATAATTAGTATGCACTATGACGTCACAATGTATTATGACGTCATAATGTATCCGCATTATGACATCACAATATATTATGAGAGCGCAATTTGCAGGTTTCATGACCAATTTCGCTTAACCCAATTTGTGTCACATCTACTGCAGCATCATCAGCATGTATTATGACATCAGAGTATATGATGACATCATAATTAGTATGCAGTATGACGTCACAATGTATTATGACGTGATAATGTATCCGCATTATGACATCACAATATATTATGAGAGCGCAACATGCAGGTATTATGACCTATTTCTCTTGCCCCAATTTGTGTCACATCTACTGGAGCATCATCAGCATGTATTATGACGTCAGAGTATATGATGACATCATAAATAGTATGCAGTATGACGTCACAATGTATTATGACGTCATAATGTACCCGCATTATGACATCACAATATATTATGAGAGGGCAATTTGCAGGTTTCATGACCAATTTCACTTACCCCAAATTGTGTCACATCTACTGCAGCATCATCAGCATGAATTATGACGTCAGAGTATATGATGACATCATAATTAGTATGCAGTATGACCTCACAATGTATTATGACGTCATAATGTATCCGCATTATGACATCACAATATATTATGAGAGCCCAACATGCAGGTATTATGAGCAATTTCTCTTGCCCCAATTTGTGTCACATCTACTGGAGCATCATGAGCATGTATTATGACGTCACAGTATATGATGACATCATAATTAGTATGCAATATGAAGTCACAATGTATTATGACGTCATAATGTATCCGCATTATGACATCACAATATATTATGAGAGCGCAATTTGCAGGTTTCATGACCAATTTCGCTTAACCCAATTTGTGTCACATCTACTGCAGCATCATCAGCATGTATTATGACGTCAGAGTATATGATGACATCATAATTAGTATGAAATATGACGTCACAATGTATTATGACGTCATAATGTATCCGCTTTATGACATCACAATATATTATGAGAGCGCAACATGCAGGTATTATGAGCAATTTCTCTTACCCCAACTTGTGTCACATCTACTGGAGCATCATGAGTATGTATTATGACGTCAGAGTATATGATGACATCATAATTTGTATGCAGTATGTCGTCACAATGTATTATGACGTCATAATGTATCCGCATTATGACATCACAATATATTATGAGAGCGCAATTTGCAGGTTTCATGACCAATTTCGCTTACCCCAATTTGTGTCACATCTACTGCAGCATCGTCAGCATGTATTATGACGTCAGAGTATATGATGACATCATAATTAGTATGCAGTATGAGGTCACAATGTATTATGACGTCATAATGTATCCGCATTATGACATCACAATATATTATGAGAGCGCAATTTGCAGGTTTCATGACCAATTTCGCTTACCCAATTTGTGTCACATCTACTGCAGCATCATCAGCATGTATTATGACGTCAGAGTATATGATGACATCATAATTAGTATGCACTATGACGTCACAATGTATTATGACGTCATAATGTATCCGCATTATGACATCACAATATATTATGAGAGCTCAATTTGCAGGTTTCATGACCAATTTCGCTTACCCCAATTTGTGTCACATTTACTGCAGCATCATCAGCATGTATTATGACGTCACAGTATATGATGACATCATAATTAGTATGCAGTATGACGTCACAATGTATTATGACGTCATAATGTATCCGCATTATGATATCAAAATATATTATGAGAGCGCAACATGCAGGTATTATGAGCAATTTCTCTTGCCCCAATTTGTGTCACATCTACTGGAGCATCATGAGTATGTATTATGACGTCAGAGTATATGATGACATCATAATTAGTATGCAGTATGTCGTCACAATGTATTATGATGTCATAATGTATCCGCATTATGATATCAAAATATATTATGAGAGCGCAATTTGCAGGATTCATGACCAATTTCGCTTACCCCAATTTGTGTCACATCTACTGCAGCATCATCAGCATGTATTATGACGTCAGAGTATATGATGACATCATGATTAGTATGCAGTATGACGTCACAATATATTATGACGTCATAATGTATCCGCATTATGACATCACAATATATTATGAGAGCGCAATTTGCAGGTTTTATGACCATTTTCGATTACCCCAATTTGTGTCACATGTACTGGAGCATCATGAGCATGTATTATGACGTCACAGTATATGATGACATAATAATTAGTATGCAGTATGATGTCACAATGTATTATGACGTCATAATGTATCCACATTATCACATCACAATATATTATGGGAGCGCAACATGCAGGTATTATGAGCAATTTCTCTTACCCCAATTTGTGTCACATCTACTGCAGCATCATCAGCATGTATTATGACATCAGAGTATATGATGACATCATAATTAGTATGCAGTATGACGTCACAATGTATTATGACGTGATAATGTATCCGCATTATGAAATCACAATATATTATGTGAGCGCAACATGCAGGTATTATGACCAATTTCTCTTGCCCCAATTTGTGTCACATCTACTGGAGCATCATGAGCATGTATTATGACGTCACAGTGTATGATGACATAATAATTAGTATGCAGTATGACGTCACAATGTATTATGACGTCATAATTTACCCGCATTATGACATCACAGTATATTATGAGAGGGCAATTTGCAGGTCTCATGACCAATTTCGCTTACCCCAATTCGTGTCACATCTACTGCGGCATCATCAGCATGTATAATGATGTCAGAGTATATGAAGACATCATAATTAGTATGCAGTATGACGTCACAATATATTATGAGAGCCCAACATGCAGGTATTATGAGCAATTTCTCTTGCCAGAATTTGTGTCACATCTACTGGAGCATCATGAGCATGTATTATGACGTCACAGTATATGATGACATCATAATTAGTATGCAATATGACGTCACAATGTATTATAACGTCATAATGTATCCGCATTATGACATCACAATATATTATGATAGCGCAACATGCAGGTATTATGACCAATTTCTCTTGCCCCAATTTGTGTCACATCTACTGAAGCATCATGAGCATGTATTATGACGTCAGAGTATATGATGACATCATAATAAGTATGAAGTATGACGTCACAATGTATTATGACGTCATAATGTATCCGCATTATGACATCACAATATATTATGAGAGCGCCATTTGCAGGTTTCATGACCAATTTCGCTTACCCCAATTTGTGTCACATCTACTGCAGCATCATCAGAATGTATTATGACGTCAGAGTATATGATGACATCATAATTAGTATGCACTATGACGTCACAATGTATTATGACGTCATAATGTATCCGCATTATGACATCACAATATATTATGAGAGCGCAACATGCTGGTATTATGAGCAATTTCTCTTACCCCAATTTGTGTCACATCTACTGGATCATCATGAGCATGTATTATGACGTCACAGTATATGATGACATCATAATTAGTATGCACTATGACGTCACAATGTATTATGACGTCATAATGTATCTGCATTATGACATCACAATATATTATGAGAGCGCAATTTGCAGGTTTCATGACCAATTTCGCTTACCCCAATTTGTGTCACATCTACTGCAGCATCATCAGCATGTATTATGTCGTCAGAGTATATGATGACATCATGATTAGTATGCAGTATGACGTCACAATGTATTATGACGTCATAATGTATCCGCATTATGACATCACAATATATTATGAGAGCGCAACATGCAGGTATTATGACCAATTTCTCTTGCCCCAATTTGTGTCACATCTACTGGAGCATCATGAGCATGTATTATGACGTCAGAGTATGTGATGACATCATAATTAGTATGCAGTATGACGTCACAAAGTATGATGTCATAATGTACTCACATTATGACATCACAATACATTATGAGAGCTCAATTTGCAGGTTTCATGACCAATTTCGCTTACACCAATTTGTGTCACATCTACTGCAGCATCATCAGCATGTATTATGACGTCAGAGTATATGATGACATCATAATTAGTATGCAGTATGACGCCACAATGTATTATGACGTCATAATGTATCCGCATTATGACATCACAATATATTATGAGAGCGCAATTTGCAGGTTTTATGACCATTTTCGATTACCCCAATTTGTATCACATCTACTGGAGCATCATGAGCATGTATTATGACGTCACAGTATATGATGACATCATAATTAGTATGCAGAATGATGTCACAATGTATTATGACGTCATAATGTATCCGCATTATCACATCACAATATATTATGAGAGCGCAACATGCAGGTATTATGAGCAATTTCTCTTACCCCAATTTGTGTCACATCTAATGCAGCATCATCAGCATGTATTATGACATCAGAGTATATGATGACATCATAATTAGTATGCACTATGACGTCACAATGTATTATGACGTGATAATGTAATCGCATTATGACATCACAATATATTATGTGACCGCAACATGCAGGTATTATGACCAATTTCTCTTGCCCCAATTTGTGTCACATCTACTGGAGCATCATGAGTATGTATTATGACGTCAGAGTATATGATGACGTCATAATTAGTATGCAGTATGATGTCACAATGTATTATAACGTCATAATGTATCCGCATTATGACATCACAATATACTATGAGAGCGCAATTTGCAGGTTTCATGAACAATTTCGCTTAACCCAATTTGTGTCACATCTACTGCAGCATCATCAGCATGTATTATGACGTCAGAGTATATGATGACATCATAATTAGTATGAAGTATGACGTCACAATGTATTATGACGTCATAATGTATCCGCATTATGACATCACAATATATTATGATAGCGCAACATGCACGTATTATGACCAATTTCTCTTGCCCCAATTTGTGTCACATCTACTGGAGCATCATGAGCATGTATTATGACGTCAGAGTATATGATGACATCATAATAAGTATGCAGTATGACGTCACAATGTATTATGACGTCATAATGTATCCGCATTATGACATCACAATATATTATGAGAGCGCAATTTGCAGGTTTCATGACCAGTTTCGCTTAATCCAATTTGTGTCACATCTACTGCAGCATCATCAGAATGTATTATGACGTCAGAGTATATGATGACATCATAATTAGTATGCAGTATGACGTCACAATGTATTATGACGTCATAATGTATCCGCATTATGACATCACAATATATTATGAGAGCGCAACATGCAGGTATTATGAGCAATTTCTCTTACCCCAATTTGTGTCACATCTACTGGAGCCTCATGAGTATGTATTATGACGTCACAGTATATGATGACATCATAATTAGTATGCACTATGACGTCACAATGTATTATGACGTCATAATATATCCGCATTATGACATCTCAATATATTATGAGAGCGCAATTTGCAGGTTTCATGACCAATTTCGCTTACCCCAATTTGTGTCACATCTACTGGAGCATCATGAGCATGTATTATGACGTCACAGTATATGATGACATCATAATTAGTATGCAGTATGATGTCACAATGTATTATAACGTCATAATGTATCCGCATTATGACATCACAATATATTATGAGAGCGCAACTTGCAGGTATTATGAGCAATTTCTCTTACCCCAATTTGTGTCACATATACTGCAGCATCATCAGCATGTATTATGACATCAGAGTATATGATGACATCATAATTAGTATGCAGTATGACGTCACAATGTATTATTACGTGATAATGTATCCGCATTATGACATCACAATATATTATGAGAGCGCATCATGCAGGTATTATGACCAATTTCTCTTGCCCCAATTTGTGTCACATCTACTGGAGCATCATGAGCATGTATTATGACGTCAGAGTATGTGATGACATCATAATTAGTATGCAGTATCACGTCACAAAGTATTATGACGTCATAATGTAACCACATTATGACATCACAATACATTATAAGAGCTCAATTTGCAGGTTTCATGACCAATTTCGCTTACACCAATTTGTGTCACATCTACTGCAGCATCATCAGCATGTATTATGACGTCAGAGTATATGATGACGTCATAATTAGTATGCACTATGACGTCACAATGTATTATGACGTGATAATGTAATCGCATTATGACATCACAATATATTATGTGAGCGCAACATGCAGGTATTATGACCAATTTCTCTTGCCCCAATTTGTGTCACATCTACTGGAGCATCATGAGTATGTATTATGACGTCAGAGTATATGATGACATCATAATTAGTATGCAGTATGACGTCACAATGTATTATGACGTCATAATGTATCCGCATTATGACATCACAATATATTATGAGAGCGCAATTTGCAGGTTTCATGACCAATTTCGCTCACCCCAATTTGTGTCAAATCTACTGCAGCATCGTCAGCATGTATTATGACGTCAGAGTATATGATGACATCATAATTAATATGCAGTATGATGTCACAATGTATTATGACGTCATAATATATCCGCATTATGACATCACAATATATTATGAGAGCGCAACATGCAGGTATTATGAGCAATTTCTCTTACCCCAATTTGTGTCACATCTACTGGAGCATCATGAGCATGTATTATGACATCACAGTATATGATGACATCATAATTAGTATGCACTATGACGTCACAATGTAATATGACGACATAATGTATACGCATTATGACATCTCAATATATTATGAGAGCGCAATTTGCAGGTTTCATGAACAATTTCGCTTACCCAATTTGTGTCACATGTACTGCAGGATCATCAGCATGTATTATGACGTCAGAGTATATGATGACATCATAATTAGTACGCACTATGATGTCACAATGTATTATGACGTCATAATGTATCCGCATTATGACATCACAATATATTATGAGAGCGCAATTTGCAGGTTTCATGACCAATTTCGCTTACCCCAATTTGTGTCACATCTACTGCAGCATCATCAGCATGTATTATGACGTCACAGTATATGATGACATCATAATTAGTATGCAGTATGACGTCACAATGTATTATGACGTCATAATGTATGCGCATTATGATATCAAAATATATTATGAGAGCGCAACATGCAGGTATTATGAGCAATTTCTCTTGCCCCAATTTGTGTCACATCTACTGGAGCATCATGAGTATGTATTATGATGTCACAGTATATGATGACATCATAATTAATATGCAATATGACGTCACAATGTATTATGACGTCATAATGTATCCGCATTATGACATCACAATATATTATGAGAGCGCAAGTTGCAGGTTTTATGACCATTTTCGATTACCCCAATTTGTGTCACATCAACTGGAGCATCATGAGCATGTATTATGACGCCACAGTATATGATGACATCATAATTAGTATGCACTATGACGTCACAATGTATTATGACGTCATAATGTATCCGCATTATGACATCAGAATATATTATGAGAGCGCAATTTGCAGGTTTCATGACCAATTTCGCTTACCCCAATTTGTGTCACATCTACTGCAGCATCATCAGCATGTATTATGACGTCAGAGTATATGATGACATCATGATTAGTATGCAGTATGACGTCACAATGTATTATGACGTCATAATGTATCCGCATTATGACATCACAATATATTATGAGAGCGCAATTTGCAGGTTTTATGACCATTTTCGATTACCCCAATTTGTGTCACATCTACTGGAGCATCATGAGCATGTATTATGACGTCACAGTATATGATGACATCATAATTAGTATGCAGTATGATGTCACAATGTATTATGACGTCATAATGTATCCGCATTATCACATCACAATATATTATGAGAGCGCAACATGCAGGTATTATGAGCAATGTCTCTTACCCCAATTTGTGTCACATCTACTGCAGCATCATCAGCATGTATTATGACATCAGAGTATATGATGACATCATAATTAGTATGCAGTATGACGTCACAATGTATTATGATGTGATAATGTATCCGCATTATGACATCACAATATATTATGTGAGCGCAACATGCAGGTATTATGACCAATTTCTCTTGCCCCAATGTGTGTCACATCTACTGGAGCATCATGAGCATGTATTATGACGTCAGAGTATATGATGACATCATAATTAGTATGCAGTATGACGTCACAATGTATTATGACGTCATAATGTACCCGCATTATGACATCGCAATATATTATGAGAGGGCAATTTGCAGGTCTCATGACCAATTTCGCTTACCCCAATTCGTGTCACATCTACTGCAGCATCATCAGCATGTATTATGACGTCAGAGTATATGAAGACATCATAATTAGTATGCAGTATGACGTCACAATGTATTATGACGTCATAATGTATCCGCATTATGACATCACAATATATTATGAGAGCCCAACATGCAGGTATTATGAGCAATTTCTCTTGCCCCAATTTGTGTCACATCTACTGGAGCATCATGAGCATGTATTATGACGTCACAGTATATGATGACATCATAATTAGTATGCACTATGACGTCACAATGTATTATAACGTCATAATGTATCCGCATTATGACATCACAATATACTATGAGAGCGCAATTTGCAGGTTTCATGAACAATTTCGCTTAACCCAATTTGTGTCACATCTACTGCAGCATCATCAGCATGTATTATGACGTCAGAGTATATGATGACATCATAATTAGTATGAAGTATGACGTCACAATGTATTATGACGTCATAATGTATCCGCATTATGACATCACAATATATTATGATAGCGCAACATGCAGGTATTATGACCAATTTCTCTTACCCCAATTTGTGTCACATCTACTGGAGCATCATGAGCATGTATTATGACGTCAGAGTATATGATGACATCATAATAAGTATGCAGTATGACGTCACAATGTATTTTGACGTCATAATGTATCCGCATTATGACATCACAATATATTATGAGAGCGCAATTTGCAGGTTTCATGACCAATTTCGCTTACTCCAATTTGTGTCACATCTACTGCAGCATCATCAGAATGTATTATGACGTCAGAGTATATGATGACATCATAATTAGTATGCAGTATGACGTCACAATGTATTATGACGTCATAATGTATCCGCATTATGACATCACAATATATTATGAGTGCGCAACATGCAGGTATTATGAGCAATTTCTCTTACCCCAATTTGTGTCACATCTACTGGAGCATCATGAGTATGTCTTATGACGTCACAGTATATGATGACATCATAATTAGTATGCACTATGACGTCACAATGTATTATGACGTCATAATATATCCGCATTATGACATCTCAATATATTATGAGAGCGCAATTTGCAGGTTTCATGACCAATTTCGCTTACCCCAATTTGTGTCACATCTACTGGAGCATCATGAGCATGTATTATGACGTCACAGTATATGATGACATCATAATTAGTATGCAGTATGATGTCACAATGTATTATAACGTCATAATGTATCCGCATTATGACATCACAATATATTATGAGAGCGCAACTTGCAGGTATTATGAGCAATTTCTCTTACCCCAATTTGTGTCACATATACTGCAGCATCATCAGCATGTATTATGACATCAGAGTATATGATGACATCATAATTAGTATGCAGTATGACGTCACAATGTATTATTACGTGATAATGTATCCGCATTATGACATCACAATATATTATGAGAGCGCATCATGCAGGTATTATGACCAATTTCTCTTGCCCCAATTTGTGTCACATCTACTGAAGCATCATGAGCATGTATTATGACGTCAGAGTATGTGATGACATCATAATTAGTATGCAGTATGACGTCACAAAGTATTATGACGTCATAATGTACCCACATTATGACATCACAATACATTATAAGAGCTCAATTTGCAGGTTTCATGACCAATTTCGCTTACACCAATTTGTGTCACATCTACTGCAGCATCATCAGCATGTATTATGACGTCAGAGTATATGATGACATCATAATTAGTATGCAGTATGACGTCACAATGTATTATGACGTCATAATGTATCCGCATTATGACATCACAATATATTATGAGAGCCCAACATGCAGGTATTATGAGCAATTTCCCATGCCTCAATTTGTGTCACATCTACTGGAGCATCATGAGCATGTATTATGACGTCACAGTATATGATGACATCATAATTAGCATGCAATATGACGTCACAATGTATTATGACGTCATAATGTATCCGCATTATGACATCACAATATATTATGAGAGCGCAATTTGCAGGTTTCATGACCAATTTCTCTTACCCCAATTTGTGTCACATCTACTGCAGCATCATCAGCATGTATTATGTCGTCAGAGTATATGATGACATCATAATTAGCATGCAGTATGACGTCACAATGTATTATGACGTCATAATGTATCCGCATTATGACATCACAATATATTATGAGAGCGCAACATGCAGGTATTATGAGCAATTTCTCTTGCCCCAATTTGTGTCACATCTACTGGAGCATCATGAGCATGTATTATGACGTCAGAGTATATGATAACATCATAATTAGTAAGCACTATGACGTCACAATGTATTATGACGTCATAATGTATCCGCATTATGACATCACAATATATTATGAGAGCCCAACATGCAGGTATTATGAGCAATTTCCCATGCCTCAATTTGTGTCACATCTACTGGAGCATCATGAGCATGTATTATGACGTCACAGTATATGATGACATCATAATTAGCATGCAATATGACGTCACAATGTATTATGACGTCATAATGTATCCGCATTATGACATCACAATATATTATGAGAGCGCAATTTGCAGGTTTCATGACAAATTTCACTAACCCCAATTTGTGTCACATCTACTGCAGCATCGTCAGCATATATTTTGACGTCAGAGTATATGATGACATCATAATTAGTATGCAGTATGACGTCACAATGTATTATGACGTCATAATGTATCCGCATTATGACATCACAATATATTATGAGAGCGCAACATGCAGGTATTATGAGCAATTTCTCTTGCCCCAATTTGTGTCACATCTACTGGAGCATCATGAGCATGCATTATGACGTCACAGTATATGATGACATCATAATTAGTATGCACTATGAAGTCACAATGTAATATGACGTCATAATGTATCCACATTATGACATCTCAATAAATTATGAGGAGCGCAATTTGAAGGTTTCATGACCAATTTCGCTTACCCAATTTGTGTCACATCCACTGCAGCATCATCAGCATGTATTATGACGTCAGAGTATATGATGACATCATAATTAGTATGCAGTATGACGTCACAATGTATTATGCCGTCATAATGTATCCGCATTATGACATCACAATATATTATGAGAGAGCAACATGCAGGTATTATGGGCAATTTCTCTTGCCCCAATTTGTGTCACATCTACTGGAGCATCATGAGCATGTATTATGACGTCACAGTATATGATGACATCATAATTAGTATGCAATATGACGTCACAATATATTATGACGTCATAATGTATCCGCATTATGACATCACAATATATTATGAGAGCGCAATTTGCAGGTTTTATGACCATTTTCGATTACCCCAATTTGTGTCACATCTACTGGAGCATCATGAGCATGTATTATGACGTCACAGTATATGATGACATCATAATTAGTATGCAGTATGACGTCACAATGTATTATGACGTCATAATGTATCCGCATTATGACATCACAATATATTATGAGAGCGCAACATGCAGGTATTATGACCAATTTCGCTTACCCCAATTTGTGTCACATCTACTGGAGCATCATGATCATGTATTATGGTGTCACAGTATATGATGACATCATAATTAGTATGCAGTGTGACGTCACAATGTATTATGACGTCATAATGTATCCGCATTATGACATCACAATATATTATGAGAGCGCAATTTGCTGGTTTTATGACCATTTTCGATTACCCCAATTTGTGTCACATCTACTGGAGCATCATGAGCATGTATTACGACGTCACAGTATATGATGACATCATAATTAGTAGGCACTATGACGTCACAATGTATTATGATGTCATAATGTATCCGCATTATGACATCACAATATATTATGAGAGCGCAATTTGCAGGTTTCATGAGTAATTTCGCTTACCCCAATTTGTGTCACATCTACTGCAGCATCATCAGCATGTATTATGACGTCAGAGTATATGATGACATCATAATTAGTATGCAGTATGACGTCACAATGTATTATGACGTCATAATGTATCCGCATTATGACATCACAATATATTATGAGAGCGCAATTTGCAGGTTTTATGACCATTTTCGATTACCCCAATTTGTGTCACATACACTGGGGCATCATGAGCATGTATTATGACGTCACAGTATATGATGACATCCTAATTAGTATGCAGTATGATATCACAATATATTATGACGTCATAGTGTATCCGCATTATGGCATCACAATATATTATGAGAGCGCAACATGCAGGTATTATGAGCAATTTCTCTTGCCCCAATTTGTGTCACATCTACTGGAGCATCATGAGCATTTATTATGATGTCACAGTATATAATGACATCATAATTAGTATACACTATGACGTCACAATGTATTATGACGTCATAATGTATCCGCATTATGACATCACAATATATTATGAGAGCGCAATTTGCAGGTTTCATGACCAATTTCGCTTACCCCAATTTGTGTCAAATCTACTGCAGCATCATCAGCATGTATTATGACGTCAGAGTATATGATGACATCATAATTAGTATGCAGTATGATGTCACAATATAATATGACGTCATAATGTATCCGCATTATGACATCACAATATATTATGAGAGACCAACATGCAGGTATTATGAGCAATTTCTTTTGCCCCAATTTGTGTGACATCTACTGGAGCATCATGAGTATGTATTATGACGTCACAGAATATGATGACATCATAATTAGTATGCAATATGCCGTCACAGTATATTATGACGTCATAATGTATCCGCATTATGACATCAGAATATATTATGAGAGCGCAACATGCAGGTATTATGAGCAATTTCTCTTGCCCCAATTTGTGTCACATCTACTGGAACATCATGAGCATGTATTATGACGTCACAGTATATGATGACATCATAATTAGTATGCACTCTGACGTCACAATGTATTATGACGTCATAATGTATCCGCATTATGACATCACAATATATTATGAGAGCGCAACATGCAGGTATTATGAGCAATTTCTCTTACCCCAATTTGTGTCACATCTACTGGAGCATCATGAGCATGTATTATGACGTCACAGTATATGATGACATCATAATTATTATGCAGCATGACGTCACAATGTATTATGACGTCATAATGTATCCGCATTATGACATCACAATATATTATGAGATCGCAACATGCAGGTATTATGACCAATTTCGCTTACCCCAATTTGTGTCACATCTACTGGAGCATCATGAGCATGTATTATGATGTCACAGTATATGATGACATCATAATTACTATGCAGTATGACGTCACAATGTATTATGACGTCATAATGTATCCGAATTATGACATCACAATATATTATGAGAGCGCAACATGCAGGTATTATGAGCAATTTCTCTTGCCCCAATTTGTGTCACATCTACTGGAGCATCATGAGCATGTATTATGACGTCACAGTATATGATGACATCATAATTAGTATGCAGTATGACGTCACAATGTATTATGACGTGATAATGTATCCGCATTATGACATCAAAATATTTTATGGGAGCGCAACATGCAGGTATTATGAGAAATTTCTCTTGCCCCAATTTGTGTCACATCTACTGGAGCATCATGAGCATGTATTATGACGTCACAGTATATGATGACATCATAATTAGTATGCAGTACGACGTCACAATGTATTATGATGTCATAATGTACCCGCATTATGACATCACAATATATTTTGAGAGGGCAATTTGCAGGTCTCATGACCAATTTCGCTTACCCCAATTCGTGTCACATCTACTGCAGCATCATCAGCATGTATAATGATGTCAGAGTATATGAAGACATCATAATTAGTATGCAGTATGACGTCACAATGTATTATGATGTCATAATGTATCCACATTATGACATCACAATATATTATGAGAGCCCAACATGCAGGTATTATGAGAAATTTCTCTTGCCAGAATTTGTGTCACATCTACTGGAGCATCATGAGCATGTATTATGACGTCACAGTATATGATGACATCATAATTAGTATGCAATATGACGTCACAATGTATTACATCGTCATAATGTATCCGCATTATGACATCACAATATATTATGAGAGCGCAATTTGCAGGTTTCATGAACAATATCGCTTAACCCAATTTGTGTCACATCTACTGCAGCATCATCAGCATGTATTATGACGTCAGAGTATATGATGACATCATAATTAGTATGAAGTATGACGTCACAATGTATTATGGCGTCATAATGTATCCGCATAATGACATCACAATATATTATGATAGCGCAACATGCAGGTATTATGACCAATTTCTCTTGCCCCAATTTGTGTCACATCTACTGGAGCATCATGAGTATGTATTATGACGTCAGAGTATATGATGACATCATAATAAGTATGAAGTATGACGTCACAATGTATTATGACGTCATAATGTATCCGCATTATGACATCACAATATATTATGAGAGCGCCATTTGCAGGTTTCATGACCAATTTCGCTTACCCCAATTTGTGTCACATCTACTGCAGCATCATCAGAATGTATTATGACGTCAGAGTATATGATGACATCATAATTAGTATGCAGTATGACATCACAATGTATTATGACGTCATAATGTATCCGCATTATGACATCACAATATATTATGAGAGCGCAACATGCTGGTATTATGAGCAATTTCTCTTAAGCCAATTTGTGTCACATCTACTGGATCATCATGAGCATGTATTATGACGTCACAGTATATGATGACATCATAATTAGTATGCACTATGACGTCACAATGTATTATGACGTCATAATGTATCTGCATTATGACATCACAATATATTATGAGAGCGCAATTTGCAGGTTTCATGACCAATTTCGCTTACCCCAATTTGTGTCACATCTACTGCAGCATCATCAGCATGTATTATGACGTCAGAGTATATGATGACATCATAATTAGTATGCAGTATGACGCCACAATGTATTATGACGTCATAATGTATCCGCATTATGACATCACAATATATTATGAGAGCCCAACATGCAGGTATTATGAGCAATTTCCCATGACCCAATTTGTGTCACATCTACTGGAGCATCATGAGTATGTATTATGACGTCACAGTATATGATGACATCATAATTAGTATGCAATATGACGTCACAATGTATTATGACGTCATAATGTATCCGCATTATGACATCACAATATATTATGAGAGCGCAATTTGCAGGTTTCATGAACAATTTCGCTTACCCCAATTTGTGTCACATCTACTGCAGCATCATCAGCATGTATTATGACGTCAGAGTATATGATGACATCATGATTAGTATGCAGTATGACGTCACAATGTATTATGACGTCATAATGTATCCACATTATGACATCACAATATATTATGAGAGCGCAATTTGCAGGTTTTATGACCATTTTCGATTACCCCAATTTGTGTCACATCTACTGGAGCATCATGAGCATGTATTATGACGTCACAGTATATGATGACATCATAATTAGTATGCAGAATGATGTCACAATGTATTATGACGTCATAATGTATCCGCATTATCACATCACAATATATTATGAGAGCGCAACATGCAGGTATTATGAGCAATTTCTCTTACCCCAATTTGTGTCACATCTACTGCAGCATCATCAGCATGTATTATGACATCAGAGTATATGATGACATCATAATTAGTATGCACTACGACGTCACAATGTATTATGACGTGATAATGTAATCGCATTATGACATCACAATATATTATGTGAGCGCAACATGCAGGTATTATGACCAATTTCTCTTGCCCCAATTTGTGTCACATCTACTGGAGCATCATGAGTATGTATTATGACGTCAGAGTATATGATGACATCATAATTAGTATGCAGTATGACGTCACAATGTATTATGACGTCATAATGTATCCGCATTATGACATCACAATATATTATGAGAGCGCAATTTGCAGGTTTCATGACCAATTTCGCTCACCCCAATTTGTGTCAAATCTATTGCAGCATCGTCAGCATGTATTATGACGTCAGAGTATATGATGACATCATAATTAGTATGCAGTATGATGTCACAATGTATTATGACGTCATAATGTATCCGCATTATGACATCACAATATATTATGAGAGCGCAACATGCAGGTATTATGAGCAATTTCTCTTGCCCCAATTTGTGTCACATCTACTGGAGCATCATGAGCATGTATTATGACATCACAGTATATGATGACATCATAATTAGTATGCACTATGACGTCACAATGTAATATGACGTCATAATGTATACGCATTATGACATCTCAATATATTATGAGAGCGCAATTTGCAGGTTTCATGACCAATTTCGCTTACCCAATTTGTGTCACATGTACTGCAGGATCATCAGCATGTATTATGACGTCAGAGTATATGATGACATCATAATTAGTATGCACTATGATGTCACAATGTATTATGACGTCATAATGTATCCGCATTATGACATCACAATATATTATGAGAGCGCAATTTGCAGGTTTCATGACCAATTTTGCTTACCCCAATTTGTGTCACATTTACTGCAGCATCATCAGCATGTATTATGACGTCACAGTATATGATGACATCATAATTAGTATGCAGTATGACGTCACAATGTATTATGACGTCATAATGTATGCGCATTATGATATCGAAATATATTATGAGAGCGCAACATGCAGGTATTATGAGCAATTTCTCTTGCCCCAATTTGTGTCACATCTACTGGAGCATCATGAGTATGTATTATGATGTCACAGTATATGATGACATCATAATTAGTATGCAATATGACGTCACAATGTATTATGACGTCATAATGTATCCGCATTATGACATCACAATATATTATGAGAGCGCAAGTTGCAGGTTTTATGACCATTTTCGATTACCCCAATGTGTGTCACATCTACTGGAGCATCATGAGCATGTATTATGACGCCACAGTATATGATGACATCATAATTAGTATGCACTATGACGTCACAATGTATTATGACGTCATAATGTATCCGCATTATGACATCAGAATATATTATGAGAGCGCAATTTGCAGGTTTCATGACCAATTTCGCTTACCCCAATTTGTGTCACATCTACTGCAGCATCATCAGCATGTATTATGACGTCAGAGTATATGATGACATCATGATTAGTATGCAGTATGACGTCACAATGTATTATGACGTCATAATGTATCCGCATTATGACATCACAATATATTATGAGAGCGCAATTTGCAGGTTTTATGACCATTTTCGATTACCACAATTTGTGTCACATCTACTGGAGCATCATGAGCATGTATTATGACGTCACAGTATATGATGACATCATAATTAGTATGCAGTATGACGTCACAATGTATTATGACGTGATAATGTATCCGCATTATGACATCACAATATATTATGTGAGCGCAACATGCAGGTATTATGACCAATTTCTCTTGCCCCAATGTGTGTCACATCTACTGGAGCATCATGAGCATGTATTATGACGTCAGAGTATATGGTGACATCATAATTAGTATGCAGTATGACGTCACAATGTATTATGACGTCATAATGTACCCGCATAATGACATCACAATATATTATGAGAGGGCAATTTGCAGGTCTCATGACCAATTTCGCTTACCCCAATTCGTGTCACATCTACTGCAGCATCATCAGCATGTATTATGACGTCAGAGTATATGAAGACATCATAATTAGTATGCAGTATGACGTCACAATGTATTATGACGTCATAATGTATCCGCATTATGACATCACAATATATTATGAGAGCCCAACATGCAGGTATTATGAGCAATTTCTCTTGCCCCAATTTGTGTCACATCTACTGGAGCATCATGAGCATGTATTATGACGTCACAGTATATGATGACATCATAATTAGTATGCACTATGGCCTCACAATGTATTATAACGTCATAATGTATCCGCATTATGACATCACAATATACTATGAGAGCGCAATTTGCAGGTTTCATGAACAATTTCGCTTAACCCAATTTGTGTCACATCTACTGCAGCATCATCAGCATGTATTATGGCGTCAGAGTATATGATGACATCATAATTAGTATGAAGTATGACGTCACAATGTATTATGACGTCATAATGTATCCGCATTATGACATCACAATATATTATGCTAGCGCAACATGCAGGTATTATGACCAATTTCTCTTGCCCCAATTTGTGTCACATCTACTGGAGCATCATGAGCATGTATTATGACGTCAGAGTATATGATGACATCATAATAAGTATGAAGTATGACGTCACAATGTATTATGACGTCATAATGTATCCGCATTATGACATCACAATATATTATGAGAGCGCAATTTGCAGGTTTCATGACCAATTTCGCTTAATCCAATTTGTGTCACATCTACTGCAGCATCATCAGAATGTATTATGACGTCAGAGTATATGATGACATCATAATTAGTATGCAGTATGACGTCACAATGTATTATGACGTCATAATGTATCCGCATTATGACATCACAATATATTATGAGAGCGCAACATGCAGGTATTATGAGCAATTTCTCTTACCCCAATTTGTGTCACATCTACTGGAGCATCATGAGTATGTATTATGACGTCACAGTATATGATGACATCATAATTAGTATGCACTATGACGTCACAATGTATTATGACGTCATAATATATCCGCATTATGACATCTCAATATATTATGAGAGCGCATTTGCAGGTTTCATGACCAATTTCGCTTACCCCAATTTGTGTCACATCTACTGGAGCATCATGAGCATGTATTATGACGTCACAGTATATGATGACATCATAATTAGTATGCAGTATGATGTCACAATGTATTATAACGTCATAATGTATCCGCATTATGACATCACAATATATTATGAGAGCGCAACTTGCAGGTATTATGAGCAATTTCTCTTACCCCAATTTGTGTCACATATACTGCAGCATCATCAGCATGTATTATGACATCAGAGTATATGATGACATCATAATTAGTATGCAGTATGACGTCACAATGTATTATTACGTGATAATGTATCCGCATTATGACATCACAATATATTATGAGAGCGCATCATGCAGGTATTATGACCAATTTCTCTTGCCCCAATTTGTGTCACATCTACTGGAGCATCATGAGCATGTATTATGACGTCAGAATATGTGATGACATCATAATTAGTATGCAGTATGACATCACAAAGTATTATGACGTCATAATGTACCCACATTATGACATCACAATACATTATAAGAGCTCAATTTGCAGGTTTCATGACCAATTTCGCTTACACCAATTTGTGTCACATCTACTGCAGCATCATCAGCATGTATTATGACGTCAGAGTATATGATGACATCACAATTAGTATGCAGTATGACGTCACAATGTATTATGACGTCATAATGTATCCGCATTATGACATCACAATATATTATGAGAGCCCAACATGCAGGTATTATGAGCAATTTCCCATGCCTCAATTTGTGTCACATCTACGGGAGCATCATGAGCATGTATTATGACGTCACAGTATATGATGACATCATAATTAGCATGCAATATGACGTCACAATGTATTATGACGTCATAATGTATCCGCATTATGACATCACAATATATTACGAGAGCGCAATTTGCAGGTTTCATGACCAATTTCTCTTACCCCAATTTGTGTCACATCTACTGCAGCATCATCAGCATGTATTATGTCGTCAGAGTATATGATGACATCATAATTAGCATGCAGTATGACGTCACAATGTATTATGACGTCATAATGTATCCGCATTATGACATCACAATATATTATGAGAGCGCAACATGCAGGTATTATGAGCAATTTCTCTTGCCCCAATTTGTGTCACATCTACTGGAGCATCATGAGCATGTATTATGACGTCAGAGTATATGATGACATCATAATTAGTATGCAGTATGACGTCACAATGTATTATGACGTCATAATGTATCCGCATTATGACATCACAATATATTATGAGAGCGCAACATGCAGGTATTATGAGCAATTTCTCTTGCCACAATTTGTGTCACATCTACTGGAGCATCATGAGCATGCATTATGACGTCACAGTATATGATGACATCATAATTAGTATGCACTATGACGTCACAATGTAATATGACGTCATAATGTATCCACATTATGACATCTCAATAAATTATGAGGAGCGCAATTTGAAGGTTTCATGACCAATTTCGCTTACCCAATTTGTGTCACATCCACTGCAGCATCATCAGCATGTATTATGACGTCAGAGTATATGATGACATCATAATTAGTATGCAGTATGACGTCACAATGTATTATGACCTCATAATGTATCCGCATTATGACATCACAATATATTATGAGAGCGCAACATGCAGGTATTATGAGCAATTTCTCTTACCCCAATTTGTGTCACATCTACTGGAGCATCATGAGCATGTATTATGGCGTCACAGTATATGATGACATCATAATTAGTATGCAGTATGACGTCACAATGTATTATGACGTCATAATGTATCCGCATTATGACATCACAATATATTATGAGAGCGCAACATGCAGGTATTATGAGCAATTTCTCTTACCCCAATTTGTGTCACATCTACTGGAGCATCATGAGCATGTATTATGACGTCACAGTATGTGATGACATCATAATTAGTATGCACTATGACATCACAATGTATTATGACGTCATAGTGTATCCACATTTTGAGATCAAAATATATTATGAGAGCGCAACATGCAGGTATTATGAGCAATTTCTCTTGCCCCAATTTGTGTCACATCTACTGGAGCATCATGAGCATGTATTATGACGTCACAGTATATGATGACATCATAATTAGTATGCACTCTGACGTCACAATGTATTATGACGTCATAATGTATCCGCATTATGACATCACAATATATTATGAGAGCAGAACATGCAGATATTATGAGCAATTTCTCTTACCCCAATTTGTGTCACATCTACTGGAGCATCATGAGCATGTATTATGACGTCACAGTATATGATGACATCATAATTAGTATGCAGTATGACGTCACAATGTATTATGACGTCATAATGTATCCGCATTATGACATCACAATATATTATGAGAGCGCAACATGCAGGAATTATGAGCAATTTCTCTTGCCCCAATTTGTGTCACATCTACTGGAGCATCATGACCATGTATTATGACGTCACAGTATATGATGACATCATAATTAGTATGCAGTATGACGTCACAATGTATTATGACGTGATAATGTATCCGCATTATGACATCAAAATATATTATGAGAGCGCAACATGCAGGTATTATGAGCAATTTCTCTTGCCCCAATTTGTGTCACATCTACTGGAGCATCATGAGCATGTATTATGATGTCACAGTATATGATGACATCATAATTAGTAAGCAATATGACGTCACAATGTATTATGACGTCATAATGTATCCGCATTATGACATCACAATATATTGTGAGAGCGCAATTTGCTGGTTTTATGACCATTTTCGATTACCCCAATTTGTGTCACATCTACTGGAGCATCATGAGTATGTATTACGACGTCACAGTATATGATGACATCATAATTAGTAGGCACTATGACGTCACAATGTATTATGATGTCATAATGTATCCGCATTATGACATCACAGTATATTATGAGAGCGCAATTTGCAGGTTTCATGAGTAATTTCGCTTACCCCAATTTGTGTCACATCTACTGCAGCATCATCAGCATGTATTATGACGTCAGAGTATATGATGACATCATAATTAGTATGCAGTACGACGTCACAATATATTATGACGTCATAATGTATCCGCATTATGACATCACAATATATTATGAGAGCGCAATTTGCAGGTTTCATGACCAATTTCGCTTACCCAATTTGTGTCACATCTACTGCAGCATCATCAGCATGTATTATGACGTCAGAGTATATGATGACATCATAATTAGTATGCACTATGACGTCACAATATATTATGACGTCATAATGTATCCGCATTATGACATCACAATATATTCTGAGAGCGCAATTTATAGGTTTCATGACCAATTTCGCTTACCCCAATTTGTGTCACATCTACTGCAGCATCATCATCATGTATTATGACATCAGAGTATATGATGACATCATAATTAGTATGCAGTATGACGTCACAATGTATTATGAGGTCATAATGTATCCGCATTATGACATCACAATATATTATGAGAGCGCAACTTGCAGGTTTTATGACCAATTTCGCTCACCCCAATTTGTGTCACATCTACTGGAGCATCATGAGCATGTATTATGACGTCACAGTATATGATGACATCATAATTAGTGTGCAGTATGACGTCACAATGTATTATGACGTCATATTGTGTCCGCATTATGACATCAAAATATATTATGATAGCGCAACATACAGGTATTATGAGCAATTTCTCTTGCCCCAATTTGTGTCACATCTACTGGAGCATCATGAGCATTTATTATGATGTCACAGTATATAATGACATCATAATTAGTATACACTATGACGTCACAATGTATTATGACGTCATAATGTATCAACATTATGACATCACAATATATTATGAGAGCGCCATTTGCAGGTTTTATGACCATTTTCGATTACCCCAATTTGTGTCACATCTACTGGAGCATCATGAGCATGTATTATGACGTCACAGTATATGATGACATCATAATTAGTATGCACTATGACGTCACAATGTATTATGACGTCATAATGTATCCGCATTATGACGTCACAATATATTATGAGAGCGCAATTTGCAGCGTTCATGAACAGTTTCGCTTACCCCAATTTGTGTCACATCTACTGCAGCATCATCAGCATGTATTATGACGTCAGAGTATATGATGACATCATAATTAGTATGCAGTATGACGTCACAATATATTATGACGTCATAATGTATCCGCATTATGACATCACAATATATTACGAGAGCGCAACATGCAGGTATTATGAGCAATTTCTCTTGCCCCAATTTGTGTCACATCTACTGGAGCATCATGAGCATGTATTATGACGTCACAGTATATGATGACATCATAATTAGTATGCACTATGACGTCACAATGTATTATGACGTCATAATGTATCCGCCTTATGACATCACAATATATTATGAGAGCACAACATGCAGGTATTATGACCAATTTCGCTTACCCCAATTTGTGTCACATCTACTGGAGCATCATGAGCATGTATTGTGATGTCACAATATATGATGACATCATAATTAGTATGCAGTATGACGTCACAATGTATTATGACGTCATAATGTATCCGCATTATGTCATCACAATATATTATGAGAGCGCAATTTGCTGGTTTTATGACCATTTTCGATTACCCCAATTTGTGTCACATCTACTGGAGCATCATGAGCATGTATTATGACGTCACAGTATATGATGACATCATAATTAGTATGCACTATGACGTCACAATGTATTATGATGTCATAATGTATCCGCATTATGACATCACAATATATTATGAGAGCGCAATTTGCAGGTTTCATGAGCAATTTCGCTTACCCCAATTTCTGTCACATCTACTGCAGCATCATCAGCATGTATTATGACGTCAGAGTATATGATGACATCATAATTAGGATGCAGTATGACGTCACAATGTATTATGACGTCATAATGTATCGGCATTATGACATCACAATATATTATGAGAGCGCAATTTGCAGGTTTTATGACCATTTTCGATTACCCCAATTTGTGTCACATCTACTGGGGCATCATGAGCATGTATTATGACGTGACAGTATATGATGACATCCTAATTAGTATGCAGTATGATTTCACAATATATTATGACGTCATAATGTATCCGCATTATGACATCACAATATATTATGAGAGCGCAACATGCAGGTATTATGAGCAATTTCTCTTACCCCAATTTGTGTCACATCTACTGGAGCATCATGAGCATGAATTATGACGTCACAGTATATGATGACATCATAATTAGTATGCACTATGATGTCACAATGTATTATGAGGTCATAATGTATCCGCATTATGACAACACAATATATTATGAGAGCGCAACTTGCAGGTTTTATGACCAATTTCGCTTACCCCAATTTGTGTCACATCTACTGGAGCATCAGGAGCATGTATTATGACGTCACAGTATATGACGACATCATAATTAGTATGCAGTATGACGTCACAATGTATTATGACGTCATACTGTGTCCGCATTATGACATCAAAATATATTATGATAGCGCAACATACAGGTATTATGAGCAATTTCTCTTGCCCCAATTTGTGTCACATCTACTGGAGCATAATGAGCATTTATGATGATGTCACAGTATATAATGACATCATAATTAGTATACACTATGACGTCACAATGTATTATGACGTCGTAATGTATCAGCATTATGACATCACAATTTATTATGAGAGCGCCATTTGCAGGTTTTATGACCATTTTCGATTACCCCAATTTGTGTCACATCTACTGGAGCATCATGAGCATGTATTATGACGTCACAGTATATGATGACATCATAATTAGTATGCACTATGACGTCACAATGTATTATAACGTCATAATGTACCCGCATTATGACATCACAATATGTTATGAGAGCGCAATTTGCAGGTTTCATGACCAATTTCGCTTACACCAATTTGTGTCACATCTACTGCAGCATCATCAGCATGTATTATGACGTCAGAGTATATGATGACATCATAATTAGAATGCAGTATGACGTCACAATGTATTATGATGTCATATTGTGTCCGCATTATGACATCACAATATATTATGAGAGCGCAACATGCAGGTATTATGAGCAATTTCACTTGCCCCAATTTGTGTCACATCTACTGGAGCATCATGAGCATGTATTATGACGTCAGAGTATATGATGGCATCATAATTACTATGCAGTATGACGTCACAATGTATTATGACGTCATAATGTATCCGCATTATGACATCACAATATATTATGAGAGCGCAATTTGCAGGTTTCATGACCAACTTCGCTTACCCCAATTTGTGTCACATCTACTGCAGCATCATCAGCATGTATTATGACGTCAGAGAATATGATGACATCAAAATTAGTATGCAGTATGACGTCACAATGTATTATGACGTCATAATGTATCCGCATTATGACATCACAATATATTATGAGAGCGCAACATGCAGGTATTATGTCCAATTTCGCTTACCCCAATTTGTGTCACATGTACTGGAGCATCATGAGCATGTATTATGACGTCACAGTATATGATGACATCATAATTAGTATGCACTATGACGTCACAATGTATTATGTCGACATAGTGTATCCACATTTTGACATCAAAATATATTATGAGAGCGCAACATGCAGGTATTATGAGCAATTTCTCTTACCCCAATTTGTGTCACATCTACTGGAGCATCATGAGCATGTATTATGGCGTCACAGTATATGATGACATCATAATTAGTATGCAGTATGACGTCACAATGTATTATGACGTCATAATGTATCCGCATTATGACATCACAATATATTATGAGAGCGCAACATGCAGGTATTATGAGCAATTTCTCTTACCCCAATTTGTGTCACATCTACTGGAGCATCATGAGCATGTATTATGACGTCACAGTATGTGATGACATCATAATTAGTATGCACTATGACATCACAATGTATTATGACGTCAGAGTGTATCCACATTTTGAGATCAAAATATATTATGAGAGCGCAACATGCAGGTATTATGAGCAATTTCTCTTGCCCCAATTTGTGTCACATCTACTGGAGCATCATGAGCATGTATTATGACGTCACAGTATATGATGACATCATAATTAGTATGCACTCTGACGTCACAATGTATTATGACGTCATAATGTATCCGCATTATGACATCACAATATATTATGAGAGCAGAACATGCAGATATTATGAGCAATTTCTCTTACCCCAATTTGTGTCACATCTACTGGAGCATCATGAGCATGTATTATGACGTCACAGTATATGATGACATCATAATTAGTATGCAGTATGACGTCACAATGTATTATGACGTCATAATGTATCCGCATTATGACATCACAATATATTATGAGAGCGCAACATGCAGGAATTATGAGCAATTTCTCTTGCCCCAATTTGTGTCACATCTACTGGAGCATCATGACCATGTATTATGACGTCACAGTATATGATGACATCATAATTAGTATGCAGTATGACGTCACAATGTATTATGACGTGATAATGTATCCGCATTATGACATCAAAATATATTATGAGAGCGCAACATGCAGGTATTATGAGCAATTTCTCTTGCCCCAATTTGTGTCACATCTACTGGAGCATCATGAGCATGTATTATGATGTCACAGTATATGATGACATCATAATTAGTAAGCAATATGACGTCACAATGTATTATGACGTCATAATGTATCCGCATTATGACATCACAATATATTGTGAGAGCGCAATTTGCTGGTTTTATGACCATTTTCGATTACCCCAATTTGTGTCACATCTACTGGAGCATCATGAGTATGTATTACGACGTCACAGTATATGATGACATCATAATTAGTAGGCACTATGACGTCACAATGTATTATGATGTCATAATGTATCCGCATTATGACATCACAGTATATTATGAGAGCGCAATTTGCAGGTTTCATGAGTAATTTCGCTTACCCCAATTTGTGTCACATCTACTGCAGCATCATCAGCATGTATTATGACGTCAGAGTATATGATGACATCATAATTAGTATGCAGTACGACGTCACAATATATTATGACGTCATAATGTATCCGCATTATGACATCACAATATATTATGAGAGCGCAATTTGCAGGTTTCATGACCAATTTCGCTTACCCAATTTGTGTCACATCTACTGCAGCATCATCAGCATGTATTATGACGTCAGAGTATATGATGACATCATAATTAGTATGCACTATGACGTCACAATATATTATGACGTCATAATGTATCCGCATTATGACATCACAATATATTCTGAGAGCGCAATTTATAGGTTTCATGACCAATTTCGCTTACCCCAATTTGTGTCACATCTACTGCAGCATCATCATCATGTATTATGACATCAGAGTATATGATGACATCATAATTAGTATGCAGTATGACGTCACAATGTATTATGAGGTCATAATGTATCCGCATTATGACATCACAATATATTATGAGAGCGCAACTTGCAGGTTTTATGACCAATTTCGCTCACCCCAATTTGTGTCACATCTACTGGAGCATCATGAGCATGTATTATGACGTCACAGTATATGATGACATCATAATTAGTGTGCAGTATGACGTCACAATGTATTATGACGTCATATTGTGTCCGCATTATGACATCAAAATATATTATGATAGCGCAACATACAGGTATTATGAGCAATTTCTCTTGCCCCAATTTGTGTCACATCTACTGGAGCATCATGAGCATTTATTATGATGTCACAGTATATAATGACATCATAATTAGTATACACTATGACGTCACAATGTATTATGACGTCATAATGTATCAACATTATGACATCACAATATATTATGAGAGCGCCATTTGCAGGTTTTATGACCATTTTCGATTACCCCAATTTGTGTCACATCTACTGGAGCATCATGAGCATGTATTATGACGTCACAGTATATGATGACATCATAATTAGTATGCACTATGACGTCACAATGTATTATGACGTCATAATGTATCCGCATTATGACGTCACAATATATTATGAGAGCGCAATTTGCAGCGTTCATGAACAGTTTCGCTTACCCCAATTTGTGTCACATCTACTGCAGCATCATCAGCATGTATTATGACGTCAGAGTATATGATGACATCATAATTAGTATGCAGTATGACGTCACAATATATTATGACGTCATAATGTATCCGCATTATGACATCACAATATATTACGAGAGCGCAACATGCAGGTATTATGAGCAATTTCTCTTGCCCCAATTTGTGTCACATCTACTGGAGCATCATGAGCATGTATTATGACGTCACAGTATATGATGACATCATAATTAGTATGCAATATGACGTCACAATGTATTATGACGTCATAATGTATCCGCCTTATGACATCACAATATATTATGAGAGCACAACATGCAGGTATTATGACCAATTTCGCTTACCCCAATTTGTGTCACATCTACTGGAGCATCATGAGCATGTATTGTGATGTCACAATATATGATGACATCATAATTAGTATGCAGTATGACGTCACAATGTATTATGACGTCATAATGTATCCGCATTATGTCATCACAATATATTATGAGAGCGCAATTTGCTGGTTTTATGACCATTTTCGATTACCCCAATTTGTGTCACATCTACTGGAGCATCATGAGCATGTATTATGACGTCACAGTATATGATGACATCATAATTAGTATGCACTATGACGTCACAATGTATTATGATGTCATAATGTATCCGCATTATGACATCACAATATATTATGAGAGCGCAATTTGCAGGTTTCATGAGCAATTTCGCTTACCCCAATTTCTGTCACATCTACTGCAGCATCATCAGCATGTATTATGACGTCAGAGTATATGATGACATCATAATTAGGATGCAGTATGACGTCACAATGTATTATGACGTCATAATGTATCGGCATTATGACATCACAATATATTATGAGAGCGCAATTTGCAGGTTTTATGACCATTTTCGATTACCCCAATTTGTGTCACATCTACTGGGGCATCATGAGCATGTATTATGACGTGACAGTATATGATGACATCCTAATTAGTATGCAGTATGATTTCACAATATATTATGACGTCATAATGTATCCGCATTATGACATCACAATATATTATGAGAGCGCAACATGCAGGTATTATGAGCAATTTCTCTTACCCCAATTTGTGTCACATCTACTGGAGCATCATGAGCATGAATTATGACGTCACAGTATATGATGACATCATAATTAGTATGCACTATGATGTCACAATGTATTATGAGGTCATAATGTATCCGCATTATGACAACACAATATTTTATGAGAGCGCAACTTGCAGGTTTTATGACCAATTTCGCTTACCCCAATTTGTGTCACATCTACTGGAGCATCAGGAGCATGTATTATGACGTCACAGTATATGACGACATCATAATTAGTATGCAGTATGACGTCACAATGTATTATGACGTCATACTGTGTCCGCATTATGACATCAAAATATATTATGATAGCGCAACATACAGGTATTATGAGCAATTTCTCTTGCCCCAATTTGTGTCACATCTACTGGAGCATAATGAGCATTTATGATGATGTCACAGTATATAATGACATCATAATTAGTATACACTATGACGTCACAATGTATTATGACGTCGTAATGTATCAGCATTATGACATCACAATTTATTATGAGAGCGCCATTTGCAGGTTTTATGACCATTTTCGATTACCCCAATTTGTGTCACATCTACTGGAGCATCATGAGCATGTATTATGACGTCACAGTATATGATGACATCATAATTAGTATGCACTATGACGTCACAATGTATTATAACGTCATAATGTACCCGCATTATGACATCACAATATGTTATGAGAGCGCAATTTGCAGGTTTCATGACCAATTTCGCTTACACCAATTTGTGTCACATCTACTGCAGCATCATCAGCATGTATTATGACGTCAGAGTATATGATGACATCATAATTAGAATGCAGTATGACGTCACAATGTATTATGATGTCATATTGTGTCCGCATTATGACATCACAATATATTATGAGAGCGCAACATGCAGGTATTATGAGCAATTTCACTTGCCCCAATTTGTGTCACATCTACTGGAGCATCATGAGCATGTATTATGACGTCAGAGTATATGATGGCATCATAATTACTATGCAGTATGACGTCACAATGTATTATGACGTCATAATGTATCCGCATTATGACATCACAATATATTATGAGAGCGCAATTTGCAGGTTTCATGACCAACTTCGCTTACCCCAATTTGTGTCACATCTACTGCAGCATCATCAGCATGTATTATGACGTCAGAGAATATGATGACATCAAAATTAGTATGCAGTATGACGTCACAATGTATTATGACGTCATAATGTATCCGCATTATGACATCACAATATATTATGAGAGCGCAACATGCAGGTATTATGTCCAATTTCGCTTACCCCAATTTGTGTCACATGTACTGGAGCATCATGAGCATGTATTATGACGTCACAGTATATGATGACATCATAATTAGTATGCACTATGACGTCACAATGTATTATGTCGACATAGTGTATCCACATTTTGACATCAAAATATATTATGAGAGCGCAACATGCAGGTATTATGAGCAATTTCTCTTGCCCCAATTTGTGTCACATCTACTGGAGCATCATGAGCATGTATTATGACATCACAGTATATGATGACATCATAATTAGTATGCACTCTGACGTCACAATGTATTATGACGTCGTAATGTATCCGCATTATGACATCACAATATATTATGAGAGCGCAACATGCAGGTATTATGAGCAATTTCTCTTACCCCAATTTGTGTCACATCTACTGGAGCATCATGAGCATGTATTATGACATCACAGTATATGATGACATCATAATTAGTATGCAGTATGCCGTCACAATGTATTATGACGTCATAATGTATCCGCATTATGACATCTCAATATATTATGAGAGCGCAACATGCAGGTATTATGACCAATTTCGCTTACCCCAATTTGTGTCACATCTACTGGAGCATCATGAGCATGTATTATGATGTCACAGTATATGATGACATCATAATTAGTATGCAGTATGACGTCACAATGTATTATGATGTCATAATGTATCCGCATTATGACATCACAATATATTATGAGAGCGCAACCTGCAGGTATTATGAGCAATTTCTTTTGCCCCAATTTGTGTCACATCTACTGGAGCATCATGAGCATATATTATGACGTCACAGTATATGATGACATCATAATTAGTATGCAGTATGACGTCACAATGTATTATGACGTGATAATGTATCCGCATTATGACTTCAAAATGTATTATGAGAGCGCAACATGCAGGTATTATGAGCAATTTCTCTTGCCCCAATTTGTGTCACATCTACTGGAGCATCATGAGCATGTATTATGACGTCACAGTATATGATGACATCATAATTAGTATGCACTATGACGTCACAATGTATTATGACGTCATAATGTATCCGCATTATGACATCACAATATATTATGAGAGCGCAATTTGCAGCGTTCATGACCAATTTCGCTTTCCCCAATTTGTGTCACATCTACTGCAGCATCATCAGCATGTATTATGACGTCACAGTATATGATGACATCATAATTAGTATGCAGTATGACGTCACAATATATTATGACGTCATAATGTATCCACATTATGACATCACAATATATTATGAGAGCGCAACATGCAGGTATTATGAGCAATTTCTCTTGCCCCAATTTGTGTCACATCAACTGGAGCATCATGAGCATGTATTATGACGTCACAGTATATGATGACATCATAATTAGTATGCAATATGACGTCACAATGTATTACGACGTCATAATGTATCCGCATTATGACATCACAATATATTATGAGAGCGCAATTTGCTGGTTTTATGACCATTTTCGATTACCCCAATTTGTGTCACATCTACTGGAGCATCATGAGCATGTATTACGACGTCACAGTATATGATGACATCATAAATAGTATGCACTATGACGTCACAATGTATTATGATGTCATAATGTATCCGCATTATGACATCACAATATATTATGAGAGCGCAATTTGCAGGTTTCATGACCAATTTCGCTTACCCCAATTTGTGTCACATCTACTGCAGCATCATCAGCATGTATTATGACGTCAGAGTATATGATGACATCATAATTAGTATGCAGTATGACGTCACAATATATTATGACGTCATAATGTATCCACATTATGACATCACAATATATTATGAGAGCGCAACATGCAGGTATTATGAGCAATTTCTCTTGCCCCAATTTGTGTCACATCTACTGGAGCATCATTAGCATGTATTATGACGTCACAGTATATGATGACATCATAATTAGTATGAAATATGACGTCACAATGTATTATGACGTCATAATGTATCCGCATTATGACATCACAATATATTATGAGAGCGCAATTTGCAGGTTTCATGAGCAATTTCGCTTACCCCAATTTTTGTCACATCTACTGCAGCATCATCAGCATGTATTATGACGTCAGAGTATATGATGACATCATAATTAGGATGCAGTATGACGTCACAATGTATTATGACGTCATAATGTATCGGCATTATGACATCACAATATATTATGAGAGCGCAATTTGCAGGTTTTATGACCATTTTCGATTACCCCAATTTGTGTCACATCTACTGGGGCATCATGAGCATGTATTATGACGTGACAATATATGATGACATCCTAATTAGTATGCAGTATGATTTCACAATATATTATGACGTCATAATGTATCCGCATTATGACATCACAATATATTATGAGAGCGCAACATGCAGGTATTATGAGCAATTTCTCTTACCCCAATTTGTGTCACATCTACTGGAGCATCATGAGCATGAATTATGACGTCACAGTATATGATGACATCATAATTAGTATGCACTATGATGTCACAATGTATTATGAGGTCATAATGTATCCGCATTATGACAACACAATATATTATGAGAGCGCAACTTGCAGGTTTTATGACCAATTTCGCTTACCCCAATTTGTGTCACATCTACTGGAGCATCATGAGCATGTATTATGACGTCACAGTATATGACGACATCATAATTAGTATGCAGTATGACGTCACAATGTATTATGACGTCATACTGTGTCCGCATTATGACATCAAAATATATTATGATAGCGCAACATACAGGTATTATGAGCAATTTCTCTTGCCCCAATTTGTGTCACATCTACTGGAGCATAATGAGCATTTATGATGATGTCACAGTATATAGTGACATCATAATTAGTATACACTATGACGTCACAATGTATTATGACGTCGTAATGTATCAGCATTATGACATCACAATTTATTATGAGAGCGCCATTTGCAGGTTTTATGACCATTTTCGAATACCCCAATTTGTGTCACATCTACTGGAGCATCATGAGCATGTATTATGACGTCACAGTATATGATGACATCATAATTAGTATGCACTATGACGTCACAATGTATTATAACGTCATAATGTACCCGCATTATGACATCACAATATGTTATGAGAGCGCAATTTGCAGGTTTCATGACCAATTTCGCTTACACCAATTTGTGTCACATCTACTGCAGCATCATCAGCATGTATTATGACGTCAGAGTATATGATGACATCATAATTAGAATGCAGTATGACGTCACAATGTATTATGATGTCATAATGTGTCCGCATTATGACATCACAATATATTATGAGAGCGCAACATGCAGGTATTATGAGCAATTTCACTTGCCCCAATTTGTGTCACATCTACTGGAGCATCATGAGCATGTATTATGACGTCAGAGTATATGATGGCATCATAATTACTATGCAGTATGACGTCACAATGTATTATGACGTCATAATGTATCCGCATTATGACATCACAATATATTATGAGAGCGCAATTTGTAGGTTTCATGACCAATTTCGCTTACCCAATTTGTGACACATCTACTGCAGCATCATCAGCATGTATTATGACGACAGAGTATATGATGACATCATAATTAGTATGCACTATGACGTCACAATATATTATGACGTCATAATGTATCCGCATTATGACATCACAATATATTATGAGAGCGCAATTTGTAGGTTTCATGACCAATTTCGCTTACCCCAATTTGTGTCACATCTACTGCAGCATCATCATCATGTATTATGACGTCAGAGTGTATGATGACATCATAATTAGTATGCAGTATGGCGTCACAATGTATTATGACGTCATAATGTATCCGCATTATGACATCACAATATATTATGAGAGCGCAACATGCAGGTATTATGAGCAATTTCTCTTGCCCCAATTTGTGTCACATCTACTGGAGCATCATGAGCATGTATTATGACGTCACAGTATATGATGACATCATAATTAGTATGCAGTATGACGTCACAATGTATTATGACGTCATAATGTATCCGCATTATGACATCACAATATATTATGAGAGCGCAACATGCAGGTATTATGAGCAATTTCTCTTACCCCAATTTGTGTCACATCTACTGGAGCATCATGAGCATGTATTATGACGTCACAGTATATGATGACATCATAATTAGTATGCAGAATGACGTCACAATGTATTATGACATCATAATGTATCCGCATTATGACATCACAATATATAATGAGAGCGCAACGTGCAGGTATTATGACCAATTTCGCTTACCCCAATTTGTGTCACATCTACTGGAGCATCATGAGCATGTATTGTGATGTCACAGTATATGATGACATCATAATTAGTATGCAGTATGACGTCACGATGTATTATGACGTCATAATGTATCCGCATTATGACATCACAATATATTATTAGAGCGCAACATGCAGGTATTATGAGCAATTTCACTTGCCCCAATTTGTGTCACATCTACTGGAGCATCATGAGCATGTATTATGACGTCACAGTATATGATGACATCATAATTAGTATGCAATATGACGTCACAATGTATTATGACGTCATAATGTATCCGCATTATGACATCACAATACATTATGAGAGCGCAACATACAGGTATTATGAGCAATTTCTCTTACCCCAATTTGTGTCACATCTACTGGAGCATCATGAGCATGTATTATGACGTCACAGTATATGATGACATCATAATTAGTATGCAGTATGACGTCACAATGTATTATGACATCATAATGTATCCGCATTATGACATCACAATATATTATGAGAGCGCAACGTGCAGGTATTATGACCAATTTCCCTTACCCAAATTTGTGTCACATCTACTGGAGCATCATGAGCATGTATTGTGATGTCACAGTATATGATGACATCATAATTAGTATGCAGTATGACGTCACGATGTATTATGACGTCATAATGTATCCGCATTATGACATCACAATATATTATTAGAGCGCAACATGCAGGTATTATGAGCAATTTCACTTGCCCCAATTTGTGTCACATCTACTGGAGCATCATGAGCATGTATTATGACGTCACAGTATATGATGACATCATAATTAGTATGCAATATGAAGTCACAATGTATTATGATGTCATAATGTATTTGCATTATGACATCACAATATATTATGAGAGCGCAACATGCAGGTATTATGAGCAATTTCTCTTGCCCCAATTTGTGTCACATCTACTGGAGCATCATGAGCATGTATTATGACGTCAGAGTACATGATGACATCATAATTAGTATGCACTATGACGTCACAATGTATTATGACGTCATAATGTATCCGCATTATGACATCACAATATATTATGAGAGCGCAATTTGCAGCGTTCATGACCAATTTCGCTTACCCCAATTTGTGTCACATCTACTGCAGCATCATCAGCATGTATTATGACGTCACAGTATATGATGACATCATAATTAGTATGCAGTATGACGTCACAATATATTATGACGTCATAATGTATCCACATTATGACATCACAATATATTATGAGAGCGCAACACGCAGGTATTATGAGCAATTTCTCTTGCCCCAATTTGTGTCACATCAACTGGAGCATCATGAGCATGTATTATGACGTCACAGTATATGATGACATCATAATTAGTATGCAATATGACGTCACAATGTATTACGACGTCATAATGTATCCGCATTATGACATCACAATATATTATGAGAGCGCAATTTGCTGGTTTTATGACCATTTTCGATTACCCCAATTTGTGTCACATCTACTGGAGCATCATGAGCATGTATTACGACGTCACAGTATATGATGACATCATAAATAGTATGCACTATGACGTCACAATGTATTATGATGTCATAATGTATCCGCATTATGACATCACAATATATTATGAGAGCGCAATTTGCAGGTTTCATGACCAATTTCGCTTACCCCAATTTGTGTCACATCTACTGCAGCATCATCAGCATGTATTATGACGTCAGAGTATATGATGACATCATAATTAGTATGCAGTATGACGTCACAATGTATTATGACGTCATAATGTATCCGCATTATGACATCACAATATATTATGAGAGCGCAATTTGCAGGTTTTATGACCATTTTCGATTACCCCAATTTGTGTCACATCTACTGGGGCATCATGAGCATGTATTATGACGTCAGAGTATATGATGACATCATAATTAGTATGCACTATGACGTCACAATGTATTATGACGTCATAATGTATCCGCATTTTGACATCACAATATATTATGAGAGCGCAACATGCAGGTATTATGAGCAATTTCTCTTACCCCAATTTGTGTTACATCTACTGGAGCATCATGAGCATGTATTATGACGTCACAGTATATGATGACATCATAATTAGTATGCAGTATGATGTCACAATATATTATGACATCATAATGTATCCGCATTATGACATCACAATATATTATGAGAGCGCAACATGCAGGTATTATGACCAATTTCGCTTACCACAATTTGTGTCATATCTACTGGAGCATCATGAGCATGTATTGTGATGTCACAGTATATGATGACATCATAATTAGTATGCACTATGACGTCACAATGTAGTATGACGTCATAATGTATCCGCATTATGACATCACAATATATTATTAGAGCGCAACATGCAGGTATTATGAGAAATTTCACTGGCCCCAATTTGTGTCACATCTACTGGAGCATCATGAGCATGTATTATGACGTCACAGTATATGATGACATCATAATTAGTATGCAATATGACGTCACAATGTATTATGACGTCATAATGTATCCGCATTATGACATCACAATATATTATGAGAGCGCAACATGCAGGTATTATGACCAATTTCGCTTACCCGAATTTGTGTCACATCTACTGGAGCATCATGAGCATGTATTGTGATGTCACAGTATATGATGACATCATAATTAGTATGCAGTATGACGTCACGATGTATTATGACGTCATAATGTATCCGCATTATGACATCACAATATATTATTAGAGCGCAACATGCAGGTATTATGAGCAATTTCACTTGCCCCAATATGTGTCACATCTACTGGAGCATCATGAGCATGTATTATGACGTCACAGTATATGATGACATCATAATTAGTATGCAATATGACGTCACAATGTTTTATGACGTCATAATGTATCCGCATTATGACGTCTCAATATATTATGAGAGCGCAACATGCAGGTATTATGACCAATTTCGCTTACCCCAATTTGTGTCACATCTACTGGAGCATCATGAGCATGTATTGTGATGTCACAGTATATGATGACATCATAATTAGTATGCAGTATGACGTCACGATGTATTATGACTTCAAAATGTATACGCATTATGACATCACAATATATTATTAGAGCGCAACATGCAGGTATTATGAGCAATTTCACTTGCCCCAATTTGTGTCACATCTACTGGAGCATCCTGAGCATGTATTATGACGTCACAGTATATGATGACATCATAATTAGTATGCAATATGACGTCACAATGTATTATGACGTCATAATGTATCCGCATTATGACATCACAATATATTATGAGAGCGCAACATGCAGGTATTATGACCAATTTTGCTTACCCCAATTTGTGTCACATCTACTGGAGCATCATGAGCATGTATTGTGATGTCACAGTATATGATGACATCATAATTAGTATGCAGTATGACGTCACGATGTATTATGACGTCATAATGTATCCGCATTATGACATCACAATATATTATTAGAGAGCAACATGCAGGTATTATGAGCAATTTCACTTGCCCCAATTTGTGTCACATCTACTGGAGCATCATGAGCATGTATTATGACGTCACAGTATATGATGACATCATAATTAGTATGCAATATGACGTCACAATGTATTATGACGTCATAATGTCTCCGCATTATGACATCACAATATATTATGGGAGCGCAACATGCAGGTATTATGAGCATTTTCTCTTGCCCCAATTTGTGTCACATCTACTGGAGCATCATGAGCATGTATTATGACGTCACAGTATATGATGACATCATTATTAGTATGCAGTATGACGTCACAATGTATTATGACGTCATAATGTCTCCGCATTATGACATCACAATATATTATGAGAGCGCATCATGCAGGTATTATGACCAATTTCGCTTATCCCAATTTGTGTCACATCTACTGGAGCATCATGAGCATGTATTATGACGTCACAGTATATGATGACATCATTATTAGTATGCAGTATGACGTCACAATGTATTATGACGTCATAATGTCTCCGCATTATGACATCACAATATATTATGGGAGCGCAACATGCAGGTATTATGAGCATTTTCTCTTGCCCCAATTTGTGTCACATCTACTGGAGCATCATGAGCATGTATTATGACGTCACAGTATATGATGACATCATAATTAGTATGCAGTATGACGTCACGATGTATTATGACGTCATAATGTATCCGCATTATGACATCACAATATATTATGAGAGCGCAACATGCAGGTATTATGAGCAATTTCACTTGCCCCAATTTGTGTCACATCTACTGGAGCATCATGAGCATGTATTATGACGTCACAGTATATGATGACATCATAATTAGTATGCAATATGACGTCACAATGTATTATGACGTCATAATGTATCCGCATTATGACATCACAATATATTATGAGAGCGCAACATGCAGGTATTATGACCAATTTCGCTTACCCCAATTTGTGTCACATCTACTGGAGCATCATGAGCATGTATTATGACGTCACAGTATATGATGACATCATAATTAGTATGCACTATGACGTCACAATGTATTATAACGTCATAATGTACCCGCATTATGACATCACAATATGTTATGAGAGCGCAATTTGCAGGTTTCATGACCAATTTCGCTTACACCAATTTGTGTCACATCTACTGCAGCATCATCAGCATGTATTATGACGTCAGAGTATATGATGACATCATAATTAGAATGCAGTATGACGTCACAATGTATTATGATGTCATAATGTGTCCGCATTATGACATCACAATATATTATGAGAGCGCAACATGCAGGTATTATGAGCAATTTCACTTGCCCCAATTTGTGTCACATCTACTGGAGCATCATGAGCATGTATTATGACGTCAGAGTATATGATGGCATCATAATTACTATGCAGTATGACGTCACAATGTATTATGACGTCATAATGTATCCGCATTATGACATCACAATATATTATGAGAGCGCAATTTGTAGGTTTCATGACCAATTTCGCTTACCCAATTTGTGACACATCTACTGCAGCATCATCAGCATGTATTATGACGACAGAGTATATGATGACATCATAATTAGTATGCACTATGACGTCACAATATATTATGACGTCATAATGTATCCGCATTATGACATCACAATATATTATGAGAGCGCAATTTGTAGGTTTCATGACCAATTTCGCTTACCCCAATTTGTGTCACATCTACTGCAGCATCATCATCATGTATTATGACGTCAGAGTGTATGATGACATCATAATTAGTATGCAGTATGGCGTCACAATGTATTATGACGTCATAATGTATCCGCATTATGACATCACAATATATTATGAGAGCGCAACATGCAGGTATTATGAGCAATTTCTCTTGCCCCAATTTGTGTCACATCTACTGGAGCATCATGAGCATGTATTATGACGTCACAGTATATGATGACATCATAATTAGTATGCAGTATGACGTCACAATGTATTATGACGTCATAATGTATCCGCATTATGACATCACAATATATTATGAGAGCGCAACATGCAGGTATTATGAGCAATTTCTCTTACCCCAATTTGTGTCACATCTACTGGAGCATCATGAGCATGTATTATGACGTCACAGTATATGATGACATCATAATTAGTATGCAGAATGACGTCACAATGTATTATGACATCATAATGTATCCGCATTATGACATCACAATATATAATGAGAGCGCAACGTGCAGGTATTATGACCAATTTCGCTTACCCCAATTTGTGTCACATCTACTGGAGCATCATGAGCATGTATTGTGATGTCACAGTATATGATGACATCATAATTAGTATGCAGTATGACGTCACGATGTATTATGACGTCATAATGTATCCGCATTATGACATCACAATATATTATTAGAGCGCAACATGCAGGTATTATGAGCAATTTCACTTGCCCCAATTTGTGTCACATCTACTGGAGCATCATGAGCATGTATTATGACGTCACAGTATATGATGACATCATAATTAGTATGCAATATGACGTCACAATGTATTATGACGTCATAATGTATCCGCATTATGACATCACAATACATTATGAGAGCGCAACATACAGGTATTATGAGCAATTTCTCTTACCCCAATTTGTGTCACATCTACTGGAGCATCATGAGCATGTATTATGACGTCACAGTATATGATGACATCATAATTAGTATGCAGTATGACGTCACAATGTATTATGACATCATAATGTATCCGCATTATGACATCACAATATATTATGAGAGCGCAACGTGCAGGTATTATGACCAATTTCCCTTACCCAAATTTGTGTCACATCTACTGGAGCATCATGAGCATGTATTGTGATGTCACAGTATATGATGACATCATAATTAGTATGCAGTATGACGTCACGATGTATTATGACGTCATAATGTATCCGCATTATGACATCACAATATATTATTAGAGCGCAACATGCAGGTATTATGAGCAATTTCACTTGCCCCAATTTGTGTCACATCTACTGGAGCATCATGAGCATGTATTATGACGTCACAGTATATGATGACATCATAATTAGTATGCAATATGAAGTCACAATGTATTATGATGTCATAATGTATTTGCATTATGACATCACAATATATTATGAGAGCGCAACATGCAGGTATTATGACCAATTTCGCTTACCCAATTTGTGTCACATCTACTGGAGCATCATGAGCATGTATTCTGATGTCACAGTATATGATGACATCATAATTAGTATGCAGTATGACGTCACAATGTATTATGACGTCATAATGTATCCGCATTATGACATCAAAATATATTATGAGAGCGGAACATGCAGGTAATATGAGCAATTTCCCTTGCCGCAATTTGTGTCACATCTACTGGAGCATCATAAGCATGTATTATGACGTCACAATATATGATGACATCATAATTAGTACGCACTATGTCGTCACAATGTATTATGACGTCATAATGTATCCGCATTATGACATCACAATATATTATGAGAGCGCAATTTGCAGGTTTCATGACCAATTTCGCTTACCCCAATTTGTGTCATATCTACTGCAGCATCATCAGCATGATTATGACGTCAGAGTATATAATGACATCATAATTAGTATGCAGTATGACGTCACAATGTATTATGACGTCATATTGTGTCCGCATTATGACATCACAGTATATTATGAGAGCGCAACATGCAGGTATTATGAGCAATTTCTCTTTCCCCAATTTGGGTCACATCTACTGGAGCATCATGAGCATGTATTATGACGTCAGAGTATATGATGACACCATAATTAGTATGCAGTATGACATCACAATGTATTATGACGTCATAATGTATCCGCATTATAACATCACAATATATTATGAGAGCGCAATTTGCAGGTTTCATGACCAACTTCGCTTACCCCAATTTGTGTCACATCTACTGCAGCATCATCAGCATGTATTATGACGTCAGAGAATATGATGACATCAAAATTAGTATGCAGTATGACGTCACAATGTATTATGACGTCATAATGTATCCGCATTATGACATCACAATATATTATGAGAGCGCAACATGCAGGTATTATGACCAATTTCGCTTACCCCAATTTGTGTCACATGTACTGGAGCATCATGAGCATGTATTATGACGTCACAGTATATGATGACATCATAATTAGTATGCACTATGACGTCACAATGTATTATGTCGACATAGTGTATCCACATTTTGACATCAAAATATATTTTGAGAGCGCAACATGCAGGTATTATGAGCAATTTCTCTTGCCCCAATTTGTGTCACATCTACTGGAGCATCATGAGCATGTATTATGACATCACAGTATATGATGACATCATAATTAGTATGCACTCTGACGTCACAATGTATTATGACGTCGTAATGTATCCGCATTATGACATCACAATATATTATGAGAGAGCAACATGCAGGTATTATGAGCAATTTCTCTTACCCCAATTTGTGTCACATCTACTGGAGCATCATGAGCATGTATTATGACATCACAGTATATGATGACATCATAATTAGTATGCAGTATGACGTCACAATGTATTATGACGTCATAATGTATCCGCATTATGACATCTCAATATATTATGAGAGCGCAACCTGCAGGTATTATGAGCAATTTCTCTTACCCCAATTTGTGTCACATCTACTGGAGCATCATGAGCATGTATTATGATGTCACAGTATATGATGACATCATAATTAGTATGCAGTATGACGTCACAATGTATTATGATGTCATAATGTATCCGCATTATGACATCACAATATATTATGAGAGCGCAACCTGCAGGTATTATGAGCAATTTCTTTTGCCCCAATTTGTGTCACATCTACTGGAGCATCATGAGCATATATTATGACGTCACAGTATATGATGACATCATAATTAGTATGCAGTATGACGTCACAATGTATTATGACGTGATAATGTATCCGCATTATGACTTCAAAATATATTATGAGAGCGCAACATGCAGGTATTATGAGCAATTTCTCTTGCCCCAATTTGTGTCACATCTACTGGAGCATCATGAGCATGTATTATGACGTCAGAGTACATGATGACATCATAATTAGTATGCACTATGACGTCACAATGTATTATGACGTCATAATGTATCCGCATTATGACATCACAATATATTATGAGAGCGCAATTTGCAGCGTTCATGACCAATTTCGCTTACCCCAATTTGTGTCACATCTACTGCAGCATCATCAGCATGTATTATGACGTCACAGTATATGATGACATCATAATTAGTATGCAGTATGACGTCACAATATATTATGACGTCATAATGTATCCACATTATGACATCACAATATATTATGAGAGCGCAACACGCAGGTATTATGAGCAATTTCTCTTGCCCCAATTTGTGTCACATCAACTGGAGCATCATGAGCATGTATTATGACGTCACAGTATATGATGACATCATAATTAGTATGCAATATGACGTCACAATGTATTACGACGTCATAATGTATCCGCATTATGACATCACAATATATTATGAGAGCGCAATTTGCTGGTTTTATGACCATTTTCGATTACCCCAATTTGTGTCACATCTACTGGAGCATCATGAGCATGTATTACGACGTCACAGTATATGATGACATCATAAATAGTATGCACTATGACGTCACAATGTATTATGATGTCATAATGTATCCGCATTATGACATCACAATATATTATGAGAGCGCAATTTGCAGGTTTCATGACCAATTTCGCTTACCCCAATTTGTGTCACATCTACTGCAGCATCATCAGCATGTATTATGACGTCAGAGTATATGATGACATCATAATTAGTATGCAGTATGACGTCACAATGTATTATGACGTCATAATGTATCCGCATTATGACATCACAATATATTATGAGAGCGCAATTTGCAGGTTTTATGACCATTTTCGATTACCCCAATTTGTGTCACATCTACTGGGGCATCATGAGCATGTATTATGACGTCAGAGTATATGATGACATCATAATTAGTATGCACTATGACGTCACAATGTATTATGACGTCATAATGTATCCGCATTTTGACATCACAATATATTATGAGAGCGCAACATGCAGGTATTATGAGCAATTTCTCTTACCCCAATTTGTGTTACATCTACTGGAGCATCATGAGCATGTATTATGACGTCACAGTATATGATGACATCATAATTAGTATGCAGTATGATGTCACAATATATTATGACATCATAATGTATCCGCATTATGACATCACAATATATTATGAGAGCGCAACATGCAGGTATTATGACCAATTTCGCTTACCACAATTTGTGTCATATCTACTGGAGCATCATGAGCATGTATTGTGATGTCACAGTATATGATGACATCATAATTAGTATGCACTATGACGTCACAATGTAGTATGACGTCATAATGTATCCGCATTATGACATCACAATATATTATTAGAGCGCAACATGCAGGTATTATGAGAAATTTCACTGGCCCCAATTTGTGTCACATCTACTGGAGCATCATGAGCATGTATTATGACGTCACAGTATATGATGACATCATAATTAGTATGCAATATGACGTCACAATGTATTATGACGTCATAATGTATCCGCATTATGACATCACAATATATTATGAGAGCGCAACATGCAGGTATTATGACCAATTTCGCTTACCCGAATTTGTGTCACATCTACTGGAGCATCATGAGCATGTATTGTGATGTCACAGTATATGATGACATCATAATTAGTATGCAGTATGACGTCACGATGTATTATGACGTCATAATGTATCCGCATTATGACATCACAATATATTATTAGAGCGCAACATGCAGGTATTATGAGCAATTTCACTTGCCCCAATATGTGTCACATCTACTGGAGCATCATGAGCATGTATTATGACGTCACAGTATATGATGACATCATAATTAGTATGCAATATGACGTCACAATGTTTTATGACGTCATAATGTATCCGCATTATGACGTCTCAATATATTATGAGAGCGCAACATGCAGGTATTATGACCAATTTCGCTTACCCCAATTTGTGTCACATCTACTGGAGCATCATGAGCATGTATTGTGATGTCACAGTATATGATGACATCATAATTAGTATGCAGTATGACGTCACGATGTATTATGACTTCAAAATGTATACGCATTATGACATCACAATATATTATTAGAGCGCAACATGCAGGTATTATGAGCAATTTCACTTGCCCCAATTTGTGTCACATCTACTGGAGCATCCTGAGCATGTATTATGACGTCACAGTATATGATGACATCATAATTAGTATGCAATATGACGTCACAATGTATTATGACGTCATAATGTATCCGCATTATGACATCACAATATATTATGAGAGCGCAACATGCAGGTATTATGACCAATTTTGCTTACCCCAATTTGTGTCACATCTACTGGAGCATCATGAGCATGTATTGTGATGTCACAGTATATGATGACATCATAATTAGTATGCAGTATGACGTCACGATGTATTATGACGTCATAATGTATCCGCATTATGACATCACAATATATTATTAGAGAGCAACATGCAGGTATTATGAGCAATTTCACTTGCCCCAATTTGTGTCACATCTACTGGAGCATCATGAGCATGTATTATGACGTCACAGTATATGATGACATCATAATTAGTATGCAATATGACGTCACAATGTATTATGACGTCATAATGTCTCCGCATTATGACATCACAATATATTATGGGAGCGCAACATGCAGGTATTATGAGCATTTTCTCTTGCCCCAATTTGTGTCACATCTACTGGAGCATCATGAGCATGTATTATGACGTCACAGTATATGATGACATCATTATTAGTATGCAGTATGACGTCACAATGTATTATGACGTCATAATGTCTCCGCATTATGACATCACAATATATTATGAGAGCGCATCATGCAGGTATTATGACCAATTTCGCTTATCCCAATTTGTGTCACATCTACTGGAGCATCATGAGCATGTATTATGACGTCACAGTATATGATGACATCATTATTAGTATGCAGTATGACGTCACAATGTATTATGACGTCATAATGTCTCCGCATTATGACATCACAATATATTATGGGAGCGCAACATGCAGGTATTATGAGCATTTTCTCTTGCCCCAATTTGTGTCACATCTACTGGAGCATCATGAGCATGTATTATGACGTCACAGTATATGATGACATCATAATTAGTATGCAGTATGACGTCACGATGTATTATGACGTCATAATGTATCCGCATTATGACATCACAATATATTATGAGAGCGCAACATGCAGGTATTATGAGCAATTTCACTTGCCCCAATTTGTGTCACATCTACTGGAGCATCATGAGCATGTATTATGACGTCACAGTATATGATGACATCATAATTAGTATGCAATATGACGTCACAATGTATTATGACGTCATAATGTATCCGCATTATGACATCACAATATATTATGAGAGCGCAACATGCAGGTATTATGACCAATTTCGCTTACCCCAATTTGTGTCACATCTACTGGAGTATCATGAGCATGTATTGTGATGTCACAGTATATGATGACATCATAATTAGTATGCAGTATGACGTCACGATGTATTATGACGTCATAATGTATCCGCATTATGACATCACAATATATTATTAGAGCGCAAGATGCAGGTATTATGAGCAATTTCACTTGCCACAATTTGTGTCACATCTACTGGAGCATCATGAGCATGTATTATGACGTCACAGTATATGATGACATCATAATTAGTATGCAATATGACGTCACAATGTATTATGACGTCATAAAGTATCCGCATTATGACATCACAATATATTATGAGAGCGCAACATGCAGGTTTCATGACCAATTTCGCTTACCCCAATTTGTGTCACATCTACTGCAGCATCATCAGCATGTATTATGACGTCAGAGTATATGATGACATCATGATTAGTATGCAGTATGACGTCACAATGTATTATGACGTCATAATGTATCCGCATTATGACATCACAATATATTATGAGAGCGCAATTTGCAGGTTTTATGACCATTTTCGATTACCCCAATTTGTGTCACATCTACTGGAGCATCATGAGCATGTATTATGACGCCACAGTATATGATGACATCATAATTAGTATGCAGTATGATGTCACAATATATTATGACGTCATAATGTATCCGCATTATGACATCACAATATATTATGAGAGTGCAACATGCAGGTATTATGAGCAATTTCTCTTACCCCAATTTGTGTCACATCTACTGCAGCATCATCAGCATGTATTATGACATCAGAGTATATGATGACATCATAATTAGTATGCAGTATGACGTCACAATGTATTATGACGTGATAATGTATCCGCATTATGACATCACAATATATTATGAGAGCGCAACATGCAGGTATTATGACCAATTTCTCTTGCCACAATTTGTGTCACATCTACTGGAGCATCATGAGCATGTATTATGACGTCAGAGTATATGATGACATCATAATTAGTATGCACTATGACGTCACAAAGTATTATGACGTCATAATGTACCCGCATTATGACATCACAATATATTATGAGAGGGCAATTTGCAGGTTTCATGACCAATTTCGCTTACCCCAATTTGTGTCACATCTACTGCAGCATCATCAGCATGTATTATGACGTCAGAGTATATGATGACATCATAATTAGTATGCACTATGACGTCACAATGTATTATGACGTCATAATGTATCCGCATTATGACATCACAATATATTATGAGAGCGCAATTTTCAGGTTTCATGACCAATTTCGCTTACCCCAATTTGTGTCACATCTACTGCTGCATCATCATCATGTATTATGACGTCAGAGTATATGATGACATCATAATTAGTATGCAGTATGACGTCACAATGTATTATGACGTCATAATGTATCCGCATTATGACTTCCCAATGTATTATGAGAGCGCAATTTGCAGCGTTCATGACCAATTTCGCTTACCCCAATTTGTGTCACATCTACTGCAGCATCATCAGCATGTATTATGACGACAGAGTATATGATGACATCATAATTAGTATGCAGTATGACGTCACAATATATTATGACGTCATAATGTATCCACATTATGACATCACAATATATTATGAGAGCGCAACATGCAGGAATTATGAGCAATTTCTCTTGCCCCAATTTGTGTCACATCTACTGGAGCATCATGAGCATGTATTATGACGTCACAGTATATGATGACATCATAATTAGTATGCAATATGACGTCACAATGTATAATGACGTCATAATGTATCCGCATTATGACATCACAATATATTATGAGAGCGCAATTTGCTGGTTTTATGAGCATTTTCGATTACCCCAATTTGTGTCACATCTACTGGAGCATCATGAGCATGTATTATGATGTCACAGTATATAATGACATCATAATTAGTATGCACTATGATGTCACAATGTATTATGACGTCATAATGTATCCGCATTATGACATCACAATATATTATGAGAGCGCCATTTGCAGGTTTCATGACCAATTTCGCTTACCCCAAATTGTGTCACATCTACTGCAGCATCATCAGCATGTATTATGACGTCAGAGTATGTGATGACGTCATAATTAGTATGCAGTATGACGTCACAATATATTATGATGTCATAATATATCCGCATTATGACATCACAATATATTATGAGAGCGCAATTTGCAGGTTTTATGACCATTTTCGATTACCCCAATTTGTGTCACATCTACTGGGGCATCATGAGCATGTATTATGACGTCACAGTATATGATGACATCATAATTAGTATGCAGCATGATATCACAATGTATTATGACGTCATAATGTATCCGCATTATGACCTCACAATATATTATGAGAGCGCAACATGCAGGTATTATGAGCAATTTCTCTTGCCCCAATTTGTGTCACATCTACTGGAGCATCATTAGCATGTATTATGACGTCACAGTATATGATGACATCATAATTAGTATGCAATATGACGTCACAATGTATTATGACGTCATAATGTATCCGCATTATGACATCACAATATATTATGAGAGCGCAATTTGCTTGTTTTATGACCATTTTCGATTACCCCAATTTGTGTCACATCTACTGGAGCATCATGAGCATGTATTATGACGTCACAGTATATGATGACATCATAATTAGTTTGCACTATGACGTCACAATGTATTATGACGTCATAATGTGTCCGCATTATGACATCACAATATATTATGAGAGCGTAACATGCAGGTATTATGAGCAATTTCTCTTGCCCCAATTTGTGTCACATCTACTGGAGCATCATGAGCATGTATTATGACGTCAGAGTATATGATGGCATCATAATTAGTATGCAGTATGACGTCACAATGTATTATGACGTCATAATGTATCCGCATTATGACATCACAATATATTATGAGAGCGCAATTTGCAGGTTTTATGACCATTTTCGATTACCCCAATTTGTGTCACATCTACTGGGGCATCATGAGCATGTATTATGATGTGACAGTATATGATGACATCCTAATTAGTATGCAGTATGATTTCACAATATATTATGACGTCATAATGTATCCGCATTATGACATCACAATATATTATGAGAGCGCAACATGCAGGTATTATGAGCAATTTCTCTTACCCCAATTTGTGTCACATCTACTGGAGCATCATGAGCATGAATTATGACGTCACAGTATATGATGACATCATAATTAGTATGCACTATGACGTCACAATGTATTATGAGGTCATAATGTATCCGCATTATGACAACACAATATATTATGAGAGCGCAACTTGAAGGTTTTATGACCAATTTCGCTTACCCCAATTTGTGTCACATCTACTGGAGCATCATGAGCATGTATTATGACGTCACAGTATATGACGACATCATAATTAGTATGCAGTATGACGTCACAATGTATTATGACGTCATACTGTGTCCGCATTATGACATCAAAATATATTATGATAGCGCAACATACAGGTATTATGAGCAATTTCTCTTGCCCCAATTTGTGTCACATCTACTGGAGCATAATGAGCATTTATGATGATGTCACAGTATATAATGACATCATAATTAGTGTACACTATGACGTCACAATGTATTATGACGTCGTAATGTATCAGCATTATGACATCACAATTTATTATGAGAGCGCCATTTGCAGGTTTTATGACCATTTTCGATTACCCCAATTTGTGTCACATCTACTGGAGCATCATGAGCATGTATTATGACGTCACAGTATATGATGACATCATAATTAGTATGCAATATGACGTCACAATGTATTATAACGTCATAATGTACCCGCATTATGACATCACAATATGTTATGAGAGCGCAATTTGCAGGTTTCATGACCAATTTCGCTTACCACAATTTGTGTCATATCTACTGGAGCATCATGAGCATGTATTGTGATGTCACAGTATATGATGACATCATAATTAGTATGCACTATGACGTCACAATGTAGTATGACGTCATAATGTATCCGCATTATGACATCACAATATATTATTAGAGCGCAACATGCAGGTATTATGAGAAATTTCACTGGCCCCAATTTGTGTCACATCTACTGGAGCATCATGAGCATGTATTATGACGTCACAGTATATGATGACATCATAATTAGTATGCAATATGACGTCACAATGTATTATGACGTCATAATGTATCCGCATTATGACATCACAATATATTATGAGAGCGCAACATGCAGGTATTATGACCAATTTCGCTTACCCGAATTTGTGTCACATCTACTGGAGCATCATGAGCATGTATTGTGATGTCACAGTATATGATGACATCATAATTAGTATGCAGTATGACGTCACGATGTATTATGACGTCATAATGTATCCGCATTATGACATCACAATATATTATTAGAGCGCAACATGCAGGTATTATGAGCAATTTCACTTGCCCCAATATGTGTCACATCTACTGGAGCATCATGAGCATGTATTATGACGTCACAGTATATGATGACATCATAATTAGTATGCAATATGACGTCACAATGTTTTATGACGTCATAATGTATCCGCATTATGACGTCTCAATATATTATGAGAGCGCAACATGCAGGTATTATGACCAATTTCGCTTACCCCAATTTGTGTCACATCTACTGGAGCATCATGAGCATGTATTGTGATGTCACAGTATATGATGACATCATAATTAGTATGCAGTATGACGTCACGATGTATTATGACTTCAAAATGTATACGCATTATGACATCACAATATATTATTAGAGCGCAACATGCAGGTATTATGAGCAATTTCACTTGCCCCAATTTGTGTCACATCTACTGGAGCATCCTGAGCATGTATTATGACGTCACAGTATATGATGACATCATAATTAGTATGCAATATGACGTCACAATGTATTATGACGTCATAATGTATCCGCATTATGACATCACAATATATTATGAGAGCGCAACATGCAGGTATTATGACCAATTTTGCTTACCCCAATTTGTGTCACATCTACTGGAGCATCATGAGCATGTATTGTGATGTCACAGTATATGATGACATCATAATTAGTATGCAGTATGACGTCACGATGTATTATGACGTCATAATGTATCCGCATTATGACATCACAATATATTATTAGAGAGCAACATGCAGGTATTATGAGCAATTTCACTTGCCCCAATTTGTGTCACATCTACTGGAGCATCATGAGCATGTATTATGACGTCACAGTATATGATGACATCATAATTAGTATGCAATATGACGTCACAATGTATTATGACGTCATAATGTCTCCGCATTATGACATCACAATATATTATGGGAGCGCAACATGCAGGTATTATGAGCATTTTCTCTTGCCCCAATTTGTGTCACATCTACTGGAGCATCATGAGCATGTATTATGACGTCACAGTATATGATGACATCATTATTAGTATGCAGTATGACGTCACAATGTATTATGACGTCATAATGTCTCCGCATTATGACATCACAATATATTATGAGAGCGCATCATGCAGGTATTATGACCAATTTCGCTTATCCCAATTTGTGTCACATCTACTGGAGCATCATGACAATGTATTATGACGTCACAGTATATGATGACATCATTATTAGTATGCAGTATGACGTCACAATGTATTATGACGTCATAATGTCTCCGCATTATGACATCACAATATATTATGGGAGCGCAACATGCAGGTATTATGAGCATTTTCTCTTGCCCCAATTTGTGTCACATCTACTGGAGCATCATGAGCATGTATTATGACGTCACAGTATATGATGACATCATAATTAGTATGCAGTATGACGTCACGATGTATTATGACGTCATAATGTATCCGCATTATGACATCACAATATATTATGAGAGCGCAACATGCAGGTATTATGAGCAATTTCACTTGCCCCAATTTGTGTCACATCTACTGGAGCATAATGAGCATGTATTATGACGTCACAGTATATGATGACATCATAATTAGTATGCAATATGACGTCACAATGTATTATGATGTCATAATGTATCCGCATTATGACATCACAATATATTATGAGAGCGCAACATGCAGGTATTATGACCAATTTCGCTTACCCCAATTTGTGTCACATCTACTGGAGTATCATGAGCATGTATTGTGATGTCACAGTATATGATGACATCATAATTAGTATGCAGTATGACGTCACGATGTATTATGACGTCATAATGTATCCGCATTATGACATCACAATATATTATTAGAGCGCAAGATGCAGGTATTATGAGCAATTTCACTTGCCACAATTTGTGTCACATCTACTGGAGCATCATGAGCATGTATTATGACGTCACAGTATATGATGACATCATAATTAGTATGCAATATGACGTCACAATGTATTATGACGTCATAAAGTATCCGCATTATGACATCACAATATATTATGAGAGCGCAACATGCAGGTTTCATGACCAATTTCGCTTACCCCAATTTGTGTCACATCTACTGCAGCATCATCAGCATGTATTATGACGTCAGAGTATATGATGACATCATGATTAGTATGCAGTATGACGTCACAATGTATTATGACGTCATAATGTATCCGCATTATGACATCACAATATATTATGAGAGCGCAATTTGCAGGTTTTATGACCATTTTCGATTACCCCAATTTGTGTCACATCTACTGGAGCATCATGAGCATGTATTATGACGCCACAGTATATGATGACATCATAATTAGTATGCAGTATGATGTCACAATATATTATGACGTCATAATGTATCCGCATTATGACATCACAATATATTATGAGAGTGCAACATGCAGGTATTATGAGCAATTTCTCTTACCCCAATTTGTGTCACATCTACTGCAGCATCATCAGCATGTATTATGACATCAGAGTATATGATGACATCATAATTAGTATGCAGTATGACGTCACAATGTATTATGACGTGATAATGTATCCGCATTATGACATCACAATATATTATGAGAGCGCAACATGCAGGTATTATGACCAATTTCTCTTGCCACAATTTGTGTCACATCTACTGGAGCATCATGAGCATGTATTATGACGTCAGAGTATATGATGACATCATAATTAGTATGCACTATGACGTCACAAAGTATTATGACGTCATAATGTACCCGCATTATGACATCACAATATATTATGAGAGGGCAATTTGCAGGTTTCATGACCAATTTCGCTTACCCCAATTTGTGTCACATCTACTGCAGCATCATCAGCATGTATTATGACGTCAGAGTATATGATGACATCATAATTAGTATGCACTATGACGTCACAATGTATTATGACGTCATAATGTATCCGCATTATGACATCACAATATATTATGAGAGCGCAATTTTCAGGTTTCATGACCAATTTCGCTTACCCCAATTTGTGTCACATCTACTGCTGCATCATCATCATGTATTATGACGTCAGAGTATATGATGACATCATAATTAGTATGCAGTATGACGTCACAATGTATTATGACGTCATAATGTATCCGCATTATGACTTCCCAATGTATTATGAGAGCGCAATTTGCAGCGTTCATGACCAATTTCGCTTACCCCAATTTGTGTCACATCTACTGCAGCATCATCAGCATGTATTATGACGACAGAGTATATGATGACATCATAATTAGTATGCAGTATGACGTCACAATATATTATGACGTCATAATGTATCCACATTATGACATCACAATATATTATGAGAGCGCAACATGCAGGAATTATGAGCAATTTCTCTTGCCCCAATTTGTGTCACATCTACTGGAGCATCATGAGCATGTATTATGACGTCACAGTATATGATGACATCATAATTAGTATGCAATATGACGTCACAATGTATAATGACGTCATAATGTATCCGCATTATGACATCACAATATATTATGAGAGCGCAATTTGCTGGTTTTATGAGCATTTTCGATTACCCCAATTTGTGTCACATCTACTGGAGCATCATGAGCATGTATTATGATGTCACAGTATATAATGACATCATAATTAGTATGCACTATGATGTCACAATGTATTATGACGTCATAATGTATCCGCATTATGACATCACAATATATTATGAGAGCGCCATTTGCAGGTTTCATGACCAATTTCGCTTACCCCAAATTGTGTCACATCGACTGCAGCATCATCAGCATGTATTATGACGTCAGAGTATGTGATGACGTCATAATTAGTATGCAGTATGACGTCACAATATATTATGATGTCATAATATATCCGCATTATGACATCACAATATATTATGAGAGCGCAATTTGCAGGTTTTATGACCATTTTCGATTACCCCAATTTGTGTCACATCTACTGGGGCATCATGAGCATGTATTATGACGTCACAGTATATGATGACATCATAATTAGTATGCAGCATGATATCACAATGTATTATGACGTCATAATGTATCCGCATTATGACCTCACAATATATTATGAGAGCGCAACATGCAGGTATTATGAGCAATTTCTCTTGCCCCAATTTGTGTCACATCTACTGGAGCATCATTAGCATGTATTATGACGTCACAGTATATGATGACATCATAATTAGTATGCAATATGACGTCACAATGTATTATGACGTCATAATGTATCCGCATTATGACATCACAATATATTATGAGAGCGCAATTTGCTTGTTTTATGACCATTTTCGATTACCCCAATTTGTGTCACATCTACTGGAGCATCATGAGCATGTATTATGACGTCACAGTATATGATGACATCATAATTAGTTTGCACTATGACGTCACAATGTATTATGAGGTCATAATGTATCCGCATTATGACAACACAATATATTATGAGAGCGCAACTTGAAGGTTTTATGACCAATTTCGCTTACCCCAATTTGTGTCACATCTACTGGAGCATCATGAGCATGTATTATGACGTCACAGTATATGACGACATCATAATTAGTATGCAGTATGACGTCACAATGTATTATGACGTCATACTGTGTCCGCATTATGACATCAAAATATATTATGATAGCGCAACATACAGGTATTATGAGCAATTTCTCTTGCCCCAATTTGTGTCACATCTACTGGAGCATAATGAGCATTTATGATGATGTCACAGTATATAATGACATCATAATTAGTATACACTATGACGTCACAATGTATTATGACGTCGTAATGTATCAGCATTATGACATCACAATTTATTATGAGAGCGCCATTTGCAGGTTTTATGACCATTTTCGATTACCCCAATTTGTGTCACATCTACTGGAGCATCATGAGCATGTATTATGACGTCACAGTATATGATGACATCATAATTAGTATGCAATATGACGTCACAATGTATTATAACGTCATAATGTACCCGCATTATGACATCACAATATGTTATGAGAGCGCAATTTGCAGGTTTCAAGACCAATTTCGCTTACACCAATTTGTGTCACATCTACTGCAGCATCATCAGCATGTATTATGACGTCAGAGTATATGATGACATCATAATTAGAATGCAGTATGACGTCACAATGTATTATGATGTCATAATGTGTCCGCATTATGACATCACAATATATTATGAGAGCGCAACATGCAGGTATTATGAGCAATTTCACTTGCCCCAATTTGTGTCACATCTACTGGAGCATCATGAGCATGTATTATGACGTCAGAGTATATGATGGCATCATAATTACTATGCAGTATGACGTCACAATGTATTATGACGTCATAATGTATCCGCATTATGACATCACAATATATTATGAGAGCGCAATTTGTAGGTTTCATGACCAATTTCGCTTACCCAATTTGTGACACATCTACTGCAGCATCATCAGCATGTATTATGACGTCAGAGTATATGATGACATCATAATTAGTATGCACTATGACGTCACAATATATTATGACGTCATAATGTATCCGCATTATGACATCACAATATTTTATGAGAGCGCAATTTGTAGGTTTCATGACCAATTTCGCTTACCCCAATTTGTGTCACATCTACTGCAGCATCATCATCATGTATTATGACGTCAGAGTGTATGATGACATCATAATTAGTATGCAGTATGGCGTCACAATGTATTATGACGTCATAATGTATCCGCATTATGACATCACAATATATTATGAGAGCGCAACATGCAGGTATTATGAGCAATTTCTCTTGCCCCAATTTGTGTCACATCTACTGGAGCATCATGAGCATGTATTATGACGTCACAGTATATGATGACATCATAATTAGTATGCAGTATGACGTCACAATGTATTATGACGTCATAATGTATCCGCATTATGACATCACAATATATTATGAGAGCGCAACATGCAGGTATTATGAGCAATTTCTCTTACCCCAATTTGTGTCACATCTACTGGAGCATCATGAGCATGTATTATGACGTCACAGTATATGATGACATCATAATTAGTATGCAGAATGACGTCACAATGTATTATGACATCATAATGTATCCGCATTATGACATCACAATATATTATGAGAGCGCAACATGCAGGTATTATGAGCAATTTCTCTTACCCCAATTTGTGTCACATCTACTGGAGCATCATGAGCATGTATTATGACGTCACAGTATATGATGACATCATAATTAGTATGCAGTATGACGTCACAATGTATTATGACATCATAATGTATCCGCATTATGACATCACAATATATTATGAGAGCGCAACGTGCAGGTATTATGACCAATTTCGCTTACCCCAATTTGTGTCACATCTACTGGAGCATCATGAGCATGTATTGTGACGTCACAGTATATGATGACATCATAATTAGTATGCAGTATGACGTCACGATGTATTATGACGTCATAATGTATCCGCATTATGACATCACAATATATTATTAGAGCGCAACATGCAGGTATTATGAGCAATTTCACTTGCCCCAATTTGTGTCACATCTACTGGAGCATCATGAGCATGTATTATGACGTCACAGTATATGATGACATCATAATTAGTATGCAATATGACGTCACAATGTATTATGACGTCATAATGTATCCGCATTATGACATCACAATACATTATGAGAGCGCAACATACAGGTATTATGAGCAATTTCTCTTACCCCAATTTGTGTCACATCTACTGGAGCATCATGAGCATGTATTATGACGTCACAGTATATGATGACATCATAATTAGTATGCAGTATGACGTCACAATGTATTATGACATCATAATGTATCCGCATTATGACATCACAATATATTATGAGAGCTCAACGTGCAGGTATTATGACCAATTTCCCTTACCCCAATTTGTGTCACATCTACTGGAGCATCATGAGCATGTATTGTGATGTCACAGTATATGATGACATCATAATTAGTATGCAGTATGACGTCACGATGTATTATGACGTCATAATGTATCCGCATTATGACATCACAATATATTATTAGAGCGCAACATGCAGGTATTATGAGCAATTTCACTTGACCCAATTTGTGTCACATCTACTGGAGCATCATGAGCATGTATTATGACGTCACAGTATATGATGACATCATAATTAGTATGCAATATGAAGTCACAATGTATTATGATGTCATAATGTATTTGCATTATGACATCACAATATATTATGAGAGCGCAACATGCAGGTATTATGACCAATTTCGCTTACCCAATTTGTGTCACATCTACTGGAGCATCATGAGAATGTATTCTGATGTCACCGTATATGATGACATCATAATTAGTATGCAGTATGACGTCACAATGTATTATGACGTCATAATGTATCCGCATTATGACATCAAAATATATTATGAGAGCGGAACATGCAGGTATTATGAGCAATTTCCCTTGCCGCAATTTGTGTCACATCTACTGGAGCATCATAAGCATGTATTATGACGTCACAATATATGATGACATCATAATTAGTACGCACTATGTCGTCACAATGTATTATGACGTCATAATGTATCCGCATTATGACATCACAATATATTATGAGAGCGCAATTTGCAGGTTTCATGACCAATTTCGCTTACCCCAATTTGTGTCATATCTACTGCAGCATCATCAGCATGTATTATGACGTCAGAGTATATAATGACATCATAATTAGTATGCAGTATGACGTCACAATGTATTATGACGTCATATTGTGTCCGCATTATGACATCACAGTATATTATGAGAGCGCAACATGCAGGTATTATGAGCAATTTCTCTTTCCCCAATTTGGGTCACATCTACTGGAGCATCATGAGCATGTATTATGACGTCAGAGTATATGATGACACCATAATTAGTATGCAGTATGACGTCACAATGTATTATGACGTCATAATGTATCCGCATTATAACATCACAATATATTATGAGAGCGCAATTTGCAGGTTTCATGACCAACTTCGCTTACCCCAATTTGTGTCACATCTACTGCAGCATCATCAGCATGTATTATGACGTCAGAGAATATGATGACATCAAAATTAGTATGCAGTATGACGTCACAATGTATTATGACGTCATAATGTATCCGCATTATGACATCACAATATATTATGAGAGCGCAACATGCAGGTATTATGACCAATTTCGCTTACCCCAATTTGTGTCACATGTACTGGAGCATCATGAGCATGTATTATGACGTCACAGTATATGATGACATCATAATTAGTATGCACTATGACGTCACAATGTATTATGTCGACATAGTGTATCCACATTTTGACATCAAAATATATTATGAGAGCGCAGCATGCAGGTATTATGAGCAATTTCTCTTGCCCCAATTTGTGTCACATCTACTGGAGCATCATGAGCATGTATTATGACATCACAGTATATGATGACATCATAATTAGTATGCACTCTGACGTCACAATGTATTATGACGTCGTAATGTATCCGCATTATGACATCACAATATATTATGAGAGCGCAACATGCAGGTATTGTGAGAAATTTCTCTTACCCCAATTTGTGTCACATCTACTGGAGCATCATGAGCATGTATTATGACATCACAGTATATGATGACATCATAATTAGTATGCAGTATGACGTCACAATGTATTATGACGTCATAATGTATCCGCATTATGACATCTCAATATATTATGAGAGCGCAACATGCAGGTATTATGACCAATTTCGCTTACCCCAATTTGTGTCACATCTACTGGAGCATCATGAGCATGTATTATGATGTCACAGTATATGATGACATCATAATTAGTATGCAGTATGACGTCACAATGTATTATGATGTCATAATGTATCCGCATTATGACATCACAATATATTATGAGAGCGCAACCTGCAGGTATTATGAGCAATTTCTTTTGCCCCAATTTGTGTCACATCTACTGGAGCATCATGAGCATATATTATGACGTCACAGTATATGATGACATCATAATTAGTATGCAGTATGACGTCACAATGTATTATGACGTGATAATGTATCCGCATTATGACTTCAAAATATATTATGAGAGCGCAACATGCAGGTATTATGAGCAATTTCTCTTGCCCCAATTTGTGTCACATCTACTGGAGCATCATGAGCATGTATTATGACGTCACAGTATATGATGACATCATAATTAGTATGCACTATGACGTCACAATGTATTATGACGTCATAATGTATCCGCATTATGACATCACAATATATTATGAGAGCGCAATTTGCAGGGTTCATGACCAATTTCGCTTACCCCAATTTGTGTCACATCTACTGCAGCATCATCAGCATGTATTATGACGTCACAGTATATGATGACATCATAATTAGTATGCAGTATGACGTCACAATATATTATGACGTCATAATGTATCCACATTATGACATCACAATATATTATGAGAGCGCAACATGCAGGTATTATGAGCAATTTCTCTTGCCCCAATTTGTGTCACATCAACTGGAGCATCATGAGCATGTATTATGACGTCACAGTATATGATGACATCATAATTAGTATGCAATATGACGTCACAATGTATTACGACGTCATAATGTATCCGCATTATGACATCACAATATATTATGAGAGCGCAATTTGCTGGTTTTATGACCATTTTCGATTACCCCAATTTGTGTCACATCTACTGGAGTATCATGAGCATGTATTGTGATGTCACAGTATATGATGACATCATAATTAGTATGCAGTATGACGTCACGATGTATTATGACGTCATAATGTATCCGCATTATGACATCACAATATATTATTAGAGCGCAAGATGCAGGTATTATGAGCAATTTCACTTGCCACAATTTGTGTCACATCTACTGGAGCATCCTGAGCATGTATTATGACGTCACAGTATATGATGACATCATAATTAGTATGCAATATGACGTCACAATGTATTATGACGTCATAAAGTATCCGCATTATGACATCACAATATATTATGAGAGCGCAACATGCAGGTATTATGACCAATTTCTCTTGCCACAATTTGTGTCACATCTACTGGAGCATCATGAGCATGTATTATGACGTCAGAGTATATGATGACATCATAATTAGTATGCACTATGACGTCACAATGTATTATGACGTCATAATGTACCCGCATTATGACATCACAATATATTATGAGAGGGCAATTTGCAGGTTTCATGACCAATTTCGCTTACCCCAATTTGTGTCACATCTACTGCAGCATCATCAGCATGTATTATGACGTCAGAGTATATGATGACATCATAATTAGTATGCACTATGACGTCACAATGTAATATGACGTCATAATGTATCCGCATTATGACATCTCAATGTATTATGAGAGCGCAATTTGCAGGTTTCATGACCAATTTCGCTTACCCAATTTGTGTCACATCTACTGCAGCATCATCAGCATGTATTATGACGTCAGAGTATATGATGACATCATAATTAGTATGCACTATGACGTCACAATGTATTATGACGTCATAATGTATCCGCATTATGACATCACAATATATTATGAGAGCGCAATTTGCAGGTTTCATGACCAATTTCGCTTACCCCAATTTGTGTCACATCTACTGCAGCATCATCATCATGTATTATGACGTCAGAGTATATGATGACATCATAATTAGTATGCAGTATGACGTCACAATGTATTATGACGTCATAATGTATCCGCATTATGACATCCCAATGTATTATGAGAGCGCAATTTGCAGCGTTCATGACCAATTTCGCTTACCCCAATTTGTGTCACATCTACTGCAGCATCATCAGCATGTATTATGACGACAGAGTATATGATGACATCATAATTAGTATGCAGTATGACGTCACAATATATTATGACGTCATAATGTATCCACATTATGACATCACAATATATTATGAGAGCGCAACATGCAGGAATTATGAGCAATTTCTCTTGCCCCAATTTGTGTCACATCTACTGGAGCATCATGAGCATGTATTATGACGTCACAGTATATGATGACATCATAATTAGTATGCAATATGACGTCACAATGTATAATGACGTCATAATGTATCCGCATTATGACATCACAATATATTATGAGAGCGCAATTTGCTGGTTTTATGAGAATTTTCGATTACCCCAATTTGTGTCACATCTACTGGAGCATCATGAGCATGTATTTCGACGTCACAGTATATGATGACATCATAATTAGTATGCACTATGACGTCACAATGTATTATGACGTCATAATGTATCCGCATTATGACATCACAATACATTATGAGAGCGCAACATACAGGTATTATGAGCAATTTCGCTTACCCTAATTTGTGTCACATCTGCTGGAGCATCATGAGCATGTATTATGACGTCACAGTGTATGATGACATCATAATTAGTATGTAGTATGACGTCACAATGTATTATGACGTCATAATGTACCCGCATTATGACATCACAATATATTATGAGAGCGCAATTTGCAGGTTTCATGACCAATTTCGCTTACCCCAATTTGTGTCATATCTACTGCAGCATCATCAGCATGTATTATGACGTCAGAGTATATAATGACATCATAATTAGTATGCAGTATGACGTCACAATGCATTATGACGTCATATTGTGTCCACATTATGACATCACAGTATATTATGAGAGCGCAACATGCAGGTATTTTGAGCAATTTCTCTTTCCCCAATTTGGGTCACATCTACTGGAGCATCATCAGCATGTATTATGACGTCAGAGTATATGATGACACCATAATTAGTATGCAGTATGACGTCACAATGTATTATGACGTCATAATGTATCCGCATTATGACATCACAATATATTATGAGAGCGCAATTTGCAGGTTTCATGACCAATTTCGCTTACCCCAATTTGTGTCACATCTACTGCAGCATCATCAGCATGTATTATGACGTCAGAGAATATGATGACATCAAAATTAGTATGCAGTATGACGTCACAATGTATTATGACGTCATAATGTATCCGCATTATGACATCACAATATATTATGAGAGCGCAACATGCAGGTATTATGACCAATTTCGCTTACCCCAATTTGTGTCACATGTACTGGAGCATCATGAGCATGTATTATGACGTCACAGTATATGATGACATCATAATTAGTATGCACTATGACGTCACAATGTATTATGTCGACATAGTGTATCCACATTTTGACATCAAAATATATTATGAGAGCGCAACATGCAGTTTTTATGAGCAATTTCTCTTGCCCCAATTTGTGTCACATCTACTGGAGCATCATGAGCATGTATTATGACATCACAGTATATGATGACATCATAATTAGTATGCACTCTGACGTCACAATGTATTATGACGTCGTAATGTATCCGCATTATGACATCACAATATATTATGAGAGCGCAACATGCAGGTATTATGAGCAATTTCTCTTACCCCAATTTGTGTCACATCTACTGGAGCATCATGAGCATGTATTATGACGTCACAGTATATGATGACATCATAATTATTATGCAGTATGACGTCACAATGTATTATGACGTCATAATGTATCCGCATTATGACATCACAATATATTATGAGAGCGCAATTTGCAGGTTTTATGACCATTTTCGATTACCCCAATTTGTGTCACATCTACTGGGGCATCATGAGCATGTATTATGACGTCACAGTATATGATGACATCATAATTAGTATGCACTATGAGGTCACAATGTATTATGACGTCATAATGTATCCGCATTTTGACATCACAATATATTATGAGAGCGCAACATGCAGGTATTATGAGCAATTTCTCTTACCCCAATTTGTGTTACATCTACTGGAGCATCATGAGCATGTATTATGACGTCACAGTATATGATGACATCATAATTAGTATGCAGTATGATGTCACAATGTATTATGACATCATAATGTATCCGCATTATGACATCACAATATATTATGAGAGCGCAACATGCAGGTATTATGACCAATTTCGCTTACCACAATTTGTGTCACATCTACTGGAGCATCATGAGCATGTATTGTGATGTCACAGTATATGATGACATCATAATTAGTATGCACTATGACGTCACAATGTAGTATGACGTCATAATGTATCCGCATTATGACATCACAATATATTATTAGAGCGCAACATGGAGGTATTATGAGAAATTTCACTGGCCCCAATTTGTGTCACATCTACTGGAGCATCATGAGCATGTATTATGACGTCACAGTATATGATGACATCATAATTAGTATGCAATATGACGTCACAATGTATTATGACGTCATAATGTATCCGCATTATGACATCACAATATATTATGAGAGCGCAACATGCAGGTATTATGACCAATTTCGCTTACCCGAATTTGTGTCACATCTACTGGAGCATCATGAGCATGTATTGTGATGTCACAGTATATGATGACATCATAATTAGTATGCAGTATGACGTCACGATGTATTATGACGTCATAATGTATCCGCATTATGACATCACAATATATTATTAGAGCGCAACATGCAGGTATTATGAGCAATTTCACTTGCCCCAATATGTGTCACATCTACTGGAGCATCAAGAGCATGTATTATGACGTCACAGTATATGATGACATCATAATTAGTATGCACTATGATGTCACAATGTATTATGACGTCATAATGTATCCGCATTATGACATCACAATACATTATGAGAGCGCAACATGCAGATATTATGAGCAATTTCCCTTTCCACAATTTTTGTCACATCTACTGGAGCATCATGAGCATGTATTATGACGTCACAGTATATGATGACATCATAATTAGTATGCAGTATGACGTCAGAATGTATTATGACATCATAATGTATCCGCATTATGACATCACAATATATTATTAGAGCGCAACATGCAGGTATTATGAGAAATTTCACTGGCCCCAATTTGTGTCACATCTACTGGAGCATCATGAGCATGTATTATGACGTCACAGTATATGATGACATCATAATTAGTATGCAATATGACGTCACAATGTATTATGACGTCATAATGTATCCGCATTATGACATCACAATATATTATGAGAGCGCAACATGCAGGTATTATGACCAATTTCGCTTACCCGAATTTGTGTCACATCTACTGGAGCATCATGAGCATGTATTGTAATGTCACAGTATATGATGACATCATAATTAGTATGCAGTATGACGTCACGATGTATTATGACGTCATAATGTATCCGCATTATGACATCACAATATATTATTAGAGCGCAACATGCAGGTATTATGAGCAATTTCACTTGCCCCAATATGTGTCACATCTACTGGAGCATCAAGAGCATGTATTATGACGTCACAGTATATGATGACATCTTAATTAGTATGCACTATGATGTCACAATGTATTATGACGTCATAATGTATCCGCATTATGACATCACAATACATTATGAGAGCGCAACATGCAGATATTATGAGCAATTTCCCTTTCCACAATTTTTGTCACATCTACTGGAGCATCATGAGCATGTATTATGACGTCACAGTATATGATGACATCATAATTAGTATGCAGTATGACGTCACAATGTATTATGACGTCATAATGTACCCGCATTATGACATCACAATATATTATGAGAGCGCAATTTGCAGGTTTCATGACCCATTTCGCTTACCCCAATTTGTGTCACATCTACTGGAGCATCATGAGCATGTATTATGACGTCAGGGTATATGATGACATCATAATTAGTATGCAGTATGACGTCACAATGTATTATGACGTCATAATGTATCCGCATTATGACATCACAATATATTATGAGAGCCCAACATGCAGGTATCATGAGCAATTTCTCTTGCACCAATTTGTGTTACATCTACTGGAGCATCATGAGCATGTATTATGTCGTCACAGTATATGATGACATCATAATTAGTATGCAATATGACGTCACAATATATTATGACGTCATAATGTATCCGCATTATGACATCACAATATATTATGAGAGCGCAATTTGCAGGTTTCATGACCAATTTCGCTTAACCCAATTTGTGTCACATCTACAGCAGCATCATCAGCATGTATTATGACGTCAGAGTATATGTTGACATCATAATTAGTATGAAGTATGACGTCACAATGTATTATGACATCATAATGTATCCGCATTATGACATCTCAATATATTATGAGAGCGCAATTTGCAGGTTTTATGACCATTTTCGATTACCCCAGTTTGTGTCACATCTACTGGGGCATCATGAGCATGTATTATGACGTCACAGTATATGATGACATCATAATTAGTATGCAGAATGAGGTCACAATGTATTATGACGTCATAATGTATCCGCATTACGACATCACAATATATTTTGAGAGCGCAACATGCAGGTATTATGAGCAATTTCTCTTACCCCAATTTGTGTCACATCTACTGCAGCATCATCAACATGTATTATGACATCAGAGTATATGATGACATCATAAATAGTATGCAGTATGACGTCACAATGTATTATGACGTCATAATGTATCCGCATTATGACATCACAATATATTATGAGAGCCCAACATGCAGGTATTATGAGCAATTTCTCTTGCCCCAATTTGTGTCACATCTACTGGAGCATCATGAGCATGCATTATGACGTCACAGTATATGATGACATCATAATTAGTATGCAATATGACGTCACAATGTATTATGACGTCATAATGTATCCGCATTATGACATCACAATATATTATGAGCGCAATTTGCACGTTTCATGACCAATTTCGCTTAACCCAATTTGTGTCACATCTACTGCAGCATCATCAGCATGTATTATGACGTCAGAGTATATGATGACATCATAATTAGTATGAAGTATGACGTCACAATATATTATGACGTCATAATGTATCCGCATTATGACATCACAATATATTATGAGAGCGCAACATGCAGGTATTATGAGCAATTTCTTTTGCCCCAATTTGTGTCACATCTACTGGAGCATCATGAGTATGTATTATGACGTCACAGTATATGATGACATCATAATTAGTATGCAGTATGACGTCACAATGTATTATGACGTCATAATGTATCCGCATTATGACATCACAATATATTATGAGAGCGCAATTTGCAGGTTTCATGACCAATTTCGCTTACCCCAATTTGTTTCACATCTACTGCAGCATCGTCAGCATGTATTATGACGTCAGAGTATATGATGATATCATAATTAGTATGCACTATGACGTCACAATGTATTATGACGTCATAATGTACCCGCATTATGACATCACAATATATTATAAGAGGGCAATTTGCAGGATTCATGACCAATTTCGCTTACCCCAATTTGTGTCACATCTACTGCAGCATCATCAGCATGTATTATGACGTCAGGGTATATGATGACATCATAATTAGTATGCAGTATGACGTCACAATATATTATGACGTCATAATGTATCCGCATTATGACATCACAATATATTATGAGAGCACAACATGCAGGTATTATGAGCAATTTCTCTTGCCCCAATTTGTGTCACATCTACTGGAGCATCATGAGCATGTATTATGACGTCACAGTATATGATGACATCATAATTAGTATGCACTATGACGTCACAGTGTATTATGACGTCATAATGTATCCGCATTATGACATCACAATATATTATGAGAGCGCAATTTGCAGGTTTCATGACGAATTTCGCTTTATCCAATTTGTGTCACATCTACTGCAGCATCATCAGCATGTATTATGACGTCAGAGTATATGATGACATCATAATTAGTATGCAGTATGACGTCACAATGTATTATGACGTCATAATGTACCCGCATTATGACATCACAATATATTATGAGAGCGCAACATGCAGGTATTATGAGCAATTTCTCTTACCCCAATTTGTGTCACATCTACTGGAGCATCATGAGCATGTATTATGACGTCACAGTATATGATGACATCATAATTAGTATGCACTATGACGTCACAATGTATTATGACGTCATAATGTATCCGCATTATGACATCACAATATATTATGAGAGCGCAATTTGCAGGTTTCATGACCAATTTCGCTTAGCCCAATTTGTGTCATATCTACTGCAGCATCATCAGCATGTATTATGACGTCAGAGTATATGATGACATCATGATTAGTATGCAGTATGACGTCACAATGTATTATGACGTCATAATGTGTCCGCATTATGACATCACAATATATTATGAGAGCGAAATTTGCAGGTTTTATTACCATTTTCGATTACCCCAATTTGTGTCACATCTACTGGAGCATCATGAGCATGTATTATGATGTCACAGTATATGATGACATCATTATTAGTATGCACTATGACATCACAATGTATTATGATGTCATAATGTATCCGCATTATGACATCACAATATATTATGAGAGCGCAACATGCAGGTATTATGAGCAATTTCTCTTACCCCAATTTGTGTCACATCTACTGCAGCATCATCAGCATGTATTATGACATCAGAGTATATGATGACATCATAATTAGTATGCAGTATAACGTCACAATGTATTATGACGTGATAATGTATCCGCATTATGACATCACAATATATTATGAGAGCGCAACATGCAGGTATTATGACCAATTTCTCTTGCCCCAATTTGTGTCACATCTACTGGAGCATCATGAGCATGTATTATGACGTCACAGTATATGATGACATCATAATTAGTATGCAGTATGACGTCACAATGTATTATGACGTCATAATGTACCCGCATTATGACATCACAATATATTATGAGAGCGCAATTTGCAGGTTTCATGACCCATTTCGCTTTCCCCAATTTGTGTCACATTTACTGCAGCAACATCAGCATGTATTATGACGTCAGGGTATATGATGACATCATAATTAGTATGCAGTATGACGTCACAATGTATTATGACGTCATAATGTATCCGCATTATGACATCACAATATATTATGAGAGCCCAACATGCAGGTATCATGAGCAATTTCTCTTGCCCCATTTTGTGTCACATTTACTGGAGCATCATGAGCATGTATTATGACGTCACAGTATATGATGACATCATAATTAGTATGCAATATGACGTCACAATGTATTATGACGTCATAATGTATCCACATTATGACATCACAATATATTATGAGAGCGCAATTTGCAGGTTTCATGACCAATTTCGCTTAACCCAATTTGTGTCACATCTACTGCAGCATCATCAGCATGTATTATTTCGTCAGAGTATATGATGACATCATAATTAGTATGAAGTATGACGTCACAATGTATTATGACGTCATAATGTATCCGCATTATGACATCACAATATATTATGAGAGCGCAATTTGCAGGTTTTATGACCATTTTCGATTACCCCAATTTGTGTCACATCTACTGGAGCATCATGAGCATGTATTATGTCGTCACAGTATATGATGACATCATAATTAGTATGCAGAATGATGTCACAATGTATTATGACGTCATAATGTATCCGCATTATGACATCACAATATATTATGAGAGCGCAACATGCAGGTATTATGAGAAATTTCTCTTACCCCAATTTGTGTCACATCTACTGCAGCATCATCAACATGTATTATGACATCAGAGTATATGATGACATCATAATTAGTATGCAATATGACGTCACAATGTATTATGACGTGATAATGTATCCGCATTATGACATCACAATATATTATGAGAGCGCAACATGCAGGTATTATGACCAATTTCTCTTGCCACAATTTGTATCACATCTACTGGAGCATCATGAGCATGTATTATGATGTCAGAGTATATGATGACATCATAATTAGTATGCAGTATGATGTCACAATGTATTATGACGTCATAATGTACCCGCATTATGACATCACAATATATTATAAGAGGGCAATTTGCAGGTTTCATGACCAATTTCGCTTACCCCAATTTGTGTCACATATACTGCAGCATCATCAGCATGTATTATGACGTCAGGGTATATGATGACATAATAATTCGTATGCAGTATGACGTCACAATGTATTATGACGTCATAATATATCCGCATTATGACATCACAATATATTATGAGAGCCCAACATGCAGGTATTATGAGCAATTTCTCTTGCCCCAATTTGTGTCACATCTACTGGAGCATCATGAGCATGTATTATGACGTCACAGTATATGATGACATCATAATTAGTATGCAATATGACGTCACAATGTATTATGACGTCATAATGTATCCGCATTATGACATCACAATATATTATGAGAGCGCAATTTGCAGGTTTCATGACCAATTTCGCTTAACCCAATTTGTGTCACATCTACTGCAGCATCATCAGCATGTATTATGACGTCAGAATATATGATGACATCATAATTAGTATGAAGTATGACGTCACAATGTATTATGACGTCATAATGTATCCGCATTATGACATCACAATATATTATGAGAGCGCAACATGCAGGTATTATGAGCAATTTCTTTTGCCCCAATTTGTGTCACATCTACTGGAGCATCATGAGTATGTATTATGACGTCAGAGTATATGATGACATCATAATTAGTATGCAGTATGACGTCGCAATGTATTATGACGTCATAATGTATCCGCATTATGACATCACAATATATTATGAGAGCGCAATTTGCAGGTTTCATGACCAATTTCGCTTACCCCAATTTGTGTCACATCTACTGCAGCATCGTCAGCATGTATTATGACGTCAGAGTATATGATGACATCATAATTAGTATGCAGTATGATGTCACAATGTATTATGACGTCATAATGTATCCGCATTATGACATCACAATATATTATGATAGCGCAACATGCAGGTATTATGAGCAATTTCTCTTGCCCCAATTTGTGTCACATCTACTGGAGCATCATGAGCATGTATTATGACATCACAGTATATGATGACATCATAATTAGTATGCACTATGACGTCACAATGTAATATGACGTCATAATATATCCGCATTATGACATCTCAATATATTATGAGAGCGCAATTTGCAGGTTTCATGACCAATTTCGCTTACCGAATTTGTGTCACATCTACTGCAGCATCATCAGCATGTATTATGACGTCAGAGTATATGATGACATCATAATTAGTATGCACTATGACGTCACAATGTATTATGACGTCATAAGGTACCCGCATTATGACATCACAATATATTATAAGAGGGCAATTTGCAGGATTCATGACCAATTTTGCTTACCCCAATTTGTGTCACATCTACTGCAGCATCATCAGCATGTATTATGACGTCAGGGTATATGATGACATCATAATTAGTATGCAGTATGACGTCACAATGTATTATGACGTCATAATGTATCCGCATTATGACATCACAATATATTATGAGAGCACAACATGCAGGTATTATGAGCAATTTCTCTTGCCCCAATTTGTGTCACATCTACTGGAGCATCATGAGCATGTATTATGACGTCACAGTATATGATGACATCATAATTAGTATGCACTATGACGTCACAGTGTATTATGACGTCATAATGCATCCGAATTATGACATCACAATATATTATGAGAGCGCAATTTGCAGGTTTCATGACGAATTTCGCTTAATCCAATTTGTGTCACATCTACTGCAGCATCATCAGCATGTATTATGACGTCAGAGTATATGATGACATCATAATTAGTATGAAGTATGACGTCACAATGTATTATGACGTCATAATATATCCGCATTATGACATCACAATATATTATGAGAGCGCAATTTGCAGGTTTTATGACCATTTTCGATTACCCCAATTTGTGTCACATCTATTGGAGCAACATGAGCATGTATTATGACGTCACAGTATATGATGACATCATAATTAGTATGCAATATGACGTCACAATGTATTATGACGTGATAATGTATCCGCATTATCACATCACAATATATTATGAGAGCGCAATTTGCAGGTTTTATGACCATTTTCGAATACCCCAATTTGTGGCACATCTACTGGAGCATCATGAGCATGTATTATGACGCCACAGTATATGATGACATCATAATTAGTATGCACTATGACATCACAATTTATTATGACGGCATAATGTATCCGCATTATGACATCACAATATATTATGAGAGCGCAATTTGCAGGTTTCATTACCAATTTCGCTTACCCCAATTTGTGTCACATCTACTGCAGCATCATCAGCATGTATTATGACTTCAGAGTATATGATGACATCATGATTAATATGCAGTATGACGTCACAATGTATTATGACGTCATAATGTGTCCGCATTATGACATCACAATATATTATGAGAGCGAAATTTGCAGGTTGTATTACCATTTTCGATTATCCCAATTTGTGTCACATCTACTGGAGCATCATGAGCATGTATTATGACGTCACAGTATATGATGACATCATTATTAGTATGCACTATGACATCACAATGTATTATGACTTCATAATGTATCCGCATTATGACATCACAATATATTATGAGAGCGCAACATGCAGGTATTATGAGCAATTTCTCTTACCCCAATTTGTGTCACATCTACTGCAGCATCATCAGCATGTATTATGACATCAGAGTATATGATGACATCATAATTAGTATGCAGTATAACGTCACAATGTATTATGACGTGATAATGTATCCGCATTATGACATCACAATATATTATGAGAGCGCAACATGCAGGTATTATGACCAATTTCTCTTGCCCCAATGTGTGTCACATCTAATGGAGCATCATGAGGATGTATTATGACGTCACAGTATATGATGACATCATAATTAGTATGCAGTATGACGTCACAATGTATTATGACGTCATAAGGTATCCGCATTATGACATCGCAATATATTATGAGAGCGCAATTTGCAGGTTTCATGACCAATTTCGCTTACCCCAATTTGTGTCACATCTACTGCAGCATCGTCAGCATGTATTATGATGTCAGAGTATATGATGACATCATAATTAGTATGCAGTATGACGTCACAATGTATTATGACGTCATAATATATCTGCATTATGACATCACAATATATTATGAGAGCGCAACATGCAGGTATTATGAGCAATTTCTCTTGCCCCGATTTGTGTCACATCTACTGGAGCATCATGAGCATGTATTATGACATCACAGTATATGATGACATCATAATTAGTATGCACTATGACGTCACAATGTAATATGACGTCATAATGTATCCGCATTATGACATCTCAATATATTATGAGAGCGCAATTTGCAGGTTTCATGACCAATTTCGCTTACCCAATTTGTGTCACATCTACTGCAGCATCATCAGCATGTATTATGACGTCAGAGTATATGATGACATCATAATTAGTATGCAGTATGACGGCACAATGTATTATGACGTCATAATGTATCCGCATTATGACATCACAATATATTATGAGAGCACAACATGCAGGTATTATGAGCAATTTCTCTTGCCCCAATTTGTGTCACATCTACTGGAGCATCATGAGCATGTATTATGACGTCACAGTATATGATGACATCATAATTAGTATGCACTATGACGTCACAGTGTATTATGACGTCATAATGTATCCACATTATGACATCACAATACATTATGAGAGCGCAATTTGCAGGTTTCATGACGAATTTCGCTTAATCCAATTTGTGTCACATCTACTGCAGCATCATCAGCATGTATTATGACGTCAGAGTATATGATGACATCATAATTAGTATGAAGTATGACGTCACAATGTATTATGACGTCATAATGTATCCGCATTATGACATCACAATATATTATGAGAGCGCCATTTGCAGGTTTCATGACCAATTTCGCTTACCCCAATTTGTGTCACATCTACTGCAGCATCATCAGCATGTATTATGACGTCAGGGTATATGATGACATCATAATTAGTATGCAGTATGACGTCACAATGTATTATGACGTGATAATGTATCCGCATTATGACATCACAATATATTATGAGAGCGCAACATGCAGGTATTATGACCAATTTCTCTTGCCACAATTTGTGTCACATCTACTGGAGCATCATGAGCATGTATTATGACGTCAGAGTATATGATGACATCATAATTAGTATGCAGTATGACGTCACAATGTATTATGACGTCATAATGTACCCGCATTATGACATCACAATATATTATAAGAGGGCAATTTGCAGGTTTCATGACCAATTTAGCTTACCCCAATTTGTGTCACATCTACTGCAGCATCATCAGCATGTATTATGACGTCAGGGTATATGATGACATCATAATTAGTATGCAGTATGACGTCACAATGTATTATGACGTCATAATGTATCCGCATTATGACATCACAATATATTATGAGAGCCCAACATGCAGGTATTATGAGCAATTTCTCTTGCCCCAATTTGTGTCACATCTACTAGAGCATCATGAGCATGTCTTATGACGTCACAGTATATGATGACATCATAATTAGTATGCAATATGATGTCACAATGTATTATGACGTCATAATGTATCCGCATTATGACATCACAATATATTATGAGAGCGCAATTTGCAGGTTTCATGACCAATTTCGCTTAACCCAATTTGTGTCACATCTACTGCAGCATCATCAGCATGTATTATGACGTCAGAGTATATGATGACATCATAATTAGTATGAAGTATGACGTCACAATGTATTATGACGTCATAATGTATCCGCATTATGACATCACAATATATTATGAGGGCGCAACATGCAGGTATTATGAGCAATTTCTCTTGCCCCAATTTGTGTCACAACTACTGGAGCATCATGAGTAGGTATTATGACGTCAGAGTATATGATGACATCATAATTAGCATGCAGTATGACGTCACAATGTATTATGACGTCATAATGTATCCGCATTATGACATCACAATATATTATGAGAGCGCAATTTGCAGGTTTCATGACCAATTTCGCTTACCCCAATTTGTGTCACATCTACTGCAGCATCGTCAGCATGTATTATGACGTCAGAGTATATGATGACATCATAATTAGTATGCAGTATGATGTCACAGTGTATTATGACGTCATAATGTATCCGCATTATGACATCACAATATATAATGAGAGCGCAACATGCAGGTATTATGAGCAATTTCTCTTGCCCCAATTTGTGTCACATCTACTGGAGCATCATGAGGATGTATTATGACATCACAGTATATGATGACATCATAATTAGTATGCACTATGATGTCACAATGTATTATGACGTCATAATGTATCCGCATTATGACATCACAATATATTATGAGAGCGCAATTTGCAGATTTCATGACCAATTTCGCTTACCCCAATTTGTGTCACATCTACTGCAGCATCATCAGCATGTATTATGACGTCAGAGTATATGATGACATCATAATTAGTATGCAGTATGATGTCATGATGTATTATGACGTCATAATGTATCCGCATTATGACATCACAATATATTATGAGAGCGCAACATGCAGGTATTATGAGCAATTTCTCTTGCCCCAATTTTTGTCACATCTACTGGAGCATCATGAGCATGTATTATGACGTCACAGTATATGATGACATCATAATTAGTATGCAATATGACGTCACAATGTATTATGACGTGATAATATATCCGCATTATCACATCACAATATATTATGAGAGCGCAATTTGCAGGTTTTATGACCATTTTCGAATACCCCAATCTGTGTCACATCTACTGGAGCATCATGAGCATGTATTATGACGCCACAGTATATGATGACATCATAATTAGTATGCACTATGACGTCACAATGTATTATGACGGCATAATGTATCCGCATTATGACATCACAATATATTATGAGAGCGCAATTTGCAGGTTTCATGACCAATTTCGCTTACCCCAATTTGTGTCACATGTACTGCAGCATCATCAGCATGTATTATGACGTCAGAGTATATGATGACATCATGATTAGTATGCAGTATGACGTCACAATGTATTATGACGTCATAATGTGTCCGCATTATGACATCACAATATATTATGAGAGCGAAATTTGCAGGTTGTATTACCATTTTCGATTATCCCAATTTGTGTCACATCTACTGGAGCATCATGAGCATGTATTATGACGTCACAGTATATGATGACATCATTATTAGTATGCACTATGACATCACAATGTATTATGACGTCATAATGTATCCGCATTATGACATCACAATATATTATGAGAGCGCAACATGCATGTATTATGAGCAATTTCTCTTACCCCAATTTGTGTCACATCTACTGCAGCATCATCAGCATGTATTATGACATCAGAGTATATGATGACATCATAATTAGTATGCAGTATAACGTCACAATGTATTATGACGTGATAATGTATCCGCATTATGACATCACAATATATTATGAGAGTGCAACATGCAGGTATTAAGACCAATTTCTCTTGCCCCAATTTGTGTCACATCTACTGGAGCATCATGAGCATGTATTATGACGTCAGAGTATATGATGACATCATAATTAGTATGCAGTATGATGTCACAATGTATTATGACGTCATAATGTACCCGCATTATGACATCACAATATATTATGAGAGCGCAATTTGCAGGTTTCATGACCCATTTCGCTTACCCCAATTTGTGTCACATTTACTGCAGCATCATCAGCATGTATTATGACGTCAGAGTATATGATGACATCATAATTAGTATGCAGTATGACGTCACAATGTATTATGACGTCATAATGTATCCGCATTATGACATCACAATATATTATGAGAGCCCAACATGCAGGTATTATGAGCAATTTCTCTTGCCCCAATTTGTGTCACATCTACTGGAGCATCATGAGCATGTATTATGACGTCACAGTATATGATGACATCATAATTAGTATGCAGTATGACGTCACAATGTATTATGACGTCATAAGGTATCCGCATTATGACATCGCAATATATTATGAGAGCGCAATTTGCAGGTTTCATGACCAATTTCGCTAACCCCAATTTGTGTCACATCTACTGCAGCATCGTCAGCATGTATTATGACGTCAGAGTATATGATGACATCATGATTAGTATGCAGTATGACGTCACAATGCATTATGACGTCATAATGTGTCCGCATTATGACATCACAGTATATTATGAGAGCGCAATTTGCAGGTTTTATTACCATTTTCGATTACCCCAATATGTGTCACATCTACTGGAGCATCATGAGCATGTATTATGACGTCACAGTATATGATGACATCATAATTAGTATGCAGTATGATGTCACAATGTATTATGACGTCATAATGTATCCGCATTATGACATCTCAATATATTATGAGAGCGCAACATGCAGGTATTATGAGCAATTTCTTTTACCCCAATTTGTGTCACATCTACTGCAGCATCATCAGCATGTATTATGACATCAGAGTATATGATGACATCATAATTAGTATGCAGTATAACGTCACAATGTATTATGACGTGATAATGTATCCGCATTATGACATCACAATATATTATGAGAGCGCAACCTGCAAGTATTATGATCAATTTCTCTTGCCGCAATTTGTGTCACATCTACTGGAGCATCATGAGCATGTATTATGACGTCAGAGTATATGATGACATCATAATTAGTATGCAGTATGACGTCACAATGTATTATGACGTCATAATGTATCCGCATTATGACATCACAATATATTATGAGAGCCCAATATGCAGGTATTATGAGCAATTTCTCTTGCCCCAATTTGTGTCACATCTACTGGAGCATCATGAGCATGTATTATGACATCAGAGTATATGCTGACATCATAATTAGTATGCAGTATGACGTCACAATGTATTATGACGTCATAAGGTATCCGCATTATGACATCGCTATATATTATGAGAGGGCAATTTGCAGGTTTCATGACCAATTTCGCTTACCCCAATTTGTGTCACATCTACTGCTGCATCGTCAGCATGTATTATGACGTCAGAGTATATGATGACATCATAATTAATATGCAGTATGACGTCACAATGTATTATGACGTCATAATGTATCCGCATTATGACATCACAATATATTATGAGAGCCCAACATGCAGGTATTATGAGCAATTTCTCTTGCCCCAATTTTTGTCACATCTACTGGAGCATCATGAGCATGTATTATGACGTCACAGTATATGATGACATCATAATTAGTATGCAATATGACGTCACAATGTATTATGACGTGATAATGTATCCGCATTATCACATCACAATATATTATGAGAGCGCAATTTGCAGGTTTTATGAACATTTTCGAATACCCCAATTTGTGTCACATCTACTGGAGCATCATGAGCATGTATTATGACGCCACAGTATATGATGACATCATAATTAGTATGCACTATGACGTCACAATGTATTATGACGGCATAATGTATCCGCATTATGACATCACAATATATTATGAGAGCGCAATTTGCAGGTTTCATGACCAATTTCGCTTACCACAATTTGTGTCACATCTACTGCAGCATCATCAGCATGTATTATGACGTCAGAGTATATGATGACATCATGATTAATATGCAGTATGACGTCACAATGTATTATGACGTCATAATGTGTCCGCATTATGACATCACAATATATTATGAGAGCGAAATTTGCAGGTTGTATTACCAATTTCGATTATCCCAATTTGTGTCACATCTACTGGAGCATCATGAGCATGTATTATGACGTCACAGTATATGATGACATCATTATTAGTATGCACTATGACATCACAATGTATTATGACTTCATAATGTATCCGCATTATGACATCACAATATATTATGAGAGCGCAACATGCAGGTATTATGAGCAATTTCTCTTACCCCAATTTGTGTCACATCTACTGCAGCATCATCAGCATGTATTATGACATCAGAGTATATGATGACATCATAATTAGTATGCAGTATAACGTCAAATGAATTATGACGTGATAATGTATCCGCATTATGACATCACAATATATTATGAGAGCGCAACATGCAGGTATTATGACCAATTTCTCTTGCCCCAATTTGTGTCACATCTAATGGAGCATCATGAGCATGTATTATGACGTCACAGTATATGATGACATCATAATTAGTATGCAGTATGACGTCACAATGTATTATGACGTCATAAGGTATCCGCATTATGACATCGCAATATATTATGAGAGCGCAATTTGCAGGTTTCATGACCAATTTCGCTTTCCCCAATTTGTGTCACATCTACTGCAGCATCGTCAGCATGTATTATGATGTCAGAGTATATGATGACATCATAATTAGTATGCAGTATGACGTCACAATGTATTATGACGTCATAATATATCTGCATTATGACATCACAATATATTATGAGAGCGCAACATGCAGGTATTATGAGCAATTTCTCTTGCCCCGATTTGTGTCACATCTACTGGAGCATCATGAGCATGTATTATGACATCACAGTATATGATGACATCATAATTAGTATGCACTATGACGTCACAATGTAATATGAAGTCATAATGTATCCGCATTATGACATCTCAATATATTATGAGAGCGCAATTTGCAGGTTTCATGACCAATTTCGCTTACCCAATTTGTGTCACATCTACTGCAGCATCATCAGCATGTATTATGACGTCAGAGTATATGATGACATCATAATTAGTATGCAGTATGACGTCACAATGTATTATGACGTCATAATGTATCCGCCTTATGACATCACAATATATTATGAGAGCGCAATTTGCAGGTTTCATGACAAATTTCGCTTACCCCAATTTGTGTCACATCTACTGCAGCATCATCAGCATGTATTATGACGTCAGAGTATATGATGACATCATGATTAGTATGCAGTATGACGTCACAATGTATTATGACGTCATAATGTGTCCGCATTATGACATCACAATATATTATGAGAGCGCAATTTGCAGGTTTTATTACCATTTTCGATTACCCCAATATGTGTCACATCCACTGGAGCATCATGAGCATGTATTATGACGTCACAGTATATGATGACATCATAATTAGTATGCAGTATGATGTCACAATGTATTATGACGTCATAATGTTTCCGCATTATGACATCACAATATATTATGAGAGCGCAACATGCAGGTATTATGAGCAATTTCTCTTGCCCCAATTTGTGTCACATCTACTGGAGCATCATGAGCATGTATTATGACATCACAGTATATGATGACATCATAATTAGTATGCACTATGACGTCACAATTTAATATGACGTCATAATATATCCGCATTATGACATCTCAATATATTATGAGAGCGCAATTTGCAGGTTTCATGACCAATTTCGCTTACCCAATTTGTGTCACATCTACTGCAGCATCATCAGCATGTATTATGACGTCAGAGTATATGATGACATCATAATTAGTATGCACTATGACGTCACAATGTATTATGACGTCATAATGTACCCGCATTATGACATCACAATATATTATAAGAGGGCAATTTGCAGGATTCATGACCAATTTCGCTTACCCCAATTTGTGTCACATCTACTGCAGCATCATCAGCATGTATTATGACGTCAGGGTATATGATGACATCATAATTAGTATGCAGTATGACGTCACAATTTATTATGACGTCATAATGTATCCGAATTATGACATCACAATATATTATGAGAGCACAACATGCAGGTATTATGAGCAATTTCTCTTGCCCCAATTTGTGTCACATCTACTGGAGCATCATGAGCATGTATTATGACGTCACAGTATATGATGACATCATAATTAGTATGCACTATGACGTCACAGTGTATTATGACATCATAATGTATCCGCATTATGACATCACAATACATTATGAGAGCGCAATTTGCAGGTTTCATGACGAATTTCGCTTAATCCAATTTGTGTCACATCTACTGCAGCATCATCAGCATGTATTATGACGTCAGAGTATATGATGACATCATAATTAGTATGAAGTATGACGTCACAATGTATTATGACGTCATAATGTATCCGCATTATGACACCACAATATATTATGAGAGCGCAGTTTGCAGGTTTTATGACCATTTTCGATTACCCCAATTTGTGTCACATCTACTGTAGCATCATGAGCATGTATTATGACGTCACAGTATATGATGACATCATAATTAGTATGCAGTATGATGTCACAATGTTTTATGACGTCATAATGTATCCGCATTATGACCTCACAATATATTATGAGAGCGCAACATGCAGGTATTATGAGCAATTTCTCTTTCCACAATTTGTGTCAATTCTACTGCAGCATCATCAGCATGTATTATGACATCAGAGTATATGATGACATCATAATTAGTATGCAGTATGACGTCACAATGTATTATGACGTGATAATGTATCCGCATTATGACATCACAATATATTATGAGAGCGCAACATGCAGGTATTATGACCAATTTCTCTTGCCACAATTTGTGTCACATCTACTGGAGCATCATGAGCATGTATTATGACGTCAGAGTATTTGATGACATCATAATTAGTATGCAGTATGACGTCACAATGTATTATGACGTCATAATGTACCCGAATTATGACATCACAATATATTATAAGAGGGCAATTTGCAGGTTTCATGACCAATTTCGCTTACCCCAATTTGTGTCACATCTACTGCAGCATCATCAGCATGTATTATGACGTCAGGGTATATGATGACATCATAATTAGTATGCAGTATGACGTCACAATGTATTATGACGTCATAATGTATCCGCATTATGACATCACAATATATTATGAGAGCCCAACATGCAGGTATTATGAGCAATTTCTCTTGCCCCAATATGTGTCACATCTACTAGAGCATCATGAGCATGTCTTATGACGTCACAGTATATGATGACATCATAATTAGTATGCAATATGATGTCACAATGTATTATGACGTCATAATGTATCCGCATTATGACATCACAATATATTATGAGAGCGCAATTTGCAGGTTTCATGACCAATTTCGCTTAACCCAATTTGTGTCACATCTACTGCAGCATCATCAGCATGTATTATGACGTCAGAGTATATGATGACATCATAATTAATATGAAGTATGACGTCACAATGTATTATGACGTCATAATGTATCCGCATTATGACATCACAATATATTATGAGAGCGCAACATGCAGGTATTATGAGCAATTTCTTTTACCCCAATTTGTGTCACATCTACTGCAGCATCATCAGCATGTATTATGACATCAGAGTATATGATGACATCATAATTAGTATGCAGTATAACGTCACAATGTATTATGACGTGATAATGTATCCGCATTATGACATCACAATATATTATGAGAGCGCAACCTGCAGGTATTATGATCAATTTCTCTTGCCCCAATTTGTGTCACATCTACTGGAGCATCATGAGCATGTATTATGACGTCAGAGTATATGATGACATCATAATTAGTATGCAGTATGATGTCACAATGTATTATGACGTCATAATGTATCCGCATTATGACATCACAATATATTATGAGAGCCCAACATGCAGGTATTATGAGCAATTTCTCTTGCCCCAATTTGTGTCACATCTACTGGAGCATCATGAGCATGTATTATGACGTCAGAGTATATGATGACATCATAATTAGTATGCAGTATGACATCACAATGTATTATGACGTCATAAGGTATCCGCATTATGACATCGCTATGTATTATGAGAGGGCAATTTGCAGGTTTCATGACCAATTTCGCTTACCCCAATTTGTGTCACATCTACTGCTGCATCGTCAGCATGTATTATGACGTCAGAGTATATGATGACATCATAATTAGTATGCAGTATGATGTCACAATGTATTATGACGTCATAATGTATCCGCATTATGACATCACAATATAATATGAGAGCCCAACATGCAGGTATTATGAGCAATTTCTCTTGCCCCAATTTGTGTCACATCTACTGGAGCATCATGAGCATGTATTATGACATCACAGTATATGATGACATCATTATTAGTATGCACTATGACGTCACAATGTAATATGACGTCATAATGTATCCGCAGTATGACATCTCAATGTATTATGAGAGCGCAATTTGCAGGTTTCATGACCAATTTCACTTACCCAATTTGTGTCACATCTACTGCAGCATCATCAGCATGTATTATGACGTCAGAGTATATGATGACATCATAATTAGTATGCACTATGACGTCACAATGTATTATGACGTCATAATGTATCCACATTATGACATCACAATATATTATGAGAGCGCAATTTGTAGATTTCATGACCAATTTCGCTTACCCCAATTTGTGTCACATCTACTGCAGCATCATCATCATGTATTATGACGTCAGAGTATACGATGACATCATAATTAGTATGCAGTATGATGTCACAATGTATTATGACGTGATAGTGTATCTGCATTATGACATCACAATATATTATGAGAGCGCAACATGCAGGTATTATGAGGAATTTCTCTTGCCCCAATTTGTGTCACATCTACTGCAGCATCATCAGCATGTATTATGACGTCACAATATATGATGACATCATAATTAGTATGCAGTATAACGTCACAATGTATTATGACGTGATAATGTATCCGCATTATGACATCACAATATATTATGAGAGCGCAACATGCAGGTATTATGACCAATTTCTCTTGCCCCAATTTGTGTCACATCTACTGGAGCATCATGAGCATGTATTATGACGTCAGAGTATATTTTGACATCATAATTAGTATGCAGTATGACGTCACAATGTATTATGACGTCATAATGTACCCGCATTATGACATCACAATATATTATGAGAGCGCAATTTGCAGGTTTCATGACGAATTTCGCTTACCCAATTTGTGTCACATCTACTGCAGCATCATCAGCATGTATTATGACGTCAGAGTATATGATGACATCATAATTAGTATGCAGTATGACGTCACAATGTATTATGACGTCATAATGTATCCGCATTATGACATCACAATATATTATGAGAGCCCAACATGCAGGTATTATGAGCAATTTCTCTTGCCCCAATTTGTGTCACATCTACTGGAGCATCATGAGCATGTATTATGACGTCAGAGTATATGATGACATCATAATTAGCATGCAGTATGACGTCGCAATGTATTATGACGTCATAAGGTATCCGCATTATGACATCGCAATATATTATGAGAGCGCAATTTGCAGGATACATGACCAATTTCGCTTACCCCAATTTGTGTCACATCTACTGCAGCATTGTCAGCATGTATTATGACGTCAGAGTATATGATGACATCATAAGTAGTATGCAGTATGACGTCACAATGTATTATGACGTCATAATGTATCCGCATTATGACATCACAATATATTATGAGAGCGCAACTTGCAGGTATTATGAGCAATTTCTCTTGCCCCGATTTGTGTCACATCTACTGGAGCATCATGAGCATGTATTATGACATTACAGTATATGATGACATCATAATTAGTATGCACTATGACGTCACAATGTAATATGACGTCATAATGTATCCGCATTATGACATCTCAATATATTATGAGAGCGCAATTTGCAGGTTTCATGACCAATTTCGCTTACCCAATTTGTGTCACATCTACTGCAGCATCATCAGCATGTATTATGACGTCAGAGTATATGATGACATCATAATTAGTATGCAGTATGACGTCACAATGTATTATAACGTCATAATGTATCCACATTATGACATCACAATATATTATGAGAGCGCAATTTGCAGGTTTCATGACCAATTTCGCTTACCCCAATTTGTGTCACATCTACTGCAGCATCATCAGCATGTATTATGACGTCAGAGTATATGATGACATCATGATTAGTATGCAGTGTGACGTCACAATGTATTATGACGTCATAATGTGTCCGCATTATGACATCACAATATATTATGAGAGCGCAATTTGCAGGTTTTATTAGCATTTTCGATTACCCCAATTTGTGTCACATCTACTGGAGCATCATGAGCATGTATTATGACGTCACAGTATATGATGACATCATAATTAGTATGCAGTATGATGTCACAATGTATTATGACGTCATAATGTATCCGCATTATGACATCACAATATATTATGAGAGCGCAACATGCAGGTATTATGAGCAATTTCTCTTACCCCAATTTGTGTCACATCTACTGCAGCATCATCAGCATGTATTATGACATCAGAGTATATGATGACATCATAATTAGTATGCAGTATAACGTCACAATGTATTATGACGTGATAATGTATCCGCATTATGACATCACAATATATTATGAGAGTGCAACATGCAGGTATTATGATCAATTTCTCTTGCCCCAATTTGTGTCACAACTACTGGAGCATCATGAGCATGTATTATGACGTCAGAGTATATGATGACATCATAATTAGTATGCAGTATGACGTCACAATGTATTATGACGTCATAATGTACCCGCATTATGACATCACAATATGTTATGAGAGCGCAACATGCAGGTATTATGAGCAATTTCTCTTGCCCCAATTTGTGTCACATCTACTGGAGCATCATGAGCATGTATTATGACATCACAGTATATGATGACATCATAATTAGTATGCACTATGACGTCACAATGTAATATGACGTCATAATGTATCCGCATTATGACATCTCAATGTATTATGAGAGCGCAATTTGCAGGTTTCATGACCAATTTCGCTTACCCAATTTGTGTCACATCTACTGCAGCATCATCAGCATGTATTATGACGTCAGAGTATATGATGACATCATAATTAGTATGCACTATGACGTCACAATGTATTATGATGTCATAATGTATCCGCATTATGACATCACAATCTGTTATGAGAGCGCAATTTGTAGGTTTCATGACCAATTTCGCTTACCCCAATTTGTGTCACATCTACTGCAGCATCATCATCATGTATTATGACGTCAGAGTATATGATGATATCATAATTAGTATGCAGTATGAAGTCACAATGTATTATGACGTCATAATGTATCCGCATTATGACATCACAATATATTATGAGAGCGCAACATGCAGGTATTATGAGCAATTTCTCTTGCCCCAATTTGTGTCACATCTACTGGAGAATCATGAGCATGTATTATGACGTCACAGTATATGATGACATCATAATTAGTATGCAGTATGATGTCACAATGTATTCTGACGTCATAATGTATCCGCATTATGACATCACAATATATTATGAGAGCGCAACATGCAGGTATTATGAGCAATTTCTCGTACCCCAATTTTTGTCACATCTACTGGAGCATCATGAGCATGTATTATGACGTCACAGTATATGATGACATCATAATTACTATGCACTTTGACGTCACAATGTATTATGACGTCATAATGTATCCGCATTATGACATCAAAATATATTATGAGAGCGCAACATGCAGGAATTATGAGCAATTTCTCTTGCCCCAATTTGTGTCACATCTACTGGAGCACCATGAGCATGTATTATGACGTCACAGTATATGATGACATCATAATTAGTATGCATTATGACGTCACAATGTATTATGACGTCATAATGTATCCGCATTATGACATCACAATATATTATGAGAGCGCAATTTGCAGGTTTCATGACCAATTTCGCTTACCCCAATTTGTGTCACATCTACTGCAGCATCATCAGCATGTATTATGACGTCAGAGTATATGATGACATCATAATTAGTATGCAGTATGACGTCGCAATGTATTATGACGTCATAATGTATCCGCATTATGACATCACAATATATTATGAGAGAGCAATTTGCAGGTTTTATGACCATTTTCGATTACCCCAACTTGTGTCACATCTACTGGAGCATCATGAGCATGTATTATGACGTCACAGCATATGATGACATCATAATTAGTATGCAGTATGATGTCACAATGTATTATGACGTCATAATGTATCCGCATTATGACATCACAATATATTATGAGCGCGCAACATGCAGGTATTATGAGCAATTTCTCTTACCCCAATTTGTGTCACATCTACTGCAGCATCATCAGCATGTATTATGACATCAGAGTATATGATGACATCATAATTAGTATGCAGTATGACGTCACAATGTATTATGACGTGATAATGTATCCGTATTATGACATCACAATATATTATGAGTGCGCAACATGCAGGTATTATGACCAATTTCTCTTGCCCCAATTTGTGTCACATCTACTGGAGCATCATGAGCATGTATTATGACGTCAGAGTATATGATGACATCATAATTAGTATGCACTATGACGTCACAATGTAATATGACGTCATAATGTATCCGCATTATGACATCTCAATGTATTATGAGAGCGCAATTTGCAGGTTTCATGACCAATTTCGCTTACCCAATTTGTGTCACATCTACTGCAGCATCATCAGCATGTATTATGACGTCAGAGTATATGATGACATCATAATTAGTATGCACTATAACGTCACAATGTATTATGACGTCATAATGTATCCGCATTATGACATCACAATATATTATGAGAGCGCAATTTGTAGGTTTCATGACCAATTTCGCTTACCCCAATTTGTGTCACATCTACTGCAGCATCATCATCATGTATTATGACGTCAGAGTATATGATGACATCATAATTAGTATGCAGTATGACGTCACAATGTATTATGACGTCATAATGTATCCGCATTATGACATCACAATATATTATGAGAGCGCAACATGCAGGAATTATGAGCAATTTCTCTTGCCCCAATTTGTGTCACATCTACTGGAGCATCATGAGCATGTATTATGACGTCACAGTATATGATGACATCATAATTAGTATGCAGTATAACGTCACAATGTATTATGACGTGATAATGTATCCGCATTATGACATCACAATATATTATGAGAGCGCAACATGCAGGTATTATGACCAATTTCTCTTGCCCCAATTTGTGTCACATCTTCTGGAGCATCATGAGCATGTATTATGATGTCAGAGTATATGATGACATCATAATTAGTATGCAGTATGACGTCACAATGTATTATGACGTCATAATGTACCCGCATTATGACATCACAATATATTATGAGAGCGCAATTTGCAGGTTTCATGACCAATTTCGCTTACCCCAATTTGTGTCACATCTACTGCAGCATCATCAGCATGTATTATGACGTCAGAGTATATGATGACATCATAATTAGTATGCAGTATGACGTCACAATGTATTATGACGTCATAATGTATCCGCAATATGACATCATAATATATTATGAGAGCCCAACATGCAGGTATTATGAGCAATTTCTCTTGCCCCAATTTGTGTCACATCTACTGGAGCATCATGAGCATGTATTATGACGTCAGAGTATATGATGACATCATAATTAGTATGCAGTATGACGTCGCAATGTATTATGACGTCATAAGGTATCCGTATTATGACATCGCAATATATTATGAGAGCGCAATTTGCAGGTTTCATGACCAATTTCGCTTACCCCAATTGGTGTCACATCTACTGCAGCATCGTCAGCATGTATTATGACGTCAGAGTATATGATGACATCATAAGTAGTATGCAGTATGACGTCACAATGTATTATGACGTCATAATGTATCCGCATTATGACATCACAATATATTATGAGAGCGCAACTTGCAGGTATTATGAGCAATTTCTCTTGCCCCGATTTGTATCACATCTACTGGAGCATCATGAGCATGTATTATGACATCACAGTATATGATGACATCATAATTAGTATGCACTATGACGTCACAATGTAATATGACGTCATAATGTATCCGCATTATGACATCTCAATATATTATGAGAGCGCCATTTGCAGGTTCCATGACCAATTTCGCTTACCCAATTTGTGTCACATCTACTGCAGCATCATCAGCATGTATTATGACGTCAGAGTATATGATGACATCATAATTAGTATGCAGTATGACGTCACAATGTATTATGACGTCATAATGTATCCGCATTATGACATCACAATATATTATGAGAGCGCTATTTGCAGGTTTCATGACCAATTTCGCCTACCCCAATTTGTGTCACATCTACTGCAGCATCATCAGCATGTATTATGACGCCAGAGTATATGATGACATCATGATTAGTATGCAGTATGACGTCACAATGTATTACGACGTCATAATGTGTCCGCATTATGACGTCACAATATATTATGAGAGCGCAATTTGCAGGTTTTATTACCATTTTCGATTATCCCAATTTGTGTCACATCTACTGGAGCATCATGAGCATGTATTATGACGTCACAGTATATGATGACATCATAATTAGTATGCAGTATGATGTCACAATGTATTATGACGTCATAATGTATCCGCATTATGACATCACAATATATTATGAGAGCGCAACATGCAGGTATTATGAGCAATTTCTCTTACCACAATTTGTGTCACATCTACCGCAGCATCATCAGCATGTATTATGACATCAGAGTATATGATGACATCATAATTAGTATGCAGAATGACGTCACAATGTATTATGACGTCATAATGTATCCGCATTATGACATCACAATATATTATGAGAGCGCAACCTGCAGGTATTATGAGCAATTTCTCTTACCCCAATTTGTGTCACATCTACTGGAGCATCATGAGCATGTATTATGACGTCACAGTATATGATGACATCATAATTAGTATGCACTATGACGTCACAATGTATTATGACGTCATAATGTATCCGCATTATGACGTCACAATATATTATGAGAGCGCAACATGCAGGTATTATGAGCAATTTCTCTTACCCCAATTTGTGTCACATCTCCTGGAGCATCATGAGCATGTATTATGGCGTCACAGTATATGATGACATCATAATTAGTATGCAGTATGATGTCACAATGTATTATGACGTCATAATGTATCCGCATTATGACATCACAATATATTATGAGAGCGCAACATGCAGGTATTATGAGCAATTTCTCTTGCCCCAATTTGTGACACATCTACTGGAGCATCATGAGCATGTATTATGACGTCACAGTATATGATGACATCATAATTAGTATGCAGTATGACGTCACAATGTATTATGACGTCATAATGTACCCGCACTATGACATCACGATACATTATGAGAGCGCAATTTGCAGGTTTCATGACCAATTTCGCTTACCCCAATTTGTGTCACATCTACTGGAGCATCATGAGCATGTATTATGACGTCACAGTATATGATGACATCATAATTAGTATGCACTATGACGTCATAATGTATTATGACGTCATACTGTATCCGCATTATGACATCACAATATATTATGAGAGCGCAATTTGCAGGTTTCATGACCAATTTCGCTTACCTCAATTTGTGTCACATCTACTGCAGCATCATCAGCATGTATTATGACGTCAGAGTATATGATGACATAATAATTAGTATGCAGTATGACGTCACAATGTATTATGACGTCATAATGTATCCACATTATGACATCACAATATATGATGAGAGTGCAACATGCAGGTATTATGAGGAATTTCTCTTGCCCCAATTTGTGTCACATCTACTGGAGCATCATGAGCATGTATTATGACGTCACAGTATATGATGACATCATAATTAGTATTCAATATGATGTCACAATGTATTATGACGTCATAATGTATCCGCATTATGACATCACAATATATTATGAGAGCGCAATTTGCAGGTTTTATGACCATTTTCGATTACCCCAATTTGTGTCACATCTACTGGAGCATCATGAGCATGTATTATGACGTCACAGTATATGATGACATCATAATTAGTATGCAATATGACGTCACAATGTATTATGACGTCATACTGTATCCGCATTATGACATCACAATATATTATGAGAGCGCAATTTGAAGGTTTCATGACCAATTTCGCTTACCCCAATTTGTATCACATCTACTGCAGCATCATCAGCATGTATTATGACGTCAGAGAATATGATGACATCAAAATTAGTATGCAGAATGACGTCACAATGTATTATGACGTCATAATGTATCCGCATTATGACATCACAATATATTATGAGAGCGCAACCTGCAGGTATTATGAGCAATTTCTCTTACCCCAATTTGTGTCACATCTACTGGAGCATCATGAGCATGTATTATGTCTTCACAGTATATGATGACATCATAATTATTATGCACTATGACGTCACAATGTATTATGACGTCATAGTCTATCCACATTTTGACATCAAATATATTATGAGAGCGCAACATGCAGGTATTATGAGCAATTTCTCTTGCCCCAATTTGTGACACATCTACTGGAGCATCATGAGCATGTATTATGACGTCACAGTATATGATGACATCATAATTAGTATGCACTCTGACGTCACAATGTATTATGACGTCATAATGTATCCGCATTATGACATCACAATATATTATTAGAGCGCAACATGCAGGTATTATGAGCAATTTCTCTTACCCCAATTTGTGTCACATCTACTGGAGCATCATGAGCATGAATTATGACGTCACAGTATATGATGACATCATAATTAGTATGCACTATGACGTCACAATGTATTATGTGGTCATAATGTATCCGCATTATGACATCACAATATATTATGACAGCGCAACTTGCAGGTTTTATGACCAATTTCGCTTACCCCAATTTGTGTCACATCTACTGGAGCATCATGAGCATGTATTATGACGTCACAGTATATGATGACATCATAATTAGTATGCAGTATGACGTCAGAATGTATTATGACATCATAATGTATACGCATTATGTCATCACAATATATTATGAGAGCGCAACATGCAGGTATTATGACCAATTTCGCTTACCCCAATTTGTGTTACATCTACTGAAGCATCATGAGCATGTATTATGAAGTCACAGTATATGATGACATCATAATTAGTATGCACTATGACGTCACAATGTATTATGACGTCATAATGTATCTGCATTATGACATCACAATATATTATGAGAGCGCAATTTGCAGGTTTTATGACCATTTTCGATTACCCCAATTTGTGTCACATCTACTGGACCATCATGAGCATGTATTATGACGTCACAGTATATGATGACATCATAATTAGTATGCAGTATGACGTCACAATGTATTATGACGTCATAATGTATCCGCATTATGACATCAAAATATATTATGAGAGCGCAACATGCAGGTATTATGAGCATTTTCTCTTGCCCCAATTTGTGTCACATCTACTGGAGCATCATGAGCATTTATTATGATGTCACAGTATATAATGACAACATAATTAGTATGCACTATGACGTCACAATGTGTTATGACGTCATAATGTATCCGCATTATGACATCACAATATATTATGAGAGCGCAATTTGCAGGTTTCATGACCAATTTCGCTTACCCCAATTTGTGTCACATCTACTGCAGCATCATCAGCATGTATTATGACGTCAGAGTATATGATGACATCATAATTAGTATGCAGTATGACGTCACAATGTATTATGACGTCATAATGTACCCGCATTATGACATCACAATATGCTATGAGAGCGCAACATGCAGGTATTATGAGCAATTTCTCTTGCCCCAATTTGTGTCACATCTACTGGAGCATCATGAGCATGTATTATGACATCACAGTATATGATGACATCATAATTAGTATGCACTATGACGTCACAATGTAATATGACGTCATAATGTATCCGCATTATGACATCTCAATGTATTATGAGAGCGCAATTTGCAGGTTTCATGACCAATTTCGCTTACCCAATTTGTGTCACATCTACTGCAGCATCATCAGCATGTATTATGACGTCAGAGTATATGATGACATCATAATTAGTATGCACTATGACGTCACAATGTATTATGACGTCATAATGTATCCGCATTATGACATCACAATCTGTTATGAGAGCGCAATTTGTAGGTTTCATGACCAATTTCGCTTACCCCAATTTGTGTCACATCTACTGCAGCATCATCATCATGTATTATGACGTCAGAGTATATGATGACATCATAATTAGTATGCAGTATGACGTCACAATGTATTATGACGTCATAATGTACCCGCATTATGACATCACAATATATTATGAGAGCGCAATTTGCAGGTTTCATGACCAATTTCGCTTACCCAATTTGTGTCACATCTACTGCAGCATCATCAGCATGTATTATGACGTCACAGTATATGATGACATCATAATTAGTATGCACTATGACGTCACAATGTATTATGACGTCATACTGTATCTGCATTATGAAATCACAATATATTATGAGAACGCAATTTGCAGGTTTCATGACCAATTTCGCTTACCCCAATTTGTGTCACATCTACTGCAGCATCATCAGCATGTATTATGACGTCAGAGTATATGATGACATCATAATTAGTATGCAGTATGACGTCACAATGTATTATGACGTCATAATGTATCCACATTATGACATCACAATATATTATGAGAGTGCAACATGCAGGTATTATGAGGAATTTCTCTTGCCCCAATTTGTGTCACATCTACTGGAGCATCATGAGCATGTATTATGACATCACAGTATATGATGACATCATAATTAGTATGCAATATGACGTCACAATGTATTATGACGTCATAATGTATCCGCATTATGACATCACAATATATTATGAGAGCGCAATTTGCAGGTTTTATGACCATTTTCGATTACCCCAATTCGTGTCACATCTACTGGAGCATCATGAGCATGTATTATGACGTCACAGTATATGATGACAACATAATTAGTATGCACTATGACGTCACAATGTATTATGACGTCATACTGTATCCGCATTATGACATCACAATATATTATGAGAGCGCAATTTGCAGGTTTCATGACCAATTTCGCTTACCCCAATTTGTGTCACATCTACTGCAGCATCCTCAGCATGTATTATGACGTCAGAGTATATGATGACATCATAATTAGTATGCAGTATGACGTCACAATGTATTATGACGTCATAATGTATCCACATTATGACTTCACAATATATTATGAGAGTGCAACATGCAGGTATTATGAGGAATTTCTCTTGCCCCAATTTGTGTCACATCTACTGGAGCATCATGAGCATGTATTATGACGTCACAGTATATGATGACATCATAATTAGTATGCAATATGACGTCACAATGTATTATGACGTCATAATGTATCCACATTATGACATCACAATATATTATGAGAGCGCAATTTGCAGGTTTTATGACCATTTTCGATTACCCCAATTTGTGTCACATCTACTGGAGCATCATGAGCATGTATTATGACGTCACAGTATATGATGACATCATAATTAGTATGCACTATGACGTCACAATGTATTATGACGTCATACTGTATCCGCATTATGACATCACAATATATTATGAGAGCGCAATTTGCAGGTTTCATGACCAATTTCGCTTACCCCAATTTGTGTCACATCTACTGCAGCATCATCAGCATGTATTATGACGTCAGAGTATATGATGACATCATAATTAGAATGCAGTATGACGTCACAATGTATTATGACGTCATATTGTGTCCGCATTATGACATCACAATATACTATGAGAGCGCAACATGCAGGTATTATGAGCAATTTCTCTTTCCCCAATTTGTGTCACATCTACTGGAGCATCATGAGCATGTATTATGACGTCAGAGTATATGATGACACCATAATTAGTATGCAGCATGACGTCACAATGTATTATGACGTCATAATGTATCCGCATTATGACATCACAATATATTATGAGAGCGCAATTTGCAGGTTTCATGACCAATTTCGCTTACCCCAATTTGTGTCACATCTACTGCAGCATCATCAGCATGTATTATGATGTCAGAGAATATGATGACATCAAAATTAGTATGCAGAATGACGTCACAATGTATTATGACGTCATAATGTATCCGCATTATGACATCACAATATATTATGAGAGCGCAACCTGCAGGTATTATGAGCAATTTCTCTTACCCCAATTTGTGTCACATCTACTGGAGCATCATGAGCATGTATTATGACGTCACAGTATATGATGACATCATAATTAGTATGCACTATGACGTCACAATGTATTATGACGTCATAATGTATCCGCATTATGTCGTCACAATATATTATGAGAGCGCAACATGCAGGTATTATGAGCAATTTCTCTTACCCCAATTTGTGTCACATCTACTGGAGCATCATGAGCATGTATTATGGCGTCACAGTATATGATGACATCATAATTAGTATGCAGTATGATGTCACAATGTATTATGACGTCATAATGTATCCGCATTATGACATCACAATATTTTATGAGAGCGCAACATGCAGGTATTATGAGCAATTTCTCTTGCCCCAATTTGTGACACATCTACTGGAGCATCATGAGCATGTATTATGACGTCACAGTATATGATGACATCATAATTAGTATGCAGTATGACGTCACAATGTATTATGACGTCATAATGTACCCGCACTATGACATCACAATACATTATGAGAGCGCAATTTGCAGGTTTCATGACCAATTTCGCTTACCCCAATTTGTGTCACATCTACTGGAGCATCATGAGCATGTATTATGACGTCACAGTATATGATGACATCATAATTAGTATGCACTATGACGTCACAATGTATTATGACGTCATACTGTATCCGCATTATGACATCACAATATATTATGAGAGCGCAATTTGCAGGTTTCATGACCAATTTCGCTTACCCCAATTTGTGTCACATCTACTGCAGCATCCTCAGCATGTATTATGACGTCAGAGTATATGATGACATAATAATTAGTATGCAGTATGACGTCACAATGTATTATGACGTCATAATGTATCCACATTATGACATCACAATATATTATGAGAGTGCAACATGCAGGTATTATGAGGAATTTCTCTTGCCCCAATTTGTGTCACATCTACTGGAGCATCATGAGCATGTATTATGACGTCACAGTATATGATGACATCATAATTAGTATGCAATATGACGTCACAATGTATTATGACGTCATAATGTATCCGCATTATGACATCACAATATATTATGAGAGCGCAATTTGCAGGTTTTATGACCATTTTCGATTACCCCAATTTGTGTCACATCTACTGCAGCATCATGAGCATGTATTATGACGTCACAGTATATGATGACATCATAATTAGTATGCACTATGACGTCACAATGTATTATGACGTCATACTGTATCCGCATTATGACATCACAATATATTATGAGAGCGCAATTTGCAGGTTTCATGACCAATTTCGCTTACCCCAATTTGTGTCACATCTACTGCAGCATCATCAGCATGTATTATGACGTCAGAGTATATGATGACATCATAATTAGTATGCAGTATGACGTCACAATGTATTATGACGTCATATTGTGTCCGCATTATGACATCACAATATATTATGAGAGCGCAACATGCAGGTATTATGAGCAATTTCTCTTTCCCCAATTTGTGTCACATCTACTGGAGCATCATGAGCATGTATTATGACGTCAGAGTATATGATGACACCATAATTAGTATGCAGTATGACGTCACAATGTATTATGACGTCATAATGTATCCGCATTATGACATCACAATATATTATGAGAGCGCAATTTGCAGGTTTCATGACCAATTTCGCTTACCCCAATTTGTGTCACATCTACTGCAGCATCAGCAGCATGTATTATGACGTCAGAGAATATGATGACATCAAAATTAGTATGCAGAATGACGTCACAATGTATTATGACGTCATAATGTATCCGCATTATGACATCACAATATATTATGAGAGCTCAACCTGCAGGTATTATGAGCAATTTCTCTTACCCCAATTTGTGTCACATCTACTGGAGCATCATGAGCATGTATTATGACGTCACAGTATATGATGACCTCATAATTAGTATGCACTATGCCGTCACAATGTATTATGACGTCATAGTCTATCCACATTTTGACATCAAAATATATTATGAGAGCGCAACATGCAGTTATTATGAGCAATTTCTCTTGCCACAATTTGTGTCACATCTACTGGAGCATCATGAGCATGTATTATGACGTCACAGTATATGATGACATCATAATTAGTATGCACTCTGACGTCACAATGTATTATGACGTCATAATGTATCCGCATTATGACATCACAATATATTATGAGAGCGCAACATGCAGGTATTATGAGCAATTTCTCTTACCCCAATTTGTGTCACATCTACTGGAGCATCATGAGCATGTATTATGACGTCACAGTATATGATGACATCATAATTAGTATGCAGTATGACGTCACAATGTATTATGACGTCATAATGTACCCGCACTATGACATCACAAAACATTATGAGAGCGCAATTTGCAGGTTTCATGACCAATTTCGCTTACCCCAATTTGTGTCACATCTACTGGAGCATCATGAGCATGTATTATGACGTCACAGTATATGATGACATCATAATTAGTATGCACTATGACGTCACAATGTATTATGACGTCATACTGTATCCGCATTATGACATCACAATATATTATGAGAGCGCAATTTGCAGGTTTCATGACCAATTTCGCTTACCCCAATTTGTGTCACATCTACTGCAGCATCATCAGCATGTATTATGACGTCAGAGTATATGATGACATCATAATTAGTATGCAGTATGACGTCACAATGTATTATGACGTCATAATGTATCCACATTATGACATCACAATATATTATGAGAGTGCAACATGCAGGTATTATGAGGAATTTCTCTTGCCCCAATTTGTGTCACATCTACTGGAGCATCATGAGCATGTATTATGACGTCACAGTATATGATGACATCATAATTAGTATGCAATATGACGTCACAATGTATTATGACGTCATAATGTATCCGCATTATGACATCACAATATATTATGAGAGCGCAATTTGCAGGTTTTATGACCATTTTCGATTACCCCAATTTGTGTCACATCTACTGCAGCATCATGAGCATGTATTATGACGTCACAGTATATGATGACATCATAATTAGTATGCACTATGACGTCACAATGTATTATGACGTCATACTGTATCCGCATTATGACATCACAATATATTATGAGAGCGCAATTTGCAGGTTTCATGACCAATTTCGCTTACCCCAATTTGTGTCACATCTACTGCAGCATCATCAGCATGTATTATGACGTCAGAGTATATGATGACATCATAATTAGTATGCAGTATGACGTCACAATGTATTATGACGTCATATTGTGTCCGCATTATGACATCACAATATATTATGAGAGCGCAACATGCAGGTATTATGAGCAATTTCTCTTTCCCCAATTTGTGTCACATCTACTGGAGCATCATGAGCATGTATTATGACGTCAGAGTATATGATGACACCATAATTAGTATGCAGTATGACGTCACAATGTATTATGACGTCATAATGTATCCGCATTATGACATCACAATATATTATGAGAGCGCAATTTGCAGGTTTCATGACCAATTTCGCTTACCCCAATTTGTGTCACATCTACTGCAGCATCAGCAGCATGTATTATGACGTCAGAGAATATGATGACATCAAAATTAGTATGCAGAATGACGTCACAATGTATTATGACGTCATAATGTATCCGCATTATGACATCACAATATATTATGAGAGCTCAACCTGCAGGTATTATGAGCAATTTCTCTTACCCCAATTTGTGTCACATCTACTGGAGCATCATGAGCATGTATTATGACGTCACAGTATATGATGACCTCATAATTAGTATGCACTATGCCGTCACAATGTATTATGACGTCATAGTCTATCCACATTTTGACATCAAAATATATTATGAGAGCGCAACATGCAGGTATTATGAGCAATTTCTCTTGCCACAATTTGTGTCACATCTACTGGAGCATCATGAGCATGTATTATGACGTCACAGTATATGATGACATCATAATTAGTATGCACTCTGACGTCACAATGTATTATGACGTCATAATGTATCCGCATTATGACATCACAATATATTATGAGAGCGCAACATGCAGGTATTATGAGCAATTTCTCTTACCCCAATTTGTGTCACATCTACTGGAGCATCATGAGCATGTATTATGACGTCACAGTATATGATGACATCATAATTAGTATGCAGTATGACGTCACAATGTATTATGACGTCATAATGTACCCGCACTATGACATCACAAAACATTATGAGAGCGCAATTTGCAGGTTTCATGACCAATTTCGCTTACCCCAATTTGTGTCACATCTACTGGAGCATCATGAGCATGTATTATGACGTCACAGTATATGATGACATCATAATTAGTATGCACTATGACGTCACAATGTATTATGACGTCATACTGTATCCGCATTATGACATCACAATATATTATGAGAGCGCAATTTGCAGGTTTCATGACCAATTTCGCTTACCCCAATTTGTGTCACATCTACTGCAGCATCATCAGCATGTATTATGACGTCAGAGTATATGATGACATCATAATTAGTATGCAGTATGACGTCACAATGTATTATGACGTCATAATGTATCCACATTATGACATCACAATATATTATGAGAGTGCAACATGCAGGTATTATGAGGAATTTCTCTTGCCCCAATTTGTGTCACATCTACTGGAGCATCATGAGCATGTATTATGACGTCACAGTATATGATGACATCATAATTAGTATGCAATATGACGTCACAATGTATTATGACGTCATAATGTATCCGCATTATGACATCACAATATATTATGAGAGCGCAATTTGCAGGTTTTATGACCATTTTCGATTACCCCAATTTGTGTCACATCTACTGGAGCATCATGAGCATGTATTATGACGTCACAGTATATGATGACATCATAATTAGTATGCACTATGACGTCACAATGTATTATGACGTCATACTGTATCCGCATTATGACATCACAATATATTATGAGAGCGCAATTTGCAGGTTTCATGACCAATTTCGCTTACCCCAATTTTTGTCACATCTACTGCAGCATCATCAGCATGTATTATGACGTCAGAGTATATGTTGACATCATAATTAGTATGCAGTATGACGTCACAATGTATTATGACGTCATATTGTGTCCGCATTATGACATCACAATATATTATGAGAGCGCAACATGCAGGTATTATGAGCAATTTCTCTTTCCCCAATTTGTGTCACATCTACTGGAGCATCATGAGCATGTATTATGACGTCAGAGTATATGATGACACCATAATTAGTATGCAGTATGACGTCACAATGTATTATGACGTCATAATGTATCCGCATTATGACATCACAATATATTATGAGAGCGCAATTTGCAGGTTTCATGACCAATTTCGCTTACCCCAATTTGTGTCACATCTACTGCAGCATCATCAGCATGTATTATGACGTCAGAGAATATGATGACTTAAAAATTAGTATGCAGAATGACGTCACAATGTATTATGACGTCATAATGTATCCGCATTATGACATCACAATATATTATGAGAGCGCAACCTGCAGGTATTATGAGCAATTTCTCTTACCCCAATTTGTGTCACATCTACTGGAGCATCATGAGCATGTATTATGACGTCACAGTATATGATGACATCATAATTAGTATGCACTATGACGTCACAATGTATTATGACGTCATAATGTATCCGCAGTATGACGTCACAATATATTATGAGAGCGCAACATGCTGGTATTATGAGCAATTTCTCTTACCCCAATTTGTGTCACATCTACTGGAGCATCATGAGCATGTATTATGGCGTCACAGTATATGATGACATCATAATTAGTATGCAGTATGATGTCACAATGTATTATGACGTCATAATGTATCCGCATTATGACATCACAATATATTATGAGAGCGCAACATGCAGGTATTATGAGCAATTTCTCTTGCCCCAATTTGTGACACATCTACTGGAGCATCATGAGCATGTATTATGACGTCACAGTATATGATGACATCATAATTAGTATGCAGTATGACGTCACAATGTATTATGACGTCATAATGTACCCGCACTATGACATCACAATACATTATGAGAGCGCAATTTGCAGGTTTCATGACCAATTTCGCTTACCCCAATTTGTGTCACATCTACTGGAGCATCATGAGCATGTATTATGACGTCACAGTATATGATGACATCATATTTAGTATGCACTATGACGTCACAATGTATTATGACGTCATACTGTATCCGCATTATGACATCACAATATATTATGAGAGCACAATTTGCAGGTTTCATGACCAATTTCGCTTACCCCAATTTGTGTCACATCTACTGCAGCATCCTCAGCATGTATTATGACGTCAGAGTATATGATGACATAATAATTAGTATGCAGTATGAAGTCACAATGTATTATGACGTCATAATGTATCCACATTATGACATCACAATATATTATGAGAGTGCAACATGCAGGTATTATGAGGAATTTCTCTTGCCCCAATTTGTGTCACATCTACTGGAGCATCATGAGCATGTATTATGACGTCACAGTATATGATGACATCATAATTAGTATGCAATATGACGTCACAATGTATTATGACGTCATAATGTATCCGCATTATGACATCACAATATATTATGAGAGCGCAATTTGCAGGTTTTATGACCGTTTTCGATTACCCCAATTTGTGTCACATCTACTGCAGCATCATGAGCATGTATTATGACGTCACAGTATATGATGACATCATAATTAGTATGCACTATGACGTCACAATGTATTATGACGTCATACTGTATCCGCATTATGACATCACAATATATTATGAGAGCGCAATTTGCAGGTTTCATGACCAATTTCGCTTACCCCAATTTGTGTCACATCTACTGCAGCATCATCAGCATGTATTATGACGTCAGAGTATGTGATGACATCATAATTAGTATGCAGTATGACGTCACAATGTATTATGACGTCATATTGTGTCCGCATTATGACATCACAATATATTATGAGAGCGCAACATGCAGGTATTATGAGCAATTTCTCTTTCCCCAATTTGTGTCACATCTACTGGAGCATCATGAGCATGTATTATGACGTCAGAGTATATGATGACACCATAATTAGTATGCAGTATGACGTCACAATGTATTATGACGTCATAATGTATCCGCATTATGACATCACAACATATTATCAGAGCGCAATTTGCAGGTTTCATGACCAATTTCGCTTACCCCAATTTGTGTCACATCTACTGCAGCATCATCAGCATGTATTATGATGTCAGAGAATATGATGACATCAAAATTAGTATGCAGAATGACGTCACAATGTATTATGACGTCATAATGTATCCGCATTATGACATCACAATATATTATGAGAGCGCAACCTGCAGGTATTATGAGCAATTTCTCTTACCCCAATTTGTGTCACATCTACTGGAGCATCATGAGCATGTATTATGACGTCACAGTATATGATGACATCATAATTAGTATGCACTCTGACGTCACAATGTATTATGACGTCATAATGTATCCGCATTATGACATCACAATATATTATGAGAGCGCAACATGCAGGTATTATGAGCAATTTCTCTTACCCCAATTTGTGTCACATCTACTGGAGCATCATGAGCATGTATTATGACGTCACAGTATACGATGACATCATAATTAGTATGCAGTATGACGTCACAATGTATTATGACGTCATAATGTACCCGCACTATGACATCACAATACATTATGAGAGCGCAATTTGCAGGTTTCATGACCAATTTCGCTTACCCCAATTTGTGTCACATCTACTGGAGCATCATGAGCATGTATTATGACGTCACAGTATATGATGACATCATAATTAGTATGCACTATGACGTCACAATGTATTATGACGTCATACTGTATCCGCATTATGACATCACAATATATTATGAGAGCGCAATTTGCAGGTTTCATGACCAATTTCGCTTACCCCAATTTGTGTCACATCTACTGCAGCATCATCAGCATGTATTATGACGTCAGAGTATATGATGACATCATAATTAGTATGCAGTATGACGTCACAATGTATTATGACGTCATAATGTATCCACATTATGACATCACAATATATTATGAGAGTGCAACATGCAGGTATTATGAGGAATTTCTCTTGCCCCAATTTGTGTCACATCTACTGGAGCATCATGAGCATGTATTATGACGTCACAGTATATGATGACATCATAATTAGTATGCAATATGACGTCACAATGTATTATGACGTCATAATGTATCCGCATTATGACATCACAATATATTATGAGAGCGCAATTTGCAGGTTTTATGACCATTTTCGATTACCCCAATTTGTGTCACATCTACTGGAGCATCATGAGCATGTATTATGACGTCACAGTATATGATGACATCATAATTAGTATGCACTATGACGTCACAATGTATTATGACGTCATACTGTATCCGCATTATGACATCACAATATATTATGAGAGCGCAATTTGCAGGTTTCATGACCAATTTCGCTTACCCCAATTTTTGTCACATCTACTGCAGCATCATCAGCATGTATTATGACGTCAGAGTATATGTTGACATCATAATTAGTATGCAGTATGACGTCACAATGTATTATGACGTCATATTGTGTCCGCATTATGACATCACAATATATTATGAGAGCGCAACATGCAGGTATTATGAGCAATTTCTCTTTCCCCAATTTGTGTCACATCTACTGGAGCATCATGAGCATGTATTATGACGTCAGAGTATATGATGACACCATAATTAGTATGCAGTATGACGTCACAATGTATTATGACGTCATAATGTATCCGCATTATGACATCACAATATATTATGAGAGCGCAATTTGCAGGTTTCATGACCAATTTCGCTTACCCCAATTTGTGTCACATCTACTGCAGCATCATCAGCATGTATTATGACGTCAGAGAATATGATGACTTAAAAATTAGTATGCAGAATGACGTCACAATGTATTATGACGTCATAATGTATCCGCATTATGACATCACAATATATTATGAGAGCGCAACCTGCAGGTATTATGAGCAATTTCTCTTACCCCAATTTGTGTCACATCTACTGGAGCATCATGAGCATGTATTATGACGTCACAGTATATGATGACATCATAATTAGTATGCACTATGACGTCACAATGTATTATGACGTCATAATGTATCCGCAGTATGACGTCACAATATATTATGAGAGCGCAACATGCAGGTATTATGAGCAATTTCTCTTACCCCAATTTGTGTCACATCTACTGGAGCATCATGAGCATGTATTATGGCGTCACAGTATATGATGACATCATAATTAGTATGCAGTATGATGTCACAATGTATTATGACGTCATAATGTATCCGCATTATGACATCACAATATATTATGAGAGCGCAACATGCAGGTATTATGAGCAATTTCTCTTGCCCCAATTTGTGACACATCTACTGGAGCATCATGAGCATGTATTATGACGTCACAGTATATGATGACATCATAATTAGTATGCAGTATGACGTCACAATGTATTATGACGTCATAATGTACCCGCACTATGACATCACAATACATTATGAGAGCGCAATTTGCAGGTTTCATGACCAATTTCGCTTACCCCAATTTGTGTCACATCTACTGGAGCATCATGAGCATGTATTATGACGTCACAGTATATGATGACATCATAATTAGTATGCACTATGACGTCACAATGTATTATGACGTCATACTGTATCCGCATTATGACATCACAATATATTATGAGAGCACAATTTGCAGGTTTCATGACCAATTTCGCTTACCCCAATTTGTGTCACATCTACTGCAGCATCCTCAGCATGTATTATGACGTCAGAGTATATGATGACATAATAATTAGTATGCAGTATGACGTCACAATGTATTATGACGTCATAATGTATCCACATTATGACATCACAATATATTATGAGAGTGCAACATGCAGGTATTATGAGGAATTTCTCTTGCCCCAATTTGTGTCACATCTACTGGAGCATCATGAGCATGTATTATGATGTCACAGTATATGATGACATCATAATTAGTATGCAATATGACGTCACAATGTATTATGACGTCATAATGTATCCGCATTATGACATCACAATATATTATGAGAGCGCAATTTGCAGGTTTTATGACCGTTTTCGATTACCCCAATTTGTGTCACATCTACTGCAGCATCATGAGCATGTATTATGACGTCACAGTATATGATGACATCATAATTAGTATGCACTATGACGTCACAATGTATTATGACGTCATACTGTATCCGCATTATGACATCACAATATATTATGAGAGCGCAATTTGCAGGTTTCATGACCAATTTCGCTTACCCCAATTTGTGTCACATCTACTGCAGCATCATCAGCATGTATTATGACGTCAGAGTATGTGATGACATCATAATTAGTATGCAGTATGACGTCACAATGTATTATGACGTCATATTGTGTCCGCATTATGACATCACAATATATTATGAGAGCGCAACATGCAGGTATTATGAGCAATTTCTCTTTCCCCAATTTGTGTCACATCTACTGGAGCATCATGAGCATGTATTATGACGTCAGAGTATATGATGACACCATAATTAGTATGCAGTATGACGTCACAATGTATTATGACGTCATAATGTATCCGCATTATGACATCACAACATATTATGAGAGCGCAATTTGCAGGTTTCATGACCAATTTCGCTTACCCCAATTTGTGTCACATCTACTGCAGCATCATCAGCATGTATTATGATGTCAGAGAATATGATGACATCAAAATTAGTATGCAGAATGACGTCACAATGTATTATGACGTCATAATGTATCCGCATTATGACATCACAATATATTATGAGAGCGCAACCTGCAAGTATTATGAGCAATTTCTCTTACCCCAATTTGTGTCACATCTACTGGAGCATCATGAGCATGTATTATGACGTCACAGTATATGATGACATCATAATTAGTATGCACTATGACGTCACAATGTATTATGACGTCATAGTCTATCCACATTTTGACATCAAAATATATTATGAGAGCGCAACATGCAGGTATTATGAGCAATTTCTCTTGCCACAATTTGTGTCACATCTACTGGAGCATCATGAGCATGTATTATGACGTCACAATATATGATGACATCATAATTAGTATGCACTCTGACGTCACAATGTATTATGACGTCATTATGTATCCGCATTATGACATCACAATATATTATGAGAGCGCAACATGCAGGTATTATGAGCAATTTCTCTTACCCCAATTTGTGTCACATCTACTGGACCATCATGAGCATGTATTATGACGTCACAGTATATGATGACATCATAATTAGTATGCACTATGACGTCACAATGTATTATGACGTGATAATGTATCCGCATTATGACATCACAATATATTATGAGAGCGCAACATGCAGGTATTATGAGCAATTTCTCTTGCCCCAATTTGTGTCACATCTACTGGAGCATCATGAGCATGCATTATGACATCACAGTATATGATGACATCATAATTAGTATGCACTATGACGTCACAATGTGATATGACGTCATAATGTATCCACATTATGACATCTCAATATATTATGAGAGCGCAATTTGCAGGTTTCTTGAACAATTTCGCTTACCCAATTTGTGTCACATCTACTGCAGCATCATCAGCATGTATTATGACATCAGAGTATATGATGACATCATAATTAGTATGCACTATGACGTCACAATGTATTATGATGTCATAATGTATCCGCATTATGACATCTCAATATATTATGAGAGCGCAATTTGCAGGTTTCATGACCAATTTCGCTTACCCCAATTTGTGTCACATCTACTGCAGCATCATCAGCATGTATTATGACGTCAGAGTATATGATGACATCATAATTAGTATGCACTCTGACGTCACAATGTATTATGACGTCATAATGTATCCGCATTATGACATCACAATATATTATGAGAGCGCAACATGCAGGTATTATGAGCAATTTCTCTTACCCCAATTTGTGGCACATCTACTGGAGCATCATGAGCATGTATTATGACGTCACAGTATATGATGACATCATAATTAGTATGCAATATGACGTCACAATGTATTATGACGTCATAATGTATCCGCATTATGACATCACAATATATTATGAGAGCGCAATTTGCAGGTTCTATGACCATTTTCGATTACCCCAATTTGTGTCACATCTACTGGAGCATCATGAGCATGTATTATGACGCCACAGTATATGATGACATCATAATTAGTATGCACTATGACATCACAATGTATTATGACGTCATAATGTATCCGCATTATGACATCACAATATATTATGAGAGCGCAACATGCAGGTATTATGAGCAATTTCTCTTACCCCAATTTGTGTCACATCTACTGGAGCATCATGAGGATGTATTATGACGTCACAGTATATGATGACATCATAATTAGTATGCACTATGACGTCACAATGTATTATGACGTCATAGTGTATCCACATTTTGACATCAAAATATATTATGAGAGCGCAACATGCAGGAATTATGAGCAATTTCTCTTGCCTCAATTTGTGTCACATCTACTGGAGCATCATGAGCATGTATTATGACGTCACAGTATATGATGACATCATAATTAGTATGCACTCTGACGTCACAATGTATTATGACGTCATAATGTATCCGCATTATGACATCACAATATATTATGAGAGCGCAACTTGCAGGTATTATGAGCAATTTCTCTTACCCCAATTTGTGTCACATCTACTGGAGCATCATGAGCATGTATTATGACGTCACAGTATATGATGACATCATAATTAGTATGCAGTATGACGTCACAATGTATTATGACGTCATAATGTATCCACATTATGACATCACAATATATTATGAGAGCGCAACATGCAGGTATTATCACCAATTTCGCTTACCCCAATTTGTGTCACATCCACTGGAGCATCATGAGCATGTATTATGGCGTCACAGTATATGATGACATCATAATTACTATGCAATATGACGTCACAATGTATTATGACGTCATAATGTATCCGCATTATGACATCACAATATATTATGAGAGCGCAATTTGCAGGTTTTATGGCCATTTTTGATGACCCCAGTTTGTGTCACATCTACTAGAGCATCATGAGCATGTATTACGACATCACAGTATATGATGACCTCATAATTAGTATGCAGTATGACGTCACAATGTATTATGACGTCATAATGTATCCGCATTATGACATCACAATATATTATGAGAGCGCAATTTGCAGGTTTTATGACCATTTTCGATTACCCCGATTTGTGTCACATCTACTAGAGCATCATGAGCATGTATTATGACGTCACAGTATATGATGACATCATAATTAGTATGCAGTATGATGTCACAATATATTATGACGTCATAATGTATCCGCATTATGACATCACAATATATTATGAGAGCGCAACATGCAGGTATTATGAGCAATTTCTCTTACCCCAATTTGTGTCACATCTTCTGGAGCATCATGAGCATGAATTATGACGTCACAGTATATGATGACATCATAATTAGTATGCACTATGACGTCACAATGTATTATGAGGTCATAATGTATCCGCATTATGACATCACAATATATTATGACAGCGCAACTTGCAGGTTTTATGACCAATTTCGCTTACCCCAATTTGTGTCACATCTACTGGAGCATCATGATCATGTATTATGACGTCACAGTATATGATGACATCATAATTAGTATGCAGTATGACGTCAGAATGTATTATGACATCATAATGTATCCGCATTATGTCATCACAATATATTATGAGAGCGCAACATGCAGGTATTATGACCAATTTCGCTTACCCCAATTTGTGTTACATCTACTGAAGCATCATGAGCATGTATTATGAAGTCACAGTATATGATGACATCATAATTAGTATGCACTATGACGTCACAATGTATTATGACGTCATAATGTATCCGCATTATGACATCACAATATATTATGAGAGCGCAATTTGCAGGTTTCATGACCAATTTCGCTTACCCCAATTTGGGTCACATCTACTGCAGCATCATCAGCATGTATTATGACGTCAGAGTATATGATGACATCATAATTAGTATGCAGTATGACGTCACAATGTATTATGACGTCATAATGTACCCGCATTATGACATCACAAGATGTTATGAGAGCGCAACATGCAGGTATTATGAGCAATTTCTCTTGCCCCAATTTGTGTCACATCTACTGGAGCATCATGAGCATGTATTATGACATCACAGTATATGATGACATCATAATTAGTATGCACTATGACGTCACAATGTAATATGACGTCATAATGTATCCGCATTATGACATCTCAATGTATTATGAGAGCGCAATTTGCAGGTTTCATGACCAATTTCGCTTACCCAATTTGTGTCACATCTACTGCAGCATCATCAGCATGTATTATGACGTCAGAGTATATGATGACATCATAATTAGTATGCACTATGACGTCACAATGTATTATGACGTCATAATGTAACCGCATTATGACATCACAATCTGTTATGAGAGCGCAATTTGTAGGTTTCATGACCAATTTCGCTTACCCCAATTTGTGTCACATCTACTGCAGCATCATCATCATGTATTATGACGTCAGAGTATATGATGACATCATAATTAGTATGCAGTATGACGTCACAATGTATTATGACGTCATAATGTATCCGCATTATGACATCACATTATATTATGAGAGCGCAACATGCAGGTATTATGAGCAATTTCTCTTACCCCAATTTGTGTCACATATACTGGAGCATCATGAGCATGAATTATGACGTCGCAGTATATGATGACATCATAATTAGTATGCACTATGACGTCACAATGTATTATGACGTCATAATGTATCCGCATTATGACATCACAATACATTATGAGAGCGCAACATGTAGATATTATGAGCAATTTCTCTTACCCCAATTAGTGTCACATCTACTGGAGCATCATGAGCATGTATTATGACGTCACAGTATATGATGACATCATAATTAGTATGCAGTATGACGTCAAAATGTATTATGACATCATAATGTGTCCGCATTATGACATCACAATATATTATGAGAGCGCAACATGCAGGTATTATGACCAATTTCGCTTACCCCAATTTGTGTTACATCTACTGAAGCATCATGAGCATGTATGATGAAGTCACAGTATATGATGACATCATAATTAGTATGCACTATGACGTCACAATGTATTATGACGTCATAATGTATCCGCATTATGACATCACAATATATTATGAGAGCGCAATTTGCTGGTTTTATGACCATTTTCGATTACCCCAATTTGTGTCACATCTACTGGAGCATCATGAGCATGTATTATGACGTCACACTATATGATGACATCATAATTAGTATGCAGCATGACGTCACAATGTATTATGACGTCATAATGCATCCGCATTATGATATCAAAATATATTATGAGAGCGCAACATGCAGGTATTATGAGCAATTTCTCTTGCCCCAGTTTGTGTCACATCTACTGGAGCATCATGAGCATGTATTATGATGTCACAGTATATGATGACATCATAATTAGTATGCACTATGACGTCACAATGTATTATGACGTCATAATGTATCCGCATTATGACATCACAATATATTATGAGAGCGCAATTTGCAGGTTTCATGACCAATTTCGCTTACCCCAATTTGTGTCACATTCACTGCAGCATCACCAGCATGTATTATGACGTCAGAGAATATGATGACATCATAATTAGTATGCAGTATGACGTCACAATATATTATGACGTCATAATGTATCCGCATTATGACATCACAATATATTATGAGAGAGCAACATGCAGGTATTATGAGCAATTTCTCTTGCCCCAATTTGTGTCACATCTACTGGAGCATCATGAGCATGTATTATGACGTCACAGTATAAGATGACATCATAATTAGTATGCAATATGACGTCACAATGTATTATGACGTCATAATGTATCTGCATTATGACATCACAATATATTATGAGAGCGCAATTTGCAGGTTTTATGACCATTTTCGATTACCGCAATTTGTGTGACATCTACTGGAGCATCATGAGCATGTATTATGACGTCACAGTATATGATGACATCATAATTAGTATGCACTATGACGTCACAATGTATTATGACGTCATAATGTATCCGCATTATGACATCACAATATGTTATGAGAGCGCAATTTGCAGGTTTCATGACCAATTTCGCTTACACCAATTTGTGTCATATCTACTGCAGCATCAACAGCATGTATTATGACGTCAGAGTATATGATGACGTCATAATTAGTATGCAGTATGACATCACAATGTATTATGACGTCATAATGTATCCGCATTATGACATCACAATATATTATGAGAGCGCAATTTGCAGGTTTTATGACCATTTTCGATTACCCCAATTTGTGTCACATCTACTGGAGCATCATGAGCATGTATTATGACGTCACAGTATATGATGACATCATAATTAGTATGCAGTATGATGTCTCAATATATTATGACGTCATAATGTATCCGCATTATGACATCACAATATATTATGAGACCGCAACATGCAGGTAATATGAGCAATTTCTCTTACCCCAATTTGTGTCACATCTACTGGAGCATCATGAGCATGAATGATGACGTCACAGTATATGATGACATCATAATTAGTATGCACTATGACGTCACAATGTATTATGACGTCATAATGTATCCGCATTATGACATCACAATACATTATGAGAGCGCAACATGCAGGTATTATGAGCAATTTCTCTTGCCCCAATTTGTGTCACATCTACTGGAGCATCATGAGCATGTATTATGATGTCACAGTATATGATGACATCATAATTAGTATGCACTATGACGTCACAATGTATTATGACGTCATAATATATCCGCATTATGACATCACAATATATAATGAGAGCGCAATTTGCAGGTTTCATGACCAATTTCGCTTACCCCAATTTGTGTCACATCTACTGCAGCATCATCAGCATGTATTATGACGTCAGAGTATATGATGACATCATAATTAGTATGCAGTATGACGTCACAATGTATTATGATGTCATAATGTATTCGCATTATGACATCACAATATATTATGAGAGAGCAACATGCAGGTATTATGAGCAATTTCTCTTGCCCCAATTTGTGTCACATCTACTGAAGCATCATGAGCATGTATTATGACGTCACAGTATATGATGACATCATAATTAGTATGCAATATGACGTCACAATGTATTATGACGTCATAATGTATCTGCATTATGACATCACAATATATTATGAGAGCGCAATTTGCAGGTTTTATGACCATTTTCGATTACCCCAATTTGTGTGACATCTACTGGAGCATCATGAGCATGTATTATGACGTCACAGTATATGATGACATCATAATTACTATGCACTATGACGTCACAATGTATTATGACGTCATAATGTATCCGCATTATGACATCACAATATGTTATGAGAGCGCAATTTGAAGGTTTCATGACCAATTTCGCTTACAACAATTTGTGTCATATCTACTGCAGCATCAACACCATGTATTATGACATCAGAGTATATGATGACATCATAATTAGTATGCAGTATGACGTCACAATGTATTATGACGTCATAATGTGTCCGCAATATGACATCACAATATATTATGAGAGCGCAACATGCAGGTATTATGAGCAATTTCTCTTGCCCCAATTTGTGTCGCATCTACTGGAGCATCATGAGCATGTATTATGACGTCAGAGTATATGATGACATCATAATTAGTATGCAGTATGACGTCACAATGTATTATGACGTCATAATGTATCCGCATTATGACATCACAATATATTATGAGAGCGCAACATGCAGGTATTATGACCAATTTCGCTTACCCCAATTTGTGTCACATCCACTGGAGCATCATGAGCATGTATTATGGCGTCACAGTATATGATGATATCATAATTAGTATGCAATATGACGTCACAATGTATTATGACGTCATAATGTGTCCACATTATGACATCACAATATATTATGAGAGCGCAATTTGCAGGTTTTATGGCCATTTTTGATGACCCCAGTTTGTGTCACATCTACTAGAGCATCATGAGCATGTATTACGACATCACAGTATATGATGACCTCATAATTAGTATGCAGTATGACGTCACAATGTATTATGACGTCATAATGTATCCGCATTATGACATCACAATATATTATGAGAGTGCAATTTGCAGGTTTTATGACCATTTTCGATTACCCCGATTTGTGTCACATCTACTAGAGCATCATGAGCATGTATTATGACGTCACAGTATATGATGACATCATAATTAGTATGCAGTATGATGTCACAATATATTATGACGTCATAATGTATCCGCATTATGACATCACAATATATTATGAGAGCGCAACATGCAGGTATTATGAGCAATTTCTCTTACCCCAATTTGTGTCACATCTACTGGAGCATCATGAGCATGAATTATGACGTCACAGTATATGATGACATCATAATTAGTATGCACTATGACGTCACAATGTATTATGAGGTCATAATGTATCCGCATTATGACATCACAATATATTATGACAGCGCAACTTGCAGGTTTTATGACCAATTTCGCTTACCCCAATTTGTGTCACATCTACTGGAGCATCATGAGCATGTATTATGACGTCACAGTATATGATGACATCATAATTAGTATGCAGTATGACGTCAGAATATATTATGACATCATAATGTATCCGCATTATGTCATCACAATATATTATGAGAGTGCAACATGCAGGTATTATGACCAATTTCGCTTACCCCAATGTGTGTTACATCTACTGAAGCATCATGAGCATGTATTATGAAGTCACAGTATATGGTGACATCATAATTAGTATGCACTATGACGTCACAATGTATTATGACGTCATAATGTATCCGCATTATGACATCACAATATATTATGAGAGCGCAATTTGCAGGTTTTATGAGCATTTTCGATTACCCCAATTTGTGTCACATCTACTGGACCATCATGAGCATGTATTATGACGTCACAGTATATGATGACATCATAATTAGTATGCAGTATGACGTCACAATGTATTATGACGTCATAATGTATCCGCATTATGACATCAAAATATATTATGAGAGCGCAACATGCAGGTATTATGAGCAATTTCTCTTGCCCCAATTTGTGTCACATCTACTGGAGCATCATGAGCATTTATTATGATGTCACAGTATATAATGACATCATAATTAGTATGCACTATGACGTCACAATGTGTTATGACGTCATAATGTATCCGCATTATGACATCACAATATATTATGAGAGCGCAATTTGCAGGTTTCATGACCCATTTCGCTTACCCCAATTTGTGTCACATCTACTGCAGCATCATCAGCATGTATTATGACGTCAGAGTATATGATGACATCATAATTAGTATGCAGTATGACGTCACAATGTATTATGACATCAAAATGTACCCGCATTATGACATCACAATATGTTATGAGAGCGCAACATGCAGGTATTATGAGCAATTTCTCTTGCCCCAATTTGTGTCACATCTACTGGAGCATCATGAGCATGTATTATGACATCACAGTATATGATGACATCATAATTAGTATGCACTATGACGTCACAATGTAATATGACGTCATAATGTATCCGCATTATGACATCTCAATGTATTATGAGAGCGCAATTTGCAGGTTTCATGACCAATTTCGCTTACCCAATTTGTGTCACATCTACTGCAGCATCATCAGCATGTATTATGACGTCAGAGTATATGATGACATCATAATTAGTATGCACTATGACGTCACAATGTATTATGACGTCATAATGTATCCGCATTATGACATCACAATCTGTTATGAGAGCGCAATTTGTAGGTTTCATGACCAATTTCGCTTACCCCAATTTGTGTCACATCTACTGCAGCATCATCATCATGTATTATGACGTCAGAGTATATGATGACATCATAATTAGTATGCAGTATGACGTCACAATGTATTATGACGTCATAATGTATCCGCATTATGACATCACAATATATTATGAGAGCGCAATTTGCAGGTTTTATGACCATTTTCGATTACCCCAATTTGTGTCACATCTACTGGAGCATCATGAGCATGTATTATGACGTCACACTATATGATGACATCATAATTAGTATGCAGCATGACGTCACAATGTATTATGACGTCATAATGCATCCGCATTATGATATCAAAATATATTATGAGAGCGCAACATGCAGGTATTATGAGCAATTTCTCTTGCCCCAGTTTGTGTCACATCTACTGGAGCATCATGAGCATGTATTATGATGTCACAGTATATGATGACATCATAATTAGTATGCACTATGACGTCACAATGTATTATGACTTCATAATGTATCCGCATTATGACATCACAATATATTATGAGAGCGCAATTTGCAGGTTTCATGACCAATTTCGCTTACCCCAATTTGTGTCACATTCACTGCAGCATCACCAGCATGTATTATGACGTCAGAGAATATGATGACATCATAATTAGTATGCAGTATGACGTCACAATATATTATGACGTCATAATGTATCCGCATTATGACATCACAATATATTATGAGAGAGCAACATGCAGGTATTATGAGCAATTTCTCTTGCCCCAATTTGTGTCACATCTACTGGAGCATCATGAGCATGTATTATGATGTCACAGTATATGATGACATCATAATTAGTATGCACTATGACGTCACAATGTATTATGACGTCATAATATATCCGCATTATGACATCACAATATATAATGAGAGCGCAATTTGCAGGTTTCATGACCAATTTCGCTTACCCCAATTTGTGTCACATCTACTGCAGCATCATCAGCATGTATTATGACGTCAGAGTATATGATGACATCATAATTAGTATGCAGTATGACGTCACAATGTATTATGATGTCATAATGTATTCGCATTATGACATCACAATATATTATGAGAGAGCAACATGCAGGTATTATGAGCAATTTCTCTTGCCCCAATTTGTGTCACATCTACTGTAGCATCATGAGCATGTATTATGACGTCACAGTATATGATGACATCATAATTAGTATGCAATATGACGTCACAATGTATTATGACGTCATAATGTATCTGCATTATGACATCACAATATATTATGAGAGCGCAATTTGCAGGTTTTATGACCATTTTCGATTACCCCAATTTGTGTGACATCTACTGGAGCATCATGAGCATGTATTATGACGTCACAGTATATGATGACATCATAATTACTATGCACTATGACGTCACAATGTATTATGACGTCATAATGTATCCGCATTATGACATCACAATATGTTATGAGAGCGCAATTTGAAGGTTTCATGACCAATTTCGCTTACAACAATTTGTGTCATATCTACTGCAGCATCAACACCATGTATTATGACATCAGAGTATATGATGACATCATAATTAGTATGCAGTATGACGTCACAATGTATTATGACGTCATAATGTGTCCGCAATATGACATCACAATATATTATGAGAGCGCAACATGCAGGTATTATGAGCAATTTCTCTTGCCCCAATTTGTGTCGCATCTACTGGAGCATCATGAGCATGTATTATGACGTCAGAGTATATGATGACATCATAATTAGTATGCAGTATGACGTCACAATGTATTATGACGTCATAATGTATCCGCATTATGACATCACAATATATTATGAGAGCGCAACATGCAGGTATTATGACCAATTTCGCTTACCCCAATTTGTGTCACATCCACTGGAGCATCATGAGCATGTATTATGGCGTCACAGTATATGATGATATCATAATTAGTATGCAATATGACGTCACAATGTATTATGACGTCATAATGTGTCCACATTATGACATCACAATATATTATGAGAGCGCAATTTGCAGGTTTTATGGCCATTTTTGATGACCCCAGTTTGTGTCACATCTACTAGAGCATCATGAGCATGTATTACGACATCACAGTATATGATGACCTCATAATTAGTATGCAGTATGACGTCACAATGTATTATGACGTCATAATGTATCCGCATTATGACATCACAATATATTATGAGAGCGCAATTTGCAGGTTTTATGACCATTTTCGATTACCCCGATTTGTGTCACATCTACTAGAGCATCATGAGCATGTATTATGACGTCACAGTATATGATGACATCATAATTAGTATGCAGTATGATGTCACAATATATTATGACGTCATAATGTATCCGCATTATGACATCACAATATATTATGAGAGCGCAACATGCAGGTATTATGAGCAATTTCTCTTACCCCAATTTGTGTCACATCTACTGGAGCATCATGAGCATGAATTATGACGTCACAGTATATGATGACATCATAATTAGTATGCACTATGACGTCACAATGTATTATGAGGTCATAATGTATCCGCATTATGACATCACAATATATTATGACAGCGCAACTTGCAGGTTTTATGACCAATTTCGCTTACCCCAATTTGTGTCACATCTACTGGAGCATCATGAGCATGTATTATGACGTCACAGTATATGATGACATCATAATTAGTATGCAGTATGACGTCAGAATATATTATGACATCATAATGTATCCGCATTATGTCATCACAATATATTATGAGAGTGCAACATGCAGGTATTATGACCAATTTCGCTTACCCCAATGTGTGTTACATCTACTGAAGCATCATGAGCATGTATTATGAAGTCACAGTATATGATGACATCATAATTAGTATGCACTATGACGTCACAATGTATTATGACGTCATAATGTATCCGCATTATGACATCACAATATATTATGAGAGCGCAATTTGCAGGTTTTATGAGCAATTTCTCTTGCCCCAATTTGTGTCACATCTACTGGAGCATCATGAGCATTTATTATGATGTCACAGTATATAATGACATCATAATTAGTATGCACTATGACGTCACAATGTGTTATGACGTCATAATGTATCCGCATTATGACATCACAATATATTATGAGAGCGCAATTTGCAGGTTTCATGACCAATTTCGCTTAACCCAATTTGTGTCACATCTACTGCAGCATCATCAGCATGTATTATGACGTCAGAGTATATGATGACATCATAATTAGTATGCAGTATGACGTCACAATGTATTATGACATCAAAATGTACCCGCATTATGACATCACAATATGTTATGAGAGCGCAACATGCAGGTATTATGAGCAATTTCTCTTGCCCCAATTTGTGTCACATCTACTGGAGCATCATGAGCATGTATTATGACGTCACAGTATATGATGACATCATAATTAGTATGCAATATGACGTCACAATGTATTATGACGTCATAATGTATCTGCATTATGACATCACAATATATTATGAGAGCGCAATTTGCAGGTTTTATGACCATTTTCGATTACCGCAATTTGTGTGACATCTACTGGAGCATCATGAGCATGTATTATGACGTCACAGTATATGATGACATCATAATTAGTATGCACTATGACGTCACAATGTATTATGTCGTCATAATGTATCCGCATTATGACATCACAATATGTTATGAGAGCGCAATTTGCAGGTTTCATGACCAATTTCGCTTACACCAATTTGTGTCATATCTACTGCAGCATCAACAGCATGTATTATGACGTCAGAGTATATGATGACATCATAATTAGTATGCAGTATGACATCACAATGTATTATGACGTCATAATGTATCCGCATTATGACATCACAATATATTATGAGAGCGCAATTTGCAGGTTTTATGACCATTTTCGATTACCCCAATTTGTGTCACATCTACTGGAGCATCATGAGCATGTATTATGACGTCACAGTATATGATGACATCATAATTAGTATGCAGTATGATGTCTCAATATATTATGACGTCATAATGTATCCGCATTATGACATCACAATATATTATGAGACCGCAACATGCAGGTATTATGAGCAATTTCTCTTACCCCAATTTGTGTCACATCTACTGGAGCATCATGAGCATGAATGATGACGTCACAGTATATGATGACATCATAATTAGTATGCACTATGACGTCACAATGTATTATGACGTCATAATGTATCCGCATTATGACATCACAATACATTATGAGAGCGCAACATGCAGATATTATGAGCAATTTCTCTTACCCCAATTTGTGTCACATCTACTGGAGCATCATGAGCATGTATTATGACGTCACAGTATATGATGACATCATAATTAGTATGCAGTATGACGTCAGAATGTATTATGACATCATAATGTATCCGCATTATGACATCACAGTATATTATGAGAGCGCAACATGCAGGTATTATGACCAATTTCGCTTACCCCAATTTGTGTCACATCTACTGAAGCATCATGAGCATGTATTATGAAGTCACAGTATATGATGACATCATAATTAGTATGCACTATGACGTCACAATGTATTATGACGTCATAATGTATCCGCATTATGACATCACAATATATTATGAGAGCGCAATTTGCAGGTTTTATGAGCATTTTCGATTACCCGAATTTGTGTCACATCTACTGGAGCATCATGAGCATGTATTATGATGTCACAGTATATGATGACATCATAATTAGTATGCAGTATGACATCACAATGTATTATGACGTCATAATGTATCCGCATTATGATATCAAAATATATTATGAGAGCGCAACATGCAGGTATTATGAGCAATTTCTCTTGCCCCAATTTGTGTCACATCTACTGGAGCATCATGAGCATGTATTATGATGTCACAGTATATGATGACATCATAATTAGTATGCACTATGACGTCACAATGTATTATGACGTCATAATATATCCGCATTATGACATCACAATATATAATGAGAGCGCAATTTGCAGGTTTCATGACCAATTTCGCTTACCCCAATTTGTGTCACATCTACTGCAGCATCATCAGCATGTATTATGACGTCAGAGTATATGATGACATCATAATTAGTATGCAGTATGACGTCACAATGTATTATGATGTCATAATGTATCCGCATTATGACATCACAATATATTATGAGAGAGCAACATGCAGGTATTATGAGCAATTTCTCTTGCCCCAATTTGTGTCACATCTACTGGAGCATCATGAGCATGTATTATGACGTCACAGTATATGATGACATCATAATTAGTATGCAATATGACGTCACAATGTATTATGACGTCATAATGTATCTGCATTATGACATCACAATATATTATGAGAGCGCAATTTGCAGGTTTTATGACCATTTTCGATTACCCCAATTTGTGTGACATCTACTGGAGCATCATGAGCATGTATTATGACGTCACAGTATATGATGACATCATAATTACTATGCACTATGACGTCACAATGTATTATGACGTCATAATGTATCCGCATTATGACATCACAATATGTTATGAGAGCGCAATTTGAAGGTTTCATGACCAATTTCGCTTACAACAATTTGTGTCATATCTACTGCAGCATCAACACCATGTATTATGACATCAGAGTATATGATGACATCATAATTAGTATGCAGTATGACGTCACAATGTATTATGACGTCATAATGTGTCCGCAATATGACATCACAATATATTATGAGAGCGCAACATGCAGGTATTATGAGCAATTTCTCTTGCCCCAATTTGTGTCGCATCTACTGGAGCATCATGAGCATGTATTATGACGTCAGAGTATATGATGACATCATAATTAGTATGCAGTATGACGTCACAATGTATTATGACGTCATAATGTATCCGCATTATGACATCACAATATATTATGAGAGCGCAACATGCAGGTATTATGACCAATTTCGCTTACCCCAATTTGTGTCACATCCACTGGAGCATCATGAGCATGTATTATGGCGTCACAGTATATGATGATATCATAATTAGTATGCAATATGACGTCACAATGTATTATGACGTCATAATGTGTCCGCATTATGACATCACAATATATTATGAGAGCGCAATTTGCAGGTTTTATGGCCATTTTTGATGACCCCAGTTTGTGTCACATCTACTAGAGCATCATGAGCATGTATTACGACATCACAGTATATGATGACCTCATAATTAGTATGCAGTATGACGTCACAATGTATTATGACGTCATAATGTATCCGCATTATGACATCACAATATATTATGAGAGCGCAATTTGCAGGTTTTATGACCATTTTCGATTACCCCGATTTGTGTCACATCTACTAGAGCATCATGAGCATGTATTATGACGTCACAGTATATGATGACATCATAATTAGTATGCAGTATGATGTCACAATATATTATGACGTCATAATGTATCCGCATTATGACATCACAATATATTACGAGAGCGCAACATGCAGGTATTATGAGCAATTTCTCTTATCCCAATTTGTGTCACATTTACTGGAGCATCATGAGCATGAATTATGACGTCACAGTATATGATGACATCATAATTAGTATGCACTATGACGTCACAATGTATTATGAGGTCATAATGTATCCGCATTATGACATCACAATATATTATGACAGCGCAACTTGCAGGTTTTATGACCAATTTCGCTTACCCCAATTTGTGTCACATCTACTGGAGCATCATGAGCATGTATTATGACGTCACAGTATATGATGACATCATAATTAGTATGCAGTATGACGTCACAATGTATTATGACGTCATAATGTATCCGCATTATGACATCAAAATATATTATGAGAGCGCAACATGCAGGTATTATGAGCAATTTCTCTTGCCCCAATTTGTGTCACATCTACTGGAGCATCATGAGCATTTATTATGACGTCACAGTATATAATGACATCATAATTAGTATGCACTATGACGTCACAATGTGTTATGACGTCATAATGTATCCGCATTATGACATCACAATATATTATGAGAGCCCAATTTGCAGGTTTCATGACCAATTTCGCTTACCCCAATTTGTGTCACATCTACTGCAGCATCATCAGCATGTATTATGACGTCAGAGTATATGATGACATCATAATTAGTATGCAGTATGACGTCACAATGTATTATGACATCAAAATGTACCCGCATTATGACATCACAATATGTTATGAGAGCGCAACATGCAGGTATTATGAGCAATTTCTATTACCCCAATTTGTGTCACATCTACTGGAGCATCATGAGCATGTATTATGATGTCACAGTATATGATGACATCATAATTAGTATGCAGTATGACATCACAATGTATTATGACGTCATAATGTATCCGCATTATGATATCAAAATATATTATGAGAGCGCAACATGCAGGTATTATGAGCAATTTCTCTTGCCCCAATTTGTGTCACATCTACTGGAGCATCATGAGCATGTATTATGATGTCACAGTATATGATGACATCATAATTAGTATGCACTATGACGTCACAATGTATTATGACGTCATAATATATCCGCATTATGACATCACAATATATTATGTGAGCGCAATTTGCAGGTTTCATGACCAATTTCGCTTACCCCAATTTGTGTCACATCTACTGCAACATCATCAGCATGTATTATGACGTCAGAGTATATGATGACATCATAATTAGTATGCAGTATGACGTCACAATGTATTATGATGTCATAATGTATCCGCATTATGACATCACAATATATTATGAGAGAGCAACATGCAGGTATTATGAGCAATTTCTCTTGCCCCAATTTGTGTCACATCTACTGGAGCATCATGAGCATGTATTATGACGTCACAGTATATGATGACATCATAATTAGTATGCAATATGACGTCACAATGTATTATGACGTCATAATGTATCTGCATTATGACATCACAATATATTATGAGAGCGCAATTTGCAGGTTTTATGACCATTTTCGATTACCCCAATTTGTGTGACATCTACTGGAGCATCATGAGCATGTATTATGACGTCACAGTATATGATGACATCATAATTACTATGCACTATGACGTCACAATGTATTATGACGTCATAATGTATCCGCATTATGACATCACAATATGTTATGAGAGCGCAATTTGCAGGTTTCATGACCAATTTCGCTTACAACAATTTGTGTCATATCTACTGCAGCATCAACAGCATGTATTATGACATCAGAGTATATGATGACATCATAATTAGTATGCAGTATGACGTCACAATGTATTATGACGTCATAATGTGTCCGCAATATGACATCACAATATATTATGAGAGCGCAACATGCAGGTATTATGATCAATTTCTCTTGCCCCAATTTGTGTCACATCTACTGGAGCATCATGAGCATGTATTATGACGTCAGAGTATATGATGACATCATAATTAGTATGCAGTATGACGTCACAATGTATTATGACGTCATAATGTATCCGCATTATGACATCACAATATATTATGAGAGCGCAATTTGCTGGTTTTATGACCATTTTCGATTACCCCAATTTGTGTCACATCTACTGGAGCATCATGAGCATGTATTATGACGTCACAGTATATGGTGACATCATAATTAGTATGCAGTATGATGTCACAATATATTATGATGTCATAATGTATCCGCATTATGACATCACAATATATTATGAGAGCGCAACATGCAGGTATTATGAGCAATTTCTCTTACCCCAATTTGTGTCACATCAACTGGAGCATCATGAGCATGAATTATGACGTCACAGTATATGATGACATCATAATTAGTATGCACTATTACGTCACAATGTATTATGACGTCATAATGTACCCGCATTATGACATCACAATATATTATGAGAGCGCAATTTGCAGGTTTCATGACCAATTTCGCTTACCCCAATTTGTGTCACATCTACTGCAGCATCATCAGCATGTATTATGACGTCAGATTATATGATGACATCATAATTAGTATGCAGTATGACGTCACAATGTATTATGACGTCATAATGTATCCGCATTATGACATCACAATATATTATGAGAGCGCAATTTGCAGGTTTTATGACCATTTTCGATTACCCGAATTTGTGTCACATCTACTGGAGCATCATGAGCATGTATTATGATGTCACAGTATATGATGACATCATAATTAGTATGCAGTATGACATCACAATGTATTATGACGTCATAATGTATCCGCATTATGATATCAAAATATATTATGAGAGCGCAACATGCAGGTATTATGAGCAATTTCTCTTGCCCCAATTTGTGTCACATCTACTGGAGCATCATGAGCATGTATTATGATGTCACAGTATATGATGACATCATAATTAGTATGCACTATGACGTCACAATGTATTATGACGTCATAATATATCCGCATTATGACATCACAATATATTATGAGAGTGCAATTTGCAGGTTTCATGACCAATTTCGCTTACCCCAATTTGTGTCACATCTACTGCAGCATCATCAGCATGTATTATGACGTCAGAGTATATGATGACATCATAATTAGTATGCAGTATGACGTCACAATGTATTATGACGTCATAATGTATCCGCATTATGACATCACAATACATTATGAGAGCGCAACATGCAGGTATTATGAGCAATTTCTCTTGCCCCAATTTGTGTCACATCTACTGGAGCACCATGAGCATGTATTGTGACGCCACAGTATATGATGACATCATAATTAGTATGCAGTATGACGTCACAATGTATTATGACGTCATAATGTGTCCGCATTATGACACCACAATATATTATGAGAGCGCAATTTGCAGGTTTCATGACCAATTTCGCTTACCCAATTTGTGTCACATCTACTGCAGCATCATCAGCATGTATTATGACGTCAGAGTATATGATGACATCATAATTAGTATGCAGTATGACGTCACAATGTATTATGATGTCATAATGTATCCGCATTATGACATCTCAATATGTTATGAGAGCGCAATTTGCAGGTTTCATGACCAATTTCTCTTACCCCAATTTGTGTCACATCTACTGGAGCATCATGAGCATGAATTATGACGTCACAGTATATGATGACATCATAATTAGTATGCACTATGACGTCACAATGTATTATGACGTCATAATGTATCCGCATTATGACATCACAATACATTATGAGAGCGCGACATGCAGATATTATGAGCAATTTCTCTTACCCCAATTTGTGTCACATCTACTGCAGCATCATGAGCATGTATTATGACGTCACAGTATATGATGACGTCATAATTAGTATGCAGTATGACGTCACAATGTATTATGGCGTCATAATGTATCCGCATTATGACATCACAATATACTATGTGAGCGCAACATGCAGGTATTATGTGCAATTTCTCTTGCCCCAATTTGTGTCACATCTACTGGAGCATCATGAGCATGTATTATGACGTCACAGTATATGATGACATCATAATTAGTATGCAGTATGACGTCAGAATGTATTATGACATCATAATGTATCCGCATTATGACATCACAGTATATTATGAGTGCGCAACATGCAGGTATTATGACCAGTTTCGCTTACCCCAATTTGTGTCGCATCTACTGAAGCATCATGAGCATGTATTATGAAGTCACAGTATATGATGACATCATAATTAGTATGCACTATGACGTCACAATGTATTATGACGTCATAATGTATCCGCATTATGACATCACAATATATTATGAGAGCGCAATTTGCAGGTTTTATGAGCATTTTCGATTACCCGAATTTGTGTCACATCTACTGGAGCATCATGAGCATGTATTATGATGTCACAGTATATGATGACATCATAATTAGTATGCAGTATGACATCACAATGTATTATGACGTAATAATGTATCCGCATTATGATATCAAAATATATTATGAGAGCGCAACATGCAGGTATTATGAGCAATTTCTCTTGCCCCAATTTGTGTCACATCTACTGGAGCATCATGAGCATGTATTATGATGTCACAGTATATGATGACATCATAATTAGTATGCACTATGACGTCACAATGTATTATGACGTCATAATATATCCGCATTATGACATCACAATATATTATGACAGCGCAATTTGCAGGTTTCATGACCAATTTCGCTTACCCCAATTTGTGTCACATCTACTGCAGCATCATCAGCATGTATTATGACGTCAGAGTATATGATGACATCATAATTAGTATGCAGTATGACGTCACAATGTATTATGATGTCATAATGTATCCGCATTATGACATCACAATATATTATGAGAGAGCAACATGCAGGTATTATGAGCAATTTCTCTTGCCCCAATTTGTGTCACATCTACTGGAGCATCATGAGCATGTATTATGACGTCAGAGTATATGATGACATCATAATTAGTATGCAATATGACGTCACAATGTATTATGACGTCATAATGTATCTGCATTATGACATCACAATATATTATGAGAGCGCAACATGCAGGTATTATGAGCAATTTCTCTTACCCCAATTTGTGTCACATCAACTGGAGCATCATGAGCATGAATTATGACGTCACAGTATATGATGACATCATAATTAGTATGCACTATTACGTCACAATGTATTATGACGTCATAATGTACCCGCATTATGACATCACAATATATTATGAGAGCGCAATTTGCAGGTTTCATGACCAATTTCGCTTACCCCAATTTGTGTCACATCTACTGCAGCATCATCAGCATGTATTATGACGTCAGATTATATGATGACATCATAATTAGTATGCAGTATGACGTCACAATGTATTATGACGTCATAATGTATCCGCATTATGACATCACAATATATTATGAGAGCGCAATTTGCAGGTTTTATGACCATTTTCGATTACCCGAATTTGTGTCACATCTACTGGAGCATCATGAGCATGTATTATGATGTCACAGTATATGATGACATCATAATTAGTATGCAGTATGACATCACAATGTATTATGACGTCATAATGTATCCGCATTATGATATCAAAATATATTATGAGAGCGCAACATGCAGGTATTATGAGCAATTTCTCTTGCCCCAATTTGTGTCACATCTACTGGAGCATCATGAGCATGTATTATGATGTCACAGTATATGATGACATCATAATTAGTATGCACTATGACGTCACAATGTATTATGACGTCATAATATATCCGCATTATGACATCACAATATATTATGAGAGCGCAATTTGCAGGTTTCATGACCAATTTCGCTTACCCCAATTTGTGTCACATCTACTGCAGCATCATCAGCATGTATTATGACGTCAGAGTATATGATGACATCATAATTAGTATGCAGTATGACGTCACAATGTATTATGATGTCATAATGTATCCGCATTATGACATCACAATATATTATGAGAGAGCAACATGCAGGTATTATGAGCAATTTCTCTTGCCCCAATTTGTGTCACATCTACTGGAGCATCATGAGCATGTATTATGACGTCACAGTATATGATGACATCATAATTAGTATGCAATATGACGTCACAATGTATTATGACGTCAAAATGTATCTGCATTATGACATCACAATATATTATGAGAGCGCAATTTGCAGGTTTTATGACCATTTTCGATTACCCCAATTTGTGTGACATATAATGGAGCATCATGAGCATGTATTATGACGTCACAGTATATGATGACATCATAATTACTATGCACTATGACGTCACAATGTATTATGACGTCATAATGTATCCGCATTATGACATCACAATATGTTATGAGAGCGCAATTTGCAGGTTTCATGACCAATTTCGCTTACAACAATTTGTGTCATATCTACTGCAGCATCAACAGCATGTATTATGACATCAGAGTATATGATGACATCATAATTAGTATGCAGTATGACGTCACAATGTATTATGACGTCATAATGTGTCCGCAATATGACATCACAATATATTATGAGAGCGCAACATGCAGGTATTATGATCAATTTCTCTTGCCCCAATTTGTGTCACATCTACTGGAGCATCATGAGCATGTATTATGACGTCAGAGTATATGATGACATCATAATTAGTATGCAGTATGACGTCACAATGTATTATGACGTCATAATGTATCCGCATTATGACATCACAATATATTATGAGAGCGCAATTTGCTGGTTTTATGACCATTTTCGATTACCCCAATTTGTGTCACATCTACTGGAGCATCATGAGCATGTATTATGACGTCACAGTATATGGTGACATCATAATTAGTATGCAGTATGATGTCACAATATATTATGATGTCATAATGTATCCGCATTATGACATCACAATATATTATGAGAGCGCAACATGCAGGTATTATGAGCAATTTCTCTTACCCCAATTTGTGTCACATCAACTGGAGCATCATGAGCATGAATTATGACGTCACAGTATATGATGACATCATAATTAGTATGCACTATTACGTCACAATGTATTATGACGTCATAATGTACCCGCATTATGACATCACAATATATTATGAGAGCGCAATTTGCAGGTTTCATGACCAATTTCGCTTACCCCAATTTGTGTCACATCTACTGCAGCATCATCAGCATGTATTATGACGTCAGATTATATGATGACATCATAATTAGTATGCAGTATGACGTCACAATGTATTATGACGTCATAATGTATCCGCATTATGACATCACAATATATTATGAGAGAGCAACATGCAGGTATTATTAGCAATTTCTCTTGCCCCAATTTGTGTCACATCTACTGGAGCATCATGAGCATGTATTATGACGTCACAGTATATGATGACATCATAATTACTATGCACTATGACGTCACAATGTATTATGGCGTCAAAATGTATCCGCATTATGACATCACAATATATTATGAGAGTGCAATTTGCAGGTTTCATGACCAATTTCGCTTACCCCAATTTGTGTCACATCTACTGCAGCATCATCAGCATGTATTATGACGTCAGAGTATATGATGACATCATAATTAGTATGCAGTATGACATCACAATGTATTATGACGTCATAATGTATCCGCATTATGATATCAAAATATATTATGAGAGCGCAACATGCAGGTATTATGAGCAATTTCTCTTACCCCAATTTGTGTCACATCTACTGGAGCATCATGAGCATGTATTATGACGCCACAGTATATGATGACATCATAATTAGTATGCAGTATGACGTCACAATGTATTATGACGTCATAATGTGTCCGCATTATGACACCACAATATATTATGAGAGCGCAATTTGCAGGTTTCATGACCAATTTCGCTTACCCCAATTTGTGTCACATCTACTGCAACATCATCAGCATGTATTATGACGTCAGAGTATATGATGACATCATAATTAGTATGCAGTATGACGTCACAATGTATTATGATGTCATAATGTATCCGCATTATGACATCTCAATATGTTATGAGAGCGCAATTTGCAGGTTTCATGACCAATTTCTCTTACCCCAATTTGTGTCACATCTACTGAAGCATCATGAGTATGTATTATGAAGTCACAGTATATGATGACATCATAATTAGTATGCACTATGACGTCACAATGTATTATGACGTCATAATGTATCCGCATTATGACATCACAATATATTATGAGAGCGCAATTTGCAGGTTTTATGAGCATTTTCGATTACCCGAATTTGTGTCACATCTACTGGAGCATCATGAGCATGTATTATGATGTCACAGTATATGATGACATCATAATTAGTATGCAGTATGACATCACAATGTATTATGACGTCATAATGTATCCGCATTATGATATCAAAATATATTATGAGAGCGCAACATGCAGGTATTATGAGCAATTTCTCTTGCCCCAATTTGTGTCACATCTACTGGAGCATCATGAGCATGTATTATGATGTCACAGTATATGATGACATCATAATTAGTATGCACTATGACGTCACAATGTATTATGACGTCATAATATATCCGCATTATGACATCACAATATATTATGAGAGCGCAATTTGCAGGTTTCATGACCAATTTCGCTTACCCCAATTTGTGTCACATCTACTGCAGCATCATCAGCATGTATTATGACGTCAGAGTATATGATGACATCATAATTAGTATGCAGTATGACGTCACAATGTATTATGATGTCATAATGTATCCGCATTATGACATCACAATATATTATGAGAGAGCAACATGCAGGTATTATGAGCAATTTCTCTTGCCCCAATTTGTGTCACATCTACTGGAGCATCATGAGCATGTATTATGACGTCACAGTATATGATGACATCATAATTAGTATGCAATATGACGTCACAATGTATTATGACGTCAAAATGTATCTGCATTATGACATCACAATATATTATGAGAGCGCAATTTGCAGGTTTTATGACCATTTTCGATTACCCCAATTTGTGTGACATCTAATGGAGCATCATGAGCATGTATTATGACGTCACAGTATATGATGACATCATAATTACTATGCACTATGACGTCACAATGTATTATGACGTCATAATGTATCCGCATTATGACATCACAATATGTTATGAGAGCGCAATTTGCAGGTTTCATGACCAATTTCGCTTACAACAATTTGTGTCATATCTACTGCAGCATCAACAGCATGTATTATGACATCAGAGTATATGATGACATCATAATTAGTATGCAGTATGACGTCACAATGTATTATGACGTCATAATGTGTCCGCAATATGACATCACAATATATTATGAGAGCGCAACATGCAGGTATTATGATCAATTTCTCTTGCCCCAATTTGTGTCACATCTACTGGAGCATCATGAGCACGTATTATGACGTCAGAGTATATGATGACATCATAATTAGTGTGCAGTATGACGTCACAATGTATTATGACGTCATAATGTATCCGCATTATGACGTCACAATATATTATGAGAGCGCAATTTGCTGGTTTTATGACCATTTTCGATTACCCCAATTTGTGTCACATCTACTGGAGCATCATGAGCATGTATTATGACGTCACAGTATATGGTGACATCATAATTAGTATGCAGTATGATGTCACAATATATTATGATGTCATAATGTATCCGCATTATGACATCACAATATATTATGAGAGCGCAACATGCAGGTATTATGAGCAATTTCTCTTACCCCAATTTGTGTCACATCAACTGGAGCATCATGAGCATGAATTATGACGTCACAGTATATGATGACATCATAATTAGTATGCACTATTACGTCACAATGTATTATGACGTCATAATGTACCCGCATTATGACATCACAATATATTATGAGAGCGCAATTTGCAGGTTTCATGACCAATTTCGCTTACCCCAATTTGTGTCACATCTACTGCAGCATCATCAGCATGTATTATGACGTCAGATTATATGATGACATCATAATTAGTATGCAGTATGACGTCACAATGTATTATGACGTCATAATGTATCCGCATTATGACATCACAATATATTATGAGAGCGCAATTTGCAGGTTTTATGACCATTTTCGATTACCCGAATTTGTGTCACATCTACTGGAGCATCATGAGCATGTATTATGATGTCACAGTATATGATGACATCATAATTAGTATGCAGTATGACATCACAATGTATTATGACGTCATAATGTATCCGCATTATGATATCAAAATATATTATGAGAGCGCAACATGCAGGTATTATGAGCAATTTCTCTTGCCCCAATTTGTGTCACATCTACTGGAGCATCATGAGCATGTATTATGATGTCACAGTATATGATGACATCATAATTAGTATGCACTATGACGTCACAATGTATTATGACGTCATAATATATCCGCATTATGACATCACAATATATTATGAGAGTGCAATTTGCAGGTTTCATGACCAATTTCGCTTACCCCAATTTGTGTCACATCTACTGCAGCATCATCAGCATGTATTATGACGTCAGAGTATATGATGACATCATAATTAGTATGCAGTATGACGTCACAATGTATTATGATGTCATAATGTATCCGCATTATGACATCACAATACATTATGAGAGAGCAACATGCAGGTATTATTAGCAATTTCTCTTGCCCCAATTTGTGTCACATCTACTGGAGCATCATGAGCATGTATTATGACGTCACAGTATATGATGACATCATAATTAGTATGCAATATGACGTCACAATGTATTATGACGTCATAATGTATCTGCATTATGACATCACAATATATTATGAGAGCGCAATTTGCAGGTTTTATGACCATTTTCGATTACCCCAATTTGTGTGACATCTACTGGAGCATCATGAGCATGTATTATGACGTCACAGTATATGATGACATCATAATTACTATGCACTATGACGTCAAAATATATTATGGCGTCAAAATGTATCCGCATTATGACATCACAATATATTATGAGAGTGCAATTTGCAGGTTTCATGACCAGTTTCGCTTACCCCAATTTGTGTCACATCTACTGCAGCATCATCAGCATGTATTATGACGTCAGAGTATATGATGACATCATAATTAGTATGCAGTATGACATCACAATGTATTATGACGTCATAATGTATCCGCATTATGATATCAAAATATATTATGAGAGCGCAACATGCAGGTATTATGAGCAATTTCTCTTGCCCCAATTTGTGTCACATCTACTGGAGCATCATGAGCATGTATTATGACGCCACAGTATATGATGACATCATAATTAGTATGCACTATGACGTCACAATGTATTATGACGTCATAATGTGTCCGCATTATGACACCACAATATATTATGAGAGCGCAATTTGCAGGTTTCATGACCAATTTCGCTTACCCCAATTTGTGTCACATCTACTGCAACATCATCAGCATGTATTATGACGTCAGAGTATATGATGACATCATAATTAGTATGCAGTATGACGTCACAATGTATTATGATGTCATAATGTATCCGCATTATGACATCTCAATATGTTATGAGAGCGCAATTTGCAGGTTTCATGACCAATTTCTCTTACCCCAATTTGTGTCACATCTACTGAAGCATCATGAGTATGTATTATGAAGTCACAGTATATGATGACATCATAATTAGTATGCACTATGACGTCACAATGTATTATGACGTCATAATGTATCCGCATTATGACATCACAATATATTATGAGAGTGCAATTTGCAGGTTTTATGAGCATTTTCGATTACCCGAATTTGTGTCACATCTACTGGAGCATCATGAGCATGTATTATGATGTCACAGTATATGATGACATCATAATTAGTATGCAGTATGACATCACAATGTATTATGACGTCATAATGTATCCGCATTATGATATCAAAATATATTATGAGAGCGCAACATGCAGGTATTATGAGCAATTTCTCTTGCCCCAATTTGTGTCACATCTACTGGAGCATCATGAGCATGTATTATGATGTCACAGTATATGATGACATCATAATTAGTATGCACTATGACGTCACAATGTATTATGACGTCATAATATATCCGCATTATGACATCACAATATATTATGAGAGCGCAATTTGCAGGTTTCATGACCAATTTCGCTTACCCCAATTTGTGACACATCTACTGCAGCATCATCAGCATGTATTATGACGTCAGAGTATATGATGACATCATAATTAGTATGCAGTAGGACGTCACAATGTATTATGATGTCATAATGTATCCGCATTATGACATCACAATATATTATGAGAGAGCAACATGCAGGTATTATGAGCAATTTCTCTTGCCCCAATTTGTGTCACATCTACTGGAGCATCATGAGCATGTATTATGACGTCACAGTATATGATGACATCATAATTAGTATGCAATATGACGTCACAATGTATTATGACGTCATAATGTATCTGCATTATGACATCACAATATATTATGAGAGCGCAATTTGCAGGTTTTATGACCATTTTCGATTACCCCAATTTGTGTGACATCTACTGGAGCATCATGAGCATGTATTATGACGTCACAGTATATGATGACATCATAATTACTATGCACTATGACGTCACAATGTATTATGACGTCATAATGTATCCGCATTATGACATCACAATATGTTATGAGAGCGGAATTTGCAGGTTTCATGACCAATTTCGCTTACAACAATTTGTGTCATATCTACTGCAGCATCAACAGCATGTATTATGACATCAGAGTATATGATGACATCATAATTAGTATGCAGTATGACGTCACAATGTATTATGACGTCATAATATGTCCGCAATATGACATCACAATATATTATGAGAGCGCAACATGCAGGTATTATGAGCAAATTCTCTTGCCCCAATTTGTGTCACATCTACTGGAGCATCATGAGCATGTATTATGACGTCAGAGTATATGATGACATCATAATTAGTATGCAGTATGACGTCACAATGTATTATGACGTCAAAATGTATCCGCATTATGACATCACAATATATTATGAGAGCGCAATTTGCAGGTTTTATGACCATTTTCGATTACCCCAATTTGTGTCACATCTACTGGAGCATCATGAGCATGTATTATGACGTCACAGTATATGATGACATCATAATTAGTATGCAGTATCATGTCACAATATATTATGATGTCATAATGTATCCGCATTATGACATCACAATATATTATGAGAGCGCAACATGCAGGTATTATGAGCAATTTCTCTTACCCCAATTTGTGTCACATCAACTGGAGCATCATGAGCATGAACTATGACGTCACAGTATATGATGACATCATAATTAGTATGCACTATTACGTCACAATGTATTATGACGTCATAATGTACCCGCATTATGACATCACAATATATTATGAGAGCGCAATTTGCAGGTTTCATGACCAATTTCGCTTACCCCAATTTGTGTCACATCTACTGCAGCATCATCAGCATGTATTATGACGTCAGATTATATGATGACATCATAATTAGTATGCAGTATGACGTCACAATGTATTATGACGTCATAATGTATCCGCATTATGACATCACAATATATTATGAGAGCGCAATTTGCAGGTTTTATGACCATTTTCGATTACCCGAATTTGTGTCACATCTACTGGAGCATCATGAGCATGTATTATGATGTCACAGTATATGATGACATCATAATTAGTATGCAGTATGACGTCACAATGTATTATGATGTCATAATGTATCCGCATTATGACATCACAATATGTTATGAGAGCGCAATTTGCAGGTTTCATGACCAATTTCTCGTACCCCAATTTGTGTCACATCTACTGGAGCATCATGAGCATGAATTATGACGTCACAGTATATGATGACATCATAATTAGTATGCACTATGACGTCACAATGTATTATGACGTCATAATGTATCCGCATTATGACATCACAATACATTATGAGAGCGCAACATGCAGATATTATGAGCAATTTCTCTTACCCCAATTTGTGTCACATCTACTGCAGCATCATGAGCATGTATTATGACGTCACAGTATATGATGACGTCATAATTAGTATGCAGTATGACGTCACAATGTATTATGGCGTCATAATGTATCCGCATTATGACATCAAAATATACTATGTGAGGGCAACATGCAGGTATTATGAGCAATTTCTCTTGCCCCAATTTGTGTCACATCTACTGGAGCATCATGAGCATGTATTATGACGTCACAGTATATGATGACATCATAATTAGTATGCACTATGACGTCACAATATATTACTACGTCATAATGTATCCGCATTATGACATCACAATATATTATGAGAGCGCAATTTGCAGGTTTCAGGAACAATTTCGCTTACCCCAATTTGTGTCACATCTACTGGAGCATCATGAGCATGTATTATGACGTCATAGTATATGATGACATCATAATTAGTATGCACTATGACGTCACGATGTATTATGACGTCATAGTGCATCCGCATTATGACATCAAAATATATTATGAGAGCGCAACATGCAGGTATTATGAGCAATTTCTCTTGCCCCAATTTGTGTCACATCTACTGGAGCATCATGAGCATGTATTATGACGTCACAGTATATGATGACATCATAATTAGTATGCAGTATGACGTCACAATGTATTATGATGTCATAATGTATCCGCATTATGACATCACAATCTGTTATGAGAGCACAATTTGCAGGTTTCATGGCCAATTTCGCTTACCCCAATTTCTGTCACGACTACTGCAGCATCATCAGCATGCATTATGACGTCAGAGTATATGATGACATCATAATTAGTATGCAGTATGACGTCACAATGTATTATGGCGTCATAAAGTATCCGCATTATGACATCACAATATATTATGTGAGCGCAACATGCAGGTATTATGAGCAATTTCTCTTGCCCCAATTTGTGTCACATGTACTGGAGCATCATGAGCATGTATTATGACGTCACAGTATATGATGACATCATAATTAGTATGCACTATGATGTCACAATATATTACGACGTCATAATGTATCCGCATTATGACCTCACAATATATTATGAGAGCGCTATTTGCAGGTTTCAGGACCAATTTCGTTTACCCCAATTGGTGTCACATCTACTGGAGCATCATGAGCATGTATGATGACGTCACAGTATATGATGACATCATAATTAGTATGCACTATGACGTCACAATGTATTATGTCGTCATAGTGTATCCGCATTATGACATCAAAATACATTATGGGAGCGCAACATGCAGGTATTATGAGCACTTTCTCTTGCCCCAATTTGTGTCACATCTACTGGAGCATCATGAGCATGTATTATGACGTAAGAGTGTATGTTGACATCATAATTAGTATGCACTATGACGTCACAATGTATTATGACGCCATAATTTATCCGCATTATGACATCACAATATATTATGAGAGCGCAACATGCAGGTATTATGACCAATTTCTCTTGCCCCAATTTGTGTCACATCTACTGGAGCATCATGAGCATGTATTATGACGTCACACTATATGATGACATCATAATTAGTATGCACTATGACGTCACAATATATTATGACGTCCTAATGTATCCGCATTATGACATCACAATATATAATGAGAGCGCAATTTGCAGGTTCCATGACCAATTTTGCTCACCCCAATGTGTGTCACATCTACTGCAGCATCATCAGCATGTATTATGACCTCAGAGTATATGATGACATCATAATTAGTGTGCAGTATGTCGTCACAATGTATTATGACGTCATAATGTATCCGCATTATGACATCACAGTATATTATGAGAGCGCAATTTGCAGGTTTTATGACCATTTTCGATTACCCCAATTTGTGTCTCATCTACTGCAGCATCATCAGCATGTACTATGACGTCAGAGTATATGATGACATCATAATTAGTATGCAGTATGACGTCACAATGTATTATGACGTCATATTGTGTCCGCATTATGACATCACAATATAGTATGAGAGCGCAACATGCAGGTATTATGAGCAATTTCTCTTGCCCCAATTTGTTTCACATCTACTGGAGCATCATGAGCATGTATTATGACGTCACAGTATATGATGACATCATAATTAGTATGCAGTATGACGTCACAATGTATTATGACGTCATAATGTATCCGCATTATGACATCACAATATATTATGAGAGCGCAATTTGCAGGTTTCATGACCAATTTCCCTTACCCCAATTTGTGTCACATCTACTGCAGCATCCTCAGCATGTATTATGACGTCAGAGAATATGATGACATCAAAATTAGTATGCAGTATGACGTCACAATGTATTATGACGTGATAATGTATCCGCATTATGACATCACAATATATTATGAGAGCGCAACATGCAGGTATTATGAGCAATTTCTCTTACCCCAATTTGTGTCACATCTACTGGAGTATCATGAGCATGTATTATGACATCACAGCATATGATGACATCATAATTAGTATGCACTATGACGTCACAATGTATTATGATGTCATAGTGTATCAACCTTTTGACATCACAATATATTATGAGAGCGCAACATGCAGGTATTATGAGCAATTTCTCTTGCCCCAATTTGTGTCACATCTACTGGAGCATCATGAGCATGTATTATGACGTCACAGTATTTGATGACATCATAATTAGTATGCAATATGACGTCACAATGTATTATGACGTCATAATGTATCCGCATTATGACATCAGAATATATTATGAGAGCGCAATTTGCAGGTTTTATGACCATTTTCGATTACCCCAATTTGTGTCACATCTACTGGAGCATCATGAGCATGTATTATGACGTCACAGTATATGATGACATCATAATTAGTATGCACTATGACGTCACAAAGTATTATGACGTCATAATGTATCCGCATTATGACATCACAATATATTATGAGAGCGCAACATGCAGGTATTATGACCAATTTATCTTGCCCCAATTTGTGTCACATCTACTGGAGCATCATGAGCATGTATTATGACGTCACAGTATATGATGACATCATAATTAGTATGCACTATGACGTCACAATGTATTATGACGTCCTAATGTATCCGCATTATGACATCACAGTATATTATGAGAGCGCAATTTGCAGGTTTTATGACCATTTTCGATTACCCCAATTTGTGTCTCATCTAGTGGAGCATCATGAGCATGTATTATGACGTCACAGTACATGATGACATCATAATTAGTATGCAGTATGATGTCACAATGTATTATGACGTCATAATGTATCCGCTTTGTGACATCACAATATATTATGAGAGCGCAACTTGCAGGTATTATGAGCAATTTCTCTTACCCCAATTTGTGTCACATCTACTGGAACATCATGAGCATGAATTATGATGTCACAGTATATGATGACATCATAATTTGTAAGCAGTATTATGTCACAATGTATTATGGCGTCATAATGTATCCGCATTATGACATCACAATATATTATGATAGGGCAACTTGCAGGTTTTATGACAATTTCGCTTACCCCAATTTGTGTCACATCTACTGGAGCATCATGAGCATGTATTATGACGTCACAGTATATGATGACATCATAATTTCCATGCAGTATGACGTCACAATGTATTATGACGTCATAATGTATCCGCATTATGACATCACAATACATTATGAGAGCGCAACATGCAGATATTATGAGCAATTTCTCTTACTCCAATTTGTGGCACATCTACTGGACAATCATGATCATGTATTATGACATCACAGTATATGATGACATCATAATTAGTTTGCAGTATGAGGTCACAATGTATTATGACGTCATAATGTATCCGCATTATGACATCACAATATATTATGAGGGCGCAACCTGCAGGTATTATGACCAATTTCGCTACCCCAATTTGTGTCACATCTACTGGAGCATCATGAGCATGTATTATGACGTCACAGTATATGATGACATCATAATTAGCATGCAATATGACGTCACAATGTATTATGACGTCATAATGTATCTGCATTATGACATCACAATATATTACGAGAGCGCAATTTGCAGGTTTTATGACCATTTTCGATTACCGCAATTTGTGTGACATCTACTGGAGCATCATGAGCATGTATTATGACGTCACAGTATATGATGACATCATAATTAGTATGCACTATGACGTCACAATGTATTATGACGTCCTAATGTATCCGCATTATGACATCACAATATGTTATGAGAGCGCAATTTGCAGGTTTCATGACCAATTTCGCTTACACCAATTTGTGTCATATCTACTGCAGCATCAACAGCATGTATTATGACGTCAGAGTATATGATGACATCATAATTAGTATGCAGTATGACATCACAATGTATTATGACGTCATAATGTATCCGCATTATGACATCACAATATATTATGAGAGCTCAGTTTGCAGGTTTTATGACCATTTTCGATTACCCCAATTTGTGTCACATCTACTGGAGCATCATGAGCATGTATTATGACGTCACAGTATATGATGACATCATAATTAGTATGCAGTATGATGTCTCAATATATTATGACGTCATAATGTATCCGCATTATGACATCACAATATATTATGAGACCGCAACATGCAGGTATTATGAGCAATTTCTCTTACCACAATTTGTGTCACATCTACTGGAGCATCATGAGCATGAATGATGACGTCACAGTATATGATGACATCATAATTAGTATGCACTATGACGTCACAATGTATTATGACGTCATAATGTATCCGCATTATGACATCACAATACATTATGAGAGCGCAACATGCAGATATTATGAGCAATTTCTCTTACCCCAATTTGTGTCACATCTACTGGAGCATCATGAGCATGTATTATGACGTCACAGTATATGATGACATCATAATTAGTATGCAGTATGACGTCAGAATGTATTATGACATCATAATGTATCCGCATTATGACATCACAGTATATTATGAGAGCGCAACATGCAGGTATTATGACCAATTTCGCTTACCCCAATTTGTGTCGCATCTACTGAAGCATCATGAGCATGTATTATGAAGTCACAGTATATGATGACATCATAATTAGTATGCACTATGACGTCACAATGTATTATGACGTCATAATGTATCCGCATTATGACATCACAATATATTATGAGAGCGCAATTTGCAGGTTTTATGAGCATTTTCGATTACCCGAATTTGTGTCACATCTACTGGAGCATCATGAGCATGTATTATGATGTCACAGTATATGATGACATCATAATTAGTATGCAGTATGACATCACAATGTATTATGACGTCATAATGTATCCGCATTATGATATCACAATATATTATGAGAGCGCAACATGCAGGTATTATGAGCAATTTCTCTTGCCCCAATTTGTGTCACATCTACTGGAGCATCATGAGCATGTATTATGATGTCACAGTATATGATGACATCATAATTAGTATGCACTATGACGTCACAATGTATTATGACGTCATAATATATCCGCATTATGACATCACAATATATTATGTGAGCGCAATTTGCAGGTTTCATGACCAATTTCGATTACCCCAATTTGTGTCACATCTACTGCAGCATCATCAGCATGTATTATGACGTCAGAGTATATGATGACATCATAATTAGTATGCAGTATGACGTCACAATGTATTATGATGTCATAATGTATCCGCATTATGACATCACAATATATTATGAGAGAGCAACATGCAGGTATTATGAGCAATTTCTCTTGCCCCAATTTGTGTCACATCTACTGGAGCATCATGAGCATGTATTATGACGTCACAGTATATGATGACATCATAATTAGTATGCAATATGACGTCACAATGTATTATGACGTCATAATGTATCTGCATTATGACATCACAATATATTATGAGAGCGCAATTTGCAGGTTTTATGACCATTTTCGATTACCCCAATTTGTGTGACATCTACTGGAGCATCATGAGCATGTATTATGACGTCACAGTATATGATGACATCATAATTACTATGCACTATGACGTCACAATGTATTATGACGTCATAATGTATCCGCATTATGACATCACAATATGTTATGAGAGCGCAATTTGAAGGTTTCATGACCAATTTCGCTTACAACAATTTGTGTCATATCTACTGCAGCATCAACAGCATGTATTATGACATCAGAGTATATGATGACATCATAATTAGTATGCAGTATGACGTCACAATGTATTATGACGTCATAATGTGTCCGCAATATGACATCACAATATATTATGAGAGCGCAACATGCAGGTATTATGATCAATTTCTCTTGCCCCAATTTGTGTCACATCTACTGTAGCATCATGAGCATGTATTATGACGTCAGAGTATATGATGACATCATAATTAGTATGCAGTATGACATCACAATGTATTATGACGTCATAATGTATCCGCATTATGACATCACAATATATTATGAGAGCGCAATTTGCTGGTTTTATGACCATTTTCGATTACCCCAATTTGTGTCACATCTACTGGAGCATCATGAGCATGTATTATGACGTCACAGTATATGGTGACATCATAATTAGTATGCAGTATGATGTCACAATATATTATGATGTCATAATGTATCCGCATTATGACATCACAATATATTATGAGAGCGCAACATGCAGGTATTATGAGCAATTTCTCTTACCCCAATTTGTGTCACATCAACTGGAGCATCATGAGCATGAATTATGACGTCACAGTATATGATGACATCATAATTAGTATGCACTATTACGTCACAATGTATTATGACGTCAAAATGTACCCGCATTATGACATCACAATATATTATGAGAGCGCAATTTGCAGGTTTCATGACCAATTTCGCTTACCCCAATTTGTGTCACATCTACTGCAGCATCATCAGCATGTATTATGACGTCAGATTATATGATGACATCATAATTAGTATGCAGTATGACGTCACAATGTATTATGACGTCATAATGTATCCGCATTATGACATCACAATATATTATGAGAGCGCAATTTGCAGGTTTTATGACCATTTTCGATTACCCGAATTTGTGTCACATCTACTGGAGCATCATGAGCATGTATTATGATGTCACAGTATATGATGACATCATAATTAGTATGCAGTATGACATCACAATGTATTATGACGTCATAATGTATCCGCATTATGATATCAAAATATATTATGAGAGCGCAACATGCAGGTATTATGAGCAATTTCTCTTGCCCCAATTTGTGTCACATCTACTGGAGCATCATGAGCATGTATTATGATGTCACAGTATATGATGACATCATAATTAGTATGCACTATGACGTCACAATGTATTATGACGTCATAATGTATCCGCATTATGACATCACAATATATTATGAGAGTGCAATTTGCAGGTTTCATGACCAATTTCGCTTACCCCAATTTGTGTCACATCTACTGCAGCATCATCAGCATGTATTATGACGTCAGAGTATATGATGACATCATAATTAGTATGCAGTATGACGTCACAATGTATTATGATGTCATAATGTATCCGCATTATGACATCACAATACATTATGAGAGAGCAACATGCAGGTATTATGAGCAATTTCTCTTGCCCCAATTTGTGTCACATCTACTGGAGCATCATGAGCATGTATTATGACGTCACAGTATATGATGACATCATAATTAGTATGCAATATGACGTCACAATGTATTATGACGTCATAATGTATCTGCATTATGACATCACAATATATTATGAGAGCGCAATTTGCAGGTTTTATGAACATTTTCGATTACCCCAATTTGTGTGACATCTACTGGAGCATCATGAGCATGTATTATGACGTCACAGTATATGATGACATCATAATTACTATGCACTATGACGTCACAATGTATTATGGCGTCAAAATGTATCCGCATTATGACATCACAATATATTATGAGAGTGCAATTTGCAGGTTTCATGACCAATTTCGCTTTCCCCAATTTGTGTCACATCTACTGCAGCATCATCAGCATGTATTATGACGTCAGAGTATATGATGATATCATAATTAGTATGCAGTATGACATCACAATGTATTATGACGTCATAATGTATCCGCATTATGATATCAAAATATATTATGAGAGCGCAACATGCAGGTATTATGAGCAATTTCTCTTGCCCCAATTTGTGTCACATCTACTGGAGCATCATGAGCATGTATTATGACGCCACAGTATATGATGACATCATAATTAGTATGCAGTATGACGTCACAATGTATTATGACGTCATAATGTGTCCGCATTATGACACCACAATATATTATGAGAGCGCAATTTGCAGGTTTCATGACCAATTTCGCTTACCCCAATTTGTGTCACATCTACTGCAGCATCATCAGCATGTATTATGACGTCAGAGTATATGATGACATCATAATTAGTATGCAGTATGACGTCACAATGTATTATGATGTCATAATGTATCCGCATTATGACATCTCAATATGTTATGAGAGCGCAATTTGCAGGTTTCATGACCAATTTCTCTTACCCCAATTTGTGTCACATCTACTGGAGCATCATGAGCATGAATTATGACGTCACAGTATATGATGACATCATAATTAGTATGCACTATGACGTCACAATGTATTATGACGTCATAATGTATCCGCATTATGACATCACAATACATTATGAGAGCGCAACATGCAGATATTATGAGCAATTTCTCTTACCCCAATTTGTGTCACATCTACTGCAGCATCATGAGCATGTATTAAGACGTCACAGTATATGATGACGTCATAATTAGTATGCAGTATGACGTCACAATGTATTATGGCGTCATAATGTATCCGCATTATGACATCACAATATACTATGTGAGCGCAACATGCAGGTATTATGAGCAATTTCTCTTGCCCCAATTTGTGTCACATCTACTGGAGCATCATGAGCATGTATTATGACGTCACAGTATATGATGACATCATAATTAGTATGCAGTATGACGTCAGAATGTATTATGACATCATAATGTATCCGCATTATGACATCACAGTATATTATGAGAGCGCAACATGCAGGTATTATGACCAATTTCACTTACCCCAATTTGTGTCACATCTACTGAAGCATCATGAGTATGTATTATGAAGTCACAGTATATGATGACATCATAATTAGTATGCACTATGACGTCACAATGTATTATGACGTCATAATGTATCCGCATTATGACATCACAATATATTATGAGAGCGCAATTTGCAGGTTTTATGAGCATTTTCGATTACCCGAATTTGTGTCACATCTACTGGAGCATCATGAGCATGTATTATGATGTCACAGTATATGATGACATCATAATTAGTATGCAGTATGACATCACAATGTATTATGACGTCATAATGTATCCGCATTATGATATCAAAATATATTATGAGAGCGCAACATGCAGGTATTATGAGCAATTTCTCTTGCCCCAATTTGTGTCACATCTACTGGAGCATCATGAGCATGTATTATGATGTCACAGTATATGATGACATCATAATTAGTATGCACTATGACGTCACAATGTATTATGACGTCATAATATATCCGCATTATGACATCACAATATATTATGAGAGCGCAATTTGCAGGTTTCATGACCAATTTCGCTTACCCCAATTTGTGTCACATCTACTGCAGCATCATCAGCATGTATTATGACGTCAGAGTATATGATGACATCATAATTAGTATGCAGTATGACGTCACAATGTATTATGATGTCATAATGTATCCGCATTATGACATCACAATATATTATGAGAGAGCAACATGCAGGTATTATGAGCAATTTCTCTTGCCCCAATTTGTGTCACATCTACTGGAGCATCATGAGCATGTATTATGACGTCACAGTATATGATGACATCATAATTAGTATGCAATATGACGTCACAATGTATTATGACGTCATAATGTATCTGCATTATGACATCACAATATATTATGAGAGCGCAATTTGCAGGTTTTATGACCATTTTCGATTACCCCAATTTGTGTGACATCTACTGGAGCATCATGAGCATGTATTATGACGTCACAGTATATGATGACATCATAATTACTATGCACTATGACGTCACAATGTATTATGGCGTCATAATGTATCCGCATTATGACATCACAATATGTTATGAGAGCGCAATTTGCAGGTTTCATGACCAATTTCGCTTACAACAATTTGTGTCATATCTACTGCAGCATCAACAGCATGTATTATGACATCAGAGAATATGATGACATCATAATTAGTATGCAGTATGACGTCACAATGTATTATGACGTCATAATATGTCCGCAATATGACATCACAATATATTATGAGAGCGCAACATGCAGGTATTATGAGCAATTTCTCTTGCCCCAATTTGTGTCACATCTACTGGAGCATCATGAGCATGTATTATGACGTCAGAGTATATGATGACATCATAATTAGTATGCAGTATGACGTCACAATGTATTATGACGTCATAATGTATCCGCATTATGACATCACAATATATTATGAGAGCGCAATTTGCAGGTTTTATGACCATTTTCGATTACCCCAATTTGTGTCACATCTACTGGAGCATCATGAACATGTATTATGACGTCACAGTATATGATGACATCATAATTAGTATGCAGTATCATGTCACAATATATTATGATGTCATAATGTATCCGCATTATGACATCACAGTATATTATGAGAGCGCAACATGCAGGTATTATGAGCAATTTCTCTTACCCCAATTTGTGTCACATCAACTGGAGCATCATGAGCATGAATTATGACGTCACAGTATATGATGACATCATAATTAGTATGCACTATTACGTCACAATGTATTATGACGTCATAATGTACCCGCATTATGACATCACAATATATTATGAGAGCGCAATTTGCAGGTTTCATGACCAATTTCGCTTACCCCAATTTGTGTCACATCTACTGCAGCATCATCAGCATGTATTATGACGTCAGATTATATGATGACATCATAATTAGTATGCAGTATGACGTCACAATGTATTATGACGTCATAATGTATCCGCATTATGACATCACAATATATTATGAGAGCGCAATTTGCAGGTTTTATGACCATTTTCGATTACCCGAATTTGTGTCACATCTACTGGAGCATCATGAGCATGTATTATGATGTCACAGTATATGATGACATCATAATTAGTATGCAGTATGACATCACAATGTATTATGACGTCATAATGTATCCGCATTATGATATCACAATATATTATGAGAGCGCAACATGCAGGTATTATGAGCAATTTCGCTTGCCCCAATTTGTGTCACATCTACTGGAGCATCATGAACATGTATTATGATGTCACAGTATATGATGACATCATAATTAGTATGCACTATGACGTCACAATGTATTATGACGTCATAATGTATCCGCATTATGACATCACAATACATTATGAGAGCGCAACATGCAGATATTATGAGCAATTTCTCTTACCCCAATTTGTGTCACATCTACTGCAGCATCATGAGCATGTATTATGACGTCACAGTATATGATGACGTCATAATTAGTATGCAGTATGACGTCACAATGTATTATGGCGTCATAATGTATCCGCATTATGACATCACAATATACTATGTGAGCGCAACATGCAGGTATTATGAGCAATTTCTCTTGCCCCAATTTGTGTCACATCTACTGCAGCATCATGAGCATGTATTATGACGTCACAGTATATGATGACATCATAATTAGTATGCACTATGACGTCACAATATATTACTACGTCATAATGTATCCGCATTATGACATCACAATATATTATGAGAGCGCAATTTGCAGGTTTCAGGAATAATTTCGCTTACCCCAATTTGTGTCACATCTACTGGAGCATCATGAGCATGTATTATGACGTCATAGTATATGATGACATCATAATTAGTATGCACTATGACGTCACGATGTATTATGACGTCATAGTGCATCCGCATTATGACATCAAAATATATTATGAGAGCGCAACATGCAGGTATTATGAGCAATTTCTCTTGCCCCAATTTGTGTCACATCTACTGGAGCATCATGAGCATGTATTATGACGTCACAGTATATGTTGACATCATAATTAGTATGCAGTATGACGTCACAATGTATTATGATGTCATAATGTATCCGCATTATGACATCACAATCTGTTATGAGAGCACAATTTGCAGGTTTCATGGCCAATTTCGCTTACCCCAATTTGTGTCACGTCTACTGCAGCATCATCAGCATGCATTATGACGTCAGAGTATATGATGACATCATAATTAGTATGCAGTATGACGTCACAATGTATTATGGCGTCATAATGTATCCGCATTATGACATCACAATATATTATGTGAGCGCAACATGCAGGTATTATGAGCAATTTCTCTTGCCCCAATTTGTGTCACATGTACTGGAGCATCATGAGCATGTATTATGACGTCACAGTATATGATGACATCATAATTAGTATGCACTATGATGTCACAATATATTACGACGTCATAATGTATCCGCATTATGACCTCACAATATATTATGAGAGCGCTATTTGCAGGTTTCAGGACCAATTTCGTTTACCCCAATTGGTGTCACATCTACTGGAGCATCATGAGCATGTATGATGACGTCACAGTATATGACGACATCATAATTAGTATGCACTATGACGTCACAATGTATTATGTCGTCATAGTGTATCCGCATTATGACATCAAAATATATTATGAGAGCGCAACATGCAGGTATTATGAGCACTTTCTCTTGCCCCAATTTGTGTCACATCTACTGGAGCATCATGAGCATGTATTATGACGTAACAGTGTATGTTGACATCATAATTAGTATGCACTATGACGTCACAATGTATTATGACGCCATAATGTATCCGCATTATGACATCACAATATATTATGAGAGCGCAACATGCAGGTATTATGACCAATTTCTCTTGCCCCAATTTGTGTCACATCTACTGGAGCATCATGAGCATGTATTATGACGTCACACTATATGATGACATCATAATTAGTATGCACTATGACGTCACAATATATTATGACGTCCTAATGTATCCGCATTATGACATCACAATATATAATGAGAGCGCAATTTGCAGGTTCCATGACCAATTTTGCTCACCCCAATGTGTGTCACATCGACTGCAGCATCATCAGCAGGTATTATGACCTCAGAGTATATGATGACATCATAATTAGTGTGCAGTATGTCGTCACAATGTATTATGACGTCATAATGTATCCGCATTATGACATCACAGTATATTATGAGAGCGCAATTTGCAGGTTTTATGACCATTTTCGATTACCCCAATTTGTGGCTCATCTACTGGAGCATCATGAGCATGTATAATGACGTCACAGTACATGATGACATCATAATTAGTATGCAGTATGATGTCACAATGTATTATGACGTCATAATGTATCCGCTTTGTGACATCACAATATATTATGAGAGCGCAACATGCAGGTATTATGAACAATTTCTCTTACCCCAATTTGTGTCACATCTACTGGAGCATCATGAGCATGAATTATGATGTCACAGTATATGATGACATCATAATTTGTAAGCAGTATGATGTCACAATGTATTATGACGTCATAATGTATCCGCATTATGACATCACAATATATTATGAGAGCGCATCTTGCAGGTTTTATGACCAATTTCGCTTACCCCAATTTGTGTCACATCTACTGCAGCATCATCAGCATGTACTATGACGTCAGAGTATATGATGACATCATAATTAGTATGCAGTATGACGTCACAATGTATTATGACGTCATATTGTGTCCGCATTATGACATCACAATATAGTATGAGAGCGCAACATGCAGGTATTATGAGCAATTTCTCTTGCCCCAATTTGTTTCACATCTACTGGAGCATCATGAGCATGTATTATGACGTCACAGTATATGATGACATCATAATTAGTATGCAGTATGACGTCACAATGTATTATGACGTCATAATGTATCCGCATTATGACATCACAATATATTATGAGAGCGCAATTTGCAGGTTTCATGACCAATTTCCCTTACCCCAATTTGTGTCACATCTACTGCAGCATCCTCAGCATGTATTATGACGTCAGAGAATATGATGACATCAAAATTAGTATGCAGTATGACGTCACAATGTATTATGACGTGATAATGTATCCGCATTATGACATCACAATATATTATGAGAGCGCAACATGCAGGTATTATGAGCAATTTCTCTTACCCCAATTTGTGTCACATCTACTGGAGTATCATGAGCATGTATTATGACATCACAGCATATGATGACATCATAATTAGTATGCACTATGACGTCACAATGTATTATGATGTCATAGTGTATCAACATTCTGACATCAAAATATATTATGAGAGCGCAACATGCAGGTATTATGAGCAATTTCTCTTGCCCCAATTTGTGTCACATCTACTGGAGCATCATGAGCATTTATTATGACGTCACAGTATATGATGACATCATAATTAGTATGCAGTATGACGTCACAATGTATTATGACGTCATAATATATCCGCATTATGACATCACAATATATTATGAGAGCGCAACATGCAGGTATTATGAGCAATTTCTCTTACCCCAATTTGGGTCACATCTACTGGAGCATCATGAGCATGTATTATGACGTCACAGTATATGATGACATCATAATTAGTATGCAGTATGATGTCACAATGTATTATGACGTCATAATGTATCCGCATTATGACATCACAATATATTATGAGAGCGCAACATGCTGGTATTATGACCAATTTCGCTTACCCCAATTTGTGTCACATTTACTGGAGCATCATGAGCATGTATTATGATGTCACAGTATATGATGACATCATAATTAGTATGCAGTATGACGTCACAATGTATTATGACGTCATAATGTATCCGCATTTTGACATCACAATATATTATGAGAGCGCAACATGCAGCTATTATGAGCAATTTCTCTTGCCCCAATTTGTGTCACATCTACTGGAGCATCATGAGCATGTATTATGACGTCACAGTATATGATGACATCATAATTAGTATGCAATATGACGTCACAATGTATTATGACGTCATAATGTATCCGTATTATGACATCAGAATATATTATGAGAGCGCAATTTGCAGGTTTTATGACCATTTTCGATTACCCCAATTTGTGTCACATCTACTGGAGCATCATGAGCATGTATTATGACGTCACAGTATATGATGACATCATAATTAGTATGCACTATGACGTCACAAAGTATTATGACATCATAATGTATCCGCATTATGACATCACAATATATTATGAGAGCGCAACATGCAGGTATTATGACCAATTTCTCTTGCCCCAATTTGTGTCACATCTACTGGAGCATCATGAGGATGTATTATGACGTCACAGTATATGATGACATCATAATTAGTATGCACTATGACGTCACAATGTATTATGACGTCCTAATGTATCCGCATTATAACATCACAGTATATTATGAGAGCGCAATTTGCAGGTTTTATGACCATTTTCGATTACCCCAATTTGTGTCTCATCTAGTGGAGCATCATGAGCATGTATTATGACGTCACAGTACATGATGACATCATAATTAGTATGCAGTATGATGTCACAATGTATTATGACGTCATAATGTATCCGCTTTGTGACATCACAATATATTATGAGAGCGCAACTTGCAGGTATTATGAGCAATTTCTCTTACCCCAATTTGTGTCACATCTACTGGAACATCATGAGCATGAATTATGATGTCACAGTATATGATGACATCATAATTTGTAAGCAGTATTATGTCACAATGTATTATGGCGTCATAATGTATCCGCATTATGACATCACAATATATTATGATAGGGCAACTTGCAGGTTTTATGACAATTTCTCTTACCCCAATTTGTGGCACATCTACTGGACAATCATGACCATGTATTATGACATCACAGTATATGATGACATCATAATTAGTTTGCAGTATGACGTCACAATGTATTATGACATCATAATGTATCCGCATTATGACATCACAATATATTATGAGGGCGCAACCTGCAGGTATTATGACCAATTTCGCTACCCCAATTTGTGTCACATCTACTGGAGCATCATGAGCATGTATTATGACGTCACAGTATATGATGACATCATAATTAGTATGCAGTATGACATCACAATGTATTATGACGTCATAATGTATCCGCATTATGACATCACAATATATTATGAGAGCGCAATTTGCAGGTTTCATGGCCAATTTCGCTTACCCCAATTTGTGTCACATCTACTGCAGCATCATCAGCATGTACTATGACGTCAGAGTATATGATGACATCATAATTAGTATGCAGTATGACGTCACAATGTATTATGACATCATATTTTGTCCGCATTATGACATCACAATATAGTATGAGAGCGCAACATGCAGGTATTATGAGCAATTTCTCTTGCCCCAATTTGTGTCACATCTACTGGAGCATCATGAGCATGTATTATGACGTCAGAGTATATGATGACATCATGATTAGTATGCAATATGACGTCACAATGTATTATGACGTCATAATGTATCTGCATTATGACATCACAATATATTATGAGAGCGCAATTTGCAGGTTTCATGAACAATTTCGCTTACCCCAATTTGTGTCACATCTACTGCAGCATTCTCAGCATGTATTATGACGTCAGAGAATATGATGACATCAAAATTAGTATGCAGTATGACGTCACAATGTATTATGAAGTGATAATGTATCCGCATTATGACATCACAATATATTATGAGAGCGCAACAGGCAGGTATTATGAGCAATTTCTCTTACCCCAATTTGTGTCACATCTACTGGAGTATCATGAGCATGTATTATGACATCACAGTATATGATGACATCATAATTAGTATGCACTATGACGTCACAATGTATTATGACGTCATAGTGTATCCACATTTTGACATCAAAATATATTATGAGAGCGCAACATGTAGGTATTATGAGCAATTTCTCTTGCCCCAATTTGTGTCACATCTACTGGAGCATCATGAGCATGTATTATGACGTCACAGTATATGATGACATCATAATTAGTATGCACTCTGACGTCACAATGTATTATGACGTCATAATGTATCCGCATTATGACATCACAATATATTATGAGAGCACAACATGCAGGTATTATGAGCAATTTCTCTTACCCCAATTTGTGTCTCATCTGCTGGAGCATCATGAGCATGTATTATGACGTCACAGTATATGATGACATCATAATTAGTATGCAGTATGATGTCACAATGTATTATGACGTCATAATGTATCCGCATTATGACATCACAATATATTGTGAGAGCGCAACATGCTGGTATTATGACCAATTTCGCTTACCACAATTTGTGTCACATCTACTGGAGCATCATGAGCATGTATTATGATGTCACAGTATATGATGACATCATAATTTGTATGCAGTATGATGTCACAATGTATTATGACGTCATAATGTGTCCGAATTATGACATCACAATATATTATGAGAGCGCAATTTGCAGGTTTTATGACCATTTTCGATTACCCCAATTTGTGTCGAATCTACTGGAGCATCATGAGCATGTATTATGACGTCACAGTATATGATGACATCATAATTCGTATGCAGTATGACGTCACAATGTATTATGACGTCATCATGTATCCGCATTATGACATCACAATACATTATGACAGCGCAACATGCAGATATTATGAGCAATTTCTCTTACCACAATTTGTGGCACATCTACTGGACAATCATGAGCATGTATTATGACATCACAGTATATGATGACATCATAATTAGTTTGCAGTATGACGTCACAATGTATTATGACGTCATAATGTATCCGCATTATGACATCACAATATATTATGAGGGCTCAACCTGCAGGTATTACGACCAATTTCGCTACCCCAGTTTGTGTCACATCTACTGGAGCATCATGAATATGTATTATGACGTCACAGTATATGATGACATCATAATTAGTATGCAGTATGACGTCACAATATATTATGACGTCATAATGTATCCGCATTATGACATCACAATATATTATGAGAGCGCAATTTGCAGGTTTCATGACCAATTTCGCTTACCCCAATTTGTGTCACATCTACTGCAGCATCATCAGTATGTACTATGACGTCAGAGTATATGATGACATCATAATTAGTATGCAGTATGACGTCACAATGTATTATGACGTCATATTGTGTCCGCATTATGACATCACAATATAGTATGAGAGCGCAACATGCAGGTATTTTGAGCAATTTCTCTTGCCCCAATTTGTGTCACATCTACTGGAGCATCATGAGCATGTATTATGACGTCAGATTATATGATGACATCACAATTAGTATGCAGTATGACGTCACAATGTATTATGACGTGATAATGTATCCGCATTATGACATCACAATATATTATGAGAGCGCAATTTGCAGGTTTCATGGCCAATTTCGCTTACCCCAATTTGTGTCACGTCTACTGCAGCATCATCAGCATGCCTTATGACGTCAGAGTATATGATGACATCATAATTAGTATGCAGTATGACGTCACAATGTATTATGGCGTCATAATGTATCCGCATTATGACATCACAATATATTATTTGAGCCAACATGCAGGTATTATGAGCAATTTCTCTTGCCCCAATTTGTGTCACATCTACTGGAGCATCATGAGCATGTATTATGACGTCACAGTATATGATGACATCATAATTAGTATGCAGTATGATGTCACAATATATTATGACGTCATAATGTATCCGCATTATGACATCACAATATATTATGATAGCGCAATTTGCAGGTTTCATGACCAATTTCTCTTACCCCAATTTGTGTCACATCTACTGGAGCATCATGAGCATGAATTATGACGTCACAGTATATGATGACATCATAATTAGTATGCACTATGACGTCACAATGTATTATGACGTCATAATGTATCCGCATTATGACATCACAATACATTATGAGAGCGCAACATGCAGATATTATGAGCAATTTCTCTTACCCCAATTTGTGTCACATCTACTGGAGCATCATGAGAATGTATTATGACGTCACAGTATATGATGACATCATAATTAGTATGCAGTATGACGTCAGAATGTATTATGACATCATAATGTATCCGCATTATGACATCACAATATATAATGAGAGCGCAACATGCAGGTATTATGACCTATTTCGCTTACCCCAATTTGTGTTACATCTACTGAAGCATCATGAGCATGTATTATGACGTCACAGTATATGATGACATCATAATTAGTATGCACAATGACGTCACAATGTATTATGACGTCATAATGTATCCACATTATGACTTCACAATATATTATGAGAGCGCAATTTGCAGGTTTCATGACCAATTTCGCTTACCCCAATTTGTGTCACATCTACTGCAGCATCCTCAGCATGTATTATGACGTCAGAGAATATGATGACATCAAAATTAGTATGCAGTATGACGTCACAATGTATTATGACGTGATAATGTATCCGCATTATGACATCACAATATATTATGAGAGGGCAATTTGCAGGTTTCATGGCCAATTTCGCTTACACCAATTTGTGTCACGTCTACTGCAGCATCATCAGCATGCATTATGACGTCAGAGTATATGATGACATCATAATTAGTATGCAGTATGACATCACAATGTATTATGGCGTCATAATGTATCCGCATTATGACATCACAATATATTATTTGAGCGCAACATGCAGGTATTATGAGCAATTTCTCTTGCCCCAATTTGTGTCACATCTACTGGAGCATCATGAGCATGTATTATGACGTCACAGTATATGATGACATTATAATTAGTATGCACTATGACGTCACAATATATTATGACGTCATAATGTATCCGCATTATGACATCACAATATATTATGAGAGCGCAATTTGCAGGTTTCAGGACCAATTTCGCTTACCCCAATTTGTGTCACATCTACTGGAGCATCATGAGCATGTATTATGACGTCACAGTATATGATGACATCATAATTAGTATGCACTATGACGTCACAATATATTATGACGTCATAATGTATCCGCATTATGACATCACAATATATTATGAGAGTGCAATTTACAGGTTTCAGGAACAATTTCGCTTACCCCAATTTGTGTCACATCTACTGGAGCATCATGAGCATGTATTATGACGTCACACTATATGATGACATCATAACTAGTATGCACTATGACGTCACAATGTATTATGACGTCATAGTGTATCCGCATTATGACATCAAAATATATTATGAGAGCGCAACATGCAGGTATTATGAGCAATTTCTCTTGCCCCAATTTGTGTCACATCTACTGGAGCATCATGAGCATGTATTATGACGTCACAGTATATGATGACATCATAATTAGTATGCAATATAACGTCACAATGTATTATGACGTCATAATGTATCCGCATTATGACATCACAATATATTATGAGAGTGCAATTTGCAGGTTTCAGGAACAATTTCGCTTACCCCAATTTGTGTCACATCTACTGGAGCATCATGAGCATGTATTATGACGTCACACTATATGATGACATCATAACTAGTATGCACTATGACGTCACAATGTATTATGACGTCATAGTGTATCCGCATTATGACATCAAAATATATTATGAGAGCGCAACATGCAGGTATTATGAGCAATTTCTCTTGCCCCAATTTGTGTCACATCTACTGGAGCATCATGAGCATGTATTATGACGTCACAGTATATGATGACATCATAATTAGTATGCAATATAACGTCACAATGTATTATGACGTCATAATGTATCCGCTTTGTGACATCACAATATATTATGAGAGCGCAACTTGCAGGTATTATGAGCAATTTCTCTTACCCCAATTTGTGTCACATCTACTGGAACATCATGAGCATGAATTATGATGTCACAGTATATGATGACATCATAATTTGTAAGCAGTATTATGTCACAATGTATTATGGCGTCATAATGTATCCGCATTATGACATCACAATATATTATGATAGGGCAACTTGCAGGTTTTATGACAATTTCTCTTACCCCAATTTGTGGCACATCTACTGGACAATCATGACCATGTATTATGACATCACAGTATATGATGACATCATAATTAGTTTGCAGTATGACGTCACAATGTATTATGACATCATAATGTATCCGCATTATGACATCACAATATATTATGAGGGCGCAACCTGCAGGTATTATGACCAATTTCGCTACCCCAATTTGTGTCACATCTACTGTAGCATCATGAGCATGTATTATGACGTCACAGTATATGATGACATCATAATTAGTATGCAGTATGACATCACAATGTATTATGACGTCATAATGTATCCGCATTATGACATCACAATATATTATGAGAGTGCAATTTGCAGGTTTCATGGCCAATTTCGCTTACCCCAATTTGTGTCACATCTACTGCAGCATCATCAGCATGTACTATGACGTCAGAGTATATGATGACATCATAATTAGTATGCAGTATGACGTCACAATGTATTATGACATCATATTTTGTCCGCATTATGACATCACAATATAGTATGAGAGCGCAACATGCAGGTATTATGAGCAATTTCTCTTGCCCCAATTTGTGTCACATCTACTGGAGCATCATGAGCATGTATTATGACGTCAGAGTATATGATGACATCATGATTAGTATGCAATATGACGTCACAATGTATTATGACGTCATAATGTATCTGCATTATGACATCACAATATATTATGAGAGCGCAATTTGCAGGTTTCATGAACAATTTCGCTTACCCCAATTTGTGTCACATCTACTGCAGCATTCTCAGCATGTATTATGACGTCAGAGAATATGATGACATCAAAATTAGTATGCAGTATGACGTCACAATGTATTATGAAGTGATAATGTATCCGCATTATGACATCACAATATATTATGAGAGCGCAACAGGCAGGTATTATGAGCAATTTCTCTTACCCCAATTTGTGTCACATCTACTGGAGTATCATGAGCATGTATTATGACATCACAGTATATGATGACATCATAATTAGTATGCACTATGACGTCACAATGTATTATGACGTCATAGTGTATCCACATTTTGACATCAAAATATATTATGAGAGCGCAACATGTAGGTATTATGAGCAATTTCTCTTGCCCCAATTTGTGTCACATCTACTGGAGCATCATGAGCATGTATTATGACGTCACAGTATATGATGACATCATAATTAGTATGCACTCTGACGTCACAATGTATTATGACGTCATAATGTATCCGCATTATGACATCACAATATATTATGAGAGCACAACATGCAGGTATTATGAGCAATTTCTCTTACCCCAATTTGTGTCTCATCTGCTGGAGCATCATGAGCATGTATTATGACGTCACAGTATATGATGACATCATAATTAGTATGCAGTATGATGTCACAATGTATTATGACGTCATAATGTATCCGCATTATGACATCACAATATATTGTGAGAGCGCAACATGCTGGTATTATGACCAATTTCGCTTACCACAATTTGTGTCACATCTACTGGAGCATCATGAGCATGTATTATGATGTCACAGTATATGATGACATCATAATTTGTATGCAGTATGACGTCACAATGTATTATGACGTCATAATGTGTCCGAATTATGACATCACAATATATTATGAGAGCGCAATTTGCAGGTTTTATGACCATTTTCGATTACCCCAATTTGTGTCGAATCTACTGGAGCATCATGAGCATGTATTATGACGTCACAGTATATGATGACATCATAATTCGTATGCAGTATGACGTCACAATGTATTATGACGTCATCATGTATCCGCATTATGACATCACAATACATTATGACAGCGCAACATGCAGATATTATGAGCAATTTCTCTTACCACAATTTGTGGCACATCTACTGGACAATCATGAGCATGTATTATGACATCACAGTATATGATGACATCATAATTAGTTTGCAGTATGACGTCACAATGTATTATGACGTCATAATGTATCCGCATTATGACATCACAATATATTATGAGGGCGCAACCTGCAGGTATTACGACCAATTTCGCTACCCCAGTTTGTGTCACATCTACTGGAGCATCATGAATATGTATTATGACGTCACAGTATATGATGACATCATAATTAGTATGCAGTATGACGTCACAATATATTATGACGTCATAATGTATCCGCATTATGACATCACAATATATTATGAGAGCGCAATTTGCAGGTTTCATGACCAATTTCGCTTACCCCAATTTGTGTCACATCTACTGCAGCATCATCAGTATGTACTATGACGTCAGAGTATATGATGACATCATAATTAGTATGCAGTATGACGTCACAATGTATTATGACGTCATATTGTGTCCGCATTATGACATCACAATATAGTATGAGAGCGCAACATGCAGGTATTTTGAGCAATTTCTCTTGCCCCAATTTGTGTCACATCTACTGGAGCATCATGAGCATGTATTATGACGTCAGATTATATGATGACATCACAATTAGTATGCAGTATGACGTCACAATGTATTATGACGTGATAATGTATCCGCATTATGACATCACAATATATTATGAGAGCGCAATTTGCAGGTTTCATGGCCAATTTCGCTTACCCCAATTTGTGTCACGTCTACTGCAGCATCATCAGCATGCCTTATGACGTCAGAGTATATGATGACATCATAATTAGTATGCAGTATGACGTCACAATGTATTATGGCGTCATAATGTATCCGCATTATGACATCACAATATATTATTTGAGCCAACATGCAGGTATTATGAGCAATTTCTCTTGCCCCAATTAGTGTCACATCTACTGGAGCATCATGAGCATGTATTATGACGTCACAGTATATGATGACATCATAATTAGTATGCAGTATGATGTCACAATATATTATGACGTCATAATGTATCCGCATTATGACATCACAATATATTATGATAGCGCAATTTGCAGGTTTCATGACCAATTTCTCTTACCCCAATTTGTGTCACATCTACTGGAGCATCATGAGCATGAATTATGACGTCACAGTATATGATGACATCATAATTAGTATGCACTATGACGTCACAATGTATTATGACGTCATAATGTATCCGCATTATGACATCACAATACATTATGAGAGCGCAACATGCAGATATTATGAGCAATTTCTCTTACCCCAATTTGTGTCACATCTACTGGAGCATCATGAGAATGTATTATGACGTCACAGTATATGATGACATCATAATTAGTATGCAGTATGACGTCAGAATGTATTATGACATCATAATGTATCCGCATTATGACATCACAATATATAATGAGAGCGCAACATGCAGGTATTATGACCTATTTCGCTTACCCCAATTTGTGTTACATCTACTGAAGCATCATGAGCATGTATTATGACGTCACAGTATATGATGACATCATAATTAGTATGCACAATAACGTCACAATGTATTATGACGTCATAATGTGTCCGCATTATGACATCACAATATATTATGTGAGCGCAACATGCAGGTATTATGAGCAATTTCTCTTGCCCCAATTTGTGTCACATCTACTGGAGCATCATGAGCATGTATTATGACGTCACAGTATATGATGACATCATAATTAGTATGCACTATGACGTCACAATATATTATGACGTCATAATGTATCCGCATTATGACATCACAATATATTATGAGAGTGCAATTTGCAGGTTTCAGGAACAATTTCGCTTACCCCAATTTGTGTCACATCTACTGGAGCATCATGAGCATGTATTATGACGTCACACTATATGATGACATCATAACTAGTATGCACTATGACGTCACAATGTATTATGACGTCATAGTGTATCCGCATTATGACATCAAAATATATTATGAGAGCGCAACATGCAGGTATTATGAGCAATTTCTCTTGCCCCAATTTGTGTCACATCTACTGGAGCATCATGAGCATGTATTATGACGTCACAGTATATGATGACATCATAATTAGTATGCAATATAACGTCACAATGTATTATGACGTCATAATGTATCCGCATTATGACATCACAATATATTATGAGAGCGCAATTTGCAGGTTTTATGACCATTTTCGATTACCCCAATTTGTGTCACATCTACTGGAGCATCATGAGCATGTATTATGACGTCACAGTATATGATGACATCATAATTAGTATGCACTATGACGTCACAATGTATTATGACGTCATAATGTATCCGCATTATGACATCACAATATATTATGAGAGCGCAATTTGCAGGTTTCATGACCAATTTCGCTTACCCCAATTTCTGTCCCATCTACTGCAGCATCATGAGCATGTATTATGACGTCACAGTATATGATGACATCATAATTATTATGCACTGTGACGTCACAATGTATTATGACGTCATAATGTATCCGCATTATGACATCACAATATATTGTGAGAGCGCAATTTGCAGGTTTTATGACAATTTTCGATTACCCCAATTTGTGTCCCATATACTGGAGCATCATGAGCATGTATTATGACGTCACAGTATATGATGACATCATAATTAGTATGCAGTATGATGTCACAATATATTATGACGTCATAATATATCCGCTTTATGACATCACAATATATTATGAGAGCGCAACATGCAGGTATTATGAGCAATTTCTCTTACCCCAATTTGTGTCACATCTACTGGAGCATCATGAGCATGAATTATGACGTCAGAGTATATGATGACATCATAATTAGTATGCACTATGACGTCACAATGTATTATGACGTCATAATGTATCCGCATTATGACATCACAATATATTATGAGAGCGCAACTTGCAGGTTTTATGACCAATTTCGCTTACCCCAATTTGTGTCACATCTACTGGAGCATCATGAGCATGTATTATGACGTCACAGTATATGATGACATCATAATTAGTATGAAGTATGACGTCACAATGTATTATGACGTCATAATGTATCCGCATTATGACATCACAATATATTATGAGAGCGCAATTTGCAGGTTTCATGACCAATTTCGCTTACCCCAATTTGTGTCACATCTACTGCAGCATCATCAGCATGTATTATGACGTCAGAGTATATGATGACATCATAATTAGTATGCAGTATGACGTCACAATGTATTATGACGTCATATTGTGTCCGCATTATGACATCACAATATAGTATGAGAGCGCAACATGCAGGTATTATGAGCAATTTCTCTTGCCCCAATTTGTGTCACATCTACTGGAGCATCATGAGCATGTATTATGACGTCAGAGTATATGATGACATCATAATTAGTATGCAGTATGACGTCACAATGTATTATGACGTCATAATGTATCCGCATTATGACATCACAATATATTATGAGAGCGCAATTTGCTGGTTTCATGACCAATTTCGCTTACCCCAATTTGTGTCACATCTACTGCAGCATCCTCAGCATGTATTATGACGTCAGAGAATATGATGACATCAAAATTAGTATGCAGTATGACGTCACAATGTATTATGACGTGATAATGTATCCGCATTATGACATCACAATATATTATGAGAGCGCAACATGCAGGTATTATGAGCAATTTCTCTTACCCCAATTTGTGTCTCATCTACTGGAGTATCATGAGCATGTATTATGACGTCACAGTATATGATGACATCATAATTAGTATGCACTATGACGTCACAATGTATTATGACGTCATAGTGTATCCACATTTTGACATCAAAATATATAATGAGAGCGCAACATGAAGGTATTATGAGCAATTTCTCTTGCCCCAATTTGTGTCACATCTACTGGAGCATCATGAGCATGTATTATGACGTCACAGTGTATGATGACATCATAATTTGTATGCACTCTGACGTCACAATGTATTATGACGTCAATGTATCCGCATTATGACATCACAATATATTATGAGAGCGCAACATGCAGGTATTATGAGCAATTTCTCTTACCCCAATTTGTGTCACATCTACTGGAGCATCATGAGCATGTATTATGACGTCACAGTATATGATGACATCATAATTAGTATGCAGTATGACGTCACAATGTATTATGACGTCATAATGTTTCCGCATTATGACATCACAATATATTATGAGAGCGCAACATGCAGGTATTATGACCAATTTCGCTTACCCCAATTTGTGTCACATCTACTGGAGCATCATGAGCATGTATTATCATGTCACAGTATATGATGACATCATAATTAGTATGCAGTATGACGTCACAATATATTATGACGTCATAATGTATCCGCATTATGACATCACAATATATTATGAGAGCGCAACATGCAGGTATTATGAGCAATTTCTCTTGCCCCAATTTGTGTCACATCTACTGGAGCATCATGAGCATGTATTATGACGTCACAGTATATGATGACATCATAATTAGTATGCAATATGACGTCACAATGTATTATGACGTCATAATGTATCCGCATTATGACATCACAATATATTATGAGAGTGCAATTTGCAGGTTTTATGACCATTTTCGATTACCCCAATTTGTGTCATATCTACTGGAGCATCATGAGCATATATTATGACGTCACAGTATATGATGACATCATAATTAGTATGCAGTATGATGTCACAATATATTATGACGTAATAATGTATCCGCTTTATGACATCACAATATATTATGAGAGCGCAACATGCAGGTATTATGAGCAATTTCTCTTACCCCAATTTGTGTCACATCTACTGGAACATCATGAGCATGAATTATGATGTCAGAGTATATGATGACATCATAATTAGTATGCACTATGACGTCACAATGTATTATGACGTCATAATGTATCCGCATTATGACATCACAATATATTATGAGAGCGCAACTTGCAGGTTTTATGACCGATTTCGCTTACCCCAATTTGTGTCACATCTACTGGAGCATCATGAGCATGTATTATGACGTCACAGTATATGATGACATCATAATTCGTATGAAGTATGGCGTCACAATGTATTATGACGTCATAATGTATCCGCATTATGACATCACAATACAGTATGAGAGCGCAACATGCAGATATTATGAGCAATTTCTCTTACCCCAATTTGTGTCACATCTACTGGAACATCATGAGCATGTATTATGATGTCACAGTATATGATGACATCATAATTAGTATGCAGTATGACGTCAGAATGTATTATGACATCATAATGTATCCGCATTATGACATCACAATATATTATGAGAGCGCAACATGCAGGTATTATGACCAATTTCGCTTACACCAATTTGTGTTACATCTACTGAAGCATCATGAGTATGTATTATGAAGTCACAGTATATGATGACATCATAATTAGTATGCACTATGACGTCACAATGTATTATGACGTTATAATGTATCCACATTATGACATCACAATATATTATGAGGGCGCAACCTGCAGGTATTATGACCAATTTCGCTACCCCAATTTGTGTCACATCTACTGGAGCATCATGAGCATGTATTATGACGTCACAGTATATGATGACATCATAATTAGTACGCAGTATGACGTCACAATGTATTATGACGTCATAATGTATCCGCATTATGACATCACAATACATTATGAGAGCGCAACATGCAGGTATTATGAGCAATTTCTCTTACCCCAATTTGTGGCACATCTACTGGAGAATCATGAGCATGAATTATGATGTCACAGTATATGATGACATCATAATTTGTAAGCAGTATGATGTCACAATGTATTATGACGTCATATTGTATCCGCATTATGACATCACAATATATTATGAGAGCGCAACTTGCAGGTTTTATGACCAATTTCGCTTACCCCAATTTGTGTCACATCTACTGGAGCATCATGAGCATGTATTATGACGTCACATTATATGATGACATCATAATTTGTATGCAGTATGACATCACAATGTATTATGACGTCATAATGTATCCGCATTATGACATCGCAATATGTTATGAGAGCGCAATTTGCAGGTTTCATGACCAATTTCGCTTACACCAATTTGCGTCACATCTACTGCAGCATCATCAGCATGTATTATGACGTCAGAGTATATGATGACATCATAATTAGTATGCAGTATGACGTCACAATGTATTATGACGTCATAATGTGTCCGCATTATGACATCACAATATATTATGAGAGCGCAACATGCAGGTATTATGAGCAATTTCTCTTGCCCCAATTTGTGTCACATCTACTGGAGCAGCATGAGCATGTATTATGACATAACAGTATATGATGACATCATAATTAGTATGCACTATGACGTCACAATGTATTATGACGTCATAGTGTATCCACATTTTGACATCAAAATATATTATGAGAGCGCAACATGCCGGTATTATGAGCGATTTCTCTTGCCCCAATTTGTGTCACATCTACTGGAGCATCATGAGCATGTATTATGACGTCACAGTATATGATGACATCATAATTAGTATGCACTATGACGTCACAATGTATTATGACGTCATAGTGTATCCACATTTTGACATCAAAATATATTATGAGAGCGCAACATGCCGGTATTATGAGCAATTTCTCTTGCCCCAATTTGTGTCACATCTACTGGAGCATCATGAGCATGTATTATGACGTCACAGTATATGATGACATCACAATTAATATGCACTCTGAGGTCACAATGTATTATGACATCATAATGTATCCGCATTATGACATCACAATATATTATGAGAGCGCAACATGCAGGTATTATGAGCAATTTCTCTTACCCCAATTTGTGTCACATCTGCTGGAGCATCATGAGCATGTATTATGACGTCACAGTATACGATGACATCATAATTAGTATGCAGTATGACGTCACAATATATTATGACATCATAATGTATCCGCATTATGACATCACAATATATTACGAGAGCGCAACATGCAGGTATTATGACCAATTTCGCTTACCCCAATTTGTGTCACATCTACTGGAGCATCATGAGCATGTATTATGATGTCACAGTACATGATGACATCATAATTAGTATGCAGTATGACGTCACGATGTATTACGACGTCATAATATATCCGCATTATGACATCACAATATATTATGAGAGCGCAACATGCAGGTATTATGAGCAATTTCTCTTGCCCCAATTTGTGTCACATCTACTGGAGCATCATGAGCATGTATTATGACGTCACAGTATATGATGACATCATAATTAGTATGCAGTATGACGTCACAATGTATTATGACATCATAATGTATCCGCATTATGACATCACAATATATTTTGAGAGCTCAACATGCAGGTATTATGACCAATTTCGCTTACCCCAATTTGTGTCACATCTACTGGAGCATCATGAGCATGTATTATGATGTCACAGTATATGATGACATCATAATTAGTATGCAGTATGACATCACGATGTATTATGACGTCATAATGTATCCGCATTATGACATCACAATATATTATGAGAGCGCAACATGCAGGTATTATGAGCAATTTCTCTTGCCCCAATTTGTGTCACATCTACTGGAGCATCATGAGCATGTATTAGGACGTCACAGTATATGATGACATCATAATTAGTATGCAATATGACGTCACAATGTATTATGACGTCATAATGTATCCGCATTATGACATCACAATATATTATGAGAGCGCAATTTGCAGGTTTTATGACCATTTTCGATTACCCCAATTTGTGTCACATCTACTGGAGCATCATGAGCATGTATTATGACGTCACAGTATATGATGACATCATAATTATTATGCACTGTGACGTCACAATGTATGATGACGTCATAATGTATCCGCATTATGACATCTCAATACATTATGAGAGCGCAACATGCAGATATTATGAGCAATTTCTCTTACCCCAATTTGTGTCACATCTACTGGAGCATCATGAGCATGTATTATGACGTCACAGTATATGATGACATCATAATTAGTATGCAGTATGACGTCAGAATGTATTATGACATCATAATGTATCCGCATTATGTCATCACAATTTATTATGAGAGCGCAACATGCAGGTATTATGACCAATTTCGCTTACCCCAATTTGTGTTACATCGACTGAAGCATCAAGAACATGTATTATGAAGTCACAGTATATGATGACATCATAATTAGTATGCACTATGACGTCACAATGTATTATGACGTCATAATGTGTCCGCATTATGACATCACAATATATTATGAGAGCGCAACATGCAGGTATTATGAGCAATTTCTCTTGCCCCAATTTGTGTCACATCTACTGGAGCATCATGAGCATGTATTATGACGTCACAGTATATGATGACATCATAATTAGTATGCAATATGACGTCACAATGTATTATGACGTCATAATGTATCCGCATTATGACATCACAATATATTATGAGAGTGCAATTTGCAGGTTTTATGACCATTTTCGATTACCCCAATTTGTGTCACATCTACTGGAGCATCATGAGCATATATTATGACGTCAGAGTATATGATGACATCATAATTAGTATGCAGTATGACGTCACAATGTATTATGACGTCATAATGTATCCGCATTATGACATCACAATATATTATGAGAGCGCAACTTGCAGGTTTTATGACCGATTTCGCTTACCCCAATTTGTGTCACATCTACTGGAGCATCATGAGCATGTATTATGACATCACAGTATATGATGACATCATAATTAGTATGAAGTATGGCGTCACAATGTATCATGACGTCATAATGTATCCGCATTATGACATCACAATACAGTATGAGAGCGCAACATGCAGATATTATGAGCAATTTCTCTTACCCCAATTTGTGTCACATCTACTGGAGCATCATGAGCATGTATTATGACGTCACAGTATATGATTACATCATAATTAGTATGCAGTATGACGTCAGAATGTATTATGACATCATAATGTGTCCGCATTATGACATCACAATATATTATGAGAGCGCAACATGCAGGTATTATGAGCAATTTCTCTTGCCCCAATTTGTGTCACATCTACTGAAGCAGCATGAGCATGTATTATGACGTCACAGTATATGATGACATCATAATTAGTATGCACTCTAACGTCACAATGTATTATGACGTCATAATGTATCCGCATTATGACATCACAATATATTATGAGAGCGCAACATGCAGGTATTATGACCAATTTGGCTTACCCCAATTTGTGTCACATCTACTGGAGCATCATGAGCATGTATTATGATGTCACAGTATATGATGACATCATAATTAGTATGCAGTATGACGTCACAATGTATTATGACATCATAATGTATCCGCATTATGATATCACAATATATTATGAGAGCGCAACATGCAGGTATTATGACCAATTTCGGTTACCCCAATTTGTGTCACATCTACTGGAGCATCATGAGCATGTATTATGACGTCACAGTATATGATGACATCATAATTAGTATGCAGTATGACCTCAGAATGTATTATGACATCATAATGTATCTGCATTATGACATCACAATATATTATGAGAGCGCAACATGCAGGTATTATGACCAATTTCGCTTACCCCAATTTGTGTTACATCGACTGAAGCATCATGAGCATGTATTATGAAGTCACAGTATATGATGACATCATAATTAGTATGCACTATGACGTCACAATGTATTATGACGTCATAATGTGTCCGCTTTATGATATCACAATATAATATGACAGCGCAACATGCAGGTATTATGAGCAATTTCTCTTGCCCCAATTTGTGTCACATCTACTGGAGCATCATGAGCATGTATTATGACGTCACAGTATATGATGACATCATAATTAGTATGCACTATGACGTCACAATGTATTATGACGTCATAGTGTATCCACATTTTGACATCAAAATATATTATGAGAGCGCAACATGCCGGTATTATGAGCAATTTCTCTTGCCCCAATTTGTGTCACATCTACTGGAGCATCATGAGCATGTATTATGATGTCACAGTATATGATGACATCATAATTAGTATGCAGTATGACGTCACGATGTATTACGACGTCATAATGTATCCGCATTATGACATCACAATATATTATGAGAGCGCAACATGCAGGTATTATGACCAATTTCTCTTGCCCCAATTTGTGTCACATCTACTGGAGCATCATGAGCATGTATTATGACGTCACAGTATATGATGACATCATAATTAGTATGCAATATGACGTCACAATGTATTATGACGTCATAATGTATCCGCATTATGACATCACAATATATTATGAGAGCGCAATTTGCAGGTTTTATGACCATTTTCGATTACCCCAATTTGTGTCACATCTACTGGAGCATCATGAGCATGTATTATGACGTCACAGTATATGAAGACATCATAATTAGTATGCACTATGACGTCACAATGTATTATGACGTCATAATGTATCCGCATTATGACATCACAATACATTATGAGAGCGCAACATGCAGATATTATGAGCAATTTCTCTTACCCCAATTTGTGTCACATCTACCGGAGCATCATGAGCATGTATTTTGACGTCACAGTATATGATGACATCATAATTAGTATGCAGTATGACGTCAGAATGTATTATGACATCATAATGTATCCGCATTATGACATCACAATATATTATGAGAGCGCAACATGCAGGTATTATGACCAATTTCGCTTACCCCAATTTGTGTCACATCTACTGGAGCATCATGAGCATGTGTTATGATGTCACAGTATATGATGACATCATAATTAGTATGCAGTATGACGTCACGATGTATTACGACGTCATAATGTATCCGCATTATGACATCACAATATATTATGAGAGCGCAACATGCAGGTATTATGAGCAATTTCTCTTGCCCCAATTTGTGTCACATCTACTGGAGCATCATGAGCATGTATTATGACGTCACAGTATATGATGACATCATAATTAGTATGCAATATGACGTCACAATGTATTATGACGTCATAATGTATCCGCATTATGACATCACAATATATTATGAGAGCGCAATTTGCAGGTTTTATGACCATTTTCGATTACCCCAATTTGTTTCACATCTACTGGAGCATCATGAGCATGTATTATGACATCACAGTATATGATGACATCATAATTACTATGCACTATGACGTCACAATGTATTATGACGTCATAATGTATCCGCATTATGACATCACAATACATTATGAGAGCGCAACATGCAGATAATATGAGCAATTTCTCTTACCCCAATTTGTGTCACATCTACTGGAGCATCATGAGCATGTATTATGACATCACAGTATACGATGACATCATAATTAGTATGCAGTATGACGTCACAATGTATTATGACATCATAATGTATCCGCATTATGACATCACAATATATTATGAGAGCGCAACATGCAGGTATTATGACCAATTTCGCTTACCCCAATTTGTGTCACATCTACTGGAGCATCATGAGCATGTATTATGATGTCACATTATATGATTACATCATAATTAGTATGCAGTATGACGTCACAATGTATTATGACATCATAATGTATCCGCATTATGACATCACAATATATTATGAGAGCGCAACATGCAGGTATTATGACCAATTTCGCTTACCCCAATTTGTGTCACATCTACTGGAGCATCATGAGCATGTATTATGATGTCACAGTATATGATGACATCGTAATTAGTATGCAGTATGACGTCACGATGTATTATGACGTCATAATGTATCCGCATTATGACATCACAATATATTATGAGAGCGCAACATGCAGGTATTATGAGCAATTTCTCTTGCCCCAATTTGTGTCACATCTACTGGAGCATCATGAGCATGTATTATGACGTCACAGTATATGATGACATCATAATTAGTATGCAATATGACGTCACAATGTATTATGACGTCATAATGTATTCGCATTATGACATCACAATATAGAGCGCAATTTGCAGGTTTTATGACCATTTTCGATTACCCCAATTTGTGTCACATCTGCTGGAGCATCATGAGCATGTATTATGACGTCAGAGTATATGATGACATCATAATTAGTATGCACTATGACGTCACAATGTATTATGACGTCATAATGTATCCGCATTATGACATCACAATACATTATGAGAGCGCAACATGCAGATATTATGAGCAATTTCTCTTACCCCAATTTGTGTCACATCTACTGGAGCATCATGAGCATGTATTATGACGTCAGAGTATATGATGACATCATATTTAGTATGCAGTATGACGTCAGAATGTATTATGACATCATAATGTATCCGCATTATGACATCACAATACATTATGAGAGCGCAACATGCAGATATTATGAGCAATTTCTCTTACCCCAATTTGTGTCACATCTACTGGAGCATCATGAGCATGTATTATTACGTCACAGTATATGATGACATCATAATTAGTATGCAGTATGACGTCAGAATGTATTATGACATCATAATGTATCCGCATTATGACATCACAATATATTATGAGAGCGCAACATGCAGGTATTATGACCAATTTCGCTTACCCCAATTTGTGTCACATCTACTGGAGCATCATGAGCATGTATTATGACATCTCAGTATATGATGACATCATAATTAGTATGCAATATGACGTCACAATGTATTATGACGTCATAATGTATCTGCATTATGACATCACAATATATTATGAGAGCGCAATTTGCAGGTTTTATGACCATTTTCGATTACCGCAATTTGTGTCACATCTACTGGAGCATCATGAGCATGTATTATGACGTCACAGTATATGATGACATCATAATTAGTATGCAGTATGACGTCACAATGTATTATGACGTCATAATGTGTCCGCATTATGACATCACAATATGTTATGAGGTCGCAATTTGCAGGTTTCATGATCAATTTCGCTTAAACCAATTTGTGTCATATCTACTGCAGCATCAACAGCATGTATTATGACGTCAGAGTATATGATGACATCATAATTAGTATGCAGTATGACGTCACAATGTATTATGATGTCATAATGTGTCCGCATTATGACATCACAATATATTATGAGAGCGCAACATGCAGGTATTATGAGCAATTTCTCTTGCCCCAATTTGTGTCACATCTACTGGAGCATCATGAGCATGTATTATGACGTCAGAGTATATGATGACATCATAATTAGTATGCAGTATGACGTCACAATGTATTATGACGTCATAATGTATCCGCATTATGACATCACAATATATTATGAGAGTGCAATTTGCAGGTTTTATGACCATTTTCGATTACCCCAATTTGTGTCATATCTACTGGAGCATCATGAGCATATATTATGACGTCACAGTATATGATGACATCATAATTAGTATGCAGTATGATGTCACAATATATTATGACGTAATAATGTATCCGCTTTATGACATCACAATATATTATGAGAGCGCAACATGCAGGTATTATGAGCAATTTCTCTTACCCCAATTTGTGTCACATCTACTGGAACATCATGAGCATGAATTATGATGTCAGAGTATATGATGACATCATAATTAGTATGCACTATGACGTCACAATGTATTATGACGTCATAATGTATCCGCATTATGACATCACAATATATTATGAGAGCGCAACTTGCAGGTTTTATGACCGATTTCGCTTACCCCAATTTGTGTCACATCTACTGGAGCATCATGAGCATGTATTATGACGTCACAGTATATGATGACATCATAATTCGTATGAAGTATGGCGTCACAATGTATTATGACGTCATAATGTATCCGCATTATGACATCACAATACAGTATGAGAGCGCAACATGCAGATATTATGAGCAATTTCTCTTACCCCAATTTGTGTCACATCTACTGGAACATCATGAGCATGTATTATGATGTCACAGTATATGATGACATCATAATTAGTATGCAGTATGACGTCAGAATGTATTATGACATCATAATGTATCCGCATTATGACATCACAATATATTATGAGAGCGCAACATGCAGGTATTATGACCAATTTCGCTTACACCAATTTGTGTTACATCTACTGAAGCATCATGAGTATGTATTATGAAGTCACAGTATATGATGACATCATAATTAGTATGCACTATGACGTCACAATGTATTATGACGTTATAATGTATCCACATTATGACATCACAATATATTATGAGGGCGCAACCTGCAGGTATTATGACCAATTTCGCTACCCCAATTTGTGTCACATCTACTGGAGCATCATGAGCATGTATTATGACGTCACAGTATATGATGACATCATAATTAGTACGCAGTATGACGTCACAATGTATTATGACGTCATAATGTATCCGCATTATGACATCACAATACATTATGAGAGCGCAACATGCAGGTATTATGAGCAATTTCTCTTACCCCAATTTGTGGCACATCTACTGGAGAATCATGAGCATGAATTATGATGTCACAGTATATGATGACATCATAATTTGTAAGCAGTATGATGTCACAATGTATTATGACGTCATATTGTATCCGCATTATGACATCACAATATATTATGAGAGCGCAACTTGCAGGTTTTATGACCAATTTCGCTTACCCCAATTTGTGTCACATCTACTGGAGCATCATGAGCATGTATTATGACGTCACATTATATGATGACATCATAATTTGTATGCAGTATGACATCACAATGTATTATGACGTCATAATGTATCCGCATTATGACATCGCAATATGTTATGAGAGCGCAATTTGCAGGTTTCATGACCAATTTCGCTTACACCAATTTGCGTCACATCTACTGCAGCATCATCAGCATGTATTATGACGTCAGAGTATATGATGACATCATAATTAGTATGCAGTATGACGTCACAATGTATTATGACGTCATAATGTGTCCGCATTATGACATCACAATATATTATGAGAGCGCAACATGCAGGTATTATGAGCAATTTCTCTTGCCCCAATTTGTGTCACATCTACTGGAGCAGCATGAGCATGTATTATGACATAACAGTATATGATGACATCATAATTAGTATGCACTATGACGTCACAATGTATTATGACGTCATAGTGTATCCACATTTTGACATCAAAATATATTATGAGAGCGCAACATGCCGGTATTATGAGCGATTTCTCTTGCCCCAATTTGTGTCACATCTACTGGAGCATCATGAGCATGTATTATGACGTCACAGTATATGATGACATCATAATTAGTATGCACTATGACGTCACAATGTATTATGACGTCATAGTGTATCCACATTTTGACATCAAAATATATTATGAGAGCGCAACATGCCGGTATTATGAGCAATTTCTCTTGCCCCAATTTGTGTCACATCTACTGGAGCATCATGAGCATGTATTATGACGTCACAGTATATGATGACATCACAATTAATATGCACTCTGAGGTCACAATGTATTATGACATCATAATGTATCCGCATTATGACATCACAATATATTATGAGAGCGCAACATGCAGGTATTATGAGCAATTTCTCTTACCCCAATTTGTGTCACATCTGCTGGAGCATCATGAGCATGTATTATGACGTCACAGTATACGATGACATCATAATTAGTATGCAGTATGACGTCACAATGTATTATGACATCATAATGTATCCGCATTATGACATCACAATATATTACGAGAGCGCAACATGCAGGTATTATGACCAATTTCGCTTACCCCAATTTGTGTCACATCTACTGGAGCATCATGAGCATGTATTATGATGTCACAGTACATGATGACATCATAATTAGTATGCAGTATGACGTCACGATGTATTACGACGTCATAATATATCCGCATTATGACATCACAATATATTATGAGAGCGCAACATGCAGGTATTATGAGCAATTTCTCTTGCCCCAATTTGTGTCACATCTACTGGAGCATCATGAGCATGTATTATGACGTCACAGTATATGATGACATCATAATTAGTATGCAGTATGACGTCACAATGTATTATGACATCATAATGTATCCGCATTATGACATCACAATATATTTTGAGAGCTCAACATGCAGGTATTATGACCAATTTCGCTTACCCCAATTTGTGTCACATCTACTGGAGCATCATGAGCATGTATTATGATGTCACAGTATATGATGACATCATAATTAGTATGCAGTATGACATCACGATGTATTATGACGTCATAATGTATCCGCATTATGACATCACAATATATTATGAGAGCGCAACATGCAGGTATTATGAGCAATTTCTCTTGCCCCAATTTGTGTCACATCTACTGGAGCATCATGAGCATGTATTAGGACGTCACAGTATATGATGACATCATAATTAGTATGCAATATGACGTCACAATGTATTATGACGTCATAATGTATCCGCATTATGACATCACAATATATTATGAGAGCGCAATTTGCAGGTTTTATGACCATTTTCGATTACCCCAATTTGTGTCACATCTACTGGAGCATCATGAGCATGTATTATGACGTCACAGTATATGATGACATCATAATTATTATGCACTGTGACGTCACAATGTATGATGACGTCATAATGTATCCGCATTATGACATCTCAATACATTATGAGAGCGCAACATGCAGATATTATGAGCAATTTCTCTTACCCCAATTTGTGTCACATCTACTGGAGCATCATGAGCATGTATTATGACGTCACAGTATATGATGACATCATAATTAGTATGCAGTATGACGTCAGAATGTATTATGACATCATAATGTATCCGCATTATGTCATCACAATTTATTATGAGAGCGCAACATGCAGGTATTATGACCAATTTCGCTTACCCCAATTTGTGTTACATCGACTGAAGCATCAAGAACATGTATTATGAAGTCACAGTATATGATGACATCATAATTAGTATGCACTATGACGTCACAATGTATTATGACGTCATAATGTGTCCGCATTATGACATCACAATATATTATGAGAGCGCAACATGCAGGTATTATGAGCAATTTCTCTTGCCCCAATTTGTGTCACATCTACTGGAGCATCATGAGCATGTATTATGACGTCACAGTATATGATGACATCATAATTAGTATGCAATATGACGTCACAATGTATTATGACGTCATAATGTATCCGCATTATGACATCACAATATATTATGAGAGTGCAATTTGCAGGTTTTATGACCATTTTCGATTACCCCAATTTGTGTCACATCTACTGGAGCATCATGAGCATATATTATGACGTCAGAGTATATGATGACATCATAATTAGTATGCAGTATGACGTCACAATGTATTATGACGTCATAATGTATCCGCATTATGACATCACAATATATTATGAGAGCGCAACTTGCAGGTTTTATGACCGATTTCGCTTACCCCAATTTGTGTCACATCTACTGGAGCATCATGAGCATGTATTATGACATCACAGTATATGATGACATCATAATTAGTATGAAGTATGGCGTCACAATGTATCATGACGTCATAATGTATCCGCATTATGACATCACAATACAGTATGAGAGCGCAACATGCAGATATTATGAGCAATTTCTCTTACCCCAATTTGTGTCACATCTACTGGAGCATCATGAGCATGTATTATGACGTCACAGTATATGATTACATCATAATTAGTATGCAGTATGACGTCAGAATGTATTATGACATCATAATGTGTCCGCATTATGACATCACAATATATTATGAGAGCGCAACATGCAGGTATTATGAGCAATTTCTCTTGCCCCAATTTGTGTCACATCTACTGAAGCAGCATGAGCATGTATTATGACGTCACAGTATATGATGACATCATAATTAGTATGCACTCTAACGTCACAATGTATTATGACGTCATAATGTATCCGCATTATGACATCACAATATATTATGAGAGCGCAACATGCAGGTATTATGACCAATTTGGCTTACCCCAATTTGTGTCACATCTACTGGAGCATCATGAGCATGTATTATGATGTCACAGTATATGATGACATCATAATTAGTATGCAGTATGACGTCACAATGTATTATGACATCATAATGTATCCGCATTATGATATCACAATATATTATGAGAGCGCAACATGCAGGTATTATGACCAATTTCGGTTACCCCAATTTGTGTCACATCTACTGGAGCATCATGAGCATGTATTATGACGTCACAGTATATGATGACATCATAATTAGTATGCAGTATGACCTCAGAATGTATTATGACATCATAATGTATCTGCATTATGACATCACAATATATTATGAGAGCGCAACATGCAGGTATTATGACCAATTTCGCTTACCCCAATTTGTGTTACATCGACTGAAGCATCATGAGCATGTATTATGAAGTCACAGTATATGATGACATCATAATTAGTATGCACTATGACGTCACAATGTATTATGACGTCATAATGTGTCCGCTTTATGATATCACAATATAATATGACAGCGCAACATGCAGGTATTATGAGCAATTTCTCTTGCCCCAATTTGTGTCACATCTACTGGAGCATCATGAGCATGTATTATGACGTCACAGTATATGATGACATCATAATTAGTATGCACTATGACGTCACAATGTATTATGACGTCATAGTGTATCCACATTTTGACATCAAAATATATTATGAGAGCGCAACATGCCGGTATTATGAGCAATTTCTCTTGCCCCAATTTGTGTCACATCTACTGGAGCATCATGAGCATGTATTATGATGTCACAGTATATGATGACATCATAATTAGTATGCAGTATGACGTCACGATGTATTACGACGTCATAATGTATCCGCATTATGACATCACAATATATTATGAGAGCGCAACATGCAGGTATTATGACCAATTTCTCTTGCCCCAATTTGTGTCACATCTACTGGAGCATCATGAGCATGTATTATGACGTCACAGTATATGATGACATCATAATTAGTATGCAATATGACGTCACAATGTATTATGACGTCATAATGTATCCGCATTATGACATCACAATATATTATGAGAGCGCAATTTGCAGGTTTTATGACCATTTTCGATTACCCCAATTTGTGTCACATCTACTGGAGCATCATGAGCATGTATTATGACGTCACAGTATATGAAGACATCATAATTAGTATGCACTATGACGTCACAATGTATTATGACGTCATAATGTATCCGCATTATGACATCACAATACATTATGAGAGCGCAACATGCAGATATTATGAGCAATTTCTCTTACCCCAATTTGTGTCACATCTACCGGAGCATCATGAGCATGTATTATGACGTCACAGTATATGATGACATCATAATTAGTATGCAGTATGACGTCAGAATGTATTATGACATCATAATGTATCCGCATTATGACATCACAATATATTATGAGAGCGCAACATGCAGGTATTATGACCAATTTCGCTTACCCCAATTTGTGTCACATCTACTGGAGCATCATGAGCATGTGTTATGATGTCACAGTATATGATGACATCATAATTAGTATGCAGTATGACGTCACGATGTATTACGACGTCATAATGTATCCGCATTATGACATCACAATATATTATGAGAGCGCAACATGCAGGTATTATGAGCAATTTCTCTTGCCCCAATTTGTGTCACATCTACTGGAGCATCATGAGCATGTATTATGACGTCACAGTATATGATGACATCATAATTAGTATGCAATATGACGTCACAATGTATTATGACGTCATAATGTATCCGCATTATGACATCACAATATATTATGAGAGCGCAATTTGCAGGTTTTATGACCATTTTCGATTACCCCAATTTGTGTCACATCTACTGGAGCATCATGAGCATGTATTATGACATCACAGTATATGATGACATCATAATTACTATGCACTATGACGTCACAATGTATTATGACGTCATAATGTATCCGCATTATGACATCACAATACATTATGAGAGCGCAACATGCAGATAATATGAGCAATTTCTCTTACCCCAATTTGTGTCACATCTACTGGAGCATCATGAGCATGTATTATGACATCACAGTATACGATGACATCATAATTAGTATGCAGTATGACGTCACAATGTATTATGACATCATAATGTATCCGCATTATGACATCACAATATATTATGAGAGCGCAACATGCAGGTATTATGACCAATTTCGCTTACCCCAATTTGTGTCACATCTACTGGAGCATCATGAGCATGTATTATGATGTCACATTATATGATTACATCATAATTAGTATGCAGTATGACGTCACAATGTATTATGACATCATAATGTATCCGCATTATGACATCACAATATATTATGAGAGCGCAACATGCAGGTATTATGACCAATTTCGCTTACCCCAATTTGTGTCACATCTACTGGAGCATCATGAGCATGTATTATGATGTCACAGTATATGATGACATCGTAATTAGTATGCAGTATGACGTCACGATGTATTATGACGTCATAATGTATCCGCATTATGACATCACAATATATTATGAGAGCGCAACATGCAGGTATTATGAGCAATTTCTCTTGCCCCAATTTGTGTCACATCTACTGGAGCATCATGAGCATGTATTATGACGTCACAGTATATGATGACATCATAATTAGTATGCAATATGACGTCACAATGTATTATGACGTCATAATGTATTCGCATTATGACATCACAATATAGAGCGCAATTTGCAGGTTTTATGACCATTTTCGATTACCCCAATTTGTGTCACATCTGCTGGAGCATCATGAGCATGTATTATGACGTCAGAGTATATGATGACATCATAATTAGTATGCACTATGACGTCACAATGTATTATGACGTCATAATGTATCCGCATTATGACATCACAATACATTATGAGAGCGCAACATGCAGATATTATGAGCAATTTCTCTTACCCCAATTTGTGTCACATCTACTGGAGCATCATGAGCATGTATTATGACGTCAGAGTATATGATGACATCATATTTAGTATGCAGTATGACGTCAGAATGTATTATGACATCATAATGTATCCGCATTATGACATCACAATACATTATGAGAGCGCAACATGCAGATATTATGAGCAATTTCTCTTACCCCAATTTGTGTCACATCTACTGGAGCATCATGAGCATGTATTATTACGTCACAGTATATGATGACATCATAATTAGTATGCAGTATGACGTCAGAATGTATTATGACATCATAATGTATCCGCATTATGACATCACAATATATTATGAGAGCGCAACATGCAGGTATTATGACCAATTTCGCTTACCCCAATTTGTGTCACATCTACTGGAGCATCATGAGCATGTATTATGACATCTCAGTATATGATGACATCATAATTAGTATGCAATATGACGTCACAATGCATTATGACGTCATAATGTATCTGCATTATGACATCACAATATATTATGAGAGCGCAATTTGCAGGTTTTATGACCATTTTCGATTACCGCAATTTGTGTCACATCTACTGGAGCATCATGAGCATGTATTATGACGTCACAGTATATGATGACATCATAATTAGTATGCAGTATGACGTCACAATGTATTATGACGTCATAATGTGTCCGCATTATGACATCACAATATGTTATGAGGTCGCAATTTGCAGGTTTCATGATCAATTTCGCTTAAACCAATTTGTGTCATATCTACTGCAGCATCAACAGCATGTATTATGACGTCAGAGTATATGATGACATCATAATTAGTATGCAGTATGACGTCACAATGTATTATGATGTCATAATGTGTCCGCATTATGACATCACAATATATTATGAGAGCGCAACATGCAGGTATTATGAGCAATTTCTCTTGCCCCAATTTGTGTCACATCTACTGGAGCATCATGAGCATGTATTATGACGTCAGAGTATATGATGACATCATAATTAGTATGCAGTATGACGTCACAATGTATTATGACGTCATAATGTATCCGCATTATGACATCACAATATATTATGAGAGCGCAATTTGCAGGTTTTATGACCATTTTCGATTACCCCAATTTGTGTCACATCTACTGGAGCATCATGAGCATGTATTATGACGTCACAGTATATGATGACATCATAATTAGTATGCAGTATGATGTCACAATATATTATGATGTCATAATGTATCCGCATTATGACATCACAATATATTATGAGAGCGCAACATGCAGGTATTATGAGCAATTTCTCTTGCCCCAATTTGTGTCACATCTACTGGAGCATCATGAGCATGTATTATGACGTCACAGTATATGATGACATCATAATTAGTATGCAATATGACGTCACAATGTATTATGACGTCATAATGTATCCGCATTATGACATCACAATATATTATGAGAGCGCAATTTGAAGGTGTTATGACCATTTTCGATTACCCCAATTTGTGTCACATCTACTGGAGCATCATGAGCATGTATTATGACGTCATAGTATATGATGACATCATAATTAGTATGCACTATGATGTCACGATGTATTATGACGTCATAATGTATCCGCATTATGACATCACAATACATTATGAGAGCGCAACATGCAGATATTATGAGCAATTTCTCTCACCCCAATTTGTGTCACATCTACTGGAGCATCATGAGCATGTATTATGACGTCACAGTATATGATGACATCATAATTAGTATGCAGTATGATGTCACAATATATTATGATGTCATAATGTATCCGCATTATGACATCACAATATATTATGAGAGCGCAACATGCAGGTATTATGAGCAATTTCTCTTGCCCCAATTTGTGTCACATCTACTGGAGCATCATGAGCATGTATTATGACGTCACAGTATATGATGACATCATAATTAGTATGCACTATGACGTCACAATGTATTATGACGTCATAATGTATCCGCACTATGACATCACAATATGTTATGAGAGCGCAATTTGCAGGTTTCATGACCAATTTCGCTTACACCAATTTGTGTCACATCTACTGCAGCATCATCAGCATGTATTATGACGTCAGAATATATGATGACATCATAATTACTATGCAGTATGATGTCACAATATATTATGACGTCATAATGTATCCGCATTATGGCATCACAATATATTATGAGAGAGCAACATGCAGGTATTATGAGCAATTTCTCTTGCCCCAATTTGTGTCACATCTACTGGAGCATGATGAGCATGTATTATGACGTCACAGTATATGATGACATCATAATTAGTATGCAATATGACGTCACAATGTATTATGACGTCATAATGTATCCGCATTATGACATCACAATATATTATGAGAGCGCAATTTGCAGGTTTTATGACCATTTTCGATTACCGCAATTTGTGTGACATGTACTGGAGCATCATGAGCATGTATTATGACGTCACAGTATATGATGACATCATAATTAGTATGCACTATGACGTCACAATGTATTATGACGTCATAATGTATCCTCATTATGACATCACAATACATTATGAGAGCGCAACATGCAGATATTATGAGCAATTTCTCTTACCCCAATTTGTGTCACATCTACTGGAGCATCATGAGCATGTATTATGACGTCAGAGTATATGATGACATCATAATTAGTATGCAGTATGACGTCACAATGTATTATGACATCATAATGTATCCGCATTATGACATCACAATATATTATGAGAGCGCAACATGCAGGTATTATGACCAATTTCGCTTACCCCAATTTGTGTCACATCTACTGGAGCATCATGAGCATGTATTATGATGTCACAGTATATGATGACATCATAATTAGTATGCAGTATAACGTCACAATATATTATGACATCACAATGTATCCGCATTATGACATCACAATATATTATGAGAGCGCAACATGCAGGTATTATGAGCAATTTCTCTTGCCCCAATTTGTGTCACATCTACTGGAGCATTATGAGCATGTATTATGACGTCACAGTATATGATGACATCATAATTAGTATGCAATATGACGTCACAATGTATTATGACGTCATAATGTATCTGCATTATGACATCACAATATATTATGAGAGCGCAATTTGCAGGTTTTATGACCATTTTCGATTACCGCAATTTGTGTCACATCTACTGGAGCATCATGAGCATGTATTATAACGTCACAGTATATGATGACATCATAATTAGTATGCACTATGACGTCACAATGTATTATGACGTCATAATGTATCCGCATTATGACATCACAATATGTTATGAGGGCGCAATTTGCAGGTTTCATGACCAATTTCGCTTACACCAATTTGTGTCATATCTACTGCAGCATCAACAGCATGTATTATGACGTCAGAGTATATGATGACATCATAATTAGTATGCAGTATGACGTCACAATGTATTATGACGTCATAATGTGTCCGCATTATGACATCACAATATATTATGAGAGCGCAACATGCAGGTATTATGAGCAATTTCTCTTGCCCCAATTTGTGTCACATCTACTGGAGCATCATGAGCATGTATTATGACGTCAGAGTATATGATGATATCATAATTAGTATGCAGTATGACGTCACAATGTATTATGACGTCATAATGTATCCGCATTATGACATCACAATATATTATGAGAGCGCAATTTGCAGGTTTTATGACCATTTTCGATTACCCCAATTTGTGTCACATCTACTGGAGCGTCATGAGCATGTATTATGACGTCACAGTATATGATGACATCATAATTAGTATGCAGTATGATGTCACAATATATTATGATGTCATAATGTATCTGCATTATGACATCACAATATATTATGAGAGCGCAACATGCAGGTATTATGAGCAATTTCTCTTGCCCCAATTTGTGTCACATCTACTGGAGCATCATGAGCATGTATTATGACGTCACAGTATATGATGACATCATAATTAGTATGCAATATGACGTCACAATGTATTATGACGTCATAATGTATCCGCATTATGACATCACAATATATTATGAGAGCGCAATTTGAAGGTGTTATGACCATTTTCGATTACCCCAATTTGTGTCACATCTACTGGAGCATCATGAGCATGTATTATGACGTCACAGTATATGATGACATCATAATTACTATGCAGTATGACGTCACAATGTATTATGACGTCATAATGTATCCGCATTATGATATCAAAATATATTATGAGAGCGCAACATGCAGGTATTATGAGCAATTTCTCTTGCCCCAATTTGTGTCACATCTACTGGAGCATCATGAGCATGTATTATGATGTCACAGTATATGATGACATCATAATTAGTATGCACTATGATGTCACAATGTATTATGATGTCATAATGTATCCGCATTATGACATCACAATATATTATGAGAGCGCAATTTGCAGGTTTCATGACCAATTTCGCTTACCCCAATTTGTGTCACATCTACTGCAGCATCATCAGCATGTATTATGACGTCAGAGTATATGATGACATCATAATTGGTATGCAGTATGACGTCACAATGTATTATGACGTCATAATGTATCCGCATTATGACATCACAATATATTATGAGAGCGCAATTTGCAGGTTTCATGGCCAATTTCGCTTACCCCAATTTGTGTCACGTCTACTGCAGCATCATCAGCATGCATTATGACGTCAGAGTATATGATGACATCATAATTAGTATGCAGTATGACGTCACAATGTATTATGGCGTCATAATGTATCCGCATTATGACATCAAAATATATTATGAGAGCGCAACATGCAGGTATTATGAGCAATTTCTCTTGCCCCAATTTGTGTCACATCTACTGGAGCATCATGAGCATGTATTATGACGTAACAGTATATGATGACATCATAACTACCATGCACTATGACGTCACAATGTATTATGAGGTCATAATGTATCCGCATTATGACATCACAATATATTATGAGAGCGCAATTTGCAGGTTTCAGGACCAATTTCGCTTACCCCAATTTGTGTCACATCTACTGGAGCATCATGAGCATGTATTATGACGTCACAGTATATGATGACATCATAATTAGTATGCAGTATGACGTCACAATGTATTATGACGTCATAATGTATCCGCATTATGACATCACAATATATAATGAGAGCGCAACATGCAGGTATTATGACCAATTTCTCTTGCCCCAATTTGTGTCACATCTACTGGAGCATCATGAGCATGTATTATGACGTCACAGTATATGATGACATCATAATTAGTATGCACTATGACGTCACAATGTATTATGACGTCCTAATGTATCCGCATTATGACATCACAATATATTATGAGAGCGCAATTTGCAGGTTCCATGACCAATTTCGCTTACCCCAATTTGTGTCACATCTACTGCAGCATCATCAGCATGTATTATGACGTCAGAGTATATGATGACATCATAATTAGTATGCAGTATGTCGTCACAATGTATTATGACGTCATAATGTATCCGCAATATGACATCACAGTATATTATGAGAGCGCAATTTGCAGGTTTTATGACCATTTTAAATTACCCCAATTTGTGTCTCATCTACTGGAGCATCATGAGCATGTATTATGACGTCACAGTACATGATGACATCATAATTAGTATGCAGTATGATGTCACAATGTATTATGACGTCATAATGTATCCGCTTTGTGACATCACAATATATTATGAGAGCGCAACATGCAGGTATTATGAGCACTTTCTCTTACCCCAATTTGTGTCACATCTACTGGAGCATCATGAGCATGAATTATGATGTCACAGTATATGATGACATCATAATTTGTAAGCAGTATGATGTCACAATGTATTATGACGTCATAATGTATCCGCATTATGACATCACAATATATTATGAGAGCGCAACTTGCAGGTTTTATGACCAATTTCGCTTACCCCAATTTGTATCACATCTACTGGAGCATCATGAGCATGTATTATGACGTGACAGTATATGATGACATCATAATTTGTATGCAGTATGACGTCACAATGTATTATGACGTCATAATATATCCGCATTATGACATCACAATACATTATGAGAGCGCAACATGCAGATATTATGAGCAATTTCGCTTACCCCAATTTGTGGCACATCTAGTGGACAATCATGAGCATGTATTATGACATCACAGTATATGATGACATCATAATTAGTTTGCAGTATGACGTCACAATGTATTATGACGTCATAATGTATCCGCATTATGACATCACAATATATTATGAGGGCGCAACCTGCAGGTATTATGACCAATTTCGCTACCCCAGTTTGTGTCACATCTACTGGAGCATCATGAGCATGTATTATGACGTCACAGTATATGATGACATCATAATTAGTATGCAGTATGACGTCACAATATATTATGACGTCATAATGTATCCGCATTATGACATCACAATATATTATGAGAGCGCAATTTGCAGGTTTCATGACCAATTTCGCTTACCCCAATTTGTGTCACATCTACTGCAGCATCATCAGCATGTACTATGACGTCAGAGTATATGATGACATCATAATTAGTATGCAGTATGACGTCACAATGTATTATGACGTCATATTGTGTCCGCATTATGACATCACAATGTAATATGAGAGCGCAACATGCAGGTATTATGTGCAATTTCTCTTGCCCCAATTTGTGTCACATCTACTGGAGCATCATGAGCATGTATTATGACGTCAGATTATATGATGACATCATAATTAGTATGCAGTATGACGTCACAATGTATTATGACGTCATAATGTATCCGCATTATGACATCACAATATATTATGAGAGCGCAATTTGCAGGTTTCATGACCAATTTCGCTTACCCCAATTTGTGTCACATCTACTGCAGCATCCTCAGCATGCATTATGACGTCAGAGTATATGATGACATCATAATTAGTATGCAGTATGACGTCACTATATATTATGACGTCATAATGTATCCGCATTATGACATCACAATATATTATGAGAGCGCAATTTGCAGGTTTCAGGACCAATTTCGCTTACCCCAATTTGTGTCACATCTACTGGAGCATCATGAGCATGTATTATGACGTCACAGTATATGATGACATCATAAATAGTATGCACTATGACGTCACAATGTATTATGACGTCATAATGTATCCGCATTATGACATCACAATATATAATGAGAGCGCAACATGCAGGTATTATGACCAATTTCTCTTGCCCCAATTTGTGTCACATCTACTGGAGCATCATGAGCATGTATTATGACGTCACACTATATGATGACATCATAATTAGTATGCACTATGACGTCACAATGTATTATGACGTCCTAATGTATCCGCATTATGACATCACAATATATTATGAGAGCGCAATTTGCAGGTTCCATGACCAATTTCGGTTACCCCAATTTGTGTCACATCTACTGCAGCATCATCAGAATGTATTATGACGTCAGAGTATATGATGACATCATAATTAGTATGCAGTATGTCGTCACAATGTATTATGACGTCATAATGTTTCCGAATTATGACATCACAGTATATTATGAAAGCGCAATTTGCAGGTTTTATGACCATTCTCGATTACCCCAACTTGTGTCTCATCTACTGGAGCATCATGAGCATGTATTATGACGTCACAGTATATGATGACATCATAATTAGTATGCAGTATGATGTCACAATGTATTATGACGTCATAATGTATCCGCTTTGTGAAATCACAATATATTATGAGAGCGCAACATGCAGGTATTATGAGCAGTTTCTCTTACCCCAATTTGTGTCACATCAACTGGAGCATCATGAGCATGAATTATGATGTCACAGTATATGATGACATCATAATTTGTATGCAGTATGACGTCACAATGTATTATGACGTCATAATGTATCCGCATTATGACATCACAATACATTATGAGAGCACAACATGCAGATATTAAGAGCAATTTCTCTTACCCCAATTTGTGGCACATCTACTGGAGAATCATGAGCATGTATTATGACATCACAGTATATGATGCCATCATAATTAGTTTGCAGTATGACGTCACAATGTATTATGACGTCATAATGTATCCGCATTATGACATCACAATATATTATGAGGGCGCAACCTGCAGGTAGTATGACCAATTTCGCTACCCCAATTTGTGTCACATCTACTGGAGCATCATGAGCATGTATTATGACGTCACAGTATATGATGACATCATAATTAGTATGCAGTATGACGTCACAATGTATTTTGCCGTCATAATGTGTCCGCATTATGACATCACAATATATTATGAGAGCGCAATTTGCAGGTTTCATGACCAATTTCGCTTACCCCAATTTGTGTCACATCTACTGCAGCATCATCAGCATGTACTATGACGTCAGAGTATATGATGACATCATAATTATTATGCAGTATGACATCACAATGTATTATGACGTCATATTGTGTCCGCATTATGACATCACAATATAGTATGAGAGCGCAACATGCAGGTATTATGAGCAATTTCTCTTGCCCCAATTTGTGTCACATCTTCTGGAGCATCATGAGCATGTATTATGACATCAGAGTATATGATGACATCATAATTAGTATGCAGTATGACGTCACAATGTATTATGACGTCATAATGTATCCGCATTATGACATCACAATAAAATATGACAGCGCAATTTGCAGGTTCCATGACCAATTTCGCTTACCCCAATTTGTGTCACATCTACTGCAGCATCCTCAGCATGTATTATGACGTCAGAGAATATGATGACATCAAAATTAGTATGCAGTATGACATCACAATGTATTATGACGTGATAATGTATCCGCATTATGACATCACAATATATTATGAGAGCGCAACATGCAGGTATTATGAGCAATTTCTCTTACCCCAATTTGTGTCACATCTATTGGAGTATCATGAGCATGTATTATGACGTCACAGTATATGATGACATCATAATTAGTATGCAATATGACGTCACAATGTATTATGACGTCATAGTGTATCCACATTTTGACATCAAAATATATTATGAGAGCGCAACATGCAGGTATTATGAGCAATTTCTCTTGCCCCAATTTGTGTCACATCTACTGGAGCATCATGAGCATGTATTATGATGTCACAGTATATGATGACATCATAATTAGTATGCACTATGACGTCACGATGTATTATGACGTCATAATGTATCCGCATTATGACATCACAATATATTATGAGAGCGCAACATGCAGGTATTATGAGCAATTTCACTTGCCCCAAATTGTGTCACATCTACTGGAGCATCATGAGCATGTATTATGACGTCACAGTATATGATGACATCATAATTAGTATGCACTATGACGTCACAATGTATTATGACGTCATAATGTATCTGCATTATGACATCACAATATATTATGAGAGCGCAATTTGCAGGTTTTATGACCATTTTCGATTACCCCAATTTGTGTCACATCTACTGGAGCATCATGAGCATGTATTATGACGTCACAGTATATGATGACATCATAATTAGTATGCAGTATGACGTCACAATGTATTATGACGTCATAATGTATCCGCATTATGACCTCACAATATATTATGAGAGCGCAACATGCAGGTAATATGAGCAATTTCTCTTGCCCCAATTTGTGTCACATCTACTGGAGCATCATGAGCATGTATTATGACGTCACAGTATATGATGACATCATAATTAGTATGCAGTATGATGTCACAATATATTATAACGTCATAATGTATCCGCATTATGACATCACAATATATTATGATAGCGCAATTTGCAGGTTTCATGACCAATTTCTCTTACCCCAATTTGTGTCACATCTACTGGAGCATCATGAGCATGAATTATGACGTCACAGTATATGATGACATCATAATTAGTATGCACTCTGTCGTCACAATGTATTATGACGTCATAATGTATCCGCATTATGACATCACAATACATTATGAGAGCGCAACATGCAGATATTATGAGCAATTTCTCTTACCCCAATTTGTGTCACATCTACTGGAGCATCATGAGAATGTATTATGACGTCACAGTATATGATGACATCATAATTAGTATGCAGTATGACGTCAGAATGTATTATGACATCATAATGTATCCGCATTATGACATCACAATATATTATGAGAGCGCAACATGCAGGTATTATGACCTATTTCGCTTACCCCAATTTGTGTTACATCTACTGAAGCATCATGAGCATGTATTATGACGTCACAGTATATGATGACATCATAATTAGTATGCACTATGACGTCACACTCTATTATGACGTCATAGTGTATCCGCATTATGACATCAAAATATATTATGAGAGCGCAACATGCATGTATTATGAGCAATTTCTCTTGCCACAATTTGTGTCACATCTACTGGAGCATCATGAGCATGTATTATGACATAACAGTATATGATGACATCATAATTAGTATGCCCTATGATGTCACAATGTATTATGATGTCATAATGTATCCACATTATGACATCACAATATATTATGAGAGCGCAACATGCAGGTATTATGAGCAACTTCTCTTACCCCAATTTGTGTCACATCTACTGGAGCATCATGAGCATGTATTATGACATCACAGTATATGATGACATCATAATTAGTATGCACTATGACGTCACAATGTATTATGACGTCATAATGTATCCGCATTATGACATCACAATATATTATGAGAGCGCAACATGCAGGTATTATGACCAATTTCTCTTGCCCCAATTTGTGTCACATCTACTGGAGCATCATGAGCATGTATTATGACGTCACACTATATGATGACATCATAATTAGTATGCACTATGACGTCACAATGTATTATGACGTCCTAATGTATCCGCATTATGACATCACAATATATTATGAGAGCGCAATTTGCAGGTTCCATGACCAATTTCGCTTACCCCAATTTGGGTCACATCTACTGCAGCATCATCAGCATGTATTATGACGTCAGAGTATATGATGACATCATAATTAGTATGCAGTATGTCGTCACAATGTATTATGACGTCATAATGTATCCGCATTATGACATCACAGTATATTATGAGAGCGCAATTTGCAGGTTTTATGACCATTCTCGATTACCCCAATTTGTGTCTCATCTACTGGAGCATCATGAGCATGTATTATGACGTCACAGTACATGATGACATCATAATTAATATGCAGTATGATGTCACAATGTATTATGACGTCATAATGTATCCGCTTTGTGACATCACAATATATTATGAGAGCGCAACATGCAGGTATTATGAGCAATTTCTCTTACCCCAGTTTGTGTCACATCTACTGGAGCATCATGAGCATGAATTATGATGTCACAGTATATGATGACATCATAATTTGTAAGCAGTATGATGTCACAATGTATTATGACGTCATAATGTGTCCGCATTATGACATCACAATATATTATGAGAGCGCAACTTGCAGGTTTTATGACCAATTTCGCTTACCCCAATTTGTGTCACATCTACTGGAGTATCATGAGCAAGTATTATGACGTCACAGTATATGATGACATCATAATTTGTATGCAGTATGACGTCACAATTTATTATGACGTCATAATGTATCCGCATTATGACATCACAATATATTATGAGGGCGCAACCTGCAGGTAGTATGACCAATTTCGCTACCCCAATTTGTGTCACATCTACCAGAGCATCATGAGCATGTATTATGACGTCACAGTATATGATGACATCATAATTAGTATGCAGTATGACGTCACAATGTATTATGACGTCATAATGTATCCGCATTATGACATCACAATATATTATGAGAGCGCAATTTGCAGGTTTCATGACCAATTTCGCTTACCCCAATTTGTGTCACATCTACTGCAGCATCATCAGCATGTACTATGACGTCAGAGTACATGATGACATCATAATTAGCATGCAGTATGACGTCACAATGTATTATGACGTCATATTGTGTCCGCATTATGACATCACAATATAGTATGAGAGCGCAACATGCAGGTATTATGAGCAATTTCTCTTGCCCCAATTTGTGTCACATCTACTGGAGCATCATGAGCATGTATTATGACGTCAGAGTATATGATGACATCATAATTAGTATGCAGTATGACGTCACAATGTATTATGACGTCATAATGTATCCGCATTATGACATCACAATATATTATGAGAGAGCAATTTGCTGGTTTCATGACCAATTTCGCTTACCCCAATTTGTGTCACATCTACTGCAGCATCCTCAGCATGTATTATGACGTCAGAGAATATGATGACATCAAAATAAGTATGCAGTATGACGTCACAATGTATTATGACGTGATAATGTATCCGCATTATGACATCACAATATATTATGAGAGCGCAACATGCAGGTATTATGAGCAATTTCTCTTGCCCCAATTTGTGTCACATCTACTGGAGCATCATGAGCATGTATTATGACGTCACAGTATATGATGACATCATAATTAGTATGCACTATGATGTCACGATGTATTATGACGTCATAATGTATCCGCATAATGACATCGCAATGGATTACGAGAGCGCAACATGCAGGTATTATGAGCAATTTCACTTGCCCCAAATTGTGTCACATCTACTGGAGCATCATGAGCATGTATTATGACGTCACAGTATATGATGACATCATAATTAGTATGCAGTATGACGTCACAATGTATTATGACGTCATAATGTATCCGCATTATGACATCACAATATATTATGAGAGCGCAATTTGCAGGTTTCATGACCAATTTAGCTTACCCCAATTTGTGTCACATCTACTGCAGCATCATCAGCATGTATTATGACGTCAGAGTATATGATGACATCATAATTAGTATGCAGTATGACGTCACAATGTATTATGACGTCATAATGTGTCCGCATTATGACATCACAATATATTATGTGAGCGCAACATGCAGGTATTATGAGCAATTTTTCTTGCCCCAATTTGTGTCACATCTACTGGAGCATCATGAGCATGTATTATGACGTCACAGTATATGATGACATCATAATTAGTATGCACTATGACGTCACAATATATTATGACGTCATAATGTATCCGCATTATGACATCACAATATATTATGAGAGTGCAATTTGCAGGTTTCAGGAACAATTTCGCTTACCCCAATTTGTGTCATATCTACTGGAGCATCATGAGCATGTATTATGACGTCACACTATATGATGACATCATAACTAGTATGCACTATGACGTCACAATGTATTATGACGTCATAGTGTATCCGCATTATGACATCAAAATATATTATGAGAGCGCAACATGCAGGTATTATGAGCAATTTCTCTTGCCCCAATTTGTGTCACATCTACTGGAGCATCATGAGCATGTATTATGACGTCACAGTATATGATGACATCATAATTAGTATGCAATATAACGTCACAATGTATTATGACGTCATAATGTATCCGCATTATGACATCACAATATATTATGAGAGCGCAATTTGCAGGTTTTATGACCATTTTCGATTACCCCAATTTGTGTCACATCTACTGGAGCATCATGAGCATGTATTATGACGTCACAGTATATGATGACATCATAATTAGTATGCACTATGACGTCACAATGTATTATGACGCCGTAATGTATCCGCATTATGACATCACAATATATTATGAGAGCGCAATTTGCAGGTTTCATGACCAATTTCGCTTACCCCAATTTCTGTCCCATCTACTGCAGCATCATGAGCATGTATTATGACGTCACAGTATATGATGACATCATAATTATTATGCACTGTGACGTCACAATGTATTATGACGTCATAATGTATCCGCATTATGACATCACAATATATTGTGAGAGCGCAATTTGCAGGTTTTATGACAATTTTCGATTACCCCAATTTGTGTCACATCTACTGGAGCATCATGAGCATGTATTATGACGTCACAGTATATGATGACATCATAATTAGTATGCAGTATGATGTCACAATATATTATGACGTCATAATGTATCCGCATTATGACATCACAATATATTATGAGCGCGCAAAATGAAGGTATTATGAGCAATTTCTCTTACCCCAATTTGTGTCACATCTACTGGAGCATGATGAGCATGAATTATGACGTCAGAGTATATGATGACATCATAATTAGTATGCACTATGACGTCACAATGTATTATGACGTCATAATGTATCCGCATTATGACATCACAATATATTATGAGAGCGCAACTTGCAGGTTTTATGACCGATTTCGCTTACTCCAATTTGTGTCACATCTACTGGAGCATCATGAGCATGTATTATGACGCCACAGTATATGATGACATCATAATTAGTATGAAGTATGGCGTCACAATGTATTATGACGTCATAATGTATCCGCATTATGACATCACAATACAGTATGAGAGCGCAACATGCAGATATTATGAGCAATTTCTCTTACCCCAATTTGTGTCACATCTACTGGAACATCATGAGCATGTATTATGATGTCACAGTATACGATGACATCATAATTAGTATGCAGTATGACGTCAGAATGTATTATGACATCAAAATGTATCCGCATTATGACATCACAATATATTATGAGAGCGCAAAATGAAGGTATTATGACCAATTTCGCTTACCCCAGTTTGTGTTACATCTACTGAAGCATCATGAGCATGTATTATGAAGTCACAGTATATGATGACATCATAATTAGTATGCACTATGACGTCACAATGTATTATGACGTCATAATGTATCCACATTATGACATCACAATATATTATGAGGGCGCAACCTGCAGGTATTATGAGCAATTTCTCTTGCCCCAATTTGTGTCACATCTACTGCAGCATCATGAGCATGTATTATGACGTCACAGTATATGATGACATCATAATTAGTACGCAGTATGACGTCACAATGTATTATGACGTCATAATGTATCCGCATTATGACATCACAATACATTATGAGAGCACAACATGCAGGTATTATGAGCAATTTCTCTTACCCCAATTTGTGTCACATCTACTGGAGAATCATGAGCATGAATTATGATGTCACAGTATATGATGACATCATAATTTGTAAGCAGTATGATGTCACAATGAATTATGACGTCATAATGTATCCGCATTATGACATCACAATATATTATGAGAGCGCAACTTGCAGGTTTTATGACCAATTTCGCTTACCCCAATTTGTGTCACATCTACTGGAGCATCATGAGCATGTATTATGACGTCACATTATATGATGACATCATAATTTGTATGCAGTATGACATCACAATGTATTATGACGTCATAATGTATCCGCATTATGACATCGCAATATGTTATGAGAGCGCAATTTGCAGGTTTCATGATCAATTTTGCTTACACCAATTTGTGTCACATCTACTGCAGCATCATCAGCATGTATTATGACGTCAGAGTATATGATGACATCATAATTAGTATGCAGTATGACGTCACAATGTATTATGACGTCATAATGTATCCGCATTATGACATCACAATATATTATGAGAGCGCAATTTGCAGGTTTCATGACCAATTTAGCTTACCCCAATTTGTGTCACATCTACTGCAGCATCATCAGCATGTATTATGACGTCAGAGTATATGATGACATCATAATTAGTATGCAGAATGACGTCACAATGTATTATGACGTCATAATGTGTCCGCATTATGACATCACAATATATTATGTGAGCGCAACATGCAGGTATTATGAGCAATTTTTCTTGCCCCAATTTGTGTCACATCTACTGGAGCATCATGAGCATGTATTATGACGTCACAGTATATGATGACATCATAATTAGTATGCACTATGACGTCACAATATATTATGACGTCATAATGTATCCGCATTATGACATCACAATATATTATGAGAGTGCAATTTGCAGGTTTCAGGAACAATTTCGCTTACCCCAATTTGTGTCATATCTACTGGAGCATCATGAGCATGTATTATGACGTCACACTATATGATGACATCATAACTAGTATGCACTATGACGTCACAATGTATTATGACGTCATAGTGTATCCGCATTATGACATCAAAATATATTATGAGAGCGCAACATGCAGGTATTATGAGCAATTTCTCTTGCCCCAATTTGTGTCACATCTACTGGAGCATCATGAGCATGTATTATGACGTCACAGTATATGATGACATCATAATTAGTATGCAATATAACGTCACAATGTATTATGACGTCATAATGTATCCGCATTATGACATCACAATATATTATGAGAGCGCAATTTGCAGGTTTTATGACCATTTTCGATTACCCCAATTTGTGTCACATCTACTGGAGCATCATGAGCATGTATTATGACGTCACAGTATATGATGACATCATAATTAGTATGCACTATGACGTCACAATGTATTATGACGCCGTAATGTATCCGCATTATGACATCACAATATATTATGAGAGCGCAATTTGCAGGTTTCATGACCAATTTCGCTTACCCCAATTTCTGTCCCATCTACTGCAGCATCATGAGCATGTATTATGACGTCACAGTATATGATGACATCATAATTATTATGCACTGTGACGTCACAATGTATTATGACGTCATAATGTATCCGCATTATGACATCACAATATATTGTGAGAGCGCAATTTGCAGGTTTTATGACAATTTTCGATTACCCCAATTTGTGTCACATCTACTGGAGCATCATGAGCATGTATTATGACGTCACAGTATATGATGACATCATAATTAGTATGCAGTATGATGTCACAATATATTATGACGTCATAATGTATCCGCATTATGACATCACAATATATTATGAGCGCGCAAAATGAAGGTATTATGAGCAATTTCTCTTACCCCAATTTGTGTCACATCTACTGGAGCATGATGAGCATGAATTATGACGTCAGAGTATATGATGACATCATAATTAGTATGCACTATGACGTCACAATGTATTATGACGTCATAATGTATCCGCATTATGACATCACAATATATTATGAGAGCGCAACTTGCAGGTTTTATGACCGATTTCGCTTACTCCAATTTGTGTCACATCTACTGGAGCATCATGAGCATGTATTATGACGCCACAGTATATGATGACATCATAATTAGTATGAAGTATGGCGTCACAATGTATTATGACGTCATAATGTATCCGCATTATGACATCACAATACAGTATGAGAGCGCAACATGCAGAGATTATGAGCAATTTCTCTTACCCCAATTTGTGTCACATCTACTGGAACATCATGAGCATGTATTATGATGTCACAGTATACGATGACATCATAATTAGTATGCAGTATGACGTCAGAATGTATTATGACATCAAAATGTATCCGCATTATGACATCACAATATATTATGAGAGCGCAAAATGAAGGTATTATGACCAATTTCGCTTACCCCAGTTTGTGTTACATCTACTGAAGCATCATGAGCATGTATTATGAAGTCACAGTATATGATGACATCATAATTAGTATGCACTATGACGTCACAATGTATTATGACGTCATAATGTATCCACATTATGACATCACAATATATTATGAGGGCGCAACCTGCAGGTATTATGAGCAATTTCTCTTGCCCCAATTTGTGTCACATCTACTGCAGCATCATGAGCATGTATTATGACGTCACAGTATATGATGACATCATAATTAGTACGCAGTATGACGTCACAATGTATTATGACGTCATAATGTATCCGCATTATGACATCACAATACATTATGAGAGCGCAACATGCAGGTATTATGAGCAATTTCTCTTACCCCAATTTGTGTCACATCTACTGGAGAATCATGAGCATGAATTATGATGTCACAGTATATGATGACATCATAATTTGTAAGCAGTATGATGTCACAATGAATTATGACGTCATAATGTATCCGCATTATGACATCACAATATATTATGAGAGCGCAACTTGCAGGTTTTATGAGCAATTTCGCTTACCCCAATTTGTGTCACATCTACTGGAGCATCATGAGCATGTATTATGACGTCACATTATATGATGACATCATAATTTGTATGCAGTATGACATCACAATGTATTATGACGTCATAATGTATCCGCATTATGACATCGCAATATGTTATGAGAGCGCAATTTGCAGGTTTCATGACCAATTTTGCTTACACCAATTTGTGTCACATCTACTGCAGCATCATCAGCATGTATTATGACGTCAGAGTATATGATGACATCATAATTAGTATGCAGTATGACGTCACAATGTATTATGACGTCATAATGTGTCCGCATTATGACATCACAATATATTATGAGAGCGCAACATGCAGGTATTATGAGCAATTTCTCTTGCCCCAATTTGTGTCACATCTACTGGAGCAGCATGAGCATTTATTATGACATCACAGTATATGATGACATCATAATTAGTATGCACTATGACGTCACAATGTATTATGACGTCATAGTGTATCCACATTTTGACATCAAAATGTATTATGAGAGCGCAACATGCAGGTATTATGAGCAATTTCTCTTGCCCCAATTTGTGTCACATCTACTGGAGCATCATGAGCATGTATTATGACGTCACAGTATATGATGACATCACAATTAGTATGCACTCTGAGGTCACAATGTATTATGACGTCATAATGTATCCGCATTATGACATCACAATATATTATGAGAGCGCAACATGCAGGTATTATGAGCAATTTCTCTTACCACAATTTGTGTCACATCTACTGGAGCATCATGAGCATGTATTATGACATCACAGTATATGATGACATCATAATTAGTATGCAGTATGACGTCACAATGTATTATGACATCATAATGTATCCGCATTATGACATCACAATATATTACGAGAGCGCAACATGCAGGTATTATGACCAATTTCGCTTACCCCAATTTGTGTCACATCTACTGGAGCATCATGAGCATGTATTATGATGTCACAGTATATGATGACATCATAATTAGTATGCAGTATGACGTCACGATGTATTACGACGTCATAATATATCCGCATTATGACATCACAATATATTATGAGAGCGCAACATGCAGGTATTATGAGCAATTTCTCTTGCCCCAATTTGTGTCACATCTACTGGAGCATCATGAGCATGTATTATGACGTCACAGTATATGATGACATCATAATTAGTATGCAGTATGACGTCACAATGTATTATGACATCATAATGTATCCGCATTATGACATCACAATATATTATGAGAGCGCAACATGCAGGTATTATGACCAATTTCGCTTACCACAATTTGTGTCACATCTACTGGAGCATCATGAGCATGTATTATGATGTCACAGTATATGATGACATCATAATTAGTATGCAGTATGACATCACGATGTATTATGACGTCATAATGTATCCGCATTATGACATCACAATATATTATGAGAGCGCAACATGCAGGTATTATGAGCAATTTCTCTTGCCCCAATTTCTGTCACATCTACTGGAGCATCATGAGCATGTATTAGGACGTCACAGTATATGATGACATCATAATTAGTATGCAATATGACGTCACAATGTATTATGACGTCATAATGTATCCGCATTATGACATCACAATATATTATGAGAGCGCAATTTGCAGGTTTTTTGACCATTTTCGATTACCCCAATTTGTGTCACATCTACTGGAGCATCATGAGCATGTATTATGACGTCACAGTATTTGATGACATCATAATTATTATGCACTGTGACGTCAGAATGTATTATGACATCATAATGTATCCGCATTATGACATCACAATATATTATGAGAGCGCAACATGCAGGTATTATGAGCAATTTCGCTTACCCCAATTTGTGTTACATCGACTGAAGCATCATGAGCATGTATTATGAAGTCACAGTATATGATGACATCATAATTAGTATGCACTATGACGTCACAATGTATTATGACGTCTTAATGTGTCCGCATTATGACATCACAATATATTATGAGAGCGCAACATGCAGGTATTATGAGCAATTTCTCTTGCCCCAATTTGTGTCACATCTACTGGAGCAGCATGAGCATGTATTATGACGTCACAGTATATGATGACATCATAATTAGTATGCAATATGACGTCACAATGTATTATGACGTCGTAATGTATCCGCATTATGACATCACAATATATTATGAGAGTGCAATTTGCAGGTTTTATGACCATTTTCGAATACCCCAATTTGTGTCACATCTACTGGAGCATCATGAGCATATATTATGACGTCACAGTATATGATGACATCATAATTAGTATGCAGTATGATGTCAAAATATATTATGACGTCATAATGTATCCGCTTTATTACATCACAATATATTATGAGAGCGCAACATGCAGGTATTATGAGCAATTTCTCTTACCCCAATTTGTGTCACATCTACTGGAGCATCATGAGCATGAATTATGACGTCAGAGTATATGATGACATCATAATTAGTATGCACTATGACGTCACAATGTATTATGACGTCATAATGTATCCGCATTATGACATCACAATATATTATGAGAGCGCATCTTGCAGGTTTTATGAATGATTTCGCTTACCCCAATTTGTGTCACATCTACTGGAGCATCATGAGCATGTATTATGACATCACAGTATATGATGACATCATAATTAGTATGAAGTATGGCGTCACAATGTATTATGACGTCATAATGTATCCGCATTATGACATCACAATACAGTATGAGAGCGCAACATGCAGATATTATGAGCAATTTCTCTTACCCCAATTTGTGTCACATCTACTGGAGCATCATGAGCATGTATTATGATGTCACAGTATATGATGACATCATAATTAGTATGCAGTATGACGTCAGAATGTATTATGACATCATAATGTATCCGCATTATGACATCACAATATATTATGAGAGCGCAACATGCAGGTATTATGACCAATTTCGCTTACCCCTATTTGTGTTACATATACTGAAGCATCATGAGCATGTATTATGAAGTCACAGTATATGATGACATCATAATTAGTATGCACTATGACGTCACAATGTATTATGACGTCATAATGTATCCACATTATGACATCACAATATATTATGAGGGCGCAACCTGCAGGTATTATGACCAATTTCGCTACCCCAATTTGTGTCACATCTACTGGAGCATCGTGAGCATGTATTATGACATCACAGTATATGATGACATCATAATTAGTACGCAGTATGACGTCACAATGTATTATGACGTCATAATGTATCCGCATTATGACATCACAATACATTATGAGAGCGCAACATGCAGGTATTATGAGCCATTTCTCTTACCCCAATTTGTGGCACATCTACTGGAGAATCATGAGAATGAATTATGATGTCACAGTATATGATGACATCATAATTTGTAAGCAGTATGATGTCACAATGTATTATGACGTCATAATGTATCCGCATTATGACATCACAATATATTATGAGAGCGCAACTTGCAGGTTTTATGACCAATTTCGCTTACCCCAATTTGTGTCACATCTACTGGAGCATCATGAGCATGTATTATGACGTCACATTATATGATGACATCATAATTTGTATGCAGTATGACATCACAATGTATTATGACGTCATAATGTATCCGCATTATGACATCAGAATACATTATGAGAGCGCAACATGCAGATATTTTGAGCAATTTCTCTTACCCCAATTTGTGGCACATCTACTGGAGCATCATGAGCATGTATTATGACATCACATTATAGGATGACATCATAATTAGTTTGCAGTATGATGTCACAATGTATTATGACGTCATAATGTATCCGCATTATGACATCACAATATATTATGAGGGCGCAACCTGCAGGTATTATGACCAATTTCGCTACCCCAATTTGTGTCACATCTACTGGAGCATCGTGAGCATGTATTATGACATCACAGTATATGATGACATCATAATTAGTATGCAGTATGACGTCACAATGTATTATGATGTCATAATGTATCCGCATTATGACATCACAATATATTATGAGAGCGCAATTTGCAGGTTTCATGACCAATTTCGCTTACCACAATTTGTGTCACATCTACTGCAGCATCATCAGCATGTACTATGACGTCAGAGTATATGATGACATCATAATTAGTATGCAGTATGACGTCACAATGTATTATGACGTCATAATGTGTCCGCATTATGACATCACAATATAGTATGAGAGCGCAACATGCAGGTATTATGGGCAATTTCTCTTGCCCCAATTTGTGTCACATCTACTGGAGCATCATGAGCATGTATTATGACGTCAGAGTATATGATGACATCATAATTAGTATGCAGTATGACGTCACAATGTATTATGACGTCATAATGTATCTGCATTATGACATCACAATATATTATGAGAGCGCAATTTGCAGGTATTATGACCAATTTCGCTTACCCCAATTTGTGTCACATCTACTGGAGCATCATGAGCATGTATTATGATGTCACAGTATATGATGACATCATAATTAGTATGCAGTATGACGTCACGATGTATTACGACGTCATAATATATCCGCATTATGACATCACAATATATTATGAGAGCGCAACATGCAGGTATTATGAGCAATTTCTCTTGCCCCAATTTGTGTCATATCTACTGGAGCATCATGAGCATGTATTATGATGTCACAGTATATGATGACATCATAATTAGTATGCAGTATGACGTCACGATGTATTACGACGTCATAATGTATCCGCATTATGACATCACAATATATTATGAGAGCGCAACATGCAGGTATTATGAGCAATTTCTCTTGCCCCAATTCGTGTCACATCTACTGGAGCATCATGAGCATGTATTATGACGTCACAGTATATGATGACATCAAAATTAGTATGCAATATGACGTCACAATGTATTATGACGTCATAATGTATCTGCATTATGACATCACAATATATTATGAGAGCGCAACATGCAGGTATTATGACCAATTTCGCTTACCCCAATTTTTGTTACATCGACTGAAGCATCATGAGCATGTATTATGAAGTCACAGTATATGATGACTTCATAATTAGTATGCACTATGACGTCACGATGTATTATGACGTCATAATGTGTCCGCATTATGACATCACAATATATTATGAGAGCGCAAAATGCAGGTATTATGAGCAATTTCTCTTGCCCCAATTTGTGTCACATCTACTGGAGCATCATGAGCATGTATTATGACGTCAGAGTATATGATGACATCATAATTAGTATGCAGTATGACGTCACAATGTATTACGACGTCATAATGTATCCGCATTATGACATCACAATATATTATGAGAGCGCAACATGCAGGTATTATGAGCAATTTCTCTTGCCCCAATTTGTGTCACATCTACTGGAGCATCATGAGCATGTATTATGACGTCACAGTATATGATGACATCATAATTAGTATGCAATATGACGTCACAATGTATTATGACGTCATAATGTATCCGCAATATGACATCACAATACATTATGAGAGCGCAATTTGCAGGTTTTATGACCATTTTCGATTACCCCAATTTTTGTCACATCTACTGGAGCATCATGAGCATGTATTATGATGTCACAGTATATGATGACATCATAATTAGTATGCACTATGACGTCACAATGTATTATGACGTCATAATGTATCCGCATTATGACATCACAATACCTTATGAGAGCGCAACATGCAGATATTATGAGCAATTTCTCTTACCCCAATTTGTGTCACATCTACTGGAGCATCATGAGCATGTATTATGACGTCACAGTATATGATGACATCATAATTAGTATGCAGTATGACGTCAGAATGTATTATGACATCATAATGTATCCACATTATGACATCACAATATATTATGAGAGCGCAACATGCAGGTATTATGACCAATTTCGCTTACCCCAATTTGTGTTACATCGACTGAAGCATCATGAGCATGTATTATGAAGTCACAGTATATGATGACATCATAATTAGTATGCACTATGACGTCACAATGTATTACGACGTCATAATGTGTCCGCTTTATGACATCACAATATATTATGACAGCGCAACATGCAGGTATTATGAGCAATTTCTCTTGCCCCAATTTGTGTCACATCTACTGGAGCAGCATGAGCATGTATTATGACGTCACAGTATATGATGACATCATAATTAGTATGCACTATGACGTCACAATGTATTATGACGTCATAGTGTATCCACATTTTGACATCAAAATATATTATGAGAGCGCAACATGCCGGTATTATGAGCAATTTCTCTTGCCCCAATTTGTGTCACATCTACTGGAGCATCATGAGCATGTATTATGATGTCACAGTATATGATGACATCATAATTAGTATGCAGTATGACGTCACGATGTATTACGACGTCATAATGTATCCGCAATATGACATCACAATATATTATGAGAGCGCAACATGCAGGTATTATGAGCAATTTCTCTTGCCCCAATTTGTGTCACATCTACTGGAGCATCATGAGCATGTATTATGACGTCACAGTATATGATGACATCATAATTAGTATGCAATATGACGTCACAATGTATTATGACGTCATAATGTATCCGCATTATGACATCACAATATATTATGAGAGCGCAATTTGCAGGTTTTATGACCATTTTCGATTACCCCAATTTGTGTCACATCTACTGGAGCATCATGAGCATGTATTATGACGTCACAGTATATGATGACATCATAATTAGTATGCACTATGACGTCACAATGTATTATGACGTCATAATGTATCCGCATTATGACATCACAATACATTATGAGAGCGCAACATGCAGATATTATGAGCAATTTCTCTTACCCCAATTTGTGTCACATCTACTGGAGCATCATGAGCATGTATTATGACGTCACAGTATATGATGACATCATAATTAGTATGCAGTATGACGTCAGAATGTATTATGACATCATAATGTATCCGCATTATGACATCACAATACATTATGAGAGCGCAACATGCAGATATTATGAGCAATTTCTCTTACCCCAATTTGTGTCACATCTACTGGAGCATCATGAGCATGTATTATGACGTCACAGTATATGATGACATCATAATTAGTATGCAGTATGACGTCAGAATGTATTATGACATCATAATGTATCCGCATTATGACATCACAATATATTATGAGAGCGCAACTTGCAGGTTTTATGACCAATTTCGCTTACCCCAATTTGTGTCACATCTACTGGAGCATCATGAGCATGTATTATGACGTCACATTATATGATGACATCATAATTTGTATGCAGTATGACATCACAATGTATTATGACGTCATAATGTATCCGCATTATGACATCACAATACATTATGAGAGCGCAACATGCAGATATTTTGAGCAATTTCTCTTACCCCAATTTGTGGCACATCTACTGGAGCATCATGAGCATGTATTATGACATCACATTATAGGATGACATCATAATTAGTTTGCAGTATGATGTCACAATGTATTATGACGTCATAATGTATCCGCATTATGACATCACAATATATTATGAGGGCGCAACCTGCAGGTATTATGACCAATTTCGCTACCCCAATTTGTGTCACATCTACTGGAGCATCGTGAGCATGTATTATGACATCACAGTATATGATGACATCATAATTAGTATGCAGTATGACGTCACAATGTATTATGATGTCATAATGTATCCGCATTATGACATCACAATATATTATGAGAGCGCAATTTGCAGGTTTCATGACCAATTTCGCTTACCACAATTTGTGTCACATCTACTGCAGCATCATCAGCATGTACTATGACGTCAGAGTATATGATGACATCATAATTAGTATGCAGTATGACGTCACAATGTATTATGACGTCATAATGTGTCCGCATTATGACATCACAATATAGTATGAGAGCGCAACATGCAGGTATTATGAGCAATTTCTCTTGCCCCAATATGTGTCACATCTACTGGAGCATCATGAGCATGTATTATGACGTCAGAGTATATGATGACATCATAATTAGTATGCAGTATGACGTCACAATGTATTATGACGTCATAATGTATCTGCATTATGACATCACAATATATTATGAGAGCGCAATTTGCAGATATTATGACCAATTTCGCTTACCCCAATTTGTGTCACATCTACTGGAGCATCATGAGCATGTATTATGATGTCACAGTATATGATGACATCATAATTAGTTTGCAGTATGACGTCACAATGTATTATGACGTCATAATGTATCCGCATTATGACATCACAATATATTATGAGGGCGCAACCTGCAGGTATTATGACCAATTTCGCTACCCCAGTTTGTGTCACATCTACTGGAGCATCATGAGCATGTATTATGACGTCACAGTATATGATGACATCATAATTAGTATGCAGTATGACGTCACAATATATTATGACGTCATAATGTATCCGCATTATGACATCACAATATATTATGAGAGCGCAATTTGCAGGTTTCATGACCAATTTCGCTTACCCCAATTTGTGTCACATCTACTGCAGCATCATCAGCATGTACTATGACGTCAGAGTATATGATGACATCATAATTAGTATGCAGTATGACGTCACAATGTATTATGACGTCATATTGTGTCCGCATTATGACATCACAATGTAATATGAGAGCGCAACATGCAGGTATTATGTGCAATTTCTCTTGCCCCAATTTGTGTCACATCTACTGGAGCATCATGAGCATGTATTATGACGTCAGATTATATGATGACATCATAATTAGTATGCAGTATGACGTCACAATGTATTATGACGTCATAATGTATCCGCATTATGACATCACAATATATTATGAGAGCGCAATTTGCAGGTATTATGACCAATTTCGCTTACCCCAATTTGTGTCACATCTACTGCAGCATCCTCAGCATGTATTATGACGTCAGAGAATATGATGACATCAAAATAAGTATGCAGTATGACGTCACAATGTATTATGACGTGATAATGTATCCGCATTATGACATCACAATATATTATGAGAGCGCAATTTGCAGGTTTCATGGCCAATTTCGCTACCCCAATTTGTGTCACGTCTACTGGAGCATCATGAGCATGCATTATGACGTCACAGTATATGATGACATCATAATTAGTATGCAGTATGACGTCACAATGTATTTTGCCGTCATAATGTGTCCGCATTATGACATCACAATATATTATGAGAGCGCAATTTGCAGGTTTCATGACCAATTTCGCTTACCCCAATTTGTGTCACATCTACTGCAGCATCATCAGCATGTACTATGACGTCAGAGTATATGATGACATCATAATTATTATGCAGTATGACGTCACAATGTATTATGACGTCATATTGTGTCCGCATTATGACATCACAATATAGTATGAGAGCGCAACATGCAGGTATTATGAGCAATTTCTCTTGCCCCAATTTGTGTCACATCTTCTGGAGCATCATGAGCATGTATTATGACATCAGAGTATATGATGACATCATAATTAGTATGCAGTATGACGTCACAATGTATTATGACGTCATAATGTATCCGCATTATGACATCACAATATAATATGAGAGCGCAATTTGCAGGTTCCATGACCAATTTCGCTTACCCCAATTTGTGTCACATCTACTGCAGCATCCTCAGCATGTATTATGACGTCAGAGAATATGATGACATCAAAATTAGTATGCAGTATGACATCACAATGTATTATGACGTGATAATGTATCCGCATTATGACATCACAATATATTATGAGAGCGCAACATGCAGGTATTATGAGCAATTTCTCTTACCCCAATTTGTGTCACATCTATTGGAGTATCATGAGCATGAATTATGACGTCACAGTATATGATGACATCATAATTAGTATGCACTATGACGTCACAATGTATTATGACGTCATAGTGTATCCACATTTTGACATCAAAATATATTATGAGAGCGCAACATGCAGGTATTATGAGCAATTTCTCTTGCCCCAATTTGTGTCACATCTACTGGAGCATCATGAGCATGTATTATGATGTCACAGTATATGATGACATCATAATTAGTATGCACTATGACGTCACGATGTATTATGACGTCATAATGTATCCGCATTATGACATCACAATATATTATGAGAGCGCAACATGCAGGTATTATGAGCAATTTCACGTGCCCCAAATTGTGTCACATCTACTGGAGCATCATGAGCATGTATTATGACGTCACAGTATATGATGACATCATAATTAGTATGCACTATGACGTCACAATGTATTATGACGTCATAATGTATCTGCATTATGACATCACAATATATTATGAGAGCGCAATTTGCAGGTTTTATGACCATTTTCGATTACCCCAATTTGTGTCACATCTACTGGAGCATCATGAGCATGTATTATGACGTCACAGTATATGATGACATCATAATTAGTATGCAGTATGACGTCACAATGTATTATGACGTCATAATGTATCCGCATTATGACCTCACAATATATTATGAGAGCGCAACATGCAGGTAATATGAGCAATTTCTCTTGCCCCAATTTGTGTCACATCTACTGGAGCATCATGAGCATGTATTATGACGTCACAGTATATGATGACATCATAATTAGTATGCAGTATGATGTCACAATATATTATGACGTCATAATGTATCCGCATTATGACATCACAATATATTATGATAGCGCAATTTGCAGGTTTCATGACCAATTTCTCTTACCCCAATTTGTGTCACATCTACTGGAGCATCATGAGCATGAATTATGACGTCACAGTATATGATGACATCATAATTAGTATGCACTCTGACGTCACAATGTATTATGACGTCATAATGTATCCGCATTATGACATCACAATACATTATGAGAGCGCAACATGCAGATATTATGAGCAATTTCTCTTACCCCAATTTGTGTCACATCTACTGGAGCCTCATGAGAATGTATTATGACGTCACAGTATATGATGACATCATAATTAGTATGCAGTATGACGTCAGAATGTATTATGACATCATAATGTATCCGCATTATTACATCACAATATATTATGAGAGCGCAACATGCAGGTATTATGACCTATTTCGCTTACCCCAATTTGTGTTACATCTACTGAAGCATCATGAGCATGTATTATGACGTCACAGTATATGATGACATCATAATTAGTATGCACTATGACGTCACACTCTATTATGACGTCATAGTGTATCCGCATTATGACATCAAAATATATTATGAGAGCGCAACATGCATGTATTATGAGCAATTTCTCTTGCCACAATTTGTGTCACATCTACTGGAGCATCATGAGCATGTATTATGACATAACAGTATATGATGACATCATAATTAGTATGCACTATGATGTCACAATGTATTATGATGTCATAATGTATCCACATTATGACATCACAATATATTATGAGAGCGCAACATTCAGGTATTATGAGCAACTTCTCTTACCCCAATTTGTGTCACATCTACTGGAGCATCATGAGCATGTATTATGACATCACAGTATATGATGACATCATAATTAGTATGCACTATGACGTCACAATGTATTATGACGTCATAATGTATCCGCATTATGACATCACAATATATTATGAGAGCGCAACATGCAGGTATTATGAGCAATTTCTCTTGCCCCAATTTGTGTCACATCTACTGGAGCATCATGAGCATGTATTATGACGTCACACTATATGATGACATCATAATTAGTATGCACTATGACGTCACAATGTATTATGACGTCCTAATGTATCCGCATTATGACATCACAATATATTATGAGAGCGCAATTTGCAGGTTCCATGACCAATTTCGCTTACCCCAATTTGGGTCACATCTACTGCAGCATCATCAGCATGTATTATGACGTCAGAGTATATGATGACATCATAATTAGTATGCAGTATGTCGTCACAATGTATTATGACGTCATAATGTATCCGCATTATGACATCACAGTATATTATGAGAGCGCAATTTGCAGGTTTTATGACCATTCTCGATTACCCCAATTTGTGTCTCATCTACTGGAGCATCATGAGCATGTATTATGACGTCACAGTACATGATGACATCATAATTAATATGCAGTATGATGTCACAATGTATTATGACGTCATAATGTATCCGCTTTGTGACATCACAATATATTATGAGAGCGCAACATGCAGGTATTATGAGCAATTTCTCTTACCCCAGTTTGTGTCACATCTACTGGAGCATCATGAGCATGAATTATGATGTCACAGTATATGATGACATCATAATTTGTAAGCAGTATGATGTCACAATGTATTATGACGTCATAATGTGTCCGCATTATGACATCACAATATATTATGAGAGCGCAACTTGCAGGTTTTATGACCAATTTCGCTTACCCCAATTTGTGTCACATCTACTGGAGTATCATGAGCAAGTATTATGACGTCACAGTATATGATGACATCATAATTTGTATGCAGTATGACGTCACAATGTATTATGACGTCATAATGTATCCGCATTATGACATCACAATATATTATGAGGGCGCAACCTGCAGGTAGTATGACCAATTTCGCTACCCCAATTTGTGTCACATCTACCAGATCATCATGAGCATGTATTATGACGTCACAGTATATGATGACATCATAATTAGTATGCAGTATGACGTCACAATGTATTATGACGTCATAATGTATCCGCATTATGACATCACAATATATTATGAGAGCGCAATTTGCAGGTTTCATGACCAATTTCGCTTACAGCAATTTGTGTCACATCTACTGCAGCATCATCAGCATGTACTATGACGTCAGAGTACATGATGACATCATAATTAGCATGCAGTATGACGTCACAATGTATTATGACGTCATATTGTGTCCGCATTATGACATCACAATATAGTATGAGAGCGCAACATGCAGGTATTATGAGCAATTTCTCTTGCCCCAATTTGTGTCACATCTACTGGAGCATCATGAGCATGTATTATGACGTCAGAGTATATGATGACATCATAATTAGTATGCAGTATGACGTCACAATGTATTATGACGTCATAATGTATCCGCATTATGACATCACAATATATTATGAGAGAGCAATTTGCTGGTTTCATGACCAATTTCGCTTACCCCAATTTGTGTCACATCTACTGCAGCATCCTCAGCATGTATTATGACGTCAGAGAATATGATGACATCAAAATAAGTATGCAGTATGACGTCACAATGTATTATGACGTGATAATGTATCCGCATTATGACATCACAATATATTATGAGAGCGCAACATGCAGGTATTATGAGCAATTTCTCTTGCCCCAATTTGTGTCACATCTACTGGAGCATCATGAGCATGTATTATGACGTCACAGTATATGATGACATCATAATTAGTATGCACTATGATGTCACGATGTATTATGACGTCATAATGTATCCGCATAATGACATCGCAATGGATTACGAGAGCGCAACATGCAGGTATTATGAGCAATTTCACTTGCCCCAAATTGTGTCACATCTACTGGAGCATCATGAGCATGTATTATGACGTCACAGTATATGATGACATCATAATTAGTATGCAGTATGACGTCACAATGTATTATGACGTCATAATGTATCCGCATTATGACATCACAATATATTATGAGAGCGCAATTTGCAGGTTTCATGACCAATTTAGCTTACCCCAATTTGTGTCACATCTACTGCAGCATCATCAGCATGTATTATGACGTCAGAGTATATGATGACATCATAATTAGTATGCACTATGACGTCACAATGTATTATGACGTCATAATGTGTCCGCATTATGACATCACAATATATTATGTGAGCGCAACATGCAGGTATTATGAGCAATTTTTCTTGCCCCAATTTGTGTCACATCTACTGGAGCATCATGAGCATGTATTATGACGTCACAGTATATGATGACATCATAATTAGTATGCACTATGACGTCACAATATATTATGACGTCATAATGTATCCGCATTATGACATCACAATATATTATGAGAGTGCAATTTGCAGGTTTCAGGAACAATTTCGCTTACCCCAATTTGTGTCACATCTACTGGAGCATCATGAGCATGTATTATGACGTCACACTATATGATGACATCATAACTAGTATGCACTATGACGTCACAATGTATTATGACGTCATAGTGTATCCGCATTATGACATCAAAATATATTATGAGAGCGCAACATGCAGGTATTATGAGCAATTTCTCTTGCCCCAATTTGTGTCACATCTACTGGAGCATCATGAGCATGTATTATGACGTCACAGTATATGATGACATCATAATTAGTATGCAATATAACGTCACAATGTATTATGACGTCATAATGTATCCGCATTATGACATCACAATATATTATGAGAGCGCAATTTGCAGGTTTTATGACCATTTTCGATTACCCCAATTTGTGTCACATCTACTGGAGCATCATGAGCATGTATTATGACGTCACAGTATATGATGACATCATAATTAGTATGCACTATGACGTCACAATGTATTATGACGTCATAATGTATCCGCATTATGACATCACAATATATTATGAGAGCGCAATTTGCAGGTTTCATGTCCAATTTCGCTTACCCCAATTTCTGTCCCATCTACTGCAGCATCATGAGCATGTATTATAACGTCACAGTATATGATGACATCATAATTATTATGCACTGTGACGTCACAATGTATTATGACGTCATAATGTATCCGCATTATGACATCACAATATATTGTGAGAGCGCAATTTGCAGGTTTTATGACAATTTTCGATTACCCCAATTTGTGTCACATCTACTGGAGCATCATGAGCATGTATTATGACGTCACAGTATATGATGACATCATAATTAGTATGCAGTATGATGTCACAATATATTATGACGTCATAATGTATCCGCATTATGAAATCACAATATATTATGAGAGCGCAAAATGAAGGTATTATGAGCAATTTCTCTTACCCCAATTTGTGTCACATCTACTGGAGCATGATGAGCATGAATTATGACGTCAGAGTATATGATGACATCATAATTAGTATGCACTATGACGTCACAATGTATTATGACGTCATAATGTATCTGCATTATGACATCACAATATATTATGAGAGCGCAATTTGCAGGTTTTATGACCATTTTCGATTACCCCAATTTGTGTCACATCTACTGGAGCATCATGAGCATGTATTATGACGTCACAGTATATGATGACATCATAATTAGTATGCAGTATGACGTCACAATGTATTATGACGTCATAATGTATCCGCATTATGACCTCACAATATATTATGAGAGCGCAACATGCAGGTAATATGAGCAATTTCTCTTGCCCCAATTTGTGTCACATCTACTGGAGCATCATGAGCATGTATTATGACGTCACAGTATATGATGACATCATAATTAGTATGCAGTATGATGTCACAATATATTATGACGTCATAATGTATCCGCATTATGACATCACAATATATTATGATAGCGCAATTTGCAGGTTTCATGACCAATTTCTCTTACCCCAATTTGTGTCACATCTACTGGAGCATCATGAGCATGAATTATGACGTCACAGTATATGATGACATCATAATTAGTATGCACTCTGACGTCACAATGTATTATGACGTCATAATGTATCCGCATTATGACATCACAATACATTATGAGAGCGCAACATGCAGATATTATGAGCAATTTCTCTTACCCCAATTTGTGTCACATCTACTGGAGCCTCATGAGAATGTATTATGACGTCACAGTATATGATGACATCATAATTAGTATGCAGTATGACGTCAGAATGTATTATGACATCATAATGTATCCGCATTATTACATCACAATATATTATGAGAGCGCAACATGCAGGTATTATGACCTATTTCGCTTACCCCAATTTGTGTTACATCTACTGAAGCATCATGAGCATGTATTATGACGTCACAGTATATGATGACATCATAATTAGTATGCACTATGACGTCACACTCTATTATGACGTCATAGTGTATCCGCATTATGACATCAAAATATATTATGAGAGCGCAACATGCATGTATTATGAGCAATTTCTCTTGCCACAATTTGTGTCACATCTACTGGAGCATCATGAGCATGTATTATGACATAACAGTATATGATGACATCATAATTAGTATGCACTATGATGTCACAATGTATTATGATGTCATAATGTATCCACATTATGACATCACAATATATTATGAGAGCGCAACATTCAGGTATTATGAGCAACTTCTCTTACCCCAATTTGTGTCACATCTACTGGAGCATCATGAGCATGTATTATGACATCACAGTATATGATGACATCATAATTAGTATGCACTATGACGTCACAATGTATTATGACGTCATAATGTATCCGCATTATGACATCACAATATATTATGAGAGCGCAACATGCAGGTATTATGAGCAATTTCTCTTGCCCCAATTTGTGTCACATCTACTGGAGCATCATGAGCATGTATTATGACGTCACACTATATGATGACATCATAATTAGTATGCACTATGACGTCACAATGTATTATGACGTCCTAATGTATCCGCATTATGACATCACAATATATTATGAGAGCGCAATTTGCAGGTTCCATGACCAATTTCGCTTACCCCAATTTGGGTCACATCTACTGCAGCATCATCAGCATGTATTATGACGTCAGAGTATATGATGACATCATAATTAGTATGCAGTATGTCGTCACAATGTATTATGACGTCATAATGTATCCGCATTATGACATCACAGTATATTATGAGAGCGCAATTTGCAGGTTTTATGACCATTCTCGATTACCCCAATTTGTGTCTCATCTACTGGAGCATCATGAGCATGTATTATGACGTCACAGTACATGATGACATCATAATTAATATGCAGTATGATGTCACAATGTATTATGACGTCATAATGTATCCGCTTTGTGACATCACAATATATTATGAGAGCGCAACATGCAGGTATTATGAGCAATTTCTCTTACCCCAGTTTGTGTCACATCTACTGGAGCATCATGAGCATGAATTATGATGTCACAGTATATGATGACATCATAATTTGTAAGCAGTATGATGTCACAATGTATTATGACGTCATAATGTGTCCGCATTATGACATCACAATATATTATGAGAGCGCAACTTGCAGGTTTTATGACCAATTTCGCTTACCCCAATTTGTGTCACATCTACTGGAGTATCATGAGCAAGTATTATGACGTCACAGTATATGATGACATCATAATTTGTATGCAGTATGACGTCACAATGTATTATGACGTCATAATGTATCCGCATTATGACATCACAATATATTATGAGGGCGCAACCTGCAGGTAGTATGACCAATTTCGCTACCCCAATTTGTGTCACATCTACCAGATCATCATGAGCATGTATTATGACGTCACAGTATATGATGACATCATAATTAGTATGCAGTATGACGTCACAATGTATTATGACGTCATAATGTATCCGCATTATGACATCACAATATATTATGAGAGCGCAATTTGCAGGTTTCATGACCAATTTCGCTTACAGCAATTTGTGTCACATCTACTGCAGCATCATCAGCATGTACTATGACGTCAGAGTACATGATGACATCATAATTAGCATGCAGTATGACGTCACAATGTATTATGACGTCATATTGTGTCCGCATTATGACATCACAATATAGTATGAGAGCGCAACATGCAGGTATTATGAGCAATTTCTCTTGCCCCAATTTGTGTCACATCTACTGGAGCATCATGAGCATGTATTATGACGTCAGAGTATATGATGACATCATAATTAGTATGCAGTATGACGTCACAATGTATTATGACGTCATAATGTATCCGCATTATGACATCACAATATATTATGAGAGAGCAATTTGCTGGTTTCATGACCAATTTCGCTTACCCCAATTTGTGTCACATCTACTGCAGCATCCTCAGCATGTATTATGACGTCAGAGAATATGATGACATCAAAATAAGTATGCAGTATGACGTCACAATGTATTATGACGTGATAATGTATCCGCATTATGACATCACAATATATTATGAGAGCGCAACATGCAGGTATTATGAGCAATTTCTCTTGCCCCAATTTGTGTCACATCTACTGGAGCATCATGAGCATGTATTATGACGTCACAGTATATGATGACATCATAATTAGTATGCACTATGATGTCACGATGTATTATGACGTCATAATGTATCCGCATAATGACATCGCAATGGATTACGAGAGCGCAACATGCAGGTATTATGAGCAATTTCACTTGCCCCAAATTGTGTCACATCTACTGGAGCATCATGAGCATGTATTATGACGTCACAGTATATGATGACATCATAATTAGTATGCAGTATGACGTCACAATGTATTATGACGTCATAATGTATCCGCATTATGACATCACAATATATTATGAGAGCGCAATTTGCAGGTTTCATGACCAATTTAGCTTACCCCAATTTGTGTCACATCTACTGCAGCATCATCAGCATGTATTATGACGTCAGAGTATATGATGACATCATAATTAGTATGCACTATGACGTCACAATGTATTATGACGTCATAATGTGTCCGCATTATGACATCACAATATATTATGTGAGCGCAACATGCAGGTATTATGAGCAATTTTTCTTGCCCCAATTTGTGTCACATCTACTGGAGCATCATGAGCATGTATTATGACGTCACAGTATATGATGACATCATAATTAGTATGCACTATGACGTCACAATATATTATGACGTCATAATGTATCCGCATTATGACATCACAATATATTATGAGAGTGCAATTTGCAGGTTTCAGGAACAATTTCGCTTACCCCAATTTGTGTCACATCTACTGGAGCATCATGAGCATGTATTATGACGTCACACTATATGATGACATCATAACTAGTATGCACTATGACGTCACAATGTATTATGACGTCATAGTGTATCCGCATTATGACATCAAAATATATTATGAGAGCGCAACATGCAGGTATTATGAGCAATTTCTCTTGCCCCAATTTGTGTCACATCTACTGGAGCATCATGAGCATGTATTATGACGTCACAGTATATGATGACATCATAATTAGTATGCAATATAACGTCACAATGTATTATGACGTCATAATGTATCCGCATTATGACATCACAATATATTATGAGAGCGCAATTTGCAGGTTTTATGACCATTTTCGATTACCCCAATTTGTGTCACATCTACTGGAGCATCATGAGCATGTATTATGACGTCACAGTATATGATGACATCATAATTAGTATGCACTATGACGTCACAATGTATTATGACGTCATAATGTATCCGCATTATGACATCACAATATATTATGAGAGCGCAATTTGCAGGTTTCATGTCCAATTTCGCTTACCCCAATTTCTGTCCCATCTACTGCAGCATCATGAGCATGTATTATAACGTCACAGTATATGATGACATCATAATTATTATGCACTGTGACGTCACAATGTATTATGACGTCATAATGTATCCGCATTATGACATCACAATATATTGTGAGAGCGCAATTTGCAGGTTTTATGACAATTTTCGATTACCCCAATTTGTGTCACATCTACTGGAGCATCATGAGCATGTATTATGACGTCACAGTATATGATGACATCATAATTAGTATGCAGTATGATGTCACAATATATTATGACGTCATAATGTATCCGCATTATGAAATCACAATATATTATGAGAGCGCAAAATGAAGGTATTATGAGCAATTTCTCTTACCCCAATTTGTGTCACATCTACTGGAGCATGATGAGCATGAATTATGACGTCAGAGTATATGATGACATCATAATTAGTATGCACTATGACGTCACAATGTATTATGACGTCATAATGTATCCGCATTATGACATCACAATATATTATGAGAGCGCAACTTGCAGGTTTTATGACCGATTTCGCTTACTCCAATTTGTGTCACATCTACTGGAGCATCATGAGCATGTATTATGACGCCACAGTATATGATGACATCATAATTAGTATGAAGTATGGCGTCACAATGTATTATGACGTCATAATGTATCCGCATTATGACATCACAATACAGTATGAGAGCGCAACATGCAGATATTATGAGCAATTTCTCTTACCCCAATTTGTGTCACATCTACTGGAACATCATGAGCATGTATTATGATGTCACAGTATATGATGACATCATAATTAGTATGCAGTATGACGTCAGAATGTATTATGACATCAAAATGTATCCGCATTATGACATCACAATATATTATGAGAGCGCAAAATGAAGGTATTATGACCAATTTCGCTTACCCCAATTTGTGTTACATCTACTGAAGCATCATGAGCATGTATTATGAAGTCACAGTATATGATGACATCATAATTAGTATGCACTATGACGTCACAATGTATTATGACGTCATAATGTATCCACATTATGACATCACAATATATTATGAGGGCGCAACCTGCAGGTATTATGAGCAATTTCTCTTGCCCCAATTTGTGTCACATCTACTGGAGCATCATGAGCATGTATTATGACGTCACAGTATATGATGACATCATAATTAGTACGCAGTATGACGTCACAATGTATTATGACGTCATAATGTATCCGCATTATGACATCACAATACATTATGAGAGCGCAACATGCAGGTATTATGAGCAATTTCTCTTACCCCAATTTGTGTCACATCTACTGGAGAATCATGAGCATGAATTATGATGTCACAGTATATGATGACATCATAATTTGTAAGCAGTATGATGTCACAATGAATTATGACGTCATAATGTATCCGCATTATGACATCACAATATATTATCAGAGCGCAACTTGCAGGTTTTATGACCAATTTCGCTTACCCCAATTTGTGTCACATCTACTGGAGCATCATGAGCATGTATTATGACGTCACATTATATGATGACATCATAATTTGTATGCAGTATGACATCACAATGTATTATGACGTCATAATGTATCCGCATTATGACATCGCAATATGTTATGAGAGCGCAATTTGCAGGTTTCATGACCAATTTTGCTTACACCAATTTGTGTCACATCTACTGCAGCATCATCAGCATGTATTATGACGTCAGAGTATATGATGACATCATAATTAGTATGCAGTATGACGTCACAATGTATTATGACGTCATAATGTGTCCGCATTATGACATCACAATATATTATGAGAGCGCAACATGCAGGTATTATGAGCAATTTCTCTTGCCCCAATTTGTGTCACATCTACTGGAGCAGCATGAGCATTTATTATGACATCACAGTATATGATGACATCATAATTAGTATGCACTATGACGTCACAATGTATTATGACGTCATAGTGTATCCACATTTTGACATCAAAATATATTATGAGAGCGCAACATGCAGGTATTATGAGCAATTTCTCTTGCCCCAATTTGTGTCACATCTACTGGAGCATCATGAGCATGTATTATGACGTCACAGTATATGATGACATCACAATTAGTATGCACTCTGAGGTCACAATGTATTATGACGTCATAATGTATCCGCATTATGACATCACAATATATTATGAGAGCGCAACATGCAGGTATTATGAGCAATTTCTCTTACCCCAATTTGTGTCACATCTACTGGAGCATCATGAGCATGTATTATGACGTCACAGTATATGATGACATCATAATTAGTATGCAGTATGACGTCACAATGTATTATGACATCATAATGTATCCGCATTATGACATCACAATATATTACGAGAGCGCAACATGCAGGTATTATGACCAATTTCGCTTACCCCAATTTGTGTCACATCTACTGGAGCATCATGAGCATGTATTATGATGTCACAGTATATGATGACATCATAATTAGTATGCAGTATGACGTCACGATGTATTACGACGTCATAATATATCCGCATTATGACATCACAATATATTATGAGAGCGCAACATGCAGGTATTATGAGCAATTTCTCTTGCCCCAATTTGTGTCACATCTACTGGAGCATCATGAGCATGTATTATGACGTCACAGTATATGATGACATCATAATTAGTATGCAGTATGACGTCACAATGTATTATGACATCATAATGTATCCGCATTATGACATCACAATATATTATGAGAGCGCAACATGCAGGTATTATGACCAATTTCGCTTACCACAATTTGTGTCACATCTACTGGAGCATCATGAGCATGTATTATGATGTCACAGTATATGATGACATCATAATTAGTATGCAGTATGACATCACGATGTATTATGACGTCATAATGTATCCGCATTATGACATCACAATATATTATGAGAGCGCAACATGCAGGTATTATGAGCAATTTCTCTTGCCCCAATTTCTGTCACATCTACTGGAGCATCATGAGCATGTATTAGGACGTCACAGTATATGATGACATCATAATTAGTATGCAATATGACGTCACAATGTATTATGACGTCATAATGTATCCGCATTATGACATCACAATATATTATGAGAGCGCAATTTGCAGGTTTTATGACCATTTTCGATTACCCCAATTTGTGTCACATCTACTGGAGCATCATGAGCATGTATTATGACGTCACAGTATTTGATGACATCATAATTATTATGCACTGTGACGTCAGAATGTATTATGACATCATAATGTATCCGCATTATGACATCACAATATATTATGAGAGCGCAACATGCAGGTATTATGAGCAATTTCGCTTACCCCAATTTGTGTTACATCTACTGAAGCATCATGAGCATGTATTATGAAGTCACAGTATATGATGACATCATAATTAGTATGCACTATGACGTCACAATGTATTATGACGTCTTAATGTGTCCGCATTATGACATCACAATATATTATGAGAGCGCAACATGCAGGTATTATGAGCAATTTCTCTTGCCCCAATTTGTGTCACATCTACTGGAGCAGCATGAGCATGTATTATGACGTCACAGTATATGATGACATCATAATTAGTATGCAATATGACGTCACAATGTATTATGACGTCGTAATGTATCCGCATTATGACATCACAATATATTATGAGAGTGCAATTTGCAGGTTTTATGACCATTTTCGATTACCCCAATTTGTGTCACATCTACTGGAGCATCATGAGCATATATTATGACGTCACAGTATATGATGACATCATAATTAGTATGCAGTATGATGTCAAAATATATTATGACGTCATAATGTATCCGCTTTATTACATCACAATATATTATGAGAGCGCAACATGCAGGTATTATGAGCAATTTCTCTTACCCCAATTTGTGTCACATCTACTGGAGCATCATGAGCATGAATTATGACGTCAGAGTATATGATGACATCATAATTAGTATGCACTATGACGTCACAATGTATTATGACGTCATAATGTATCCGCATTATGACATCACAATATATTATGAGAGCGCAACTTGCAGGTTTTATGACTGATTTCTTTTACCCCAATTTGTGTCACATCTACTGGAGCATCATGAGCATGTATTATGACATCACAGTATATGATGACATCATAATTAGTATGAAGTATGGCGTCACAATGTATTATGACGTCATAATGTATCCGCATTATGACATCACAATACAGTATGAGAGCGCAACATGCAGATATTATGAGCAATTTCTCTTACCCCAATTTGTGTCACATCTACTGGAGCATCATGAGCATGTATTATGATGTCACAGTATATGATGACATCATAATTAGTATGCAGTATGACGTCAGAATGTATTATGACATCATAATGTATCCGCATTATGACATCACAATATATTATGAGAGCGCAACATGCAGGTATTATGACCAATTTCGCTTACCCCTATTTGTGTTACATCTACTGAAGCATCATGAGCATGTATTATGAAGTCACAGTATATGATGACATCATAATTAGTATGCACTATGACGTCACAATGTATTATGACGTCATAATGTATCCACATTATGACATCACAATATATTATGAGGGCGCAACCTGCAGGTATTATGACCAATTTCGCTACCCCAATTTGTGTCACATCTACTGGAGCATCGTGAGCATGTATTATGACATCACAGTATATGATGACATCATAATTAGTACGCAGTATGACGTCACAATGTATTATGACGTCATAATGTATCCGCATTATGACATCACAATACATTATGAGAGCGCAACATGCAGGTATTATGAGCCATTTCTCTTACCCCAATTTGTGGCACATCTACTGGAGAATCATGAGAATGAATTATGATGTCACAGTATATGATGACATCATAATTTGTAAGCAGTATGATGTCACAATGTATTATGACGTCATAATGTATCCGCATTATGACATCACAATATATTATGAGAGCGCAACTTGCAGGTTTTATGACCAATTTCGCTTACCCCAATTTGTGTCACATCTACTGGAGCATCATGAGCATGTATTATGACGTCACATTATATGATGACATCATAATTTGTATGCAGTATGACATCACAATGTATTATGACGTCATAATGTATCCGCATTATGACATCAGAATACATTATGAGAGCGCAACATGCAGATATTTTGAGCAATTTCTCTTACCCCAATTTGTGGCACATCTACTGGAGCATCATGAGCATGTATTATGACGTCACAGTATATGATGACATCATAATTAGTATGCACTATGACGTCACAATGTATTATGACGTCATAATGTATCCGCATTATGACATCACAATATATTATGAGAGCGCAATTTGCAGGTTTCATGACCAATTTCGCTTACCCCAATTTCTGTCCCATCTACTGCAGCATCATGAGCATGTATTATAACGTCACAGTATATGATGACATCATAATTATTATGCACTGTGACGTCACAATGTATTATGACGTCATAATGTATCCGCATTATGACATCACAATATATTGTGAGAGCGCAATTTGCAGGTTTTATGACAATTTTCGATTACCCCAATTTGTGTCACATCTACTGGAGCATCATGAGCATGTATTATGACGTCAGAGTATATGATGACATCATAATTAGTATGCAGTATGATGTCACAATATATTATGACGTCATAATGTATGCGCATTATGACATCACAATATATTATGAGAGCGCAAAATGAAGGTATTATGAGCAATTTCTCTTACCCCAATTTGTGTCACATCTACTGGAGCATGATGAGCATGAATTATGACGTCAGAGTATATGATGACATCATAATTAGTATGCACTATGACGTCACAATGTATTATGACGTCATAATGTATCCGCATTATGACATCACAATATATTATGAGAGCGCAACTTGCAGGTTTTATGACCGATTTCGCTTACTCCAATTTGTGTCACATCTACTGGAGCATCATGAGCATGTATTATGACGCCACAGTATATGATGACATCATAATTAGTATGAAGTATGGCGTCACAATGTATTATGACGTCATAATGTATCCGCATTATGACATCACAATACAGTATGAGAGCGCAACATGCAGATATTATGAGCAATTTCTCTTACCCCAATTTGTGTCACATCTACTGGAACATCATGAGCATGTATTATGATGTCACAGTATATGATGACATCATAATTAGTATGCAGTATGACGTCAGAATGTATTATGACATCAAAATGTATCCGCATTATGACATCACAATATATTATGAGAGCGCAAAATGAAGGTATTATGACCAATTTCGCTTACCCCAATTTGTGTTACATCTACTGAAGCATCATGAGCATGTATTATGAAGTCACAGTATATGATGACATCATAATTAGTATGCACTATGACGTCACAATGTATTATGACGTCATAATGTATCCACATTATGACATCACAATATATTATGAGGGCGCAACCTGCAGGTATTATGAGCAATTTCTCTTGCCCCAATTTGTGTCACATCTACTGGAGCATCATGAGCATGTATTATGACGTCACAGTATATGATGACATCATAATTAGTACGCAGTATGACGTCACAATGTATTATGACGTCATAATGTATCCGCATTATGACATCACAATACATTATGAGAGCGCAACATGCAGGTATTATGAGCAATTTCTCTTACCCCAATTTGTGTCACATCTACTGGAGAATCATGAGCATGAATTATGATGTCACAGTATATGATGACATCATAATTTGTAAGCAGTATGATGTCACAATGAATTATGACGTCATAATGTATCCGCATTATGACATCACAATATATTATCAGAGCGCAACTTGCAGGTTTTATGACCAATTTCGCTTACCCCAATTTGTGTCACATCTACTGGAGCATCATGAGCATGTATTATGACGTCACATTATATGATGACATCATAATTTGTATGCAGTATGACATCACAATGTATTATGACGTCATAATGTATCCGCATTATGACATCGCAATATGTTATGAGAGCGCAATTTGCAGGTTTCATGACCAATTTTGCTTACACCAATTTGTGTCACATCTACTGCAGCATCATCAGCATGTATTATGACGTCAGAGTATATGATGACATCATAATTAGTATGCAGTATGACGTCACAATGTATTATGACGTCATAATGTGTCCGCATTATGACATCACAATATATTATGAGAGCGCAACATGCAGGTATTATGAGCAATTTCTCTTGCCCCAATTTGTGTCACATCTACTGGAGCAGCATGAGCATTTATTATGACATCACAGTATATGATGACATCATAATTAGTATGCACTATGACGTCACAATGTATTATGACGTCATAGTGTATCCACATTTTGACATCAAAATATATTATGAGAGCGCAACATGCAGGTATTATGAGCAATTTCTCTTGCCCCAATTTGTGTCACATCTACTGGAGCATAATGAGCATGTATTATGACGTCACAGTATATGATGACATCACAATTAGTATGCACTCTGAGGTCACAATGTATTATGACGTCATAATGTATCCGCATTATGACATCACAATATATTATGAGAGCGCAACATGCAGGTATTATGAGCAATTTCTCTTACCCCAATTTGTGTCACATCTACTGGAGCATCATGAGCATGTATTATGACGTCACAGTATATGATGACATCATAATTAGTATGCAGTATGACGTCACAATGTATTATGACATCATAATGTATCCGCATTATGACATCACAATATATTACGAGAGCGCAACATGCAGGTATTATGACCAATTTCGCTTACCCCAATTTGTGTCACATCTACTGGAGCATCATGAGCATGTATTATGATGTCACAGTATATGATGACATCATAATTAGTATGCAGTATGACGTCACGATGTATTACGACGTCATAATATATCCGCATTATGACATCACAATATATTATGAGAGCGCAACATGCAGGTATTATGAGCAATTTCTCTTGCCCCAATTTGTGTCACATCTACTGGAGCATCATGAGCATGTATTATGACGTCACAGTATATGATGACATCATAATTAGTATGCAGTATGACGTCACAATGTATTATGACATCATAATGTATCCGCATTATGACATCACAATATATTATGAGAGCGCAACATGCAGGTATTATGACCAATTTCGCTTACCACAATTTGTGTCACATCTACTGGAGCATCATGAGCATGTATTATGATGTCACAGTATATGATGACATCATAATTAGTATGCAGTATGACATCACGATGTATTATGACGTCATAATGTATCCGCATTATGACATCACAATATATTATGAGAGCGCAACATGCAGGTATTATGAGCAATTTCTCTTGCCCCAATTTCTGTCACATCTACTGGAGCATCATGAGCATGTATTAGGACGTCACAGTATATGATGACATCATAATTAGTATGCAATATGACGTCACAATGTATTATGACGTCATAATGTATCCGCATTATGACATCACAATATATTATGAGAGCGCAATTTGCAGGTTTTATGACCATTTTCGATTACCCCAATTTGTGTCACATCTACTGGAGCATCATGAGCATGTATTATGACGTCACAGTATTTGATGACATCATAATTATTATGCACTGTGACGTCAGAATGTATTATGACATCATAATGTATCCGCATTATGACATCACAATATATTATGAGAGCGCAACATGCAGGTATTATGAGCAATTTCGCTTACCCCAATTTGTGTTACATCTACTGAAGCATCATGAGCATGTATTATGAAGTCACAGTATATGATGACATCATAATTAGTATGCACTATGACGTCACAATGTATTATGACGTCTTAATGTGTCCGCATTATGACATCACAATATATTATGAGAGCGCAACATGCAGGTATTATGAGCAATTTCTCTTGCCCCAATTTGTGTCACATCTACTGGAGCAGCATGAGCATGTATTATGACGTCACAGTATATGATGACATCATAATTAGTATGCAATATGACGTCACAATGTATTATGACGTCGTAATGTATCCGCATTATGACATCACAATATATTATGAGAGTGCAATTTGCAGGTTTTATGACCATTTTCGATTACCCCAATTTGTGTCACATCTACTGGAGCATCATGAGCATATATTATGACGTCACAGTATATGATGACATCATAATTAGTATGCAGTATGATGTCAAAATATATTATGACGTCATAATGTATCCGCTTTATTACATCACAATATATTATGAGAGCGCAACATGCAGGTATTATGAGCAATTTCTCTTACCCCAATTTGTGTCACATCTACTGGAGCATCATGAGCATGAATTATGACGTCAGAGTATATGATGACATCATAATTAGTATGCACTATGACGTCACAATGTATTATGACGTCATAATGTATCCGCATTATGACATCACAATATATTATGAGAGCGCAACTTGCAGGTTTTATGACTGATTTCTTTTACCCCAATTTGTGTCACATCTACTGGAGCATCATGAGCATGTATTATGACATCACAGTATATGATGACATCATAATTAGTATGAAGTATGGCGTCACAATGTATTATGACGTCATAATGTATCCGCATTATGACATCACAATACAGTATGAGAGCGCAACATGCAGATATTATGAGCAATTTCTCTTACCCCAATTTGTGTCACATCTACTGGAGCATCAGGAGCATGTATTATGATGTCACAGTATATGATGACATCATAATTAGTATGCAGTATGACGTCAGAATGTATTATGACATCATAATGTATCCGCATTATGACATCACAATATATTATGAGACCGCAACATGCAGGTATTATGACCAATTTCGCTTACCCCTATTTGTGTTACATCTACTGAAGCATCATGAGCATGTATTATGAAGTCACAGTATATGATGACATCATAATTAGTATGCACTATGACGTCACAATGTATTATGACGTCATAATGTATCCACATTATGACATCACAATATATTATGAGGGCGCAACCTGCAGGTATTATGACCAATTTCGCTACCCCAATTTGTGTCACATCTACTGGAGCATCGTGAGCATGTATTATGACATCACAGTATATGATGACATCATAATTAGTACGCAGTATGACGTCACAATGTATTATGACGTCATAATGTATCCGCATTATGACATCACAATACATTATGAGAGCGCAACATGCAGGTATTATGAGCCATTTCTCTTACCCCAATTTGTGGCACATCTACTGGAGAATCATGAGAATGAATTATGATGTCACAGTATATGATGACATCATAATTTGTAAGCAGTATGATGTCACAATGTATTATGACGTCATAATGTATCCGCATTATGACATCACAATATATTATGAGAGCGCAACTTGCAGGTTTTATGACCAATTTCGCTTACCCCAATTTGTGTCACATCTACTGGAGCATCATGAGCATGTATTATGACGTCACATTATATGATGACATCATAATTTGTATGCAGTATGACATCACAATGTATTATGACGTCATAATGTATCCGCATTATGACATCAGAATACATTATGAGAGCGCAACATGCAGATATTTTGAGCAATTTCTCTTACCCCAATTTGTGGCACATCTACTGGAGCATCATGAGCATGTATTATGACATCACATTATAGGATGACATCATAATTAGTTTGCAGTATGATGTCACAATGTATTATGACGTCATAATGTATCCGCATTATGACATCACAATATATTATGAGGGCGCAACCTGCAGGTATTATGACCAATTTCGCTACCCCAATTTGTGTCACATCTACTGGAGCATCGTGAGCATGTATTATGACATCACAGTATATGATGACATCATAATTAGTATGCAGTATGACGTCACAATGTATTATGATGTCATAATGTATCCGCATTATGACATCACAATATATTATGAGAGCGCAATTTGCAGGTTTCATGACCAATTTCGCTTACCACAATTTGTGTCACATCTACTGCAGCATCATCAGCATGTACTATGACGTCAGAGTATATGATGACATCATAATTAGTATGCAGTATGACGTCACAATGTATTATGACGTCATAATGTGTCCGCATTATGACATCACAATATAGTATGAGAGCGCAACATGCAGGTATTATGAGCAATTTCTCTTGCCCCAATTTGTGTCACATCTACTGGAGCATCATGAGCATGTATTATGACGTCAGAGTATATGATGACATCATAATTAGTATGCAGTATGACGTCACAATGTATTATGACGTCATAATGTATCTGCATTATGACATCACAATATATTATGAGAGCGCAATTTGCAGGTATTATGACCAATTTCGCTTACCCCAATTTGTGTCACATCTACTGGAGCATCATGAGCATGTATTATGATGTCACAGTATATGATGACATCATAATTAGTATGCAGTATGACGTCACGATGTATTACGACGTCATAATATATCCGCATTATGACATCACAATATATTATGAGAGCGCAACATGCAGGTATTATGAGCAATTTCTCTTGCCCCAATTTGTGTCATATCTACTGGAGCATCATGAGCATGTATTATGACGTCACAGTATATGATGACATCATAATTAGTATGCAGTATGACGTCACGATGTATTACGACGTCATAATGTATCCGCATTATGACATCACAATATATTATGAGAGCGCAACATGCAGGTATTATGAGCAATTTCTCTTGCCCCAATTTGTGTCACATCTACTGGAGCATCATGAGCATGTATTATGACGTCACAGTATATGATGACATCATAATTAGTATGCACTATGACGTCACAATGTATTATGACGTCATAATGTATCCGCAATATGACATCACAATACATTATGAGAGCGCAATTTGCAGGTTTTATGACCATTTTCGATTACCCCAATTTTTGTCACATCTACTGGAGCATCATGAGCATGTATTATGATGTCACAGTATATGATGACATCATAATTAGTATGCACTATGACGTCACAATGTATTATGACGTCATAATGTATCCGCATTATGACATCACAATACCTTATGAGAGCGCAACATGCAGATATTATGAGCAATTTCTCTTACCCCAATTTGTGTCACATCTACTGGAGCATCATGAGCATGTATTATGACGTCACAGTATATGATGACATCATAATTAGTATGCAGTATGACGTCAGAATGTATTATGACATCATAATGTATCCACATTATGACATCACAATATATTATGAGAGCGCAACATGCAGGTATTATGACCAATTTCGCTTACCCCAATTTGTGTTACATCGACTGAAGCATCATGAGCATGTATTATGAAGTCACAGTATATGATGACATCATAATTAGTATGCACTATGACGTCACAATGTATTACGACGTCATAATGTGTCCGCTTTATGACATCACAATATATTATGACAGCGCAACATGCAGGTATTATGAGCAATTTCTCTTGCCCCAATTTGTGTCACATCTACTGGAGCAGCATGAGCATGTATTATGACGTCACAGTATATGATGACATCATAATTAGTATGCACTATGACGTCACAATGTATTATGACGTCATAGTGTATCCACATTTTGACATCAAAATATATTATGAGAGCGCAACATGCCGGTATTATGAGCAATTTCTCTTGCCCCAATTTGTGTCACATCTACTGGAGCATCATGAGCATGTATTATGATGTCACAGTATATGATGACATCATAATTAGTATGCAGTATGACGTCACGATGTATTACGACGTCATAATGTATCCGCAATATGACATCACAATATATTATGAGAGCGCAACATGCAGGTATTATGAGCAATTTCTCTTGCCCCAATTTGTGTCACATCTACTGGAGCATCATGAGCATGTATTATGACGTCACAGTATATGATGACATCATAATTAGTATGCAATATGACGTCACAATGTATTATGACGTCATAATGTATCCGCATTATGACATCACAATATATTATGAGAGCGCAATTTGCAGGTTTTATGACCATTTTCGATTACCCCAATTTGTGTCACATCTACTGGAGCATCATGAGCATGTATTATGACGTCACAGTATATGATGACATCATAATTAGTATGCACTATGACGTCACAATGTATTATGACGTCATAATGTATCCGCATTATGACATCACAATACATTATGAGAGCGCAACATGCAGATATTATGAGCAATTTCTCTTACCCCAATTTGTGTCACATCTACTGGAGCATCATGAGCATGTATTATGACGTCACAGTATATGATGACATCATAATTAGTATGCAGTATGACGTCAGAATGTATTATGACATCATAATGTATCCGCATTATGACATCACAATACATTATGAGAGCGCAACATGCAGATATTATGAGCAATTTCTCTTACCCCAATTTGTGTCACATCTACTGGAGCATCATGAGCATGTATTATGACGTCACAGTATATGATGACATCATAATTAGTATGCAGTATGACGTCAGAATGTATTATGACATCATAATGTATCCGCATTATGACATCACAATATATTATGAGAGCGCAACTTGCAGGTTTTATGACCAATTTCGCTTACCCCAATTTGTGTCACATCTACTGGAGCATCATGAGCATGTATTATGACGTCACATTATATGATGACATCATAATTTGTATGCAGTATGACATCACAATGTATTATGACGTCATAATGTATCCGCATTATGACATCACAATACATTATGAGAGCGCAACATGCAGATATTTTGAGCAATTTCTCTTACCCCAATTTGTGGCACATCTACTGGAGCATCATGAGCATGTATTATGACATCACATTATAGGATGACATCATAATTAGTTTGCAGTATGATGTCACAATGTATTATGACGTCATAATGTATCCGCATTATGACATCACAATATATTATGAGGGCGCAACCTGCAGGTATTATGACCAATTTCGCTACCCCAATTTGTGTCACATCTACTGGAGCATCGTGAGCATGTATTATGACATCACAGTATATGATGACATCATAATTAGTATGCAGTATGACGTCACAATGTATTATGATGTCATAATGTATCCGCATTATGACATCACAATATATTATGAGAGCGCAATTTGCAGGTTTCATGACCAATTTCGCTTACCACAATTTGTGTCACATCTACTGCAGCATCATCAGCATGTACTATGACGTCAGAGTATATGATGACATCATAATTAGTATGCAGTATGACGTCACAATGTATTATGACGTCATAATGTGTCCGCATTATGACATCACAATATAGTATGAGAGCGCAACATGCAGGTATTATGAGGAATTTCTCTTGCCCCAATTTGTGTCACATCTACTGGAGCATCATGAGCATGTATTATGACGTCAGAGTATATGATGACATCATAATTAGTATGCAGTATGACGTCACAATGTATTATGACGTCATAATGTATCTGCATTATGATATCACAATATATTATGAGAGCGCAATTTGCAGATATTATGACCAATTTCGCTTACCCCAATTTGTGTCACATCTACTGGAGCATCATGAGCATGTATTATGATGTCACAGTATATGATGACATCATAATTAGTATGCAGTATGACGTCACGATGTATTACGACGTCATAATATATCCGCATTATGACATCACAATATATTATGAGAGCGCAACATGCAGGTATTATGAGCAATTTCTCTTGCCCCAATTTGTGTCATATCTACTGGAGCATCATGAGCATGTATTATGATGTCACAGTATATGATGACATCATAATTAGTATGCAGTATGACGTCACGATGTATTACGACGTCATAATGTATCCGCATTATGACATCACAATATATTATGAGAGCGCAACATGCAGGTATTATGAGCAATTTCTCTTGCCCCAATTCGTGTCACATCTACTGGAGCATCATGAGCATGTATTATGACGTCACAGTATATGATGACATCAAAATTAGTATGCAATATGACGTCACAATGTATTATGACGTCATAATGTATCTGCATTATGACATCACAATATATTATGAGAGCGCAACATGCAGGTATTATGACCAATTTCGCTTACCCCAATTTTTGTTACATCGACTGAAGCATCATGAGCATGTATTATGAAGTCACAGTATATGATGACTTCATAATTAGTATGCACTATGACGTCACGATGTATTATGACGTCATAATGTGTCCGCATTATGACATCACAATATATTATGAGAGCGCAACATGCAGGTATTATGAGCAATTTCTCTTGCCCCAATTTGTGTCACATCTACTGGAGCATCATGAGCATGTATTATGACGTCAGAGTATATGATGACATCATAATTAGTATGCAGTATGACGTCACAATGTATTACGACGTCATAATGTATCCGCATTATGACATCACAATATATTATGAGAGCGCAACATGCAGGTATTATGAGCAATTTCTCTTGCCCCAATTTGTGTCACATCTACTGGAGCATCATGAGCATGTATTATGACGTCACAGTATATGATGACATCATAATTAGTATGCAATATGACGTCACAATGTATTATGACGTCATAATGTATCCGCAATATGACATCACAATACATTATAAGAGCGCAATTTGCAGGTTTTATGACCATTTTCGATTACCCCAATTTTTGTCACATCTACTGGAGCATCATGAGCATGTATTATGATGTCACAGTATATGATGACATCATAATTAGTATGCACTATGACGTCACAATGTATTATGACGTCATAATGTATCCGCATTATGACATCACAATACCTTATGAGAGCGCAACATGCAGATATTATGAGCAATTTCTCTTACCCCAATTTGTGTCACATCTACTGGAGCATCATGAGCATGTATTATGACGTCACAGTATATGATGACATCATAATTAGTATGCAGTATGACGTCAGAATGTATTATGACATCATAATGTATCCACATTATGACATCACAATATATTATGAGAGCGCAACATGCAGGTATTATGACCAATTTCGCTTACCCCAATTTGTGTTACATCGACTGAAGCATCATGAGCATGTATTATGAAGTCACAGTATATGATGACATCATAATTAGTATGCACTATGACGTCACAATGTATTACGACGTCATAATGTGTCCGCTTTATGACATCACAATATATTATGACAGCGCAACATGCAGGTATTATGAGCAATTTCTCTTGCCCCAATTTGTGTCACATCTACTGGAGCAGCATGAGCATGTATTATGACGTCACAGTATATGATGACATCATAATTAGTATGCACTATGACGTCACAATGTATTATGACGTCATAGTGTATCCACATTTTGACACCGAAATATATTATGAGAGCGCAACATGCCGGTATTATGAGCAATTTCTCTTGCCCCCATTTGTGTCACATCTACTGGAGCATCATGAGCATGTATTATGATGTCACAGTATATGATGACATCATAATTAGTATGCAGTATGACGTCACGATGTATTACGACGTCATAATGTATCCGCAATATGACATCACAATATATTATGAGAGCGCAACTTGCAGGTTTTATGACCAATTTCGCTTACCCCAATTTGTGTCACATCTACTGGAGCATTATGAGCATGTATTATGACGTCACATTATATGATGACATCATAATTTGTATGCAGTATGACATCACAATGTATTATGACGTCATAATGTATCCGCATTATGACATCACAATACATTATGAGAGCGCAACATGCAGATATTATGAGCAATTTCTCTTACCCCAATTTGTGGCACATCTACTGGAGCATCATGAGCATGTATTATGACATCACATTATAGGATGACATCATAATTAGTTTGCAGTATGATGTCACAATGTATTATGACGTCATAATGTATCCGCATTATGACATCACAATATATTATGAGAGCGCAACTTGCAGGTTTTATGACCAATTTCGCTTACCCCAATTTGTGTCACATCTACTGGAGCATCATGAGCATGTATTATGACGTCACATTATATGATGACATCATAATTTGTATGCAGTATGACGTCACAATGTATTATGACGTCATAATGTATCCGCATTATGACATCACAATACATTATGAGAGCGCAACATGCAGATATTATGAGCAATTTCTCTTACCCCAATTTGTGGCACATCGACTGAAGCATCATGAGCATGTATTATGAAGTCACAGTATATGATGACATCATAATTAGTATGCACTATGACGTCACAATGTATTACGACGTCATAATGTGTCCGCTTTATGACATCACAATATATTATGACAGCGCAACATGCAGGTATTATGAGCAATTTCTCTTGCCCCAATTTGTGTCACATCTACTGGAGCAGCATGAGCATGTATTATGACGTCACAGTATATGATGACATCATAATTAGTATGCACTATGACGTCACAATGTATTATGACGTCATAGTGTATCCACATTTTGACATCAAAATATATTATGAGAGCGCAACATGCCGGTATTATGAGCAATTTCTCTTGCCCCAATTTGTGTCACATCTACTGGAGCATCATGAGCATGTATTATGATGTCACAGTATATGATGACATCATAATTAGTATGCAGTATGACGTCACGATGTATTACGACGTCATAATGTATCCGCATTATGACATCACAATATATTATGAGAGCGCAACATGCAGGTATTATGAGCAATTTCTCTTGCCCCAATTTGTGTCACATCTACTGGAGCATCATGAGCATGTATTATGACGTCACAGTATATGATGACATCATAATTAGTATGCAATATGACGTCACAATGTATTATGACGTCATAATGTATCCGCATTATGACATCACAATATATTATGAGAGCGCAATTTGCAGGTTTTATGACCATTTTCGATTACCCCAATTTGTGTCACATCTACTGGAGCATCATGAGCATGTATTATGACGTCACAGTATATGATGACATCATAATTAGTATGCACTATGACGTCACAATGTATTATGACGTCATAATGTATCCGCATTATGACATCACAATACATTATGAGAGCGCAACATGCAGATATTATGAGCAATTTCTCTTACCCCAATTTGTGTCACATCTACTGGAGCATCATGAGCATGTATTATGACGTCACAGTATATGATGACATCATAATTAGTATGCAGTATGACGTCAGAATGTATTATGACATCATAATGTATCCGCATTATGACATCACAATATATTATGAGAGCGCAACATGCAGGTATTATGACCAATTTCGCTTACCCCAATTTGTGTCACATCTACTGGAGCATCATGAGCATGTATTATGATGTCACAGTATATGAGGACATCATAATTAGTATGCAGTATGACGTCACGATGTATTACGACGTCATAATGTATCCGCATTATGACATCACAATATATTATGAGAGCGCAACATGCAGGTATTATGAGCAATTTCTCTTGCCCCAATTTGTGTCACATCTACTGGAGCATCATGAGCATGTATTATGACGTCACAGTATATGATGACATCATAATTAGTATGCAATATGACGTCACAATATATTATGACGTCATAATGTATCCGCATTATGACATCACAATATATTATGAGAGCGCAATTTGCAGGTTTTATGACCATTTTCGATTACCCCAATTTGTGTCACATCTGCTGGAGCATCATGAGCATGTATTATGACGTCACAGTATATGATGACATCATAATTAGTATGCACTATGACGTCACAATGTATTATGACTTCATAATGTATCCGCATTATGACATCACAATACATTATGAGAGCGCAACATGCAGATATTATGAGCAATTTCTCTTACCCCAATTTTTGTCACATCTACTGGAGCATCATGAGCATGTATTATGACGTCAGAGTATATGATGACATCATAATTAGTATGCAGTATGACGTCAGAATGTATTATGACATCATAATGTATCCGCATTATGACATCACAATATATTATGAGAGCGCAACATGCAGGTATTATGACCAATTTCGCTTACCCCAATTTGTGTCACATCTACTGGAGCATCATGAGCATGTATTATGACGTCACAGTATATGATGACATCATAATTAGTATGCAATATGACGTCACAATGTATTATGACGTCATAATGTATCTGCATTATGACATCACAATATATTATGAGAGCGCAATTTGCAGGTTTTATGACCATTTTCGATTACCGCAATTTGTGTCACATCTACTGGAGCATCATGAGCATGTATTATGACGTCACAGTATATGATGACATCATAATTAATATGCACTATGACGTCACAATGTATTATGACGTCATAATGTTTCCGCATTATGACATCAAAATATGTTATGAGGGCGCAATTTGCAGGTTTCATGACCAATTTCGCTTACACCAATTTGTGTCATATCTTCTGCAGCATCAACAGCATGTATTATGACGTCAGAGTATATGATGACATCATAATTAGTATGCAGTATGACGTCACAATGAATTATGATGTCATAATGTGTCCACATTATGACATCACAATATATTATGAGAGCGCAACATGCAGGTATTATGAGCAGTTTCTCTTGCCCCAATTTGTGTCACATCTACTGGAGCATCATGAGCATGTATTATGACGTCAGAGTATATGATGACATCATAATTAGTATGCAGTATGACGTCACAATGTATTATGACGTCATAATGTATCCGCATTATGACATCACAATATATTATGAGAGCGCAATTTGCAGGTTTTATGACCATTTTCGATTACCCCAATTTGTGTCACATCTACTGGAGCATCATGAGCATGTATTATGACGTCACAGTATATGATGACATCATAATTAGTATGCAGTATGATGTCACAATATATTATGATGTCATAATGTATCCGCATTATGACATCACAATATATTATGAGAGCGCAACATGCAGGTATTATGAGCAATTTCTCTTGCCCCAATTTGTGTCACATCTACTGGAGCATCATGAGCATGTATTATGACGTCACAGTATATGATGACATCATAATTAGTATGCAATATGACGTCACAATGTATTATGACGTCATAATGTATCCGCATTATGACATCACAATATATTATGAGAGCGCAATTTGAAGTTGTTATGACCATTTTCGATTACCCCAATTTGTGTCACATCTACTGGAGCATCATGAGCATGTATTATGACGTCACAGTATATGATGACATCATAATTAGTATGCACTATGACGTCACAATGTATTATGACGTCATAATGTATCCGCATTATGACATCACAATACGAGAGCGCAACATGCAGATATTATGAGCAATTTCTCTCACCCCAATTTGTGTCACATCTACTGGAGCATCATGAGCATGTATTATGACGTCACACTATATGATGACATCATAACTAGTATGCACTATGACGTCACAATGTATTATGACGTCATAGTGTATCCGCATTATGACATCAAAATATATTATGAGAGCGCAACATGCAGGTATTATGAGCAATTTCTCTTGCCCAAATTTGTGTCACATCTACTGGAGCATCATGAGCATGTATTATGACGTCACAGTATATGATGACATCATAATTAGTATGCAATATAACGTCACAATGTATTATGACGTCATAATGTATCCGCATTATGACATCACAATATATTATGAGAGCGCAATTTGCAGGTTTTATGACCATTTTCGATTACCCCAATTTGTGTCACATCTACTGGAGCATCATGAGCATGTATTATGACGTCACAGTATATGATGACATCATAATTAGTATGCACTATGACGTCACAATGTATTATGACGTCATAATGTATCCGCATTATGACATCACAATATATTATGAGAGCGCAATTTGCAGGTTTCATGACCAATTTCGCTTACCCCAATTTCTGTCCCATCTACTGCAGCATCATGAGCATGTATTATGACGTCACAGTATATGATGACATCATAATTATTATGCACTGTGACGTCACAATGTATTATGACGTCATAATGTATCCGCATTATGACATCACAATATATTGTGAGAGCGCAATTTGCAGGTTTTATGACAATTTTCGATTACCCCAATTTGTGTCACATCTACTGGAGCATCATGAGCATGTATTATGACGTCACAGTATATGATGACATCATAATTAGTATGCAGTATGATGTCACAATATATTATGACGTCATAATGTATCCGCATTATGACATCACAATATATTATGAGAGCGCAAAATGAAGGTATTATGAGCAATTTCTCTTACCCCAATTTGTGTCACATCTACTGGAGCATGATGAGCATGAATTATGACGTCAGAGTATATGATGACATCATAATTAGTATGCACTATGACGTCATAATGTATTATGACGTCATAATGTATCCGCATTATGACATCACAATATATTATGAGAGCGCAACTTGCAGGTTTTATGACCGATTTCGCTTACTCCAATTTGTGTCACATCTACTGGAGCATCATGAGCATGTATTATGACGTCACAGTATATGATGACATCATAATTAGTATGCAGTATGACGTCAGAATGTATTATGACATCATAATGTATCCGCATTATGACATCACAATATATTATGAGAGCGCAACATGCAGGTATTATGACCAATTTCGCTTACCCCAATTTGTGTCACATCTACTGGAGCATCATGAGCATGTATTATGATGTCACAGTATATGAGGACATCATAATTAGTATGCAGTATGACGTCACGATGTATTACGACGTCATAATGTATCCGCATTATGACATCACAATATATTATGAGAGCGCAACATGCAGGTATTATGAGCAATTTCTCTTGCCCCAATTTGTGTCACATCTACTGGAGCATCATGAGCATGTATTATGACGTCACAGTATATGATGACATCATAATTAGTATGCAATATGACGTCACAATATATTATGACGTCATAATGTATCCGCATTATGACATCACAATATATTATGAGAGCGCAATTTGCAGGTTTTATGACCATTTTCGATTACCCCAATTTGTGTCACATCTGCTGGAGCATCATGAGCATGTATTATGACGCCACAGTATATGATGACATCATAATTAGTATGCACTATGACGTCACAATGTATTATGACTTCATAATGTATCCGCATTATGACATCACAATACATTATGAGAGCGCAACATGCAGATATTATGAGCAATTTCTCTTACCCCAATTTTTGTCACATCTACTGGAGCATCATGAGCATGTATTATGACGTCAGAGTATATGATGACATCATAATTAGTATGCAGTATGACGTCAGAATGTATTATGACATCATAATGTATCCGCATTATGACATCACAATATATTATGAGAGCGCAACATGCAGGTATTATGACCAATTTCGCTTACCCCAATTTGTGTCACATCTACTGGAGCATCATGAGCATGTATTATGACGTCACAGTATATGATGACATCATAATTAGTATGCAATATGACGTCACAATGTATTATGACGTCATAATGTATCTGCATTATGACATCACAATATATTATGAGAGCGCAATTTGCAGGTTTTATGACCATTTTCGATTACCGCAATTTGTGTCACATCTACTGGAGCATCATGAGCATGTATTATGACGTCACAGTATATGATGACATCATAATTAATATGCACTATGACGTCACAATGTATTATGACGTCATAATGTTTCCGCATTATGACATCAAAATATGTTATGAGGGCGCAATTTGCAGGTTTCATGACCAATTTCGCTTACACCAAATTGTGTCATATCTTCTGCAGCATCAACAGCATGTATTATGACGTCAGAGTATATGATGACATCATAATTAGTATGCAGTATGACGTCACAATGAATTATGATGTCATAATGTGTCCGCATTATGACATCACAATATATTATGAGAGCGCAACATGCAGGTATTATGAGCAGTTTCTCTTGCCCCAATTTGTGTCACATCTACTGGAGCATCATGAGCATGTATTATGACGTCAGAGTATATGATGACATCATAATTAGTATGCAGTATGACGTCACAATGTATTATGACGTCATAATGTATCCGCATTATGACATCACAATATATTATGAGAGCGCAATTTGCAGGTTTTATGACCATTTTCGATTACCCCAATTTGTGTCACATCTACTGGAGCATCATGAGCATGTATTATGACGTCACAGTATATGATGACATCATAATTAGTATGCAGTATGATGTCACAATATATTATGATGTCATAATGTATCCGCATTATGACATCACAATATATTATGAGAGCGCAACATGCAGGTATTATGAGCAATTTCTCTTGCCCCAATTTGTGTCACATCTACTGGAGCATCATGAGCATGTATTATGACATCACAGTATATGATGACATCATAATTAGTTTGCAGTATGATGTCACAATGTATTATGACGTCATAATGTATCCGCATTATGACATCACAATATATTATGAGAGCGCAATTTGAAGTTGTTATGACCATTTTCGATTACCCCAATTTGTGTCACATCTACTGGAGCATCATGAGCATGTATTATGACGTCACAGTATATGATGACATCATAATTAGTATGCACTATGACGTCACAATGTATTATGACGTCATAATGTATCCGCATTATGACATCACAATACGAGAGCGCAACATGCAGATATTATGAGCAATTTCTCTCACCCCAATTTGTGTCACATCTACTGGAGCATCATGAGCATGTATTATGACGTCACACTATATGATGACATCATAACTAGTATGCACTATGACGTCACAATGTATTATGACGTCATAGTGTATCCGCATTATGACATCAAAATATATTATGAGAGCGCAACATGCAGGTATTATGAGCAATTTCTCTTGCCCAAATTTGTGTCACATCTACTGGAGCATCATGAGCATGTATTATGACGTCACAGTATATGATGACATCATAATTAGTATGCAATATAACGTCACAATGTATTATGACGTCATAATGTATCCGCATTATGACATCACAATATATTATGAGAGCGCAATTTGCAGGTTTTATGACCATTTTCGATTACCCCAATTTGTGTCACATCTACTGGAGCATCATGAGCATGTATTATGACGTCACAGTATATGATGACATCATAATTAGTATGCACTATGACGTCACAATGTATTATGACGTCATAATGTATCCGCATTATGACATCACAATATATTATGAGAGCGCAATTTGCAGGTTTCATGACCAATTTCGCTTACCCCAATTTCTGTCCCATCTACTGCAGCATCATGAGCATGTATTATGACGTCACAGTATATGATGACATCATAATTATTATGCACTGTGACGTCACAATGTATTATGACGTCATAATGTATCCGCATTATGACATCACAATATATTGTGAGAGCGCAATTTGCAGGTTTTATGACAATTTTCGATTACCCCAATTTGTGTCACATCTACTGGAGCATCATGAGCATGTATTATGACGTCACAGTATATGATGACATCATAATTAGTATGCAGTATGATGTCACAATATATTATGACGTCATAATGTATCCGCATTATGACATCACAATATATTATGAGAGCGCAAAATGAAGGTATTATGAGCAATTTCTCTTACCCCAATTTGTGTCACATCTACTGGAGCATGATGAGCATGAATTATGACGTCAGAGTATATGATGACATCATAATTAGTATGCACTATGACGTCATAATGTATTATGACGTCATAATGTATCCGCATTATGACATCACAATATATTATGAGAGCGCAACTTGCAGGTTTTATGACCGATTTCGCTTACTCCAATTTGTGTCACATCTACTGGAGCATCATGAGCATGTATTATGACGCCACAGTATATGATGACATCATAATTAGTATGAAGTATGGCGTCACAATGTATTATGACGTCATAATGTATCCGCATTATGACATCACAATACAGTATGAGAGCGCAACATGCAGATATTATGAGCAATTTCTCTTACCCCAATTTGTGTCACATCTACTGGAACATCATGAGCATGTATTATGATGTCACAGTATATGATGACATCATAATTAGTATGCAGTATGACGTCAGAATGTATTATGACATCAAAATGTATCCGCATTATGACATCACAATATATTATGAGAGCGCAACCTGCAGGTATTATGACCAATTTCGCTTACCCCAATTTGTGTTACATCTACTGAAGCATCATGAGCATGTATTATGAAGTCACAGTATATGATGACATCATAATTAGTATGCACTATGACGTCACAATGTATTATGACGTCATAATGTATCCACATTATGACATCACAATATATTATGAGGGCGCAACCTGCAGGTATTATGAGCAATTTCTCTTGCCCCAATTTGTGTCACATCTACTGGAGCATCATGAGCATGTATTATGACGTCACAGTATATGATGACATCATAATTAGTACGCAGTATGACGTCACAATGTATTATGACGTCATAATGTATCCGCATTATGACATCACAATACATTATGAGAGCGCAACATGCAGGTATTATGAGCAATTTCTCTTACCCCAATTTGTGGCACATCTACTGGAGAATCATGAGCATGAATTATGATGTCACAGTATATGATGACATCATAATTTGTAAGCAGTATGATGTCACAATGAATTATGACGTCATAATGTATTCGCATTATGACATCACAATATATTATGAGAGCGCAACTTGCAGGTTTTATGACCAATTTCGCTTACCCCAATTTGTGTCACATCTACTGGAGCATCATGAGCATGTATTATGACGTCACATTATATGATGACATCATAATTTGTATGCAGTATGACATCACAATGTATTATGACGTCATAATGTATCCGCATTATGACATCGCAATATGTTATGAGAGCGCAATTTGCAGGTTTCATGACCAATTTTGCTTACACCAATTTGTGTCACATCTACTGCAGCATCATCAGCATGTATTATGACGTCAGGGTATATGATGACATCATAATTAGTATGCAGTATGACGTCACAATGTATTATGACGTCATAATGTGTCCGCATTATGACATCACAATATATTATGAGAGCGCAACATGCAGGTATTATGAGCAATTTCTCTTGCCCCAATTTGTGTCACATCTACTGGAGCAGCATGAGCATGTATTATGACATCACAGTATATGATGACATCATAATTAGTATGCACTATGACGTCACAATGTATTATGACGTCATAGTGTATCCACATTTTGACATCAAAATATATTATGAGAGCGCAACATGCCGGTATTATGAGCAATTTCTCTTGCCCCAATTTGTGTCACATCTACTGGAGCATCATGAGCATGTATTATGACGTCACAGTATATGATGACATCACAATTAGTATGCACTCTGAGGTCACAATGTATTATGACGTCATAATGTATCCGCATTATGACATCACAATATATTATCAGAGCGCAACATGCAGGTATTATGAGCAATTTCTCTTACCCCAATTTGTGTCACATCTACTGGAGCATCATGAGCATGTATTATGACGTCACAGTATATGATGACATCATAATTAGTATGCAGTATGACGTCACAATGTATTATGACATCATAATGTATCCGCATTATGACATCACAATATATTACGAGAGCGCAACATGCAGGTATTATGACCAATTTCGCTTACCCCAATTTGTGTCACATCTACTGTAGCATCATGAGCATGTATTATGATGTCACAGTATATGATGACATCATAATTAGTATGCAGTATGACGTCACGATGTATTACGACGTCATAATATATCCGCATTATGACATCACAATATATTATGAGAGCGCAACATGCAGGTATTATGAGCAATTTCTCTTGCCCCAATTTGTGTCACATCTACTGGAGCATCATGAGCATGTATTATGACGTCACAGTATATGATGACATCATAATTAGTATGCAGTATGACGTCACAATGTATTATGACATCATAATGTATCCGCATTATGACATCACAATATATTATGAGAGCGCAACATGCAGGTATTAAGACCAATTTCGCTTACCACAATTTGTGTCACATCTACTGGAGCATCATGAGCATGTATTATGATGTCACAGTATATGATGACATCATAATTAGTATGCAGTATGACATCACGATGTATTATGACGTCATAATGTATCCGCATTATGACATCACAATATATTATGAGAGCGCAACATGCAGGTATTATGAGCAATTTCTCTTGCCCCAATTTGTGTCACATCTACTGGAGCATCATGAGCATGTATTAGGACGTCACAGTATATGATGACATCATAATTAGTATGCAATATGACGTCACAATGTATTATGACGTCATAATGTATCCGCATTATGACATCACAATATATTATGAGAGCGCAATTTGCAGGTTTTATGACCATTTTCGATTACCCCAATTTGTGTCACATCTACTGGTGCATCATGAGCATGTATTATGACGTCACAGTATTTGATGACATCATAATTATTATGCACTGTGACGTCACAATGTATTATGACATCATAATGTATCCGCATTATGACATCTCAATACATTATGAGAGCGCAACATGCAGATATTATGAGCAATTTCTCTTACCCCAATTTGTGTCACATCTACTGGAGCATCATGAGCATGTATTATGACGTCACAGTATATGATGACATCATAATTAGTATGCAGTATGATGTCAAAATATATTATGACGTCATTATGTATCCGCTTTATTACATCACAATATATTATGAGAGCGCAACATGCAGGTATTATGAGCAATTTCTCTTACCCCAATTTGTGTCACATCTACTGGAGCATCATGAGCATGAATTATGACGTCAGAGTATATGATGACATCATAATTAGTATGCACTATGACGTCACAATGTATTATGACGTCATAATGTATCCGCATTATGACATCACAATATATTATGAGAGCGCAACTTGCAGGTTTTATGACTGATTTCGCTTACCCCAATTTGTGTCACATCTACTGGAGCATCATGAGCATGTATTATGACATCACAGTATATGATGACATCATAATTAGTATGAAGTATGGCGTCACAATGTATTATGACGTCATAATGTATCCGCATTATGACATCACAATACAGTATGAGAGCGCAACATGCAGATATTATGAGCAATTTCTCTTACCCCAATTTCTGTCACATCTACTGGAGCATCATGAGCATGTATTATGATGTCACAGTATATGATGACATCATAATTAGTATGCAGTATGACGTCAGAATGTATTATGACATCATAATGTATCCGCATTATGACATCACAATATATTATGAGAGCGCAACATGCAGGTATTATGACCAATTTCGCTTACCCCTATTTGTGTTACATCTACTGAAGCATCATGAGCATGTATTATGAAGTCACAGTATATGTTGACATCATAATTAGTATGCACTATGACGTCACAATGTATTATGACGTCATAATGTATCCACATTATGACATCACAATATATTATGAGGGCGCAACCTGCAGGTATTATGACCAATTTCGCTACCCCAATTTGTGTCACATCTACTGGAGCATCGTGAGCATGTATTATGACATCACAGTATATGATGACATCATAATTCGTACGCAGTATGACGTCACAATGTATTATGACGTCATAATGTATCCGCATTATGACATCACAATACATTATGAGAGCGCAACATGCAGGTATTATGAGCCATTTCTCTTACCCCAATTTGTGGCACATCTACTGGAGAATCATGAGAATGAATTATGATGTCACAGTATATGATGACATCATAATTTGTAAGCAGTATGATGTCACAATGTATTATGACGTCATAATGTATCCGCATTATGACATCACAATATATTATGAGAGCGCAACTTGCAGGTTTTATGACCAATTTCGCTTACCCCAATTTGTGTCACATCTACTGGAGCATCATGAGCATGTATTATGACGTCACATTATATGATGACATCATAATTTGTATGCAGTATGACATCACAATGTATTATGACGTCATAATGTATCCGCATTATGACATCACAATACATTATGAGAGCGCAACATGCAGATATTTTGAGCAATTTCTCTTACCCCAATTTGTGGCACATCTACTGGAGCATCATGAGCATGTATTATGACATCACATTATAGGATGACATCATAATTAGTTTGCAGTATGATGTCACAATGTATTATGACGTCATAATGTATCCGCATTATGACATCACAATATATTATGAGGGCGCAACCTGCAGGTATTATGACCAATTTCGCTACCCCAATTTGTGTCACATCTACTGGAGCATCGTGAGCATGTATTATGACATCACAGTATATGATGACATCATAATTAGTATGCAGTATGACGTCACAATGTATTATGATGTCATAATGTATCCGCATTATGACATCACAATATATTATGAGAGCGCAATTTGCAGGTTTCATGACCAATTTCGCTTACCACAATTTGTGTCACATCTACTGCAGCATCATCAGCATGTACTATGACGTCAGAGTATATGATGACATCATAATTAGTATGCAGTATGACGTCACAATGTATTATGACGTCATAATGTGTCCGCATTATGACATCACAATATAGTATGAGAGCGCAACATGCAGGTATTATGAGCAATTTCTCTTGCCCCAATTTGTGTCACATCTACTGGAGCATCATGAGCATGTATTATGACGTCAGAGTATATGATGACATCATAATTAGTATGCAGTATGACGTCACAATGTATTATGACGTCATAATGTATCTGCATTGTGACATCACAATATATTATGAGAGCGCAATTTGCAGGTATTATGACCAATTTCGCTTACCCCAATTTGTGTCACATCTACTGGAGCATCATGAGCATGTATTATGATGTCACAGTATATGATGACATCATAATTAGTATGCAGTATGACGTCACGATGTATTACGACGTCATAATATATCCGCATTATGACATCACAATATATTATGAGAGCGCAACATGCAGGTATTATGAGCAATTTCTCTTGCCCCAATTTGTGTCATATCTACTGGAGCATCATGAGCATGTATTATGATGTCACAGTATATGATGACATCATAATTAGTATGCAGTATGACGTCACGATGTATTACGACGTCATAATGTATCCGCATTATGACATCACAATATATTATGAGAGCGCAACATGCAGGTATTATGAGCAATTTCTCTTGCCCCAATTCGTGTCACATCTACTGGAGCATCATGAGCATGTATTATGACGTCACAGTATATGATCACATCAAAATTAGTATGCAATATGACGTCACAATGTATTATGACGTCATAATGTATCTGCATTATGACATCACAATATATTATGAGAGCGCAACATGCAGGTATTATGACCAATTTCGCTTACCCCAATTTTTGTTACATCGACTGAAGCATCATGAGCATGTATTATGAAGTCACAGTATATGATGACTTCATAATTAGTATGCACTATGACATCACGATGTATTATGACGTCATAATGTGTCCGCATTATGACATCACAATATATTATGAGAGCGCAACATGCAGGTATTATGAGCAATTTCTCTTGCCCCAATTTGTGTCACATCTACTGGAGCATCATGAGCATGTATTATGACGTCAGAGTATATGATGACATCATAATTAGTATGCAATATGACGTCACAATGTATTATGACGTCATAATGTATCCGCAATATGACATCACAATACATTATGAGAGCGCAATTTGCAGGTTTTATGACCATTTTCGATTACCCCAATTTTTGTCACATCTACTGGAGCATCATGAGCATGTATTATGATGTCACAGTATATGATGACATCATAATTAGTATGCACTATGACGTCACAATGTATTATGACGTCATAATGTATCCGCATTATGACATCACAATACCTTATGAGAGCGCAACATGCAGATATTATGAGCAATTTCTCTTACCCCAATTTGTGTCACATCTACTGGAGCATCATGAGCATGTATTATGACGTCACAGTATATGATGACATCATAATTAGTATGCAGTATGACGTCAGAATGTATTATGACATCATAATGTATCCACATTATGACATCACAATATATTATGAGAGCGCAACATGCAGGTATTATGACCAATTTCGCTTACCCCAATTTGTGTTACATCGACTGAAGCATCATGAGCATGTATTATGAAGTCACAGTATATGATGACATCATAATTAGTATGCACTATGACGTCACAATGTATTACGACGTCATAATGTGTCCGCTTTATGACATCACAATATATTATGACAGCGCAACATGCAGGTATTATGAGCAATTTCTCTTGCCCCAATTTGTGTCACATCTACTGGAGCAGCATGAGCATGTATTATGACGTCACAGTATATGATGACATCATAATTAGTATGCACTATGACGTCACAATGTATTATGACGTCATAGTGTATCCACATTTTGACATCAAAATATATTATGAGAGCGCAACATGCCGGTATTATGAGCAATTTCTCTTGCCCCAATTTGTGTCACATCTACTGGAGCATCATGAGCATGTATTATGATGTCACAGTATATGATGACATGATAATTAGTATGCAGTATGACGTCACGATGTATTACGACGTCATAATGTATCCGCAATATGACATCACAATATATTATGAGAGCGCAACATGCAGGTATTATGAGCAATTTCTCTTGCCCCAATTTGTGTCACATCTACTGGAGCATCATGAGCATGTATTATGACGTCACAGTATATGATGACATCATAATTAGTATGCAATATGACGTCACAATGTATTATGACGTCATAATGTATCCGCATTATGACATCACAATATATTATGAGAGCGCAATTTGCAGGTTTTATGACCATTTTCGATTACCCCAATTTGTGTCACATCTACTGGAGCATCATGAGCATGTATTATGACGTCACAGTATATGATGACATCATAATTAGTATGCACTATGACGTCACAATGTATTATGACGTCATAATGTATCCGCATTATGACATCACAATACATTATGAGAGCGCAACATGCAGATATTATGAGCAATTTCTCTTACCCCAATTTGTGTCACATCTACTGGAGCATCATGAGCATGTATTATGACGTCACAGTATATGATGACATCATAATTAGTATGCAGTATGACGTCAGAATGTATTATGACATCATAATGTATCCGCATTATGACATCACAATACATTATGAGAGCGCAACATGCAGATATTATGAGCAATTTCTCTTACCCCAATTTGTGTCACATCTACTGGAGCATCATGAGCATGTATTATGACGTCACAGTATATGATGACATCATAATTAGTATGCAGTATGACGTCAGAATGTATTATGACATCATAATGTATCCGCATTATGACATCACAATATATTATGAGAGCGCAACTTGCAGGTTTTATGACCAATTTCGCTTACCCCAATTTGTGTCACATCTACTGGAGCATCATGAGCATGTATTATGACGTCACATTATATGATGACATCATAATTTGTATGCAGTATGACATCACAATGTATTATGACGTCATAATGTATCCGCATTATGACATCACAATACGTTATGAGAGCGCAACATGCAGATATTTTGAGCAATTTCTCTTACCCCAATTTGTGGCACATCTACTGGAGCATCATGAGCATGTATTATGACATCACATTATAGGATGACATCATAATTAGTTTGCAGTATGATGTCACAATGTATTATGACGTCATAATGTATCCGCATTATGACATCACAATATATTATGAGGGCGCAACCTGCAGGTATTATGACCAATTTCGCTACCCCAATTTGTGTCACATCTACTGGAGCATCGTGAGCATGTATTATGACATCACAGTATATGATGACATCATAATTAGTATGCAGTATGACGTCACAATGTATTATGATGTCATAATGTATCCGCATTATGACATCACAATATATTATGAGAGCGCAATTTGCAGGTTTCATGACCAATTTCGCTTACCACAATTTGTGTCACATCTACTGCAGCATCATCAGCATGTACTATGACGTCAGAGTATATGATGACATCATAATTAGTATGCAGTATGACGTCACAATGTATTATGACGTCATAATGTGTCCGCATTATGACATCACAATATAGTATGAGAGCGCAACATGCAGGTATTATGAGCAATTTCTCTTGCCCCAATTTGTGTCACATCTACTGGAGCATCATGAGCATGTATTATGACGTCAGAGTATATGATGACATCATAATTAGTATGCAGTATGACGTCACAATGTATTATGACGTCATAATGTATCTGCATTATGACATCACAATATATTATGAGAGCGCAATTTGCAGGTATTATGACCAATTTCGCTTACCCCAATTTGTGTCACATCTACTGGAGCATCATGAGCATGTATTATGATGTCACAGTATATGATGACATCATAATTAGTATGCAGTATGACGTCACGATGTATTACGACGTCATAATATATCCGCATTATGACATCACAATATATTATGAGAGCGCAACATGCAGGTATTATGAGCAATTTCTCTTGCCCCAATTTGTGTCATATCTACTGGAGCATCATGAGCATGTATTATGATGTCACAGTATATGATGACATCATAATTAGTATGCAGTATGACGTCACGATGTATTACGACGTCATAATGTATCCGCATTATGACATCACAATATATTATGAGAGCGCAACATGCAGGTATTATGAGCAATTTCTCTTGCCCCAATTCGTGTCACATCTACTGGAGCATCATGAGCATGTATTATGACGTCACAGTATATGATGACATCAAAATTAGTATGCAATATGACGTCACAATGTATTATGACGTCATAATGTATCTGCATTATGACATCACAATATATTATGAGAGCGCAACATGCAGGTATTATGACCAATTTCGCTTACCCCAATTTTTGTTACATCGACTGAAGCATCATGAGCATGTATTATTACGTCACAGTATATGATGACATCATAATTAGTATGCAGTATAACGTCACAATGTATTATGACATCATAATGTATCCGCATTATGACATCACAATATATTATGAGAGCGCAACATGCAGGTATTATGACCAATTTTGCTTACCCCAATTTGTGTCACATCTACTGGAGCATCATGAGCATGTATTATGATGTCACAGTATATGATGACATCATAATTAGTATGCAGTATGACGTCACGATGTATTACGACGTCATAATGTATCCGCATTATGACATCACAATATATTATGAGAGCGCAACATGCAGGTATTATGAGCAATTTCTCTTGCCCCAATTTGTGTCACATCTACTGGAGCATCATGAGCATGTATTATGACGTCACAGTATATGATGACATCATAATTAGTATGCAATATGACGTCACAATGTATTATGACGTCATAATGTATCCGCAATATGACATCACAATACATTATGAGAGCGCAATTTGCAGGTTTTATGACCATTTTCGATTACCCCAATTTTTGTCACATCTACTGGAGCATCATGAGCATGTATTATGATGTCACAGTATATGATGACATCATAATTAGTATGCACTATGACGTCACAATGTATTATGACGTCATAATGTATCCGCATTATGACATCACAATACCTTATGAGAGCGCAACATGCAGATATTATGAGCAATTTCTCTTACCCCAATTTGTGTCACATCTACTGGAGCATCATGAGCATGTATTATGACGTCACAGTATATGATGACATCATAATTAATATGCAGTATGACGTCAGAATGTATTATGACATCATAATGTATCCACATTATGACATCACAATATATTATGAGAGCGCAACATGCAGGTATTATGACCAATTTCGCTTACCCCAATTTGTGTTACATCGACTGAAGCATCATGAGCATGTATTATGAAGTCACAGTATATGATGACATCATAATTAGTATGCACTATGACGTCACAATGTATTACGACGTCATAATGTGTCCGCTTTATGACATCACAATATATTATGACAGCGCAACATGCAGGTATTATGAGCAATTTCTCTTGCCCCAATTTGTGTCACATCTACTGGAGCAGCATGAGCATGTATTATGACGTCACAGTATATGATGACATCATAATTAGTATGCACTATGACGTCACAATGTATTATGACGTCATAGTGTATCCACATTTTGACATCAAAATATATTATGAGAGCGCAACATGCCGGTATTATGAGCAATTTCTCTTGCCCCAATTTGTGTCACATCTACTGGAGCATCATGAGCATGTATTATGATGTCACAGTATATGAGGACATCATAATTAGTATGCAGTATGACGTCACGATGTATTACGACGTCATAATGTATCCGCATTATGACATCACAATATATTATGAGAGCGCAACATGCAGGTATTATGAGCAATTTCTCTTGCCCCAATTTGTGTCACATCTACTGGAGCATCATGAGCATGTATTATGACGTCACAGTATATGATGACATCATAATTAGTATGCAATATGACGTCACAATATATTATGACGTCATAATGTATCCGCATTATGACATCACAATATATTATGAGAGCGCAATTTGCAGGTTTTATGACCATTTTCGATTACCCCAATTTGTGTCACATCTGCTGGAGCATCATGAGCATGTATTATGACGTCACAGTATATGATGACATCATAATTAGTATGCACTATGACGTCACAATGTATTATGACTTCATAATGTATCCGCATTATGACATCACAATACATTATGAGAGCGCAACATGCAGATATTATGAGCAATTTCTCTTACCCCAATTTTTGTCACATCTACTGGAGCATCATGAGCATGTATTATGACGTCAGAGTATATGATGACATCATAATTAGTATGCAGTATGACGTCAGAATGTATTATGACATCATAATGTATCCGCATTATGACATCACAATATATTATGAGAGCGCAACATGCAGGTATTATGACCAATTTCGCTTACCCCAATTTGTGTCACATCTACTGGAGCATCATGAGCATGTATTATGACGTCACAGTATATGATGACATCATAATTAGTATGCAATATGACGTCACAATGTATTATGACGTCATAATGTATCTGCATTATGACATCACAATATATTATGAGAGCGCAATTTGCAGGTTTTATGACCATTTTCGATTACCGCAATTTGTGTCACATCTACTGGAGCATCATGAGCATGTATTATGACGTCACAGTATATGATGACATCATAATTAATATGCACTATGACGTCACAATGTATTATGACGTCATAATGTTTCCGCATTATGACATCACAATATGTTATGAGGGCGCAATTTGCAGGTTTCATGACCAATTTCTCTTACACCAATTTGTGTCATATCTACTGCAGCATCAACAGCATGTATTATGACGTCAGAGTATATGATGACATCATAATTAGTATGCAGTATGACGTCACAATGTATTATGATGTCATAATGTGTCCGCATTATGACATCACAATATATTATGAGAGCGCAACCTGCAGGTATTATGAGCAATTTCTCTTGCCCCAATTTGTGTCACATCTACTGGAGCATCATGAGCATGTATTATGACGTCAGAGTATATGATGACATCATAATTAGTATGCACTATGACGTCACAATGTATTATGACGTCATAATGTGTCCGCATTATGACGTCACAATATATTATGAGAGCGCAACATGCAGGTATTATGAGCAATTTCTCTTGCCCCAATTTGTGTCACATCTACTGGAGCATCATGAGCATGTATTATGACGTCACAGTATATGATGACGTCATAATTAGTATGCAATATGACGTCACAATGTATTATGACGTCATAATGTATCCGCATTATGACATCACAATATATTATGAGACCGCAATTTGCAGGTTTTATGACCATTTTCGATTATCCCAATTTGTGTCACATCTACTGGAGCATCATGAGCATGTATTATGACGTCAGAGTATATGATAACATCATAATTAGTATGCAGTATGACGTCACAATGTATTATGACCTCATAATGTATCCGCATTATGACATCACAATATATTATGAGAGCGCAATTTGCAGGTTTCATGACCAATTTCGCTTACCCCAATTTGTGTCACATCTACTGCAGCATCATCAGCATGTATTATAACGTCAGAGTATATGATGACATCATAATTAGTATGCAGTATGACGTCACAATATATTATGACGTCATAATGTATCCGCATTATGACATCTCAATATATCATGAGACAGCAACATGCAGGTATTATGAGCAATTTCTCTTGCCCCAATTTGTGTCACATCTATTGGAGCTTCATGAGTAAGTATTATGACGTCAGAGTATATGATGACATCATAATTAATATGCAATATGACATCACAATGTATTATGACGTCATAATGTATCCGCATTATGACATCACAATATATTATGAGAGCGCAATTTGCAGGTTTTATGACCATTTTCGATTACCCCAATTTGTGTCACATCTACTGGAGCATCATGAGCATGTATTATGACGTCACAGTATATGATGACATCATAATTAGTATGCACTATGACGTCACAATGTATTATGACGTCATAATGTATCCGCACTATGACATCACAATATGTTATGAGAGCGCAATTTGCAGGTTTCATGACCAATTTCGCTTACACCAATTTGTGTCACATCTACTGCAGCATCACCAGCATGGATTATGACGTCAGAGTATATGATGACATCATAATTAGTATGCAGTATGATGTCACAATATATTATGACGTCATAATGTATCCGCATTATGGCATCACAATATATTATGAGAGCGCAACATGCAGGTATTATGAGCAATTTCTCTTGCCCCAATTTGTGTCACATCTACTGGAGCATGATGAGCATGTATTATGACGTCACAGTATATGATGACATCATAATTAGTATGCAATATGACGTCACAATGTATTATGACGTCATAATGTATCCGCATTATGACATCACAATATATTATGAGAGCGCAATTTGCAGGTTTTATGACCATTTTCGATTACCGCAATTTGTGTGACATCTACTGGAGCATCATGAGCATGTATTATGACGTCACAGTATATGATGACATCATAATTAGTATGCACTATGACGTCACAATGTATTATGACGTCATAATGTATCCTCATTATGACATCACAATACATTATGAGAGCGCAACATGCAGATATTATGAGCAATTTCTCTTACCCCAATTTGTGTCACATCTACTGGAGCATCATGAGCATGTATTATGACGTCAGAGTATATGATGACATCATAATTAGTATGCAGTATGACGTCACAATGTATTATGACATCATAATGTATCCGCATTATGACATCACAATATATTATGAGAGCGCAACATGCAGGTATTATGACCAATTTCGCTTACCCCAATTTGTGTCACATCTACTGGAGCATCATGAGCATGTATTATGATGTCACAGTATATGATGACATCATAATTAGTATGCAGTATAACGTCACAATATATTATGACATCATAATGTATCCGCATTATGACATCACAATATATTATGAGAGCGCAACATGCAGGTATTATGAGCAATTTCTCTTGCCCCAATTTGTGTCACATCTACTGGAGCATTATGAGCATGTATTATGACGTCACAGTATATGATGACATCATAATTAGTATGCAATATGACGTCACAATGTATTATGACGTCATAATGTATCTGCATTATGACATCACAATATATTATGAGAGCGCAATTTGCAGGTTTTTTGACCATTTTCGATTACCGCAATTTGTGTCACATCTACTGGAGCACCATGAGCATGTATTATGATGTCACAGTATATGATGACATCATAATTAGTATGCACTATGACGTCACAATGTATTATGACGTCATAATGTATCCGCATTATGACATCACAATATGTTATGAGGGCGCAATTTGCAGGTTTCATGACCAATTTCGCTAACACCAATTTTTGTCATATCTACTGCAGCATCAACAGCATGTATTATGACGTCAGAGTATATGATGACATCATAATTAGTATGCAGTATGACGTCACAATGTATTATGACGTCATAATGTGTCCGCATTATGACATCACAATATATTATGAGCGCGCAACATGCAGGTATTATGAGCAATTTCTCTTGCCCCAGTTTGTGTCACATCTACTGAAGCATCATGAGCATGTATTATGACGTCAGAGTATATGATGACATCATAATTAGTATGCAGTATGACGTCACAATGTATTATGACGTCATAATGTATCCGCATTATGACATCACAATATATTATGAGAGCGCAATTTGCAGGTTTTATGACCATTTTCGATTAACCCAATTTGTGTCACATCTACTGGAGCGTCATGAGCATGTATTATGACGTCACAGTATATGATGACATCATAATTAGTATGCAGTATGAAGTCACAATGTATTATGACGTCATAATGTATCCGCATTATGACATCACAATACATTATGAGAGCGCAACATGCAGATATTATGAGCAATTTCTCTTACCCCAATTTGTGTCACATCTACTGGAGCATCATGAGCATGTATTATGACGTCACAGTATATGATGATATCATAATTAGTATGCAGTATGACATCAGAATGTATTATGACATCATAATGTATCCGCATTATGACATCACAATATACTATGAGAGCGCAACATGCAGGTATTATGACCAATTTCGCTTACCCCAATTTGTGTTACATCGACTGAAGCATCATGAGCATGTATTATGAAGTCACAGTATGTGATGACATCATAATTAGTATGCACTATGACGTCACAATGTATTATGACGTCATAATGTGTCCGCATTATGACATCACAATATATTATGAGAGCGCAACATGCAGGTATTATGAGCAATTTCTCTTGCCCCAATTTGTGTCACATCTACTGGAGCATCATGAGCATGTATTATGACGTCACAGTATATGATGACATCATAATTAGTATGCAATATGACGTCACAATGTATTATGACGTCATAATGTATCCGCATTATGACATCACAATATGTTATGAGAGCGCAATTTGCAGGTTTCATGACCAATTTCGCTTACACCATTTTGTGTCATATCTACTGCAGCATCAACAGCATGTATTATGACGTCAGAGTATATGATGACATCATAATTAGTATGCAGTATGACGTCACAATGTATTATGACGTCATAATGTGTCCGAATTATGACATCACAATATATTATGAGAGCGCAACTTGCAGGTATTATGAGCAATTTCTCTTGCCCCAATTTGTGTCACATCTCCTGGAGCATCATGAGCATGTATTTTGACGTCAGAGTATATGATGACATCATAATTAGTATGCAGTATGACGTCACAATGTATTATGACGTCATAATGTATCCGCATTATGACATCACAATATATTATGAGAGTGCAATTTGCAGGTTTTATGACCATTTTCGATTACCCCAATTTGTGTCACATCTACTGGAGCATCATGAGCATGTATTATGACGTCACAGTATATGATGACATCATAATTAGTATGCACTATGACGTCACAATGTAATATGACGTCATAATGTATCCGCATTATGACATCAAAATATATTATGAGAGCGCAACATGCAGGTATTATGAGCAATTTCTCTTGCCCCAATTTGTGTCACATCTACTGGAGCATCATGAGCATTTATTATGATGTCACAGTATATAATGACATCATAATTAGTATGCAATATGACGTCACAATGTATTATGACGTCATAATGTATCCGCATTATATCACAATATATTAAGAGAGCGCAATTTGCAGGTTTCATGACCAATTTCGCTTACCCCAATTTGTGTCACATCTACTGCAGCATCATCAGCATGTATTATAACGTCAGAGTATATGATGACATCATAATTAGTATGCAGTATGACGTCACAATATATTATGACGTCATAATATATCCGCATTATGACATCAGAATATATTATGAGAGAGCAACATGCAGGTATTATGAGCAATTTCTCTTGCCCCAATTTGTGTCACATCTACTGGAGCTTCATGAGTATGTATTATGACGTCAGAGTATATGATGACATCATAATTAGTATGCACTATGACGTCACAATGTATTATGACGTCATAATGTATCCGCATTATGACATCACAATATGTTATGAGAGCGCAATTTGCAGGTTTCATGACCAATTTCGCTTACACCAATTTTTGTCACATCTGCTGCAGCATCATCAGCATGTATTATGACGTCAGAGTATATGGTGACATCATAATTAGTATGCAGTATGACGTCACAATATATTATGACGTCATAATGTATCCGCATTATGACATCACAATATATTATGAGAGCGCAACATGCAGGTATTATGAGCAATTTCTCTTGCCCCAATTTGTGTCACATCTACTGGAGCATCATGAGCATGTATTATGAGGTCACAGTATATGATGACATCATAATTAGTATGCACTATGACGTCACAATGTATTATGACGTCATAATGTATCCGCATTATGACATCACAATACATTATGAGAGCGCAACATGCAGATATTATGAGCAATTTCTCTTACCCCAATTTGTTTCACATCTACTGGAGCATCATGAGCATGTATTATGACGTCAGAGTATATGATGACATCATAATTAATATGCAGTATGACGTCACAATATATTATGACGTCATAATGTATCCGCATTATGACATCACAATATATTATGAGAGCGCAACATGCAGGTATTATGAGCAATTTCTCTTGCCCCAATTTGTGTCACATCTACTGGAGCATCATGAGCATGTATTATGAGGTCACAGTATATGATGACATCATAATTAGTATGCACTATGACGTCACAATGTATTATGACGTCATAATGTATCCGCATTATGACATCACAATACATTATGAGAGCGCAACATGCAGATATTATGAGCAATTTCTCTTACCCCAATTTGTTTCACATCTACTGGAGCATCATGAGCATGTATTATGACGTCAGAGTATATGATGACATCATAATTAATATGCAGTATGACGTCACAATGTATTATGACATCATAATGTATCCGCATTATGACATCACAATATATTATGAGAGCGCAACATGCAGGTATTATGACCAATTTCGCTTACCCCAATTTGTGTCACATCTACTGGAGCATCATGAGCATGTATTATGATGTCACAGTATATGATGACATCATAATTAGTATGCAGTATGACGTCACAATATATTATGACATCATAATGTATCCGCATTATGACATCACAATATATTATGAGAGCGCAACATGCAGGTATTATGACCAATTTCGCTTACCCCAATTTGTGTCACATCTACTGGAGCATCATGAGCATGTATTATGATGTCACAGTATATGATGACATCATAATTAGTATGCAGTATGACGTCACGATGTATTATGACGTCATAATGTATCCGCATTATGACATCACAATATATTATGAGAGCGCAACATGCAGGTATTATGAGCAATTTCTCTTGCCCCAATTTGTGTCACATCTACTGGAGCATCATGAGCATGTATTATGACATCACAGTATATGATGACATCATAATTAGTATGCACTATGACGTCACAATGTATTATGAGGTCATAATGTATCCGCATTATGACATCACAATATATTATGAGAGCGCAACTTGCAGGTTTTATGACCAATTTCGCTTACCCCAATTTGTGTCACATCTACTGGAGCATCATGAGCATGTATTATGACGTCACAGTATATGATGACATCATAATTAGTATGCAGTATGACGTCACAATGTATTATGACGTCATATTGTGTCCGCATTATGACATCAAAATATATTATGATAGCGCAACATACAGGTATTATGAGCAATTTCTCTTGCCCCAATTTGTGTCACATCTACTGGAGCATCATGAGCATTTATTATGATGTCACAGTATATAATGACATCATAATTAGTATACACTATGACGTCACAATGTATTATGACGTCATAATGTATCAGCATTATGACATCACAATATATTATGAGAGCGCAATTTGCAGGTTTTATGACCATTTTCGATTATTCCAATTTGTGTCACATCTACTGGAGCATCATGAGCATGTATTATGACGTCACAGTATATGATGACATCATAATTAGTATGCACTATGACGTCACAATGTATTATAACGTCATAATGTATCCGCATTATGACATCACAATATGTTATGAGAGCGCAATTTGCAGGTTTCATGACCAATTTCGCTTACCCCAATTTGTGTCACATCTACTGCAGCATCATCAGCATGTATTATGACGTCAGAGTATACGATGACATCATAATTAGTATGCAGTATGACATCACAATGTATTATGACGTCATAATGTGTCCGCATTACGACATCACAATATATTATGAGGGCGCAACATGCAGGTATTATGAGCAATTTCACTTCCCCCAATTTGTGTCACATCTACTGGAGCATCATGAGCATGTATTATGACGTCAGAGTATATGATGGCATCATAATTAGTATGCAGTATGACGTCACAATGTATTATGACGTCATAATGTATCCGCATTATGACATCACAATATATTATGAGAGCGCAATTTGTAGGTTTCATGACCAATTTCGCTTACCCAATTTGTGTCACATCTACTGCAGCATCATCAGCATGTATTATGACGTCAGAGTATATGATGACATCATAATTAGTATGCACTATGACGTCACAATATATTAAGACGTCATAATGTATCCGCATTATGACATCACAATATATTCTGAGAGCGCAATTTGTAGGTTTCATGACCAATTTCGCTTACCCCAATTTGTGTCACATCTACTGCAGCATCATCATCATGTACTATGACATCAGAGTATATGATGACATCATAATTAGTATGCAGTATGACGTCACAATGTATTATGACGTCATAATGTATCCGCATTATGACATCACAATATATTATGAGAGCGCAACATGAAGGAATTATGAGCAATTTCTCTTATCCCAATTTGTGTCACATCTACTGGAGCATCATGAGCATGAATTATGACATCACAGTATATGATGACATCATAATTAGTATGCACTATGACGTCACAATGTATTATGAGGTCATAATGTATCCGCATTATGACATCACAATATATTATGAGAGCGCAACTTGCAGGTTTTATGACCAATTTCGCTTACCCCAATTTGTGTCACATCTACTGGAGCATCATGAGCATGTATTATGACGTCACAGTATATGATGACATCATAATTAGTATGCAGTATGACGTCACAATGTATTATGACGTCATATTGTGTCCGCATTATGACATCAAAATATATTATGATAGCGCAACATACAGGTATTATGAGCAATTTCTCTTGCCCCAATTTGTGTCACATCTACTGGAGCATCATGAGTATTTATTATGATGTCACAGTATATAATGACATCATAATTAGTATACACTATGATGTCACAATGTATTATGACGTCATAATGTATCAGCATTATGACATCACAATATATTATGAGAGCGCAATTTGCAGGTTTTATGACCATTTTCGATTACCCCAATTTGTGTCACATCTACTGGAGCATCATGAGCATGCATTATGACATCACAGTATATGATGACATCATAATTACTATGCACTATGACGTCACAATGTATTATAACGTCATAATGTATCCGCATTATGACATCACAATATGTTATGAGAGCGCAATTTGCAGGTTTCATGACCAATTTCGCTTACACCAATTTGTGTCACATCTACTGCAGCATCATCAGCATGTATTATGACGTCAGAGTATATGATGACATCATAATTAGTATGCAGTATGACGTCACAATGTATTATGACGTCATAATGTGTCCTCATTATGACATCACAATATATTATGAGAGCGCAACATGCAGGTATTATGAGCAATTTCACTTGCCCCAATTTGTGTCACATCTACTGGAGCATCATGAGCATGTATTATGACGTCAGAGTATATGATGGCATCATAATTAGTATGCAGTATGACGTCACAATGTATTATGACGTCATAATGTATCCGCATTATGACATCACAATATATTATGAGAGCGCAATTTGTAGGTTTCATGACCAATTTCGCTTACCCAATTTGTGTCACATCTACTGCAGCATCATCAGCATGTATTATGACGTCAGAGTATATGATGACATCATAATTAGTATGCAGTATGACGTCACAATATATTATGACGTCATAATGTATCCACATTATGACATCACAATATATTACGAGAGCGCAACATGCAGGTATTATGAGCAATTTCTCTTGCCCCAATTTGTGTCACATCTACTGGAGCATCATGAGCATGTATTATGACGTCACAGTATATGATGACATCATAATTAGTATGCAATATGACGTCACAATGTATTATGACGTCATAATGTATCCGCATTATGACATCACAATATATTATGAGAGTGCAATTTGCTGGTTTTATGACCATTTTCGATTACCCCAATCTGTGTCACATCTACTGGAGCATCATGAGCATGTATTACGACGTCACAGTATATGATGACATCATAATTAGTATGCACTATGACGTCACAATGTATTATGATGTCATAATGTATCCGCATTATGACATCACAATATATTATGAGAGCGCAATTTGCAGGTTTCATGAGCAATTTCGCTTACCACAATTTGTGTCACATCTACTGCAGCATCATCAGCATGTATTATGACGTCAGAGTATATGATGACATCATAATTAGTATGCAGTATGACGTCACAATGTATTAAGACGTCATAATGTATCCGCATTATGACATCACAATATATTATGAGAGCGCAACATGCAGGTATTATGAGCAATTTCTCTTGCCCCAATTTGTGTCACATCTACTGGAGCATCATGAGCATGTATTATGACATCACAGTATATGATGACATCATAATTAGTATGCAATATGACGTCACAATGTATTATGACGTCATAATGTATCCGCATTATGACATCACAATATATTATGAGAGCGCAAGTTGCAGGTTTTATGACCATTTTCGATTACCCAAATTTGTGTCACATCTACTGGAGCATCATGGGCATGTATTATGACGTCACAGTATATGATGACATCATAATTAGTATGCACTATGACGTCACAATGTATTATGACGTCATAATGTATCCGCATTATGACATCACAATACATTATGAGAGCGCAACATGCAGATATTATGAGCAATTTCTCTTGCCCCAATTTGTATCACATCTACTGGAGCATCATGAGCATGTATTATGACGTCACAGTATATGATGACATCATAATTAGTATGCAGTATGACGTCACGATGTATTATGACGTCATAATGTATCCGCATAATGACATCACAATAGATTATGAGAGCGCAACATGCAGGTATTATGAGCAATTTCACTTGCCCCAAATTGTGTCACATCTACTGGAGCATCATGAGCATGTATTATCACGTCACAGTATATGATGACATCATAATTAGTATGCAATATGACGTCACAATGTATTATGACGTCATAATGTATCCGCATTATGACATCACAATATATTATGAGAGCGCAATTTGCAGGTTTTATGACCATTTTCGATTACCCCAATTTGTGTCACATCTACTGGAGCATCATGAGCATGTATTATGACGTCACAGTATATGATGACATCATAATTAGTATGCACTATGACGTCACAATGTATTATGACGTCATAATGTATCCGCATTATGACATCACAATATATTATGATAGCGCAATTTGCAGGTTTCATGACCAATTTCTCTTTGCCCAATTTGTGTCACATCTACTGGAGCATCATGAGCATGAATTATGACGTCACAGTATATGATGACATCATAATTAGTATGCACTATGACGTCACAATTTATTATGACGTCATAATGTATCCGCATTATGACATCACAATACATTATGAGAGCGCAACATGCAGATATTATGAGCAATTTCTCTTACCCCAATTTGTGTCACATCTACTGGAGCATCATGAGCATGTATTATGACGTCACAGTATATGATGACATCATAATTAGTATGCAGTATGACGTCGGAATGTATTATGACATCATAATGTATCCGCATTATGACATCACAATATATTATGAGAGCGCAACATGCAGGTATTATGACCAATTTCGCTTACCCCAATTTGTGTTACATCTACTGAAGCATCATGAGCATGTATTATGACGTCACAGTATATGATGACATCATAATTAGTATGCACTATGACGTCACAATGTATTATGACGTCATAATGTATCCGCATTATGACATCACAATATATTATGAGAGCGCAATTTGCAGGTTTTATGACCATTTTCGATTACCACAATTTGTGTCACATCTACTGGAGCATCATGAGCATGTATTATGACGTCACAGTATATGATGACATCATAATTAGTATGCAGTATGACGTCACAATGTATTATGACGTCATAATGTATCCGCATTAAGATATCAAAATATAGTATGAGAGCGCAACATGCAGGTATTATGAGCAATTTCTCTTGCCCCAATTTGTGTCACATCTACTGGAGCATCATGAGCATGTATTATGACGTCAGAGTATATGATGACATCATAATTAGTATGCAGTATGACGTCACAATGTATTATGACGTCATAATGTATCCGCATTATGACATCACAATATATTATGAGAGCGCAATTTGCAGGTTTCATGATCAATTTCGCTTACCCCAATTTGTGTCTCATCTTCTGCAGCATCCTCAGCATGTATTATGACGTCAGAGAATATGATGACATAAAAATTAGTATGCAGTATGACGTCACAATGTATTATGACGTGATAATGTATTTGCATTATGACATCACAATATATTATGAGAGCGGAACATGCAGGTATTATGAGCAATTTCTCTTACCCCAATTTGTGTCACATCTACTGGAGCATCATGAGCATGTATTATGACATCACAGTATATGATGACATCATAATTAGTATGCACTATGATGTCACAATGTATTATGACGTCATAGTGTATCCACATTTTGACATCAAAATATATTATGAGAGCGCAACATGCAGGTATTATGAGCAATTTCTCTTGCCCCAATTTGTGTCACATCTACTGGAGCATCATGAGCATGTATTATGACGTCACAGTATATGATGACATCATAATTAGTATGTACTCTGACTTCACAGTGTATTATGACGTCATAATGTATCCGCATTATGACATCACAATATATTATGAGAGCGCAACATGCAGGTATTATGAGCAATTTCTCTTACCCCAATTTGTGTCACATCTACTGGAGCATCATGAGCATGTATTATGACGTCACAGTATATGATGACATCATAATTAGTATGCAGTATGATGTCACAATGTATTATGACGTCATAATGTATCCGCATTATGACATCACAATATATTATGAGAGCGCAACATGCTGGTATTATGACCAATTTCGCTTACCCCAATTTGTGTCACATCTACTGGAGCATCATGAGCATGTATTATGATGTCACAGTATATGATGACATCATAATTAGTATGCAGTATGACGTCACAATGTATTATGACGTCATAATGTATCCGCATTATGATATCACAATATATTATGAGAGCGCAACATGCAGGTATTATGGGCAATTTCTCTTGCCCCAATTTGTGTCACATCTACTGGAGAATCATGAGCATGTATTATGACGTCACAGTATATGATGACATCATAATTAGTATGCAATATGACGTCACAATGTATTATGACGTCATAATGTATCCGCATTATGACATCACAATATATTATGAGAGCGCAATTTGCAGGTTTTATGACCATATTCGATTACCCCAATTTGTGTCACATCTACTGGAGCATCATGAGCATGTATTATGACGTCACAGTATATGATGACATCATAATTAGTATGCACTATGACGTCACAATGTATTATGACGTCATAATGTATCCGCATTATGACATCACAATATATTATGAGAGCGCAACATGCAGGTATTATGACCAATTTCTCTTGCCCCAATTTGTGTCACATCTACTGGAGCATCATGAGCATGTATTATGACGTCACAGTATATGATGACATCATAATTAGTATGCACTATGATGTCACAATGTATTATGACGTCCTAATGTATCCGCATTGTGACATCACAATATATTATGAGAGCGCAATTTGCAGGTTCCATGACCAATTTCGCTTACCCCAATTTGTGTCACATCTACTGCAGAATCATCAGCATGTATTATGACGTCAGAGTATATGATGACATCATAATTAGTATGCAGTATGTCGTCACAATGTATTATGACGTCATAATGTATCCGCATTATGACATTACAGTATATTATGAGAGCGCAATTTGCAGGTTTTATGACCACTTTCGATTACCCCAATTTGTGTCTCATCTACTGGAGCATCATGAGCATGTATTATGACGTCACAGTACATGGTGACATCATAATTAGTATGCAGTATGATTTCACAATGTATTATGACGTCATAATGTATCCGCTTTGTGACATCACAATATATTATGAGAGCGCAACATGTAGGTATTATGAGCAATTTCTCTTACCCCAATTTGTGTCACATCTACTGGAGCATCATGAGCATGAATTATGATGTGACAGTATATGATGACATCATAATTTGTAAGCAGTATGATGTCACAATGTATTATGACGTCATAATGTATCCGCATTATGACATCACAATATATTATGAGAGCGCAATTTGCAGGTTTCATGACCAATTTCGCTTACACCAATTTGTGTCACATCTACTGCAGCATCATCAGCATGTACTATGACGTCAGAGTATATGATGACATCATAATTAGTGTGCAGTATGACGTCACAATGTATTATGACGTCATATTGTGTCCGCATTATGACATCACAATATAGTATGAGAGCGCAACATGCAGGTATTATGAGCAATTTCTCTTGCCCCAATTTGTGTCACATCTACTGGAGCAGCATGAGCATGTATTATGACGTCACAGTATATGATGACATCATAATTAGTATGCAGTATGACGTCACAATGTATTATGACGTCATAATGTATCCGCATTATGACATCACAATACATTATGAGAGCGCAACATGCAGATATTATGAGCAATTTCTCTTACCCCAATTTGTGGCACATCTACTGGAGAATCATGAGCATGAATTATGATGTCACAGTATATGATGACATCATAATTTGTATGCAGTATGACGTCACAATGTATTATGACGTCATAATGTATCCGCATTATGACATCACAATATATTATGAGAGCGCAATTTGCAGGTTTTATGACCATTTTCGATTACCCCAATTTGTTTCACATCTACTGGAGCATCATGAGCATGTATTATGACGTCACAGTATATGATGACATCATAATTAGTATGCAGTATGACGTCACAATGTATTATGACGTCATAATGTATCCGCATTATGATATCAAAATATATTATGAGAGCGCAACATGCAGGTATTATGAGCAATTTCTCTTGCCCCAATTTGTGTCACATCTACTGGAGCATCATGAGCATGTATTATGATGTCACAGTATATGATGACATCATAATTAGTATGCACTATGACGTCACAATGTATTATGACGTCATAATGTATCCGCATTATGAAATCACAATATATTATGAGAGCCCAATTTGCAGGTTTCATGGCCAATTTCGCTTACCCCAATTTGTGTCACGTCTACTGCAGCATCATCAGCATGCATTATGACGTCAGAGTATATGATGACATCATAATTAATATGCAGTATGACGTCACAATGTATTATGGCGTCATAATGTATCCGCATTATGACATCACAATATATTATGTGAGCGCAACATGCAGGTATTATGAGCAATTTCTCTTGCCCCAATTTGTGTCACATCTACTGCACATCATCAGCATGTATTATGACGTCAGAGAATATGATGACATCATAATTGGTATGCAGTATGACGTCACAATGTATTATGACGTCATAATGTATCCGCATTATGACATCACAATATATTATGAGAGCGCAATTTGCAGGTTTTATGACCATTTTCGATTACCACAATTTGTGTCACATCTACTGGAGCATCATGAGCATGTATTATGACGTCACAGTATATGATGACATCATAATTAGTATGCAGTATGACGTCACAATGTATTATGATGTCATAATGTATCCGCATTAAGATATCAAAATATAGTATGAGAGCGCAACATGCAGGTATTATGAGCAATTTCTCTTGCCCCAATTTGTGTCACATCTACTGGAGCATCATGAGCATGTATTATGACGTCAGAGTATATGATGACATCATAATTAGTATGCAGTATGACGTCACAATGTATTATGACGTCATAATGTATCCGCATTATGACATCACAATATATTATGAGAGCGCAATTTGCAGGTTTCATGATCAATTTCGCTTACCCCAATTTGTGTCTCATCTTCTGCAGCATCCTCAGCATGTATTATGACGTCAGAGAATATGATGACATAAAAATTAGTATGCAGTATGACGTCACAATGTATTATGACGTGATAATGTATTTGCATTATGACATCACAATATATTATGAGAGCGCAACATGCAGGTATTATGAGCAATTTCTCTTACCCCAATTTGTGTCACATCTACTGGAGCATCATGAGCATGTATTATGACATCACAGTATATGATGACATCATAATTAGTATGCACTATGATGTCACAATGTATTATGACGTCATAGTGTATCCACATTTTGACATCAAAATATATTATGAGAGCGCAACATGCAGGTATTATGAGCAATTTCTCTTGCCCCAATTTGTGTCACATCTACTGGAGCATCATGAGCATGTATTATGACGTCACAGTATATGATGACATCATAATTAGTATGTACTCTGACTTCACAGTGTATTATGACGTCATAATGTATCCGCATTATGACATCACAATATATTATGAGAGCGCAACATGCAGGTATTATGAGCAATTTCTCTTACCCCAATTTGTGTCACATCTACTGGAGCATCATGAGCATGTATTATGACGTCACAGTATATGATGACATCATAATTAGTATGCAGTATGATGTCACAATGTATTATGACGTCATAATGTATCCGCATTATGACATCACAATATATTATGAGAGCGCAACATGCTGGTATTATGACCAATTTCGCTTACCCCAATTTGTGTCACATCTACTGGAGCATCATGAGCATGTATTATGATGTCACAGTATATGATGACATCATAATTAGTATGCAGTATGACGTCACAATGTATTATGACGTCATAATGTATCCGCATTATGATATCACAATATATTATGAGAGCGCAACATGCAGGTATTATGGGCAATTTCTCTTGCCCCAATTTGTGTCACATCTACTGGAGAATCATGAGCATGTATTATGACGTCACAGTATATGATGACATCATAATTAGTATGCAATATGACGTCACAATATATTATGACGTCATAATGTATCCGCATTATGACATCACAATATATTATGAGAGCGCAATTTGCAGGTTTTATGACCATATTCGATTACCCCAATTTGTGTCACATCTACTGGAGCATCATGAGCATGTATTATGACGTCACAGTATATGATGACATCATAATTAGTATGCACTATGACGTCACAATGTATTATGACGTCATAATGTATCCGCATTATGACATCACAATATATTATGAGAGCGCAACATGCAGGTATTATGACCAATTTCTCTTGCCCCAATTTGTGTCACATCTACTGGAGCATCATGAGCATGTATTATGACGTCACAGTATATGATGACATCATAATTAGTATGCACTATGATGTCACAATGTATTATGACGTCCTAATGTATCCGCATTGTGACATCACAATATATTATGAGAGCGCAATTTGCAGGTTCCATGACCAATTTCGCTTACCCCAATTTGTGTCACATCTACTGCAGAATCATCAGCATGTATTATGACGTCAGAGTATATGATGACATCATAATTAGTATGCAGTATGTCGTCACAATGTATTATGACGTCATAATGTATCCGCATTATGACATTACAGTATATTATGAGAGCGCAATTTGCAGGTTTTATGACCACTTTCGATTACCCCAATTTGTGTCTCATCTACTGGAACATCATGAGCATGTATTATGACGTCACAGTACATGGTGACATCATAATTAGTATGCAGTATGATTTCACAATGTATTATGACGTCATAATGTATCCGCTTTGTGACATCACAATATATTATGAGAGCGCAACATGTAGGTATTATGAGCAATTTCTCTTACCCCAATTTGTGTCACATCTACTGGAGCATCATGAGCATGAATTATGATGTGACAGTATATGATGACATCATAATTTGTAAGCAGTATGATGTCACAATGTATTATGACGTCATAATGTATCCGCATTATGACATCACAATATATTATGAGAGCGCAATTTGCAGGTTTCATGACCAATTTCGCTTACACCAATTTGTGTCACATCTACTGCAGCATCATCAGCATGTACTATGACGTCAGAGTATATGATGACATCATAATTAGTGTGCAGTATGACGTCACAATGTATTATGACGTCATATTGTGTCCGCATTATGACATCACAATATAGTATGAGAGCGCAACATGCAGGTATTATGAGCAATATCTCTTGCCCCAATTTGTGTCACATCTACTGGAGCAGCATGAGCATGTATTATGACGTCACAGTATATGATGACATCATAATTAGTATGCAGTATGACGTCACAATGTATTATGACGTCATAATGTATCCGCATTATGACATCACAATACATTATGAGAGCGCAACATGCAGATATTATGAGCAATTTCTCTTACCCCAATTTGTGGCACATCTACTGGAGAATCATGAGCATGAATTATGATGTCACAGTATATGATGACATCATAATTTGTATGCAGTATGACGTCACAATGTATTATGACGTCATAATGTATCCGCATTATGACATCACAATATATTATGAGAGCGCAATTTGCAGGTTTTATGACCATTTTCGATTACCCCAGTTTGTTTCACATCTACTGGAGCATCATGAGCATGTATTATGACGTCACAGTATATGATGACATCATAATTAGTATGCAGTATGACGTCACAATGTATTATGACGTCATAATGTATCCGCATTATGATATCAAAATATATTATGAGAGCGCAACATGCAGGTATTATGAGCAATTTCTCTTGCCCCAATTTGTGTCACATCTACTGGAGCATCATGAGCATGTATTATGATGTCACAGTATATGATGACATCATAATTAGTATGCACTATGACGTCACAATGTATTATGACGTCATAATGTATCCGCATTATGAAATCACAATATATTATGAGAGCGCAATTTGCAGGTTTCATGGCCAATTTCGCTTACCCCAATTTGTGTCACGTCTACTGCAGCATCATCAGCATGCATTATGACGTCAGAGTATATGATGACATCATAATTAATATGCAGTATGACGTCACAATGTATTATGGCGTCATAATGTATCCGCATTATGACATCACAATATATTATGTGAGCGCAACATGCAGGTATTATGAGCAATTTCTCTTGCCCCAATTTGTGTCACATCTACTGCACATCATCAGCATGTATTATGACGTCAGAGAATATGATGACATCATAATTGGTATGCAGTATGACGTCACAATGTATTATGACGTCATAATGTATCCGCATTATGACATCACAATATATTATGAGAGCGCAATTTGCAGGTTTCATGACCAATTTCTCTTACCCCAATTTGTGTCACATCTACTGCAGCATCATCAGCATGTATTATGTCGTCAGAGTATATGATGACATCATAATTAGCATGCAGTATGACATCACAATGTATTATGACATCATAATGTATCCGCATTATGACATCACAATATATTATGAGAGCGCAACATGCAGGTATTATGAGCAATTTCTCTTGCCCCAATTTGTGTCACATCTACTGGAGCATCATGAGCATGTATTATGACGTCAGAGTATATGATAATGTCATAATTAGTATGCAGTATGACGTCACAATGTATTATGACGTCATAATGTATCCACATTATGACATCACAATATATTATGAGAGCCCAACATGCAGGTATTATGAGCAATTTCCCATGCCTCAATTTGTGTCACATCTACTGGAGCATCATGAGCATGTATTATGACGTCACAGTATATGATGACATCATAATTAGCATGCAATATGACGTCACAATGTATTATGACCTCATAATGTATCCGCATTATGACATCACAATATATTATGAGAGCGCAATTTGCAGGTTTCATGACAAATTTCACTAACCCCAATTTGTGTCACATCTACTGCAGCATCGTCAGCATATATTTTGACATCAGAGTATATGATGACATCATAATTAGTATGCAGTATGACGTCACAATGTATTATGACGTCATAATGTATCCGCATTATGACATCACAATATATTATGAGAGCGCAACATGCAGGTATTATGAGCAATTTCTCTTGCCCCAATTTGTGTCACATCTACTGGAGCATCATGAGCATGCATTATGACGTCACAGTATATGATGACATCATAATTAGTATGCACTATGACGTCACAATGTAATATGACGTCATAATGTATCCACATTATGACATCTCAATAAATTATGAGGAGCGCAATTTGAAGGTTTCATGACCAATTTCGCTTACCCAATTTGTGTCACATCCACTGCAGCATCATCAGCATGTATTATGACGTCAGAGTATATGATGACATCATAATTAGTATGCAGTATGACGTCACAATGTATTATGACGTCATAATGTATCCGCATTATGACATCACAATATATTATGAGAGAGCAACATGCAGGTATTATGGGCTATTTCTCTTGCCCCAATTTGTGTCACATCTACTGGAGCATCATGAGCATGTATTATGACGTCACAGTATATGATGACATCATAATTAGTATGCAATATGACGTCACAATATATTATGACGTCATAATGTATCCGCATTATGACATCACAATATATTATGAGAGCGCAATTTGCAGGTTTTATGACCATTTTCGATTACCCCAATTTGTGTCACATCTACTGGAGCATCATGAGCATGTATTATGATGTCACAGTATATGATGACATCATAATTAGTATGCAGTATGACGTCACAATGTATTATGACGTCATAATGTATCCGCATTATGACATCACAATATATTATGAGAGCGCAACATGCAGGTATTATGAGCGATTTCTCTTACCCCAATTTGTGTCACATCTACTGGAGCATCATGAGCATGTATTATGACGTCACAGTATGTGATGACATCATAATTAGTATGCACTATGACATCACAATGTATTATGACGTCATAGTGTATCCACATTTTGAGATCAAAATATATTATGAGAGCGCAACATGCAGGTATTATGAGCAATTTCTCTTGCCCCAATTTGTGTCACATCTACTGGAGCATCATGAGCATGTATTATGACGTCACAGTATATGATGACATCATAATTAGTATGCACTCTGTCGTCACAATGTATTATGACGTCATAATGTATCCGCATTATGACATCACAATATATTATGAGAGCACAACATGCAGATATTATGAGCAATTTCTCTTACCCCAATTTGTGTCACATCTACTGGAGCATCATGAGCATGTATTATGACGTCACTGTATATGATGACATCATAATTAGTATGCAGTATGACGTCACAATGTATTATGACGTCATAATGTATCCGCATTATGACATCACATTATATTATGAGAGCGCAACATGCAGGTATTATGACCAATTTCGCTTACCCCAATTTGTGTCACATCTACTGGAGCATCATGAGGATGTATTATGGTGTCACAGTATATGATGACATCATAATTAGTATGCAGTATGACCTCACAATGTATTATGACGTCATAATGTATCCGCATTATGACATCACAATATATTATGTGAGCGCAACATGCAGGTATTATGACCAATTTCTCTTGCCCCAATGTTTGTCACATCTACTGGAGCATCATGAGCATGTATTATGACGTCAGAGTATATGATGACATCATTATTAGTATGCAGTATGACGTCACAATGTATTATGACGTCATAATGTACCCGCATTATGACATCACAATATATTATGAGAGGGCAATTTGCAGGTCTCATGACCAATTTCGCTTACCCCAATTCGTGTCACATCTACTGCAGCATCATCAGCATGTATTATGACGTCAGAGTATATGAAGACAACATAATTAGTATGCAGTATGACGTCACAATGTATTATGACGTCATAATGTATCCACATTATGACATCACAATATATTATGAGAGCCCAACATGCAGGTATTATGAGCAATTTCTCTTGCCCCAATTTGTGACACATCTACTGGAGCATCATGAGCATTTATTATGACGTCACAGTATATGATGACATCATAATTAGTATGCACTATGACGTCACAATGTATTATAACGTCATAATGTATCCGCATTATGACATCACAATATACTATGAGAGCGCAATTTGCAGGTTTCATGAACAATTTCGCTTAACCCAATTTGTGTCACAACTACTGCAGCATCATCAGCATGTATTATGACGTCAGAGTATATGATGACATCATAATTAGTATGAAGTATGACGTCACAATGTATTATGACGTCATAATGTATCCGCATTATAACATCACAATATATTATGATAGCGCAACATGCAGGTATTATGACCAATTTCTCTTGCCCCAATTTGTGTCACATCTACTGGAGCATCATGAGCATGTATTATGACGTCAGAGTATATGATGACATCATAATAAGTATGCAGTATGACGTCACAATGTATTATGACGTCATAATGTATCCGCATTATGACATCACAATATATTATGAGAGCGCAATTTGCAGGTTTCATGACCAATTTCGCTTACCCCAACTTGTGTCACATCTACTGCAGCATCATCAGCATGTATTATGACGTCAGAGTATATGATGACATAATAATTAGTATGCAGTATGACGTCACAATGTATTATGACATCATAATGTATCCGCATTATGACATCACAATATATTATGAGAGCGCAACATGCAGGTATTATGGGCAATTTCTCTTGCCCCAATTTGTGTCACATCTACTGGAGCATCATGAGCATGTATTATGACGTCACAGTATATGATGACATCATAATTAGTATGCACTATGACATCACAATGTATTATGACGTCATAGTGTATCCACATTTTGAGATCAAAATATATTATGAGAGCGCAACATGCAGGTATTATGAGCAATTTCTCTTGCCCCAATTTGTGTCACATCTACTGGAGCATCATGAGCATGTATTATGACGTCACAGTAATTGATGACATCATAATTAGTATGCACTCTGACGTCACAATGTATCATGACGTCATAATGTATCCGCATTATGACATCACAATATATTATGAGAGCGCAACATGCAGATATTATGAGCAATTTCTCTTACCCCAATTTGTGTCACATCTACTGGAGCATCATGAGCATGTATTATGACGTCACAGTATATGATGACATCATAATTAGTATGCAGTATGACGTCACAATGTATTATGACGTCATAATGTATCCGCATTATGACATCACAATATATTATGAGAGCGCAACATGCAGGTATTATGACCAATTTCGCTTACCCCAATTTGTGTCACATCTACTGGAGCATCATGAGCATGTATTATGGTGTCACAGTATATGATGACATCATAATTAGTATGCAGTATGACGTCACAATGTATTATGACGTCATAATGCATCCGCATTATGACATCACAATATATTATGAGAGCGCAACATGCAGGAATTATGAGCAAATTCTCTTGCCCCAATTTGTGTCACATCTACTGGAGAATCATGACCATGTATTATGACGTCACAGTATATGATGACATCATAATTAGTATGCAGTATGACGTCACAATGTATTATGACGTGATAATGTATCCGCATTATGACATCAAAATATATTATGAGAGCGCAACATGCAGGTATTATGAGCAATTTCTCTTGCCCCAATTTGTGTCACATCTACTGGAACATCATGAGCATGTATTATGATGTCACAGTATATGATGACATCATAATTAGTATGCAATATGACGTCACAATGTATTATGATGTCATAATGTATCCGCATTATGACATCACAATATATTATGAGAGCGCAATTTGCTGGTTTTATGACCATTTTCGATTACCCCAATTTGTGTCACATCTACTGGAGCATCATGAGCATGTATTACGACGTCACAGTATATGATGACATCATAATTAGTAGGCACTATGACGTCACAATGTATTATGATGTCATAATGTATCCGCATTATGATATCACAATATATTATGAGAGCGCAATTTGCAGGTTTCATGAGTAATTTCGCTTACCCCAATTTGTGTCACATCTACTGCAGCAACATCAGCATGTATTATGACGTCAGAGTATATGATGACATCATAATTAGTATGCAGTATGACGTCACAATGTATTATGACGTCATAATGTATCCGCATTATGACATCACAATATATTATGAGAGCGCAATTTGCAGGTTTTATGACCATTTTCGATTACCCCAATTTGTGTCACATATACTGGGGCATCATCAGCATGTATTATGACGTCACAGTATATGATGACATCCTAATTAGTATGCAGTATGATATCACAATATATTATGACGTCATAGTGTATCCGCATTATGGCATCACAATATATTATGAGAGCGCAACATGCAGGTATTATGAGCAATTTCTCTTACCCCAATTTGTGTAACATCTACTGGAGCATCATGAGCATGTATTATGACGTCACAGTATATGATGACATCATAATTAGTATGCACTCTGACGTCACAATGTATTATGACGTCATAATGTATCCGCATTATGACATCACAATATATTATGAGAGCGCAACATGCAGGTATTATGAGCAATTTCTCTTACCCCAATTTGTGTCACATCTACTGGAGCATCATGAGCATGTATTATGACGTCACAGTATATGATGACATCATAATTATTATGCAGTATGACGTCACAATGTATTATGACGTCATGATGTATCCGCATTATGACATCACAATATATTATGAGAGCGCAACATGCAGGTATTATGACCAATTTCGCTTACCCCAATTTGTGTCACATCTACTGGAGCATCATGAGCATGTATTATGATGTCACAGTATATGATGACATCATAATTAGTATGCAGTATGACGTCACAATGTATTATGACGTCAAAATGTATCCGAATTATGACATCACAATATATTATGAGAGCGCAACATGCAGGTATTATGAGCAATTTCTCTTGCCCCAATTTGTGTCACATCTACTGGAGCATCATGAGCATGTATTATGACGTCACAGTATATGATGACATCGTAATTAGTATGCAGTATGACGTCACAATGTATTATGACGTGATAATGTATCCGCATTATGACATCAAAATATTTTATGGGAGCGCAACATGCAGGTATTATGAGCAATTTCTCTTGCCCCAATTTGTGTCACATCTACTGGAGCATCATGAGCATGTATTATGACGTCACAGTATATGATGACATCATAATTAGTATGCACTATGACGTCACAATGTATTATGATGTCATAATGTATCCGCATTATGACGTCACAATGTATTATGAGAGCGCAATTTGCAGCGTTCATGACCAATTTCGCTTACCCCAATTTGTGTCACATCTACTGCAGCATCATCAGCATGTATTATGACGTCAGAGTATATGATGACATCATAATTAGTATGCAGTATGACGTCACAATATATTATGACGTCATAATGTATCCATATTATGACATCACAATATATTCTGAGAGCGCAACATGCAGGTATTATGAGCAATTTCTCTTGCCCCAATTTGTATCACATCTACTGGAGCATCATGAGCATGTATTATGACGTCACAGTATATGATGACATCATAATTAGTATGCAATATGACGTCACAATGTATTATGATGTCATAATGTATCCGCATTATGACATCACAATATATTATCAGAGCGCAATTTGCTGGTTTTATGGCCATTTCAATTACCCCAATTTGTGTCACATCTACTGGAGCATCATGAGCATGTATTACGACGTCACAGTATATGATGACATCATAATTAGTATTCACTATGACGTCACAATGTATTATGATGTCATAATGTATCCGCATTATGACATCACAATATATTATGAGAGCGCAATTTGCAGGTTTCATGAGCAATTTCGCTTACCCCAATTTGTGTCACATCTACTGCAGAATCATCAGCATGTATTATGACGTCAGAGTGTATGATGACATCATAATTAGTATGCAGTATGACGTCACAATGTATTATGACGTCATAATGTATCCGCATTATGACATCACAATATATTATGAGAGCGCAATTTGCAGGTTTTATGACCATTTTCGATTACCCCAATTTGTGTCACATCTACTGGGGCATCATGAGCATGTATTATGACGTCACAGTATATGATGACATCCTAATTAGTATGCAGTATGATTTCACAATATATTATGACGTCATAATGTATCCGCATTATGACATCACAATATATTATGAGAGCACAACAGGCAGGTATTATGAGCAATTTCTCTTACCCCAATTTGTGTCACATCTACTGGAGCATCATGAGCATGAATTATGACGTCACAGTATATGATGACATCATAATTAGTATGCACTATGACGTCACAATGTATTATGAGGTCATAATGTATCCGCATTATGACATCACAATATATTATGAGAGCGCAACTTGCAGGTTTTATGACCAATTTCGCTTACCCCAATTTGTGTCACATCTACTGGAGCATCATGAGCATGTATTATGACGTCACAGTATATGATGACATCATAATTAGTATGCAGTATGACGTCACAATGTATTATGACGTCATATTGTGTCCGCATTATGACATCAAAATATATTATGATAGCGCAACATACAGGTATTATGAGCAATTTCTCTTGCCCCAATTTGTGTCACATCTACTGGAGCATCATGAGCATTTATTATGATGTCACAGTATATAATGACATCATAATTAGTATACACTATGACGTCACAATGTATTATGACGTCATAATGTATCAGCATTATGACATCACAATATATTATGAGAGCGCAATTTGCAGGTTTTATGACCATTTTCGATTATGCCAATTTGTGTCACATCTACTGGAGCATCATGAGCATGTATTATGACGTCACAGTATATGATGGCATCATAATTAGTATGCAGTATGACGTCACAATGTATTATGACGTCATAATGTATCCGCATTATGACATCACAATATATTATGAGAGCGCAATTTGTAGGTTTCATGACCAATTTCGCTTACCCAATTTGTGTCACATCTACTGCAGCATCATCATCATGTACTATGACATCAGAGTATATGATGACATCATAATTAGTATGCAGTATGACGTCACAATGTATTATGACGTCATAATGTATCCGCATTATGACATCACAATATATTATGAGAGCGCAACATGAAGGAATTATGAGCAATTTCTCTTATCCCAATTTGTGTCACATCTACTGGAGCATCATGAGCATGAATTATGACATCACAGTATATGATGACATCATAATTAGTATGCACTATGACGTCACAATGTATTATGACGTCATAATGTATCCGCATTATGACATCACAATATATTATGAGAGCGCAACTTGCAGGTTTTATGACCAATTTCGCCTACCCCAATTTGTGTCACATCTACTGGAGCATCATGAGCATGTATTATGACGTCACAGTATATGATGACATCATAATTAGTATGCAGTATGACGTCACAATGTATTATGATGTCATATTGTGTCCGCATTATGACATCAAAATATATTATGATAGCGCAACATACAGGTATTATGAGCAATTTCTCTTGCCCCAATTTGTGTCACATCTACTGGAGCGTCATGAGTATTTATTATGATGTCACAGTATATAATGACATCATAATTAGTATACACTATGACGTCACAATGTATTATGACGTCATAATGTATCAGCATTATGACATCACAATATATTATGAGAGCGCAATTTGCAGGTTTTATGACCATTTTCGATTACCCCAATTTGTGTCACATCTACTGGAGCATCATGAGCATGTATTATGACATCACAGTATATGATGACATCATAATTACTATGCACTATGACGTCACAATGTATTATAACGTCATAATGTATCCGCATTATGACATCACAATATGTTATGAGAGCGCAATTTGCAGGTTTCATGACCAATTTCGCTTACACCAATTTGTGTCACATCTACTGTAGCATCATGAGCATGTATTATGACGTCACAGTATATGATGACATCATAATTAGTATGCAGTATGACGTCACAATGTATTATGACGTCATAATGTATCCGCATTATGACATCACATTATATTATGAGAGAGCAACATGCAGGTATTATGAGCAATTTCTCTTGCCCCAATTTGTGTCACATCTACTGGAGCATCATGAGCATGTATTATGATGTCACAGTATATGATGATATCATAATTAGTATGCAGTATGACGTCACAATGTATTATGACGTGATAATGTATCCGCATTATGACATCAAAATATATTATGAGAGCGCAACATGCAGGTATTATGAGCAATTTCTCTTGCCCCAATTTGTGTCACATCTACTGGAGCATCATGAGCATGTATTATGACGTCACAGTATATGATGACATCATAATTAGTATGCAGTATGACGTCACAATGTATTATGACGTCATAATGTACCCGCATTATGACATCACAATATATCATGAGAGAGCAACATGCAGGTATTATGAGCAATTTCTCTTGCCCCAATTTGTGTCACATCTACTGGAGCATCATGAGCATGTATTATGACGTCACAGTATATGATGACATCATAATTAGTATGCAGTATGACGTCACAATGTATTATGACGTGATAATGTATCCGCATTATGACATCAAAATATATTATGAGAGCGCAACATGCAGGTATTATGAGCAATTTCTCCTGCCCCAATTTGTGTCACATCTACTGGAGCATCATGAGCATGTATTATGACGTCACAGTATATGATGACATCATAATTAGTATGCACTATGACGTCACAATGTATTATGACGTCATAATGTATCCGCATTATGACATCACAATATATTATGAGAGCGCAATTTGCAGCGTTCATGAACAGTTTCGCTTACCCCAATTTGTGTCACATCTACTGCAGCATCATCAGCATGTATTATGACGTCAGAGTATATGATGACATCATAATTAGTATGCAGTTTGACGTCACAATATATTATGACGTCATAATGTATCCACATTATGACATCACAATATATTACGAGAGCGCAACATGCAGGTATTATGAGCAATTTCTCTTGCCCTAATTTGTGTCACATCTACTGGAGCATCATGAGCATGTATTATGACGTCACACTATATGATGACATCATAATTAGTATGCAATATGACGTCACAATGTATTATGACGTCATAATGTATCCGCATTATGACATCACAATATATTATGAGAGTGCAATTTGCTGGTTTTATGACCACTTTCGATTACCCCAATTTGTGTCACATCTACTGGAGCATCATGAGCATGTATTACGACGTCACAGTATATGATGACATCATAATTAGTATGCACTATGACGTCACAATGTATTATGATGTCATAATGTATCCGCATTATGACATCACAATATATTATGAGAGCGCAATTTGCAGGTTTCATGAGCAATTTCGCTTACCACAATTTGTGTCACATCTACTGCAGCATCATCAGCATGTATTATGACGTCAGAGTATATGATGACATCATAATTAGTATGCAGTATGACGTCACAATGTATTATGACGTCATGATGTATCCGCATTATGACATCACAATATATTATGAGAGCGCAATTTGCAGGTTTTATGACCATTTTCGTTTACCCCAATTTGTGTCACATCTACTGGGGCATCATGAGCATGTATTATGACGTCACAGTATATGATGACATCCTAATTAGTATGCAGTATGATTTCACAATATATTATGACGTCATAATGTATCCGCATTATGACATCACAATATATTATGAGAGCGCAACATGCAGGTATTATGAGCAATTTCGCTTACCTCAATTTGTGTCACATCTACTGGAGCATCATGAGCATGTATTATGACGTCACAGTATATGATGACATCATAATTAGTATGCAGTATGACGTCACAATGTATTATGAGGTCATAATGTATCCGCATTATGACATCACAATATATTATGAGAGCGCAACTTGCAGGTTTTATGACCAATTTCGCTTACCCCAATTTGTGTCACATCTACTGGAGCATCATGAGCATGTATTATGACGTCACAGTATATGATGACATCATAATTAGTATGCAGTATGACGTCACAATGTATTATGACGTCATATTGTGTCCGCATTATGACATCACAATATATTATGAGAGCACAACATGCAGGTATTATGAGCAATTTCACTTGCCCCAATTTGTGTCACATCTACTGGAGCATCATGAGCATGTATTATGACGTCAGAGTATATGATGGCATCATAATTAGTATGCAGTATGACGTCACAATGTATTATGACGTCATAATGTATCCGCATTATGACATCACAATATATTTTGAGAACGCAATTTGTAGGTTTCATGACCAATTTCGCTTACCCAATTTGTGTCACATCTACTGCAGCATCATCAGCATGTATTATGATGTCAGAGTATATGATGACATCATAATTAGTATGCACTATGACGTCACAATATATTATGACGTCATAATGTATCCGCATTATGACATCACAATGTATTATGAGAGCGCAATTTGTAGGTTTCATGACCAATTTCGCTTACCCCAATTTGTGTCACATCTACTGCAGCATCATCATCATGTATTATGACGTCAGAGTATATGATGACATCATAATTAGTATGCAGTATGACGTCACAATGTATTATGACGTCATAATGTATCCGCATTATGACATCACAATATATTATGAGAGCGCAACATGCAGGTATTATGAGCAATTTCTCTTACCCCAATTTGTGTCACATCTACTGGAGCATCATGAGCATGTATTATGACGTCAGAGTATATGATGACATCATAATTAGTATGCAGTATGACGTCACAATGTATTATGACGTCATAATGTATCCGCATTATGACATCACAATATATTATGAGAGCGCAACATGCAGGTATTATGAGCAATTTCTCTTACCCCAATTTGTGTCACATCTACTGGAGCATCATGAGCATGAATTATGACGTCACAGTATATGATGACATCATAATTAGTATGCACTATGACGTCACAATGTATTATGAGGTCATAATGTATCCGCATTATGACATCACAATATATTATGAGAGCGCAACATGCAGGTAATATGAGTAATTTCGCTTACCCCAATTTGTGTCATATCTACTGGAGCATCATGAGCATGTATTATGACGTCACAGTATATGATGACATCATAATTAGTATGCACTCTGACGTCACAATGTATTATGACGTCATAATGTATCCACATTATGACATCACAATATATTATGGGAGCGCAACATGCAGGTATTATGAGCAATTTCTCTTACCCCAATTTGTGTCAAATCTACTGGAGCATCATGAGCATGTATTATGACGTCACAGTATATGATGACATCATAATTAGTATGCAGTATGACGTCACAATGTATTAAGACATCATAATGTATCCGCATTATGACATCACAATATATTATGAGAGCGCAACATGCAGGTATTATGACCAATTTCGCTTACCCCAATTTGTGTCACATCTACTGGAGCATAATGAGCATGTATTGTGATGTCAGAGTATATGATGACATCATAATTAGTATGCAGTATGACGTCACGATGTATTATGACGTCATAATGTATCCGCATTATGACATGACAATATATTATTAGATCGCAACATGCAGGTATTATGAGCAATTTCACTTGCCCCAATTTGTGTTACATCTACTGGAGCATCATGAGCATGTATTATGACGTCACAGTATATGATGACATCATAATTAGTATGCAATATGAGTCACAATGTATTATGACGTCATAATGTATCCGCATTATGACATCAAAATATATTATGAGAGCGCAACATGCGGGTATTATGACCAATTTCGCTTACCCCAATTTGTGTCACATCTACTGGAGCATCATGAGCATGTATTATGACGTCACAGTATATGATGACATCATAATTAGTATGCAGTATGACGTCACAATGTATTATGACGTCATATTGTGTCCGCATTATGACATCAAAATATATTATGAGAGCGCAACATGCAGGTATTATGAGCAATTTCACTTGCCCCAAATTGTGTCACATCTACTGGAGCATCATGAGCATGTATTATGACGTCACGGTATATGATGACATCATTATTAGTATGCAATATGACGTCACAATGTATTATGACGTCATAATGTATCCGCATTATGACATCACAATATATTATGAGAGCACAACATGCAGGTATTATGACCAATTTCGCTTACCCCAATTTGTGTCACATCTACTGGAGCATCATGAGCATGTATTGTGATGTCACAGTATATGATGACATCATAATTAGTATGCAGTATGACGTCACGATGTATTATGACGTCATAATGTATCCGCATTATGACATCACAATATATTATTAGAGCGCAACATGCAGGTATTATGAGCAATTTCACTTGCCCCAATTTGTGTCACATCTACTGGAGCATCATGAGCATGTATTATGACGTCACAGTATATGATGACATCATAATTAGTATGCAATATGACGTCACAATGTATTATGACGTCATATTGTGTCCGCATTATGACATCACAGTATATTATGAGAGCGCAACATGCAGGTATTATGAGCAATTTCTCTTTCCCCAATTTGTGTCACATCTACTGGAGCATCATGAGCATGTATTATGACGTCAGAGCATATGATGACACCATAATTAGTATGCAGTATGACGTCACAATGTATTATGACGTCATAATGTATCCGCATTATGACATCACAATATATTATGAGAGCGCAATTTGCAGGTTTCATGACCAATTTCGCTTACCCCAATTTGTGTCACATCTACTGCAGCATCATCAGCATGTATTATGACGTCAGAGAATATGATGACATCAAAATTAGTATGCAGTATGACGTCACAATGTATTATGACGTCATAATGTATCCGCATTATGACATCACAATATATTATGAGAGCGCAACATGCAGGTATTATGAGCAAATTCTCTTACCCCAATTTGTGTCACATGTACTGGAGCATCATGAGCATGTATTATGACGTCAAAGTATATGATGACATCATAATTAGTATGCACTATGACGTCACAATGTATTATGACAACATAGTGTATCCACATTTTGACATCAAAATATATTATGAGAGCGCAACATGCAGGTATTATGAGCAATTTCTCTTGCCCCAATTTGTGTCACATCTACTGGAGCATCATGAGCATGTATTATGACGTCACAGTATATGATGACATCATAATTAGTATGCAGTATGACGTCACAATGTATTATGACGTCATAATGTATCCGCATTATGACATCACAATATATTATGAGAGCGCAACATGCAGGTATTATGAGCAATTTCTCTTGCCCCAATTTGTGTCACATCTACTGGAGCATCATGAGCATGTATTATGACGTCACAGTATATGATGACATCATAATTAGTATGCAGTATGACGTCACAATGTATTATGACATGATAATTTATCCGCATTATGACATCAAAATATATTATGAGAGCGCAACATGCAGGTATTATGAGCAATTTCTCTTTCCCCAATTTGTGTCACATCTACTGGAGCATCATGAGCATGTATTATGACGTCACAGTATATGATGACATCATAATTAGTATGCACTATGACGTCACAATGTATTATGACGTGATAATGTATCCGCATTATGACGTCACAATATATTATGAGAGCGCAATTTGCAGCGTTCATGACCAATTTCGCTTACCCCAATTTGTGTCACATCTACTGCAGCATCATCAGCATGTATTATGACGTCAGAGTATATGATGACATCATAATTAGTATGCAGTATGACGTCACAATATATTATGACGTCATAATGTATCCACATTATGACATCACAATATATTATGAGAGAGCAACATGCAGGTATTATGAGCAATTTCTCTTGCCCCAATTTGTGTCACATCTACTGGAGCATCATGAGCATGTATTATGACGTCACAGTATATGATGACATCATAATTAGTATGCAATATGACGTCACAATGTATTATGACGTCATAATGTATCCGCATTATGACATCACAATATATTATGAGAGCGCAATTTGCTGGTTTTATGACCATTTTCGATTACCCCAATTTGTGTCACATCTACTGGAGCATTATGAGCATGTATTACGACGTCACAGTATATGATGACATCATAATTAGTATGCACTATGACGTCACAATGTATTATGATGTCATAATGTATCCGCATTATGACATCACAATATATTATGAGAGCGCAATTTGCAGGTTTCATGAGCAATTTCGCTTACCCCAATTTTTGTCACATCTACTGCAGCATCATCAGCATGTATTATGACGTCAGAGTATATGATGACATCATAATTAGTATGCAGTATGACGTCACAATGTATTATGACGTCATAATGTATCGGCATTATGACATCACAATATATTATGAGAGCGCAATTTGCAGGTTTTATGACCATTTTCGATTACCCCAATTTGTGTCACATCTACTGGGGCATCATGAGCATGTATTATGACGTGACAGTATATGATGACATCCTAATTAGTATGCAGTATGATTTCACAATATATTATGACGTCATAATGTATCCGCATTATGACATCACAATATATTATGAGAGCGCAACATGCAGGTATTATGAGCAATTTCTCTTACCCCAATTTGTGTCACATCTACTGGAGCATCATGAGCATGAATTATGACGTCACAGTATATGATGACATCATAATTAGTATGCACTATGACGTCACAATGTATTATGAGGTCATAATGTATCCGCATTATGACATCACAATATATTATGAGAGCGCAACATGCAGGTAATATGAGTAATTTCGCTTACCCCAATTTGTGTCACATCTACTGGAGCATCATGAGCATGTATTATGACGTCACAGTATATGATGACATCATAATTAGTATGCACTCTGACGTCACAATGTATTATGACGTCATAATGTATCCACATTATGACATCACAATATATTATGGGAGCGCAACATGCAGGTATTATGAGCAATTTCTCTTACCCCAATTTGTGTCAAATCTACTGGAGCATCATGAGCATGTATTATGACGTCACAGTATATGATGACATCATAATTAGTATGCAGTATGACGTCACAATGTATTAAGACATCATAATGTATCCGCATTATGACATCACAATATATTATGAGAGCGCAACATGCAGGTATTATGACCAATTTCGCTTACCCCAATTTGTGTCACATCTACTGGAGCATAATGAGCATGTATTGTGATGTCAGAGTATATGATGACATCATAATTAGTATGCAGTATGACGTCACGATGTATTATGACGTCATAATGTATCCGCATTATGACATGACAATATATTATTAGATCGCAACATGCAGGTATTATGAGCAATTTCACTTGCCCCAATTTGTGTCACATCTACTGGAGCATAATGAGCATGTATTATGACGTCACAGTATATGATGACATCATAATTAGTATGCAATATGAGTCACAATGTATTATGACGTCATAATGTATCCGCATTATGACATCAAAATATATTATGAGAGCGCAACATGCGGGTATTATGACCAATTTCGCTTACCCCAATTTGTGTCACATCTACTGGAGCATCATGAGCATGTATTATGACGTCACAGTATATGATGACATCATAATTAGTATGCAGTATGACGTCACAATGTATTATGACGTCATATTGTGTCCGCATTATGACATCAAAATATATTATGAGAGCGCAACATGCAGGTATTATGAGCAATTTCACTTGCCCCAAATTGTGTCACATCTACTGGAGCATCATGAGCATGTATTATGACGTCAGAGCATATGATGACACCATAATTAGTATGCAGTATGACGTCACAATGTATTATGACGTCATAATGTATCCGCATTATGACATCACAATATATTATGAGAGAGCAATTTACAGGTTTCATGACCAATTTCGCTTACCCCAATTTGTGTCACATCTACTGCAGCATCATCAGCATATATTATGACGTCAGAGAATATGATGACATCAAAATTAGTATGCAGTATGACGTCACAATGTATTATGACGTCATAATGTATCCGCATTATGACATCACAATATATTATGAGAGCGCAACATGCAGGTATTATGAGCAATTTCTCTTACCCCAATTTGTGTCACATGTACTGGAGCATCATGAGCATGTATTATGACGTCAAAGTATATGATGACATCATAATTAGTATGCACTATGACGTCACAATGTATTATGACGACATAGTGTATCCACATTTTGACATCAAAATATATTATGAGAGCGCAACATGCAGGTATTATGAGCAATTTCTCTTGCCCCAATTTGTGTCACATCTACTGGAGCATCATGAGCATGTATTATGACGTCACAGTATATGATGACATCATAATTAGTATGCAGTATGACGTCACAATGTATTATGACGTCATAATGTATCCGCATTATGACATCACAATATATTATGAGAGCGCAACATGCAGGTATTATGAGCAATTTCTCTTGCCCCAATTTGTGTCACATCTACTGGAGCATCATGAGCATGTATTATGACGTCACAGTATATGATGACATCATAATTAGTATGCAGTATGACGTCACAATGTATTATGACATGATAATTTATCCGCATTATGACATCAAAATATATTATGAGAGCGCAACATGCAGGTATTATGAGCAATTTCTCTTTCCCCAATTTGTGTCACATCTACTGGAGAATCATGAGCATGTATTATGACGTCACAGTATATGATGACATCATAATTAGTATGCACTATGACGTCACAATGTATTATGACGTGATAATGTATCCGCATTATGACGTCACAATATATTATGAGAGCGCAATTTGCAGCGTTCATGACCAATTTCGCTTACCCCAATTTGTGTCACATCTACTGCAGCATCATCAGCATGTATTATGACGTCAGAGTATATGATGACATCATAATTAGTATGCAGTATGACGTCACAATATATTATGACGTCATAATGTATCCACATTATGACATCACAATATATTATGAGAGCGCAACATGCAGGTATTATGAGCATTTTCTCTTGCCCCAATTTGTGTCACATCTACTGGAGCATCATGAGCATGTATTATGACGTCACAGTATATGATGACATCATAATTAGTATGCAGTATGACGTCACGATGTATTATGACGTCATAATGTATCCGAATTATGACATCACAATATATTATGAGAGCGCAACATGCAGGTATTATGAGCAATTTCACTTGCCCCAATTTGTGTCACATCTACTGGAGCATCATCAGCATGTATTATGACGTCACAGTATATGATGACATCATAATTAGTATGCAATATGACGTCACAATGTATTATGACGTCATAATGTATCCGCATTATGACATCACAATATATTATGAGAGCGCAACATGCAGGTATTATGACCAATTTCGCTTACCCCAATTTGTGTCACATCTACTGGAGTCTCATGAGCATGTATTGTGATGTCACAGTATATGATGACATCATAATTAGTATGCAGTATGACGTCACGATGTATTATGACGTCATAATGTATCCGCATTATGACATCACAATATATTATTAGAGCGCAAGATGCAGGTATTATGAGCAATTTCACTTGCCACAATTTGTGTCACATCTACTGGAGCATCATGAGCATGTATTATGACGTCACAGTATATGATGACATCATAATTAGTATGCAATATGACGTCACAATGTATTATGACGTCATAAAGTATCCGCATTATGACATCACAATATATTATGAGAGCGCAACATGCAGGTATTATGACCAATTTCGCTTACCCCAATTTGTGTCACATCTACTGGAGCATCATGAGCATGTATTGTGATGTCACAGTATATGATGACATCATAATTAGTATGCAGTATGACGTCACGATGTATTATGACGTCATAATGTATCCGCATAATGACATCACAATATATTATGAGAGCGCAATTTGCAGGTTTTATGACCATTTTCGATTACCCCAATTTGTGTCACATCTACTGGAGCATCATGAGCATGTATTATGACGCCACAGTATATGATGACATCATAATTAGTATGCACTATGACGTCACAGTGTATTATGACGTCATAATGTATCCGCATTATGACATCACAATATATTATGAGAGCGCAATTTGCAGGTTTCATGACCAATTTCGCTTACCCCAATTTGTGTCACATCTACTGCAGCATCATCAGCATGTATTATGACGTCAGAGTATATGATGACATCATGATTAGTATGCAGTATGACGTCACAATGTATTATGACGTCATAATGTATCCGCATTATGACATCACAATATATTATGAGAGCGCAATTTGCAGGTTTTATGACCATTTTCGATTACCCCAATTTGTGTCACATCTACTGGAGCATCATGAGCATGTATTATGACGCCACAGTATATGATGACATCATAATTAGTATGCAGTATGATGTCACAATATATTATGACGTCATAATGTATCCGCATTATGACATCACAATATATTATGAGAGTGCAACATGCAGGTATTATGAGCAATTTCTCTTACCCCAATTTGTGTCACATCTACTGCAGCATCATCAGCATGTGTTATGACATCAGAGTATATGATGACATCATAATTAGTATGCAGTATGACGTCACAATGTATTATGACATGATAATGTATCCGCATTATGACATCACAATATATTATGAGAGCGCAACATGCAGGTATTATGACCAATTTCTCTTGCCACAATTTGTGTCACATCTACTGGAGCATCATGAGCATGTATTATGACGTCAGAGTATATGATGACATCATAATTAGTATGCACTATGACGTCACAATGTATTATGACGTCATAATGTACCCGCATTATGACATCACAATATATTATGAGAGGGCAATTTGCAGGTTTCATGACCAATTTCGCTTACCCCAATTTGTGTCACATCTACTGCAGCATCATCAGCATGTATTATGACGTCAGATTATATGATGACATCATAATTAGTATGCACTATGACGTCACAATGTAATATGACGTCATAATGTATCCGCATTATGACATCTCAATGTATTATGAGAGCGCAATTTGCAGGTTTCATGACCAATTTCGCTTACCCAATTTGTGTCACATCTACTGCAGCATCATCAGCATGTATTATGACGTCAGAGTATATGATGACATCATAATTAGTATGCACTATGACGTCACAATGTATTATGACGTCATAATGTATCCGCATTATGACATCACAATATATTATGAGAGCGCAATTTGCAGGTTTCATGACCAATTTCGCTTACCCCAATTTGTGTCACATCTACTGCAGCATCATCATCATGTATTATGACGTCAGAGTATATGATGACATCATAATTAGTATGCAGTATGACGTCACAATGTATTACGACGTCATAATGTATCCGCATTATGACATCCCAATGTATTATGAGAGCGCAATTTGCAGCGTTCATGACCAATTTCGCTTACCCCAATTTGTGTCACATCTACTGCAGCATCATCAGCATGTATTATGACGTCAGAGTATATGATGACATCATAATTAGTATGCAGTATGACGTCACAATATATTATGACGTCATAATGTATCCACATTATGACATCACAATATATTATGAGAGCGCAACATGCAGGAATTATGAGCAATTTCTCTTGCCCCAATTTGTGTCACATCTACTGGAGCATCATGAGCATGTATTATGACGTCACAGTATATGATGACATCATAATTAGTATGCAGTATGACGTCACAATGTATTATGACGTCATAATGTATCCGCATTATGACATCACAATATATTATGAGAGCGCAATTTGCAGGTTTTATGACCATTTTCGATTACCCCAATTTGTGTCACATCTACTGGGGCATCATGAGCATGTATTATGACGTCACAGTATATGATGACATCATAATTAGTATGCAGTATGATATCACAATGTATTATGACGTCATAATGTATCCGCATTATGACCTCACAATATATTATGAGAGCGCAACTTGCAGGTATTATGAGCAATTTCTCTTGCCCCAATTTGTGTCACATCTACTGGAGCATCATGAGCATGTATTATGATGTCACAGTATATAATGACATCATAATTAGTATGCACTATGATGTCACAATGTATTATGACGTCATAATGTATCCGCATTATGACATCACAATATATTATGAGAGCGCAATTTGCAGGTTTCATGACCAATTTCGCTTACCCCAAATTGTGTCACATCTACTGCAGCATCATCAGCATGTATTATGACGTCAGAGTATATGATGACGTCATAATTAGTATGCAGTATGACGTCACAATATATTATGATGTCATAATATATCCGCATTATGACATCACAATATATTATGAGAGAGCAACATGCAGGTATTATGAGCAATTTCTCTTGCCCCAATTTGTGTCACATCTACTGGAGCATCATGTGTATGTATTATTACGTCACAGTATATGAGGACATCATAATTAGTATGCAATATGACGTCACAATGTATTATGACGTCATAATGTATCAGCATTATGACATCACAATATATTATGAGAGCGCAATTTGCAGGTTTTATGACCATTTTCGATTACCCCAATTTGTGTCACATGTACTGGAGCATCATGAGCATGTATTATGACGTCACAGTATATGATGACATCATAATTAGTATGCACTATGACGTCACAATGTATTATGACGTCATAATGTATCCGCATTATGACAACACAATATGTTATGAGAGCCCAATTTGTAGGTTTCATGACCATTTTCGCTTACACCAATTTGTGTCACATCTACTGCAGCATCATCAGCATGTATTATGACGTCAGAGTATATGATGACATCATAATTAGTTTGCAGTATGACGTCACAATGTATTATGACGTCATAATGTGTCCGCATTATGACATCACAATATATTATGAGAGCGTAACATGCAGGTATTATGAGCAATTTCTCTTGCCCCAATTTGTGTCACATCTACTGGAGCATCATGAGCATGTATTATGACGTCAGAGTATATGATGGCATCATAATTAGTATGCAGTATGACGTCACAATGTATTATGACGTCATAATGTATCCGCATTATGACATCACAATATATTATGAGAGCGCAATTTGCAGGTTTCATGACCAATTTCGCTTACCCCAATTTGTGTCACGTCTATGGCAGCATCATCAGCATGTATTATGACGTCAGAGAATATGATGACATCAAAATTAGTATGCAGTATGACGTCACAATGTATTATGACGTCATAATGTATCTGCAATATGACATCACAATATATTATGAGAGCGCAACATGCAGGTATTATGACCAATTTCGCTTACCCCAATTTGTGTCACATCTACTGGGGCATCATGAGCATGTATTGTGATGTCACAGTATATGATGACATCATAATTAGTATGCAGTATGACGTCACGATGTATTATGACGTCATAATGTATCCGCATTATGACATCACAATATATTATGAGAGCGCAATTTGCAGGTATTATGAGCAATTCTCTTACCTCAATTTGTGTCACATCTACTGGAGCATCATGAGCATGTATTATGACGTCACAGTATATGATGACATCATAATTAGTATGCAATATGACGTCACAATGTATTATGACGTCATAATATATCCGCATTATGACATCACAATATATTATGAGAGCGCAATTTGCAGGTTTTATGACCATTTTCAATTACCCCAATTTGTGTCACATCTACTGGAGCATCATGAGCATGTATTATGACGTCACAGTATTTGATGACATCATAATTAGTATGCAGTATGACGTCACAATGTATTATGACGTCATAATGTATCCGCATTATGACATCACAATACATTATGAGAGCGCAACATGCAGATATTATGAGCAATTTCCCTTTCCACAATTATTGTCACATCTACTGGAGCATCATGAGCATGTATTATGACGTCACAGTATATGATGACATCATAATTAGTATGCAGTATGACGTCAGAATGTACTATGACATCATAATGTATCCGCATTTTGACATCACAATATATTATGAGAGCGCAACATGCAGGTATTATGACCAATTTCGCTTACCCCAATTTGTGTTACATCTACTGAAGCATCATGAGCATGTATTATGAAGTCACAGTATATGATGACATCATAATTAGTATGCACTATGACGTCAGAATGTATTATGACGTCATAATGTATCCGCATTATGACATCACAATATATAATGAGAGCGCAATTTGCAGGTTTCATGACCAATTTCGCTTAGCCCAATTTGTGTCACATCTACTGGAGCATCATGAGCATGTATTATGACGTCAGGGTATATGATGACATCATAATTAGTATGCAGTATGACGTCACAATGTATTATGACGTCATAATGTATCCGCATTATGACATCACAATATATTATGAGAGCGCAACTTGCAGGTTTTATGACCAATTTCGCTTACCCCAATTTGTGTCACATCTACTGGAGCATCATGAGCATGTATTATGACGTCACAGTATATGATGACATCATAATTAGTATGCAGTATGACGTCACAATGTATTATGACGTCATATTGTGTCCGCATTATGACATCACAATATATTATGAGAGCACAACATGCAGGTATTATGAGCAATTTCACTTGCCCCAATTTGTGTCACATCTACTGGAGCATCATGAGAATGTATTATGACGTCAGAGTATATGATGGCATCATAATTAGTATGCAGTATGACGTCACAATGTATTATGACGTCATAATGTATCCGCATTATGACATCACAATATATTTTGAGAACGCAATTTGTAGGTTTCATGACCAATTTCGCTTACCCAATTTGTGTCACATCTACTGCAGCATCATCAGCATGTATTATGATGTCAGAGTATATGATGACATCATAATTAGTATGCACTATGACGTCACAATATATTATGACGTCATAATGTATCCGCATTATGACATCACAATGTATTATGAGAGCGCAATTTGTAGGTTTCATGACCAATTTCGCTTACCCCAATTTGTGTCACATCTACTGCAGCATCATCATCATGTATTATGACGTCAGAGTATATGATGACATCATAATTAGTATGCAGTATGACGTCACAATGTATTATGACGTCATAATGTATCCGCATTATGACATCACAATATATTATGAGAGCGCAACATGCAGGTATTATGAGCAATTTCTCTTACCCCAATTTGTGTCACATCTACTGGAGCATCATGAGCATGTATTATGACGTCAGAGTATATGATGACATCATAATTAGTATGCAGTATGACGTCACAATGTATTATGACGTCATAATGTATCCGCATTATGACATCACAATATATTATGAGAGCGCAACATGCAGGTATTATGAGCAATTTCTCTTACCCCAATTTGTGTCACATCTACTGGAGCATCATGAGCATGAATTATGACGTCACAGTATATGATGACATCATAATTAGTATGCACTATGACGTCACAATGTATTATGAGGTCATAATGTATCCGCATTATGACATCACAATATATTATGAGAGCGCAACATGCAGGTAATATGAGTAATTTCGCTTACCCCAATTTGTGTCATATCTACTGGAGCATCATGAGCATGTATTATGACGTCACAGTATATGATGACATCATAATTAGTATGCACTCTGACGTCACAATGTATTATGACGTCATAATGTATCCACATTATGACATCACAATATATTATGGGAGCGCAACATGCAGGTATTATGACCAATTTCGCTTACCCCAATTTGTGTCACATCTACTGGAGCATCATGAGCATGTATTGTGATGTCAGAGTATATGATGACATCATAATTAGTATGCAGTATGACGTCACGATGTATTATGACGTCATAATGTATCCGCATTATGACATGACAATATATTATTAGATCGCAACATGCAGGTATTATGAGCAATTTCACTTGCCCCAATTTGTGTTACATCTACTGGAGCATCATGAGCATGTATTATGACGTCACAGTATATGATGACATCATAATTAGTATGCAATATGAGTCACAATGTATTATGACGTCATAATGTATCCGCATTATGACATCAAAATATATTATGAGAGCGCAACATGCGGGTATTATGACCAATTTCGCTTACCCCAATTTGTGTCACATCTACTGGAGCATCATGAGCATGTATTATGACGTCACAGTATATGATGACATCATAATTAGTATGCAGTATGACGTCACAATGTATTATGAGGTCATATTGTGTCCGCATTATGACATCAAAATATATTATGAGAGCGCAACATGCAGGTATTATGAGCAATTTCACTTGCCCCAAATTGTGTCACATCTACTGGAGCATCATGAGCATGTATTATGACGTCACGGTATATGATGACATCATTATTAGTATGCAATATGACGTCACAATATATTATGACGTCATAATGTATCCGCATTATGACATCACAATATATTATGAGAGCACAACATGCAGGTATTATGAGCGATTTCTCTTACCCCAATTTGTGTCACATCTACTGGAGCATCATGAGCATGTATTGTGATGTCACAGTATATGATGACATCATAATTAGTATGCAGTATGACGTCACGATGTATTATGACGTCATAATATATCCGCATTATGACATCACAATATATTATTAGAGCGCAACATGCAGGTATTATGAGCAATTTCACTTGCCCCAATTTGTGTCACATCTACTGGAGCATCATGAGCATGTATTATGACGTCACAGTATATTATGACATCATAATTAGTATGCAATATGACGTCACAATGTATTATGACGTCATATTGTGTCCGCATTATGACATCACAGTATATTATGAGAGCGCAACATGCAGGTATTATGAGCAATTTCTCTTTCCCCAATTTGTGTCACATCTACTGGAGCATCATGAGCATGTATTATGACGTCAGAGCATATGATGACACCATAATTAGTATGCAGTATGACGTCACAATGTATTATGACGTCATAATGCATCCGCATTATGACATCACAATATATTATGAGAGCGCAATTTGCAGGTTTCATGACCAATTTCGCTTACCCCAATTTGTGTCACATCTACTGCAGCATCATCAGCATGTATTATGACGTCAGAGAATATGATGACATCAAAATTAGTATGCAGTATGACGTCACAATGTATTATGACGTCATAATGTATCCGCATTATGACATCACAATATATTATGAGAGCGCAACATGCAGGTATTATGAGCAATTTCTCTTACCCCAATTTGTGTCACATGTACTGGAGCATCATGAGCATGTATTATGACGTCAAAGTATATGATGACATCATAATTAGTATGCACTATGACGTCACAATGTATTATGACAACATAGTGTATCCACATTTTGACATCAAAATATATTATGAGAGCGCAACATGCAGGTATTATGAGCAATTTCTCTTGCCCCAATTTGTGTCACATCTACTGGAGCATCATGAGCATGTATTATGACGTCACAGTATATGATGACATCATAATTAGTATGCAGTATGACGTCACAATGTATTATGACGTCATAATGTATCCGCATTATGACATCACAATATATTATGAGAGCGCAACATGCAGGTATTATGAGCAATTTCTCTTGCCCCAGTTTGTGTCACATCTACTGGAGCATCATGAGCATGTATTATGACGTCACAGTATATGATGACATCATAATTAGTATGCAGTATGACGTCACAATGTATTATGACATGATAATTTATCCGCATTATGACATCAAAATATATTATGAGAGCGCAACATGCAGGTATTATGAGCAATTTCTCTTTCCCCAATTTGTGTCACATCTACTGGAGCATCATGAGCATGTATTCTGACGTCACAGTATATGATGACATCATAATTAGTATGCACTATGACGTCACAATGTATTATGACGTGATAATGTATCCGCATTATGACGTCACAATATATTATGAGAGCGCAATTTGCAGCGTTCATGACCAATTTCGCTTACCCCAATTTGTGTCACATCTACTGCAGCATCATCAGCATGTATTAAGACGTCAGAGTATATGATGACATCATAATTAGTATGCAGTATGACGTCACAATATATTATGACGTCATAATGTATCCACATTATGACATCACAATATATTATGAGAGAGCAACATGCAGGTATTATGAGCAATTTCTCTTGCCCCAATTTGTGTCACATCTACTGGAGCATCATGAGCATGTATTATGACGTCACAGTATATGATGACATCATAATTAGTATGCAATATGACGTCACAATGTATTATGACGTCATAATGTATCCGCATTATGACATCACAATATATTATGAGAGCGCAATTTGCTGGTTTTATGACCATTTTCGATTACCCCAATTTGTGTCACATCTACTGGAGCATCATGAGCATGTATTACGACGTCACAGTATATGATGACATCATAATTAGTATGCACTATGACGTCACAATGTATTATGATGTCATAATGTATCCGCATTATGACATCACAATATATTATGAGAGCGCAATTTGCAGGTTTCATGAGCAATTTCGCTTACCCCAATTTTTGTCACATCTACTGCAGCATCATCAGCATGTATTATGACGTCAGAGTATATGATGACATCATAATTAGTATGCAGTATGACGTCACAATGTATTATGACGTCATAATGTATCGGCATTATGACATCACAATATATTATGAGAGCGCAATTTGCAGGTTTTATGACCATTTTCGATTACCCCAATTTGTGTCACATCTACTGGGGCATCATGAGCATGTATTATGACGTGACAGTATATGATGACATCCTAATTAGTATGCAGTATGATTTCACAATATATTATGACGTCATAATGTATCCGCATTATGACATCACAATATATTATGAGAGCGCAACAAGCAGGTATTATGAGCAATTTCTCTTACCCCAATTTGTGTCACATCTACTGGAGCATCATGAGCATGAATTATGACGTCACAGTATATGATGACATCATAATTAGTATGCACTATGACGTCACAATGTATTATGAGGTCATAATGTATCCGCATTATGACATCACAATATATTATGAGAGCGCAACATGCAGGTAATATGAGTAATTTCGCTTACCCCAATTTGTGTCACATCTACTGGAGCATCATGACCATGTATTATGACGTCACAGTATATGATGACATCATAATTAGTATGCACTCTGACGTCACAATGTATTATGACGTCATAATGTATCCACATTATGACATCACAATATATTATGGGAGCGCAACATGCAGGTATTATGAGCAATTTCTCTTACCCCAATTTGTGTCAAATCTACTGGAGCATCATGAGCATGTATTATGACGTCACAGTATATGATGACATCATAATTAGTATGCAGTATGACGTCACAATGTATTAAGACATCATAATGTATCCGCATTATGACATCACAATATATTATGAGAGCGCAACATGCAGGTATTATGACCAATTTCGCTTACCCCAATTTGTGTCACATCTACTGGAGCATAATGAGCATGTATTGTGATGTCAGAGTATATGATGACATCATAATTAGTATGCAGTATGACGTCACGATGTATTATGACGTCATAATGTATCCACATTATGACATGACAATATATTATTAGATCGCAACATGCAGGTATTATGAGCAATTTCACTTGCCCCAATTTGTGTCACATCTACTGGAGCATCATGAGCATGTATTATGACGTCACAGTATATGATGACATCATAATTAGTATGCAATATGAGTCACAATATATTATGACGTCATAATGTATCCGCATTATGACATCAAAATATATTATGAGAGCGCAACATGCGGGTATTATGACCAATTTCGCTTACCCCAATTTGTGTCACATCTACTGGAGCATCATGAGCATGTATTATGACGCCACAGTATATGATGACATCATAATTAGTATGCAGTATGACGTCACAATGTATTATGACGTCATATTGTGTCCGCATTATGAAATCAAAATATATTATGAGAGCGCAACATGCAGGTATTATGAGCAATTTCACTTGCCCCAAATTGTGTCACATCTACTGGAGCATCATGAGCATGTATTATGACGTCAGAGCATATGATGACACCATAATTAGTATGCAGTATGACGTCACAATGTATTATGACGTCATAATGTATCCGCATTATGACATCACAATATATTATGAGAGCGCAATTTGCAGGTTTCATGACCAATTTCGCTTACCCCAATTTGTGTCACATCTACTGCAGCATCATCAGCATGTATTATGACGTCAGAGAATATGATGACATCAAAATTAGTATGCAGTATGACGTCACAATGTATTATGACGTCATAATGTATCCGCATTATGACATCACAATATATTATGAGAGCGCAACATGCAGGTATTATGAGCAATTTCTCTTACCCCAATTTGTGTCACATGTACTGGAGCATCATGAGCATGTATTATGACGTCAAAGTATATGATGACATCATAATTAGTATGCACTATGACGTCACAATATATTATGACGACATAGTGTATCCACATTTTGACATCAAAATATATTATGAGAGCGCAACATGCAGGTATTATGAGCAATTTCTCTTGCCCCAATTTGTGTCACATCTACTGGAGCATCATGAGCATGTATTATGACGTCACAGTATATGATGACATCATAATTAGTATGCAGTATGACGTCACAATGTATTATGACGTCATAATGTATCCGCATTATGACATCACAATATATTATGAGAGCGCAACATGCAGGTATTATGAGCAATTTCTCTTGCCCCAATTTGTGTCACATCTACTGGAGCATCATGAGCATGTATTATGACGTCACAGTATATGATGACATCATAATTAGTATGCAGTATGACGTCACAATGTATTATGACATGATAATTTATCCGCATTATGACATCAAAATATATTATGAGAGCGCAACATGCAGGTATTATGAGCAATTTCTCTTTCCCCAATTTGTGTCACATCTACTGGAGAATCATGAGCATGTATTATGACGTCACAGTATATGATGACATCATAATTAGTATGCACTATGACGTCACAATGTATTATGACGTGATAATGTATCCGCATTATGACGTCACAATATATTATGAGAGCGCAATTTGCAGCGTTCATGACCAATTTCGCTTACCCCAATTTGTGTCACATCTACTGCAGCATCATCAGCATGTATTATGACGTCAGAGTATATGATGACATCATAATTAGTATGCAGTATGACGTCACAATATATTATGACGTCATAATGTATCCACATTATGACATCACAATATATTATGAGAGCGCAACATGCAGGTATTATGAGCATTTTCTCTTGCCCCAATTTGTGTCACATCTACTGGAGCATCATGAGCATGTATTATGACGTCACAGTATATGATGACATCATAATTAGTATGCAGTATGACGTCACGATGTATTATGACGTCATAATGTATCCGAATTATGACATCACAATATATTATGAGAGCGCAACATGCAGGTATTATGAGCAATTTCACTTGCCCCAATTTGTGTCACATCTACTGGAGCATCATCAGCATGTATTATGACGTCACAGTATATGATGACATCATAATTAGTATGCAATATGACGTCACAATGTATTATGACGTCATAATGTATCCGCATTATGACATCACAATATATTATGAGAGCGCAACATGCAGGTATTATGACCAATTTCGCTTACCCCAATTTGTGTCACATCTACTGGAGTATCATGAGCATGTATTGTGATGTCACAGTATATGATGACATCATAATTAGTATGCAGTATGACGTCACGATGTATTATGACGTCATAATGTATCCGCATTATGACATCACAATATATAATTAGAGCGCAAGATGCAGGTATTATGAGCAATTTCACTTGCCACAATTTGTGTCACATCTACTGGAGCATCATGAGCATGTATTATGACGTCACAGTATATGATGACATCATAATTAGTATGCAATATGACGTCACAATGTATTATGACGTCATAAAGTATCCGCATTATGACATCACAATATATTATGAGAGCGCAACATGCAGGTATTATGACCAATTTCGCTTACCCCAATTTGTGTCACATCTACTGGAGCATCATGAGCATGTATTGTGATGTCACAGTATATGATGACATCATAATTAGTATGCAGTATGACGTCACGATGTATTATGACGTCATAATGTATCCGCATTATGACATCACAATATATTATGAGAGCGCAATTTGCAGGTTTTATGACCATTTTCGATTACCCCAATTTGTGTCACATCTACTGGAGCATCATGAGCATGTATTATGACGCCACAGTATATGATGACATCATAATTAGTATGCACTATGACGTCACAGTGTATTATGACGTCATAATGTATCCGCATTATGACATCACAATATATTATGAGAGCGCAATTTGCAGGTTTCATGACCAATTTCGCTTACCCCAATTTGTGTCACATCTACTGCAGCATCATCAGCATGTATTATGACGTCAGAGTATATGATGACATCATGATTAGTATGCAGTATGACGTCACAATGTATTATGACGTCATAATGTATCCGCATTATGACATCACAATATATTATGAGAGCGCAATTTGCAGGTTTTATGACCATTTTCGATTACCCCAATTTGTGTCACATCTACTGGAGCATCATGAGCATGTATTATGACGCCACAGTATATGATGACATCATAATTAGTATGCAGTATGATGTCACAATATATTATGACGTCATAATGTATCCGCATTATGACATCACAATATATTATGAGAGTGCAACATGCAGGTATTATGAGCAATTTCTCTTACCCCAATTTGTGTCACATCTACTGCAGCATCATCAGCATGTGTTATGACATCAGAGTATATGATGACATCATAATTAGTATGCAGTATGACGTCACAATGTATTATGACGTGATAATGTATCCGCATTATGACATCACAATATATTATGAGAGCGCAACATGCAGGTATTATGACCAATTTCTCTTGCCACAATTTGTGTCACATCTACTGGAGCATCATGAGCATGTATTATGACGTCAGAGTATATGATGACATCATAATTAGTATGCACTATGACGTCACAATGTATTATGACGTCATAATGTACCCGCATTATGACATCACAATATATTATGAGAGGGCAATTTGCAGGTTTCATGACCAATTTCGCTTACCCCAATTTGTGTCACATCTACTGCAGCATCATCAGCATGTATTATGACGTCAGATTATATGATGACATCATAATTAGTATGCACTATGACGTCACAATGTAATATGACGTCATAATGTATCCGCATTATGACATCTCAATGTATTATGAGAGCGCAATTTGCAGGTTTCATGACCAATTTCGCTTACCCAATTTGTGTCACATCTACTGCAGCATCATCAGCATGTATTATGACGTCAGAGTATATGATGACATCATAATTAGTATGCACTATGACGTCACAATGTATTATGACGTCATAATGTATCCGCATTATGACATCACAATATATTATGAGAGCGCAATTTGCAGGTTTCATGACCAATTTCGCTTACCCCAATTTGTGTCACATCTACTGCAGCATCATCATCATGTATTATGACGTCAGAGTATATGATGACATCATAATTAGTATGCAGTATGACGTCACAATGTATTATGACGTCATAATGTATCCGCATTATGACATCCCAATGTATTATGAGAGCGCAATTTGCAGCGTTCATGACCAATTTCGCTTACCCCAATTTGTGTCACATCTACTGCAGCATCATCAGCATGTATTATGACGTCAGAGTATATGATGACATCATAATTAGTATGCAGTATGACGTCACAATATATTATGACGTCATAATGTATCCACATTATGACATCACAATATATTATGAGAGCGCAACATGCAGGAATTATGAGCAATTTCTCTTGCCCCAATTTGTGTCACATCTACTGGAGCATCATGAGCATGTATTATGATGTCACAGTATATAATGACATCATAATTAGTATGCACTATGATGTCACAATGTATTATGACGTCATAATGTATCCGCATTATGACATCACAATATATTATGAGAGCGCAAATTGCAGGTTTCATGACCAATTTCGCTTACCCCAAATTGTGTCACATCTACTGCAGCATCATCAGCATGTATTATGACGTCAGAGTATATGATGACGTCATAATTAGTATGCAGTATGACGTCACAATATATTATGATGTCATAATATATCCGCATTATGACATCACAATATATTATGAGAGAGCAACATGCAGGTATTATGAGCAATTTCTCTTGCCCCAATTTGTGTCACATCTACTGGAGCATCATGTGTATGTATTATTACGTCACAGTATATGAGGACATCATAATTAGTATGCAATATGACGTCACAATGTATTATGACGTCATAATGTATCAGCATTATGACATCACAATATATTATGAGAGCGCAATTTGCAGGTTTTATGACCATTTTCGATTACCCCAATTTGTGTCACATGTACTGGAGCATCATGAGCATGTATTATGACGTCACAGTATATGATGACATCATAATTAGTATGCACTATGACGTCACAATGTATTATGACGTCATAATGTATCCGCATTATGACAACACAATATGTTATGAGAGCGCAATTTGTAGGTTTCATGACCAATTTCGCTTACACCAATTTGTGTCACATCTACTGCAGCATCATCAGCATGTATTATGACGTCAGAGTATATGATGACATCATAATTAGTTTGCAGTATGACGTCACAATGTATTATGACGTCATAATGTGTCCGCATTATGACATCACAATATATTATGAGAGCGTAACATGCAGGTATTATGAGCAATTTCTCTTGCCCCAATTTGTGTCACATCTACTGGAGCATCATGAGCATGTATTATGACGTCAGAGTATATGATGGCATCATAATTAGTATGCAGTATGACGTCACAATGTATTATGACGTCATAATGTATCCGCATTATGACATCACAATATATTATGAGAGCGCAATTTGCAGGTTTCATGACCAATTTCGCTTACCCCAATTTGTGTCACGTCTATGGCAGCATCATCAGCATGTATTATGACGTCAGAGAATATGATGACATCAAAATTAGTATGCAGTATGACGTCACAATGTATTATGACGTCATAATGTATCTGCATTATGACATCACAATATATTATGAGAGCGCAACATGCAGGTATTATGACCAATTTCGCTTACCCCAATTTGTGTCACATCTACTGGGGCATCATGAGCATGTATTGTGATGTCACAGTATATGATGACATCATAATTAGTATGCAGTATGACGTCACGATGTATTATGACGTCATAATGTATCCGCATTATGACATCACAATATATTATGAGAGCGCAATTTGCAGGTATTATGAGCAATTCTCTTACCTCAATTTGTGTCACATCTACTGGAGCATCATGAGCATGTATTATGACGTCACAGTATATGATGACATCATAATTAGTATGCAATATGACGTCACAATGTATTATGACGTCATAATATATCCGCATTATGACATCACAATATATTATGAGAGCGCAATTTGCAGGTTTTATGACCATTTTCAATTACCCCAATTTGTGTCACATCTACTGGAGCATCATGAGCATGTATTATGACGTCACAGTATTTGATGACATCATAATTAGTATGCAGTATGACGTCACAATGTATTATGACGTCATAATGTATCCGCATTATGACATCACAATACATTATGAGAGCGCAACATGCAGATATTATGAGCAATTTCCCTTTCCACAATTATTGTCACATCTACTGGAGCATCATGAGCATGTATTATGACGTCACAGTATATGATGACATCATAATTAGTATGCAGTATGACGTCAGAATGTATTATGACATCATAATGTATCCGCATTTTGACATCACAATATATTATGAGAGCGCAACATGCAGGTATTATGACCAATTTCGCTTACCCCAATTTGCGTTACATCTACTGAAGCATCATGAGCATGTATTATGAAGTCACAGTATATGATGACATCATAATTAGTATGCACTATGACGTCAGAATGTATTATGACGTCATAATGTATCCGCATTATGACATCACAATATATAATGAGAGCGCAATTTGCAGGTTTCATGACCAATTTCGCTTAGCCCAATTTGTGTCACATCTACTGGAGCATCATGAGCATGTATTATGACGTCAGAGTATATGATGACATCATGATTAGTATGCAGTATGACGTCACAATGTATTATGACCTCATAATGTGTCCGCATTATGACATCACAATATATTATTAGAGCGAAATTTGCAGGTTTTATTACCATTTTCGATTACCCCAATTTGTGTCACATCTACTGGAGCATCATGAGCATGTATTATGACGTCACAGTATATGGTGACATCATAATTAGTATGCAGTATGACGTCACAAAGTATTATGACATCATAATGTATCCGCATTATGACATCACAATATATTATGAGAGCGCAACATGCAGGTATTATGACCAATTTCGCTTACCCCAATTTGTGTCACATCTACTGGAGCATCATGAGCATGTATTGTGATGTCACAGTATATGATGACATCATAATTAGTATGCAGTATGACGTCACGATGTATTATGACGTCATAATGTATCCGCATTATGACATCACAATATATTATTAGAGCGCAACATGCAGGTATTATGAGCAATTTCACTTGCCCCAATTTGTGTCACATCTACTGGAGCATCATGAGCATGTATTATGACGTCACAGTATATGATGACATCATAATTAGTATGCAATATGACGTCACAATGTATTATGACGTCATAATGTATCCGCATTATGACATCACAATACATTATGAGAGCGCAACATACAGGTATTATGAGCAATTTCTCTTACCCCAATTTGTGCCACACCTACTGGAGCATCATGAGCATGTATTATGACGTCACAGTATATGATGACATCATAATTAGTATGCAGTATGACGTCACAATGTATTATGACATCATAATGTATCCACATTATGACATCACAATATATTATGAGAGCGCAACGTGCAGGTATTATGACCAATTTCGCTTACCCCAATTTGTGTCACATCTACTGGAGCATCATGAGCATGTATTGTGATGTCACAGTATATGATGACATCATAATTAGTATGCAGTATGACGTCACGATGTATTATGACGTCATAATGTATCCGCATTATGACATCACAATATATTATTAGAGCGCAACATGCAGGTATTATGAGCAATTTCACTTGCCCCAATTTGTGTCACATCTACTGGAGCATCATGAGCATGTATTATGACATCACAGTATATGATGACATCATAATTAGTATGCAATATTAAGTCACAATGTATTATGACGTCATAATGTATTTGCATTATGACATCACAATATATTATGAGAGCGCAACATGCAGGCATTATGACCAATTTCGCTTACCCAATTTGTGTCACATCTACTGGAGCATCATGAGCATGTATTCTGATGTCACAGTATATGATGACATCATAATTAGTATGCAGTATGACGTCACAATGTATTATGACGTCATAATGTATCCGCATTATGACATCAAAATATATTATGAGAGCGGAACATGCAGGTATTATGAGCAATTTCCCTTGCCGCAATTTGTGTCACATCTACTGGAGCATCATGAGCATGTATTATGACGTCACAATATATGATGACATCATAATAAGTACGCACTATGTCGTCACAATGTATTATGACGTCAAAATGTATCCGCATTATGACATCACAATATATTATGAGAGCGCAATTTGCAGGTTTCATGACCAATTTCGCTTACCCCAATTTGTGTCACATCTACTGCAGCATCATCAGCATGTATTATGACGTCAGAGAATATGATGACATCAAAAGTAGTATGCAGTATGACGTCACAATGTATTATGTCGTCATAATGTATCCGCATTATGACATCACAATATATTATGAGAGCGCAACATGCAGGTATTATGACCAATTTCGCTTACCCCAATTTGTGTCACATGTACTGGAGCATCATGAGCATGTATTATGACGTCACAGTATATGATGACCTCATAATTAGTATGCACTATGACGTCACAATGTATTATGTCGACATAGTGTATCCACATTTTGACATCAAAATATATTATGAGAGCGCAACATGCAGGTATTATGAGCAATTTCTCTTGCCCCAATTTGTGTCACATCTACTGGAGCATCATGAGCATGTATTATGACATCACAGTATATGATGACATCATAATTAGTATGCACTCTGACGTCACAATGTATTATGACGTCGTAATGTATCCGCGTTATGACCTCACAATATATTATGAGAGCGCAACATGCAGGTATTATGAGCAATTTCTCTTACCCCAATTTGTGTCACATCTACTGGAGCAACATGAGCATGTATTATGACATCACAGTATATGATGACATCATAATTAGTATGCAGTATGACGTCACAATGTATTATGACCTCATAATGTATCCGCATTATGACATCTCAATATATTATGAGAGCGCAACATGCAGGTATTATGACCAATTTCGCTTACCCCAATTTGTGTCACATCTACTGGAGCATCATGAGCATGTATTATGATGTCACAGTATATGATGACATCATAATTAGTATGCAGTATGACGTCACAATGTATTATGACGTCATAATGTATCCGCATTATGACATCACAATATATTATGAGAGCGCAACCTGCAGGTATTATGAGCAATTTCTTTTGCCCCAATTTGTGTCACATCTACTGGAGCATCATGAGCATATATTATGACGTCACAGTATATGATGACATCATAATTAGTATGCAGTATGACGTCACAATGTATTATGACGTGATAATGTATCCGCATTATGACTTGAAAATATATTATGAGAGCGCAACATGCAGGTATTATGAGCAATTTCTCTTGCCCCAATTTGTGTCACATCTACTGGAGCATCATGAGCATGTATTATGACGTCACAGTATATGATGACATCATAATTAGTATGCACTATGACGTCACAATGTATTATGACGTCATAATGTATCCGCATTATGACATCACAATATATTATGAGAGCGCAATTTGCAGCGTTCATGACCAATTTCGCTTACCCCAATTTGTGTCACATCTACTGCAGCATCATCAGCATGTATTATGACGTCACAGTATATGATGACATCATAATTAGTATGCAGTATGACGTCACAATATATTATGACGTCATAATGTATCCACATTATGACATCACAATATATTATGAGAGCGCAACATGCAGGTATTATGAGCAATTTCTCTTGCCCCAATTTGTGTCACATCAACTGGAGCATCATGAGCATGTATTATGACGTCACAGTATATGATGACATCATAAATAGTATGCACTATGACGTCACAATGTATTATGATGTCATAATGTATCCGCATTATGACATCACAATATATTATGAGAGCGCAATTTGCAGGTTTCATGACCAATTTCGCTTACCCCACTTTGTGTCACATCTACTGCAGCATCATCAGCATGTATTATGACGTCAGAGTATATGATGACATCATAATTAGTATGCAGTATGACGTCACAATGTATTATGACGTCATAATGTATCCGCATTATGACATCACAATATATTATGAGAGCGCAATTTGCAGGTTTTATGACCATTTTCGATTACCCCAATTTGTGTCACATCTACTGGGGCATCATGAGCATGTATTATGACGTCACAGTATATGATGACATCATAATTAGTATGCACTATGACGTCACAATGTATTATGACGTCATAATGTATCCGCATTTTGACATCACAATATATTATGAGAGCGCAACATGCAGGTATTATGAGCAATTTCTCTTACCCCAATTTGTGTTACATCTACTGGAGCATCATGAGCATGTATTATGACGTCACAGTATATGATGACATCATAATTAGTATGCAGTATGATGTCACAATGTATTATGACATCATAATGTATCCGCATTATGACATCACAATATATTATGAGAGCGCAACATGCAGGTATTATGACCAATTTCGCTTACCACAATTTGTGTCACATCTACTGGAGCATCATGAGCATGTATTGTGATGTCACAGTATATGATGACATCATAATTAGTGTGCACTATGACGTCACAATGTAGTATGACGTCATAATGTATCCGCATTATGACATCACAATATATTATTAGAGCGCAACATGCAGGTATTATGAGAAATTTCACTGGCCCCAATTTGTGTCACATCTACTGGATCATCATGAGCATGTATTATGAGGTCACAGTATATGATGACATCATAATTAGTATGCAATATGACGTCACAATGTATTATGACGTCATAATGCATCCGCATTATGACATCACAATATATTATGAGAGCGCAACATGCAGGTATTATGACCAATTTCGCTTACCCGAATTTGTGTCACATCTACTGGAGCATCATGAGCATGTATTGTGATGTCACAGTATATGATGACATCATAATTAGTATGCAGTATGACGTCACGATGTATTATGACGTCATAATGTATCCGCATTATGACATGACAATATTTTATTAGAGCGCAACATGCAGGTATTATGAGCAATTTCACTTGCCCCAATTTGTGTCACATCTACTGGAGCATCATGAGCATGTATTATGACGTCACAGTATATGATGACATCATAATTAGTATGCAATATGACGTCACAATGTATTATGACGTCATAATGTATCCGCATTATGACATTACAATATATTATGAGAGCGTAACATGCAGGTATTATGAGCAATTTCTCTTACCCCAATTTGTGTCACATCTACTGGAGCATCATGAGCATGTATTATGACGTCACAGTATATGATGACATCATAATTAGTATGCAGTATGACGTCACAATGTATTATGACGTCATAATGTATCCGCATTATGACATCTCAATGTATTATGAGAGCGCAATTTGCAGGTTTCATGGCCAATTTCGCTTACCCAATTTGTGTCACATCTACTGCAGAATCATCAGCATGTATTATGAAGTCAGAGTATATGATGACATCATAATTAGAATGCACTATGACGTCACAATGTATTATGACGTCATAATGTATCCGCATTATGACATCACAATATATTATGAGAGCGCAATTTGCAGGTTTCATGACCAATTTCGCTTACCCCAATTTGTGTCACATCTACTGCAGCATCATCATCATGTATTATGACGTCAGAGTATATGATGACATCATAATTAGTATGCAGTATGACGTCACAATGTATTATGACGTCATAATGTATCCGCATTATGACATCCCAATGTATTATGAGAGCGCAATTTGCAGCGTTCATGACCAATTTCGCTTACCCCAATTTGTGTCACATCTACTGCAGCATCATCAGCATGTATTATGACGTCAGATTATATGATGACATCATAATTAGTATGCAGTATGACGTCACAATATATTATGACGTCATAATGTATCCACATTATGACATCACAATATATTATGAGAGCGCAACATGCAGGAATTATGAGCAATTTCTCTTGCCCCAATTTGTGTCACATCTACTGGAGCATCATGAGCATGTATTATGACGTCACAGTATATGATGACATCATAATTAGTATGCAATATGACGTCACAATGTATAATGACGTCATAATGTATCCGCATTATGACATCACAATATATTATGAGAGCGCAATTTGCTGGTTTTATGAGCATTTTCGATTACCCCAATTTGTGTCACATCTACTGGAGCATCATGAGCATGTATTTCGACGTCACAGTATATGATGACATCATAATTAGTGTGCACTATGACGTCACAATGTATTATGACGTCATAATGTATCCGCATTATGACATCACAATATATTATGAGAGCGCAATTTGCAGGTTTCTTGACCAATTTCGCTTACCCCAATTTGTGTCACATCTACTGCAGCATCATCAGCATGTATTATGACATCAGAGTATATGATGACATCATAATTAGTATGCAGTATGACGTCACAATGTATTATGACGTCATAATGTATCCGCATTATGACATCACAATATATTATGAGAGCGCAACATGCAGGTATTATGAGCAATTTCACTTGCCCCAATTTGTGTCACATCTACTGGAGCATCCTGAGCATGTATTATGACGTCACAGTATATGATGACATCATAATTAGTATGCAATATGACGTCACAATGTATTATGACGTCATAATGTATCCGCATTATGACATCACAATATATTATGAGAGCGCAACATGCAGGTATTATGACCAATTTTGCTTACCCCAATTTGTGTCACATCTACTGGAGCATCATGAGCATGTATTGTGATGTCACAGTATATGATGACATCATAATTAGTATGCAGTATGACGTCACGATGTATTATGACGTCATAATGTATCCGCATTATGACATCACAATATATTATTAGAGAGCAACATGCAGGTATTATGAGCAATTTCACTTGCCCCAATTTGTGTCACATCTACTGGAGCATCATGAGCATGTATTATGACGTCACAGTATATGATGACATCATAATTAGTATGCAATATGACGTCACAATGTATTATGACGTCATAATGTATCCGCATTATGACATCACAATATATTATGAGAGCGCAACATGCAGGTATTATGACCAATTTCGCTTATCCCAATTTGTGTCACATCTACTGGAGCATCATGAGCATGTATTATGATGTCACAGTATATGATGACATCATAATTATTATGCAGTATGACGTCACAATGTATTATGACGTCATAATGTCTCCGCATTATGACATCACAATATATTATGAGAGCGCAACATGCAGGTATTATGAGCATTTTCTCTTGCCCCAATTTGTGTCACATCTACTGGAGCATCATGAGCATGTATTATGACGTCACAGTATATGATGACATCATAATTAGTATGCAGTATGACGTCACGATGTATTATGACGTCATAATGTATCCGCATTATGACATCACAATATATTATTAGAGCGCAAGATGCAGGTATTATGAGCAATTTCACTTGCCACAATTTGTGTCACATCTACTGGAGCATCATGAGCATGTATTATGACGTCACAGTATATGATGACATCATAATTAGTATGCAGTATGACGTCAGAATGTATTATGACATCATAATGTATCCGCATTATGACATCACAATATATTATGAGAGCGCAACATGCAGGTATTATGACCAATTTCGCTTACCCCAATTTGTGTTACATCTACTGAAGCATCATGAGCATGTATTATGAAGTCACAGTATATGATGACATCATAATTAGTATGCACTATGACGTCAGAATGTATTATGACGTCATAATGTATCCGCATTATGACATCACAATATATTATGAGAGCGCAATTTGCAGGTTTCATGACCAATTTCGCTTACCCCAATTTGTGTCACATCTACTGCAGCATCATCAGCATGTATTATGACGTCAGAGTATATGATGACATCATGATTAGTATGCAGTATGACGTCACAATGTATTATGACCTCATAATGTGTCCGCATTATGACATCACAATATAATATTAGAGCGAAATTTGCAGGTTTTATTACCATTTTCGATTACCCCAATTTGTGTCACATCTACTGGAGCATCATGAGCATGTATTATGACGTCACAGTATATGATGACATCATTATTAGTATGCACTATGACATCACAATGTATTATGACGTCATAATGTATCTGCATTATGACATCACAATATATTATGAGAGCGCAACATGCAGGTATTATGAGCAATTTCTCTTACCCCAATTTGTGTCACATCTACTGCAGCATCATCAGCATGTATTATGACATCACAGTATATGATGACATCATAATTAGTATGCAGTATAACGTCACAATGTATTATGACGTGATAATGTATCCGCATTATGACATCACAATATATTATGAGAGCGCAACATGCAGGTATTATGACCAATTTCTCTTGCCCCAATTTGTGTCACATCTACTGGAGCATCATGAGCATGTATTATGACGTCAGAGTATATGATGACATCATAATTAGTATGCAGTATGACGTCACAATGTATTATGACGTCATAATGTACCCGCATTATGACATCACAATATATTATGAGAGCGCAATTTGCAGGTTTCATGACCCATTTCGCTTACCCCAATTTGTGTCACATCTACTGGAGCATCATGAGCATGTATTATGACGTCAGGGTATATGATGACATCATAATTAGTATGCAGTATGACGTCACAATGTATTATGACGTCATAATGTATCCGCATTATGACATCACAATATATTATGAGAGCCCAACATGCAGGTATCATGAGCAATTTCTCTTGCACCAATTTGTGTCACATCTACTGGAGCATCATGAGCATGTATTATGACGTCACAGTATATGATGACATCATAATTAGTATGCAATATGACGTCACAATATATTATGACGTCATAATGTATCCGCATTATGACATCACAATATATTATGAGCGCAATTTGCACGTTTCATGACCAATTTCGCTTAACCCAATTTGTGTCACATCTACTGCAGCATCATCAGCATGTATTATGACGTCAGAGTATATGATGACATCATAATTAGTATGAAGTATGACGTCACAATATATTATGACGTCATAATGTATCCGCATTATGACATCACAATATATTATGAGAGCGCAACATGCAGGTATTATGAGCAATTTCTTTTGCCCCAATTTGTGTCACATCTACTGGAGCATCATGAGTATGTATTATGACGTCAGAGTATATGATGACATCATTATTAGTATGCAGTATGACGTCACAATGTATTATGACGTCATAATGTATCCGCATTATGACATCACAATATATTATGAGAGCGCAATTTTCAGGTTTCATGACCAATTTCGCTTACCCCAATTTGTTTCACATCTACTGCAGCATCGTCAGCATGTATTATGACGTCAGAGTATATGATGATATCATAATTAATATGCACTATGACGTCACAATGTATTATGACGTCATAATGTACCCGCATTATGACATCACAATATATTATAAGAGGGCAATTTGCAGGATTCATGACCAATTTCGCTTACCCCAATTTGTGTCACATCTACTGCAGCATCATCAGCATGTATTATGACGTCAGAGTATATGATGACATCATAATTAGTATGAAGTATGACGTCACAATGTATTATGACGTCATAATGTATCCGCATTATGACATCACAATGTATTATGAGAGCGCAATTTGCAGGTTTCATGACCAATTTCGCTTAACCCAATTTGTGTCACATCTACTGCAGCATCATCAGCATGTATTATGACGTCAGAGTATATGATGACATCATAATTAGTATGAAGTATGACATCACAATGTATTATGACGTCATAATATATCCGCATTATGACATCACAATATATTATGAGAGCGCAATTTGCAGGTTTCATGACCAATTTCGCTTACCTCAATTTGTGTCACATCTACTGCAGCATCATCAGCATGTATTATGACGTCAGAGTATATGATGACATCACAATTAGTATGCAGTATGACGTCACAATGTATTATGACGTCATAATGTATCCGCATTATGACATCACAATATATTATGAGAGCGCAACATGCAGGTATTATGAGCAATTTCTCTTACCCCAATTTGTGTCACATCTACTGGAGCATCATGAGCATGTATTATGACGTCACAGTATATGATGACATCATAATTAGTATGCACTATGACGTCACAATGTATTATGACGTCATAATGTATCCGCATTATGACATCACAATATATTATGAGAGCGCAATTTGCAGGTTTCATGACCAATTTCGCTTAGCCCAATTTGTGTCACATCTACTGCAGCATCATCAGCATGTATTATGACGTCAGAGTATATGATGACATCATAATTAGTATGCAGTATGACGTCACAATGTATTATGACGTCATAATGTATCCGCATTATGACATCACAATATATTATGAGAGCGCAACATGCAGGTATTATGACCAATTTCTCTTACCCCAATTTTTGTCACATCTACTGGAGCATCATGAGCATGTATTATGACGTCACAGTATATGATGACATCATAATTAGTATGCACTATGACGTCACAATGTATTATGACGTCATAATATGTCCGCATTATGACATCACAATATATTATGAGAGCGCAATTTGTAGGTTTCATGACCAATTTCGCTTAGCCAAATTTGTGTCACATCTACTGCAGCATCATCAGCATGTATTATGACGTCAGAGTATATGATGACATCATGATTAGTATGCAGTATGACGTCACAATGTATTATGACGTCATAATTTGTCCGCATTATGACATCACAATATATTATGAGAGCGAAATTTGCAGGTTTTATTACCATTTTCGATTACCCCAATTTGTGTCACATCTACTGGAGCATCATGAGCATGTATTATGATGTCACAGTATATGATGACATCATTATTAGTATGCACTATGACATCACAATGTATTATGACGTGATAATGTATCCGCATTATGACATCACAATATATTATGAGAGCGCAACATGCAGGTATTATGAGCAATTTCTCTTACCCCAATTTGTGTCACATCTACTGCAGCATCATCAGCATGTATTATGACATCAGAGTATATGATGACATCACAATTAGTATGCAGTATAACGTCACAATGTATTATGACGTGATAATGTATCCGCATTATGACATCACAATATATTATGAGAGCGCAACATGCAGGTATTATGACCAATTTCTCTTGCCCCAATTTGTGTCACATCTACTGGAGCATCATGAGCATGTATTATGACGTCACAGTATATGATGACATCATAATTAGTATGCAATATGACGTCACAATGTATTATGACGTCATAATGTATCCGCATTATGACATCACAATATATTATGAGAGCGCAATTTGCAGGTTTCATGACCAATTTCGCTTAACCCAATTTGTGTCACATCTACTGCAGCATCATCAGCATGTATTATGACGTCAGAGTATATGATGACATCATAATTAGTATGAAGTATGACGTCACAATGTATTATGACGTCATAATGTATCCGCATTATGACATCACAATATATTATGAGAGCGCAACATGCAGGTATTATGAGCAATTTCTTTTGCCCCAATTTGTGTCACATCTACTGGAGCATCATGAGTATGTATTATGACGTCAGAGTATATGATGACATCATAATTAGTATGCAGTATGACGTCGCAATGTATTATGACGTCATAATGTATCCGCATTATGACATCACAATATATTATGAGAGCGCAATTTGCAGGTTTCATGACCAATTTCGCTTACCCCAATTTGTGTCACATCTACTGCAGCATCGTCAGCATGTATTATGACGTCAGAGTATATGATGACATCATAATTAGTATGCAGTATGATGTCACAATGTATTATGACGTCATAATGTATCCGCATTATGACATCACAATATATTATGATAGCGCAACATGCAGGTATTATGACCAATTTCTCTTGCCCCAATTTGTGTCACATCTACTGGAGCATCATGAGCATGTATTATGACATCACAGTATATGATGACATCATAATTAGTATGCACTATGACGTCACAATGTAATATGACGTCATAATATATCCGCATTATGACATCTCAATATATTATGAGAGCGCAATTTGCAGGTTTCATGACCAATTTCGCTTACCCAATTTGTGTCACATCTACTGCAGCATCATCAGCATGTATTATGACGTCAGAGTATATGATGACATCATAATTAGTATGCAGTATGACGTCACAATGTATTATGACGTCATAATGTACCCGCAATATGACATCACAATATATTATAAGAGGGCAATTTGCAGGATTCATGACCAATTTTGCTTACCCCAATTTGTGTCACATCTACTGCAGCATCATCAGCATGTATTATGACGTCAGGGTATATGATGACATCATAATTAGTATGCAGTATGACGTCACAATGTATTATGACGTCATAATGTATCCGCATTATGACATCACAATATATTATGAGAGCACAACATGCAGGTATTATGAGCAATTTCTCTTGCCCCAATTTGTGTCACATCTACTGGAGCATCATGAGCATGTATTATGACGTCACAGTATATGATGACATCATAATTAGTATGCACTATGACGTCACAGTGTATTATGACGTCATAATGTATCCGAATTATGACATCACAATATATTATGAGAGCGCAATTTGCAGGTTTCATGACGAATTTCGCTTAATCCAATTTGTGTCACATCTACTGCAGCATCATCAGCATGTATTATGACGTCAGAGTATATGATGACATCATAATTAGTATGAAGTATGACGTCACAATGTATTATGATGTCATAATATATCCGCATTATGACATCACAATATATTATGAGAGCGCAATTTGCAGGTTTTATGACCATTTTCGATTACCCCAATTTGTGTCACATCTACTGGAGCAACATGAGCATGTATTATGACGTCACAGTATATGATGACATCATAATTAGTATGCAGTATGATGTCACGATATATTATGACGTCATAATGTATCCGCATTATGACATCACAATATATTATGAGAGCGCAACATGCAGGTATTATGAGCAATTTCTCTTGCCCCAATTATTGTCATATCTACTGGAGCATCATGAGCATGTATTATGACGTCACAGTATATGATGACATCATAATTAGTATGCAATATGACGTCACAATGTATTATGACGTGATAATGTATCCGCATTATCACATCACAATATATTATGAGAGCGCAATTTGCAGGTTTTATGACCATTTTCGAATACCCCAATTTGTGTCACATCTACTGGAGCATCATGAGCATGTATTATGACGCCACAGTATATGATGACATCATAATTAGTATGCACTATGACGTCACAATTTATTATGACGGCATAATGTATCCGCATTATGACATCACAATATATTATGAGAGCGCAATTTGCAGGTTTCATGACCAATTTCGCTTACCCCAATTTGTGTCACATCTACTGCAGCATCATCAGCATGTATTATGACGTCAGAGTATATGATGACATCATGATTAGTATGCAGTATGACGTCACAATGTATTATGACGTCATAATGTGTCCGCATTATGACATCACAATATATTATGAGAGCGAAATTTGCAGGTTGTATTACCATTTTCGATTATCCCAATTTGTGTCACATCTACTGGAGCATCATGAGCATGTATTATGACGTCACAGTATATGATGACATCATTATTAGTATGCACTATGACATCACAATGTATTATGACTTCATAATGTATCCGCATTATGACATCACAATATAGTATGAGAGCGCAACATGCAGGTATTATGAGCAACTTCTCTTACCCCAATTTGTGTCACATCTACTGCAGCATCATCAGCATGTATTATGACATCAGAGAATATGATGACATCATAATTAGTATGCAGTATAACGTCACAATGTATTATGACGTGATAATGTATCCGCATTATGACATCACAATATATTATGAGAGCGCAACATGCAGGTATTATGACCAATTTCTCTTGCCCCAATTTGTGTCACATCTAATGGAGCATCATGAGCATGTATTATGACGTCACAGTATATGATGACATCATAATTAGTATGCAGTATGACGTCACAATGTATTATGACGTCATAAGGTATCCGCATTTTGACATCGCAATATATTATGAGAGCGCAATTTGCAGGTTTCATGACCAATTTCGCTTACCCCAATTTGTGTCACATCTACTGCAGCATCGTCAGCATGTATTATGATGTCAGAGTATATGATGACATCATAATTAGTATGCAGTATGACGTCACAATGTATTATGACGTCATAATATATCTGCATTATGACATCACAATATATTATGAGAGCGCAACATGCAGGTATTATGAGCAATTTCTCTTGCCCCGATTTGTGTCACATCTACTGGAGCATCATGAGCATGTATTATGACATCACAGTATATGATGACATCATAATTAGTATGCACTATGACGTCACAATGTAATATGACGTCATAATGTATCCGCATTATGACATCTCAATATATTATGAGAGCGCAATTTGCAGGTTTCATGACCAATTTCGCTTACCCAATTTGTGTCACATCTACTGCAGCATCATCAGCATGTATTATGACGTCAGAGTATATGATGACATCATAATTAGTATGCAGTATGACGTCACAATGTATTATGACGTCATAATGTATCCGCATTATGACATCACAATATATTATGAGAGCGCAATTTGCAGGTTTCATGACCAATTTCGCTTACCCAAATTTGTGTCACATCTACTGCAGCATCATCAGCATGTATTATGACGTAAGAGTATATGATGACATCATGATTAGTATGCAGTATGACGTCACAATGTATTATGACGTCATAATGTGTCCGCATTATGACATCACAATATATTATGAGAGCGCAATTTGCAGGTTTTATTACCATTTTCGATTTCCCCAATATGTGTCACATCTACTGGAGCATCATGAGCATGTATTATGACGTCACAGTATATGATGACATCATAATTAGTATGCAGTATGATGTCACAATGTATTATGACGTCATAATGTATCCGCATTATGACATCACAATATATTATGAGAGCGCAACATGCAGTTATTATGAGCAATTTCTCTTGCCCCAATTCGTGTCACATCTACTGGAGCATCATGAGCATGTATTATGACATCACAGTATATGATGACATCATAATTCGTATGCACTATGACGTCACAATGTAATATGACGTCATAATATATCCGCATTATGACATCTCAATATATTATGAGAGCGCAATTTGCAGGTTTCATGACCAATTTCGCTTACCCAATTTGTGTCACATCTACTGCAGCATCATCAGCATGTATTATGACGTCAGAGTATATGATGACATCATAATTAGTATGCACTATGACGTCACAATGTATTATGACGTCATAATGTACCCGCATTATGACATCACAATATATTATAAGAGGGCAATTTGCAGGATTCATGACCAATTTCGCTTACCCCAATTTGTGTCACAACTACTGCAGCATCATCAGCATGTATTATGACGTCAGGGTATATGATGACATCATAATTAGTATGCAGTATGACGTCACAATGTATTATGACGTCATAATGTATCCGCATTATGACATCACAATATATTATGAGAGCGCAACATGTAGGTATTATGAGCAATTTCTCTTGCCCCAATTTGTGTCACATCTACTGGAGCATCATGAGCATGTATTATGACGTCACAGTATATGATGACATCATAATTAGTATGCACTATGACGTCACAGTGTATTATGACGTCATAATGTATCCGCATTATGATATCACTATACATTATGAGAGCGCAATTTGCAGGTTTCATGACGAATTTCGCTTAATCCAATTTGTGTCACAATTACTGCAGTATCATCAGCATGTATTATGACGTCAGAGTATATGATGACATCATAATTAGTATGAAGTATGACGTCACAATGTATTATGACGGCATAATGTATCCGCATTATGACACCTCAATATATTATGAGAGCGCAATTTGCAGGTTTTATGACAATTTTCGATTACCCCAATTTGTGTCACATCTACTGGAGCATCATGAGCATGTATTATGACGTCACAGTATATGATGACATCATAATTAGTATGCAGTATGACGTCACAACGTATTATGACGTCATAATGTATCCGCATTATGACATCACAATATATTATGAGAGCCCAACATGCAGGTATTATGAGCAATTTCTCTTGCCCCAATTTGTGTCACATCTACTAGAGCATCATGAGCATGTCTTATGACGTCACAGTATATGATGACATCATAATTAGTATGCAATATGATGTCACAATGTATTATGACGTCATAATGTATCCGCATTATGACATCACAATATATTATGAGAGCGCAATTTGCAGGTTTCATGACCAATTTCGCTTAACCCAATTTGTGTCACATCTACTGCAGCATCATCAGCATGTATTATGACGTCAGAGTATATGATGACATCATAATTAGTATGAAGTATGACGTCACAATGTATTATGACGTCATAATGTATCCGCATTATGACATCACAATATATTATGAGGGCGCAACATGCAGGTATTATGAGCAATTTCTCTTGCCCCAATTTGTGTCACAACTACTGGAGCATCATGAGTAGGTATTATGACGTCAGAGTATATGATGACATCATAATTAGCATGCAGTATGACGTCACAATGTATTATGACGTCATAATGTATCCGCATTATGACATCACAATATATTATGAGAGCGCGATTTGCAGGTTTCATGACCAATTTCGCTTACCCCAATTTGTGTCACATCTACTGCAGCATCGTCAGCATGTATTATGACGTCAGAGTATATGATGACATCATAATTAGTATGCAGTATGATGTCACAGTGTATTATGACGTCATAATGTATCCGCATTATGACATCACAATATATAATGAGAGCGCAACATGCAGGTATTATGAGCAATTTCTCTTGCCCCAATTTGTGTCACATCTACTGGAGCATCATGAGGATGTATTCTGACATCACAGTATATGATGACATCATAATTAGTATGCACTATGACGTCACAATGTAATATAACGTCATAATGTATCCGCATTATGACATCTCAATATATTATGAGAGCGCAATTTGCAGGTTTCATGACCAATTTCGCTTACCCAATTTGTGTCACATCTACTGCAGCATCATCAGCATGTATTATGACGTCAGAGTATATGATGACATCATAATTAGTATGCAGTATGACGTCACAATGTATTATGACGTCATAATGTACCCGCATTATGACATCACAATATATTATAAGAGGGCAATTTGCAGGATTCATGACCAATTTCGCTTACCCCAATTTGTGTCACATCTACTGCAGCATCATCAGCATGTATTATGAGGTCAGGGTATATGATGACATCATAATTAGTATGCAGTATGACGTCACAATGTATTATGACGTCATAATGTATCCGCATTATGACATCACAATATATTATGAGAGCACAACATGCAGGTATTATGAGCAATTTCTCTTGCCCCAATTTGTGTCACATCTACTGGAGCATCATGAGCATGTATTATGACGTCACAGTATATGATGACATCATAATTAGTATGCACTATGACGTCACAGTGTATTATGACATCATAATGTATCCGCATTATGACATCACAATACATTATGAGAGCGCAATTTGCAGGTTTCATGACGAATTTCGCTTAATCCAATTTGTGTCACATCTACTGCAGAATCATCAGCATGTATTATGACGTCAGAGTATATGATGACATCATAATTAGTATGAAGTATGACGTCACAATGTATTATGACGTCATAATGTATCCGCATTATGACACCACAATATATTATGAGAGCGCAATTTGCAGGTTTTATGACCATTTTCGATTACCCCAATTTGTGTCACATCTACTGGAGCATCATGAGCATGTATTATGACGTCACAGTATATGATGACATCATAATTAGTATGCAGTATGATGTCACAATGTTTTATGACGTCATAATGTATCCGCATTATGACCTCACAATATATTATGAGAGCGCAACATGCAGGTATTATGAGCAATTTCTCTTTCCCCAATTTGTGTCACATCTACTGCAGCATCATCAGCATGTATTATGACATCAGAGTATATGATGACATCATAATTAGTATGCAGTATGACGTCACAATGTATTATGACGTGATAATGTATCCGCATTATGATATCACAATATATTATGAGAGCGCAACATGCAGGTATTATGACCAATTTCTCTTGCCACAATTTGTGTCACATCTACTGGAGCATCATGAGCATGTATTATGACGTCAGAGTATTTGATGACATCATAATTAGTATGCAGTATGACGTCACAATGTATTATGACGTCATAATGTATCCGCATTATGACATCACAATATATTATGAGAGCGCAATTTGCAGGTTTCATGACCAATTTCGCTTACCCCAATTTGTGTCACATCTACTGCAGCATCATCAGCATGTATTATGACGTCAGAGTATATGATGACATCATGATTAGTATGCAGTATGACGTCACAATGTATTATGACGTCATAATGTGTCCGCATTATGACATCACAATATATTATGAGAGCGCAATTTGCAGGTTTTATTACCATTTTCGATTACCCCAATATGTGTCACATCCACTGGAGCATCATGAGCATGTATTATGACGTCACAGTATATGATGACATCATAATTAGTATGCAGTATGATGTCACAATGTATTATGACGTCATAATGTATCCGCATTATGACATCACAATATATTATGAGAGCGCAACATGCAGGTATTATGAGCAATTTCTCTTGCCCCAATTTGTGTCACATCTACTGGAGCATCATGAGCATGTATTATGACATCACAGTATATGATGACATCATAATTAGTATGCACTATGACGTCACAATGTAATATGACGTCATGATATATCCGCATTATGACATCTCAATATATTATGAGAGCGCAATTTGCAGGTTTCATGACCAATTTCGCTTACCGAATTTGTGTCACATCTACTGCAGCATCATCAGCATGTATTATGACGTCAGAGTATATGATGACATCATAATTAGTATGCACTATGACGTCACAATGTATTATGACGTCATAATGTACCCGCATTATGACATCACAATATATTATAAGAGGGCAATTTGCAGGATTCATGACCAATTTCGCTTACCCCAATTTGTGTCACATCTACTGCAGCATCATCAGCATGTATTATGACGTCAGGGTATATGATGACATCATAATTAGTATGCACTATGATGTCACAATGTATTATGACGTCATAATGTATCCGCATTATGACATCACAATATATTATGAGAGCACAACATGCAGGTATTATGAGCAATTTCTCTTGCCCCAATTTGTGTCACATCTACTGGAGCATCATGAGCATGTATTATGACGTCACAGTATATGATGACATCATAATTAGTATGCACTATGACGTCACAGTGTATTATGTCATCATAATGTATCCGCATTATGACATCACAATACATTATGAGAGCGCAATTTGCAGGTTTCATGACGAATTTCGCTTAATCCAATTTGTGTCACATCTACTGCAGAATCATCAGCATGTATTATGACGTCAGAGTATATGATGACATCATAATTAGTATGAAGTATGACGTCACAATGTATTATGACGTCATAATGTATCCGCATTATGACACCACAATATATTATGAGAGCGCAATTTGCAGGTTTTATGACCATTTTCGATTACCCCAATTTGTGTCACATCTACTGGAGCATCATGAGCATGTATTATGACGTCACAGTATATGATGACATCATAATTAGTATGCAGTATGATGTCACAATGTTTTATGACGTCATAATGTATCCGCATTATGACCTCACAATATATTATGAGAGCGCAACATGCAGGTATTATGAGCAATTTCTCTTTCCCCAATTTGTGTCACATCTACTGCAGCATCATCAGCATGTATTATGACATCAGAGTATATGATGACATCATAATTAGTATGCAGTATGACGTCACAATGTATTATGACGTGATAATGTATCCGCATTATGACATCACAATATATTATGAGAGCGCAACATGCAGGTATTATGACCAATTTCTCTTGCCACAATTTGTGTCACATCTACTGGAGCATCATGAGCATGTATTATGACGTCAGAGTATTTGATGACATCATAATTAGTATGCAGTATGACGTCACAATGTATTATGACGTCATAATGTACCCGCATTATGACATCACAATATATTATAAGAGGGCAATTTGCAGGTTTCATGACCAATTTCGCTTACCCCAATTGGTGTCACATCTACTGCAGCATCATCAGCATGTATTATGACGTCAGGGTATATGATGACATCATAATTAGTATGCAGTATGACGTCACAATGTATTATGACGTCATAATGTATCCGCATTATGACATCACAATATATTATGAGAGCCCAACATGCAGGTATTATGAGCAATTTCTCTTGCCCCAATTTGTGTCACATCTACTAGAGCATCATGAGCATGTCTTATGACGTCACAATATATGATGACATCATAATTAGTATGCAATATGATGTCACAATGCATTATGACGTCATAATGTATCCGCATTATGACATCACAATATATTATGAGAGCGCAATTTGCAGGTTTCATGACCAATTTCGCTTAACCCAATTTGTGTCACATCTACTGCAGCATCATCAGCATGTATTATGACGTCAGAGTATATGATGACATCATAATTAGTATGAAGTATGACGTCACAATGTATTATGACGTCATAATGTATCCGCATTATGACATCACAATATATAATGAGAGCGCAACATGCAGGTATTATGAGCAATTTCTCTTGCCCCAATTTGTGTCACATCTACTGGAGCATCATGAGGATGTATTATGACATCACAGTATATGATGACATCATAATTAGTATGCACTATGATGTCACAATGTAATATGACGTCATAATGTATCCGCATTATGACATCTCAATATATTATGAGAGCGCAATTTGCAGGTTTCATGACCAATTTCGCTTACCCAATTTGTGTCACATCTACTGCAGCATCATCAGCATGTATTATGACGTCAGAGTATATGATGACATCATAATTAGTATGCACTATGATGTCACAATGTATTATGACGTCATAATGTATCCGCATTATGACATCACAATATATTATGAGAGCGCAATTTGCAGATTTCATGACCAATTTCGCTTACCCCAATTTGTGACACATCTACTGCAGCATCATCAGCATGTATTATGACGTCAGAGTATATGATGACATCATAATTAGTATGCAGTATGATGTCATGATGTATTATGACGTCATAATGTATCCGCATTATGACATCACAATATATTATGAGAGCGCAACATGCAGGTATTATGAGCAATTTCTCTTGCCCCAATTTTTGTCACATCTACTGGAGCATCATGAGCATGTATTATGACGTCACAGTATATGATGACATCATAATTAGTATGCAATATGACGTCACAATGTATTATGACGTGATAATGTATCCGCATTATCACATCACAATATATTATGAGAGCGCAATTTGCAGGTTTTATGATTATTTTCGAATACCCCAATTTGTGTCACATCTACTGGAGCATCATGAGCATGTATTATGACGCCACAGTATATGATGACATCATAATTAGTATGCACTATGACGTCACAATATATTATGACGGCATAATGTATCCGCATTATGACATCACAATATATTATGAGAGCGCAATTTGCAGGTTTCATGACCAATTTCGCTTACCCCAATTTGTGTCACATCTACTGCAGCATCATCAGCATGTATTATGACGTCAGAGTATATGATGATATCATGATTAGTATGCAGTATGACGTCACAATGTATTATGACGTCATAATGTGTCCGCATTATGACATCACAATATATTATGAGAGCGAAATTTGCAGGTTGTATTACCATTTTCGATTATCCCAATTTGTGTCACATGTACTGCAGCATCATCATCATGTATTATGACGTCAGAGTATACGATGACATCATAATTAGTATGCAGTATTATGTCACAATGTATTATGACGTGATAATGTATCCGCATTATGACATCACAATATATTATGAGAGCGCAACATGCAGGTATTATGAGGAATTTCTCTTGCCCCAATTTGTGTCACATCTACTGCAGCATCATCAGCATGTATTATGACGTCACAATATATGATGACATCATAATTAGTATGCAGTATAACGTCACAATGTATTATGACGTGATAATGTATCCGCATTATGACATCACAATATATTATGAGAGCGCAACATGCAGGTATTATGACCAATTTCTCTTGCCCCAATTTGTGTCACATCTACTGGAGGATCATGAGCATGTATTATGACGTCAGAGTATATGTTGACATCATAATTAGTATGCAGTATGACGTCACAATGTATTATGACGTCATAATGTACCCGCATTATGACATCACAATATATTATGAGAGCGCAATTTGCAGGTTTCATGACGAATTTCGCTTACCCCAATTTGTGTCACATCTACTGCAGCATCATCAGCATGTATTATGACGTCAGAGTATATGATGACATCAAAATTAGTATGCAGTATGACGTCACAATGTATTATGACGTCATAATGTATCCGCATTATGACATCACAATATATTATGAGAGCCCAACATGCAGGTATTATGAGCAATTTCTCTTGCCCCAATTTGTGTCACATCTACTGGAGCATCATGAGCATGTATTATGACGTCAGAGTATATGATGACATCATAATTAGTATGCAGTATGACGTCGCAATGTATTATGACGTCATAAGGTATCCGCATTATGACATCGCAATATATTATGAGAGCGCAATTTGCAGGATACATGACCAATTTCGCTTACCCCAATTTGTGTCACATCTACTGCAGCATCGTCAGCATGTATTATGACGTCAGAGTATATGATGACATCATAAGTAGTATGCACTATGACGTCACAATGTATTATGACTTCATAATGTATCCGCATTATGACATCACAATATATTATGAGAGCGCAACTTGCAGGTATTGTGAGCAATTTCTCTTGCCCCGATTTGTGTCACATCTACTGGAGCATCATGAGGATGTATAATGACATTACAGTATATGATGACATCATAATTAGTATGCACTATGACGTCACAATGTAATATGACGTCATAATGTATCCGCATTATGACATCTCAATATATTATGAGAGCGCAATTTGCAGGTTTCATGACCAATTTCGCTTACCCAATTTGTGTCACATCTACTGCAGCATCATCAGCATGTATTATGACGTCAGAGTATATGATGACATCATAATTAGTATGCAGTATGACGTCACAATGTATTATAACGTCATAATGTATCCACATTATCACATCACAATATATTATGAGAGCGCAATTTGCAGGTTTCATAACCAATTTCGCTTACCCCAATTTGTGTCACATCTACTGCAGCATCATCAGCATGTATTATGACGTCAGAGTATATGATGACATCATGATTAGTATGCAGTATGACGTCACAATGTATTATGACGTCATAATGTGTCCGCATTATGACATCACAATATATTATGAGAGCGCAATTTGCAGGTTTTATTAGCATTTTCGATTACCCCAATTTGTGTCACATCTACTGGAGCATCATGAGCATGTATTATGACGTCACAGTATATGATGACATCATAATTAGTATGCAGTATGATGTCACAATGTATTATGACGTCATAATATATCCGCATTATGACATCACAATATATTATGAGAGCGCAACATGCAGGTATTATGAGCAATTTCTCTTACCCCAATTTGTGTCACATCTACTGCAGCATCATCAGCATGTATTATGACATCAGAGTATATGATGACATCATAAATAGTATGCAGTATAACGTCACAATGTATTATGACGTGATAATGTATCCGCATTATGACATCACAATATATTATGAGAGCGCAACATGCAGGTATTATGATCAATTTCTCTTGCCCCAATTTGTGTCACAACTACTGGAGCATCATGAGCATGTATTATGACGTCAGAGTATATGATGACATCATAATTAGTATGCAGTATGACGTCACAATGTATTATGACGTCATAATGTACCCGCATTATGACATCACAATATGTTATGAGAGCGCAACATGCAGGTATTATGAGCAATTTCTCTTGCCCCAATTTGTGTCACATCTACTGGAGCATCATGAGCATGTATTATGACATCACAGTATATGATGACATCATAATTAGTATGCACTATGACGTCACAATGTAATATGACGTCATAATGTATCCGCATTATGACATCTCAATGTATTATGAGAGCGCAATTTGCAGGTTTCATGACCAATTTCGCTTACCCAATTTGTGTCACATCTACTGCAGCATCATCAGCATGTATTATGACGTCAGAGTATATGATGATATCATAATTAGTATGCACTATGACGTCACAATGTATTATGATGTCATAATGTATCCGCATTATGACATCACAATCTGTTATGAGAGCGCAATTTGTAGGTTTCATGACCAATTTCGCTTACCCCAATTTGTTTCACATCTACTGCATCATCATCATCATGTATTATGACGTCAGAGTATATGATGACATCATAATTAGTATGCAGTATGACGTCACAATGTATTATGACGTCATAATGTATCCGCATTATGACATCACAATATATTATGAGCGCGCAACATGCAGGTATTATGAGCAATTTCTCTTACCCCAATTTGTGTCACATCTACTGCAGCATCATCAGCATGTATTATGACATCAGAGTATATGATGACATCATAATTAGTATGCAGTATGACGTCACAATTTATTATGACGGCATAATGTATCCGCATTATGACATCACAATATATTATGAGAGCGCAACATGCAGGTATTATGAGCAAATTCTCTTGCCCCAATTTGTGTCACATCTACTGGAGAATCATGAGCATGTATTATGACGTCACAGTATATGATGACATCATAATTAGTATGCAGTATAACGTCACAATGTATTATGACGTGATAATGTATCCGCATTATGACATCACAATATATTATGAGAGCGCAACATGCAGGTATTATGACCAATTTCTCTTGCCCCAATTTGTGTCACATCTTCTGGAGCATCATGAGCATGTATTATGATGTCAGAGTATATGATGACATCATAATTAGTATGCAGTATGACGTCACAATGTATTATGACGTCATAATGTACCCGCATTATGACATCACAATATATTATGAGAGCGCAATTTGCAGGTTTCATGACCAATTTCGCTTACCCCAATTTGTGTCACATCTACTGCAGCATCATCAGCATGTATTATGACGTCAGAGTATGTGATGACATCATAATTAGTATGCAGTATGACGTCACAATGTATTATGACGTCATAATGTATCCGCAATATGACATCATAATATATTATGAGAGCCCAACATGCAGGTATTATGAGCAATTTCTCTTGCCCCAATTTGTGTCACATCTACCTGAGCATCATGAGCATGTATTATGACGTCAGAGTATATGATGACATCATAATTAGTATGCAGTATGACGTCGCAATGTATTATGACGTCATAAGGTATCCGCATTATGACATCGCAATATATTATGAGAGCGCAATTTGCAGGTTTCATGACCAATTTCGCTTACCCCAATTTGTGTCACATCTACTGCAGCATCGTCAGCATGTATTATGACGTCAGAGTATATGATGACATCATAAGTAGTATGCAGTATGACGTCACAATGTATTATGACGTCATAATGTATCCGCATTATGACATCACAATATATTATGAGAGCGCAACTTGCAGGTATTATGAGCAATTTCTCTTGCCCCGATTTGTATCACATCTACTGGAGCATCATGAGCATGTATTATGACATCACAGTATATGATGACATCATAATTAGTATGCACTATGACGTCACAATGTAATATGACGTCATAATGTATCCGCATTATGACATCTCAATATATTATGAGAGCGCCATTTGCAGGTTCCATGACCAATTTCGCTTACCCAATTTGTGTCACATCTACTGCAGCATCATCAGCATGTATTATGACGTCAGAGTATATGATGACATCATAATTAGTATGCAGTATGACGTCACAATGTATCATGAGGTCATAATGTATCCGCATTATGACATCACAATATATTATGAGAGCGCTATTTGCAGGTTTCATGACCAATTTCGCCTACCCCAATTTGTGTCACATCTACTGCAGCATCATCAGCATGTATTATGACGCCAGAGTATATGATGACATCATGATTAGTATGCAGTATGACGTCACAATGTATTATGACGTCATAATGTGTCCGCATTATGACATCACAATATATTATGAGAGCGCAATTTGCAGGTTTTATTACCATTTTCGATTATCCCAATTTGTGTCACATCTACTGGAGCATCATGAGCATGTATTATGACGTCACAGTATATGATGACATCATAATTAGTATGCAATATGACGTCACAATGTATTATGACGTCATAATGTATCCGCATTAAGACATCACAATATATTATGAGAGCGCAACTTGCAGGTATTATGAGCAATTTCTCTTGCCCCGATTTGTGTCACATCTACTGGAGCATCATGAGCATGTATTATGACATCACAGTATATGATGACATCATAATTAGTATGCACTATGACGTCACAATGTAATATGACGTCATAATGTATCCGCATTATGACATCTCAATGTATTATGAGAGCGCAATTTGCAGGTTTCATGACCAATTTCGCTTACCCAATTTGTGTCACATCTACTGCAGCATCATCAGCATGTATTATGACGTCAGAGTATATGATGACATCATAATTAGTATGCAGTATGACGTCGCAATGTATTATTACGTCATAAGGTATCCGCATTATGACATCGCAATATATTATGAGAGCGCAATTTGCAGGATACATGACCAATTTCGCTTACCCCAATTTGTGTCACATCTACTGCAGCATCGTCAGCATGTATTATGACGTCAGAGTATATGATGACATCATAAGTAGTATGCAGTATGACGTCACAATGTATTATGACGTCATAATGTATCCGCATTATGACATCACAATATATTATGAGAGCGCAACTTGCAGGTATTATGAGCAATTTCTCTTGCCCCGATTTGTGTCACATCTACTGGAGCATCATGAGCATGTATTATGACATTACAGTATATGATGACATCATAATTAGTATGCACTATGACGTCACAATGTAATATGACGTCAAAATGTATCCGCATTATGACATCTCAATATATTATGAGAGCGCAATTTGCAGGTTTCATGACCAATTTCGCTTACCCAATTTGTGTCACATCTACTGCAGCATCATCAGCATGTATTATGGCATCAGAGTATATGATGACATCATAATTAGTATGCAGTATAACGTCACAATGTATTATGACGTGATAATGTATCCGCATTATGACATCACAATATATTATGAGAGCGCAACATGCAGGTATTATGATCAATTTCTCTTGCCCCAATTTGTGTCACAACTACTGGAGCATCATGAGCATGTATTATGACGTCAGAGTATATGATGACATCATAATTAGTATGCAGTATGACGTCACAATGTATTATGACGTCATAATGTACCCGCATTATGACATCACAATATGTTATGAGAGCGCAACATGCAGGTATTATGAGCAATTTCTCTTGCCCCAATTTGTGTCACATCTACTGGAGCATCATGAGCATGTATTATGACATCACAGTATATGATGACATCATAATTAGTATGCACTATGACGTCACAATGTAATATGACGTCATAATGTATCCGCATTATGACATCTCAATGTATTATGAGAGCGCAATTTGCAGGTTTCATGACCAATTTCGCTTACCCAATTTGTGTCACATCTACTGCAGCATCATCAGCATGTATTATGACGTCAGAGTATATGATGACATCATAATGAGTATGCACTATGACGTCACAATGTATTATGATGTCATAATGTATCCGCATTATGACATCACAATGTGTTATGAGAGCGCAATTTGTAGGTTTCATGACCAATTTCGCTTACCCCAATTTGTGTCACATCTACTGCAGCATCATCATCATGTATTATGACGTCAGAGTATATGATGACATCATAATTAGTATGCAGTATGACGTCACAATGTATTATGACGTCATAATGTATCCGCATTATGACATCACAATATATTATGAGAGCGCAACATGCAGGTATTATGAGCAATTTCTCTTGCCCCAATTTGTGTCACATCTACTGGAGAATCATGAGCATGTATTATGACGTCACAGTATATGATGACATCATAATTAGTATGCAGTATGATGTCACAATGTATTCTGACGTCATAATGTATCCGCATTATGACATCACAATATATTATGAGAGCGCAACATGCAGGTATTATGAGCAATTTCTCGTACCCCAATTTTTGTCACATCTACTGGAGCATCATGAGCATGTATTATGACGTCACAGTATATGATGACATCATAATTAGTATGCACTTTGACGTCACAATGTATTATGACGTCATAATGTATCCGCATTATGACATCAAAATATATTATGAGAGCGCAACATGCAGGAATTATGAGCAATTTCTCTTGCCCCAATTTGTGTCACATCTACTGGAGCACCATGAGCATGTATTATGACGTCACAGTATATGATGACATCATAATTAGTATGCATTATGACGTCACAATGTATTATGACGTCATAATGTATCCGCATTATGACATCACAATATATTATGAGAGCGCTATTTGCAGGTTTCATGACCAATTTCGCTTACCCCAATTTGTGTCACATCTACTGCAGCATCATCAGCATGTATTATGACGTCAGAGTATATGATGACATCATAATTAGTATGCAGTATGACGTCGCAATGTATTATGACGTCATAATGTATCCGCATTATGACATCACAATATATTATGAGAGAGCAATTTGCAGGTTTTATGACCATTTTCGATTACCCCAACTTGTGTCACATCTACTGGAGCATCATGAGCATGTATTATGACGTCACAGCATATGATGACATCATAATTAGTATGCAGTATGATGTCACAATGTATTATGACGTCATAATGTATCCGCATTATGACATCACAATATATTATGAGCGCGCAACATGCAGGTATTATGAGCAATTTCTCTTACCCCAATTTGTGTCACATCTACTGCAGCATCATCAGCATGTATTATGACATGAGAGTATATGATGACATCATAATTAGTATGCAGTATGACATCACAATGTATTATGACGTCATAATGTATCCGCATTATGACATCACAATATATTATGAGAGCGCAACATGCAGGTATTATGAGCAAATTCTCTTGCCCCAATTTGTGTCACATCTACTGGAGAATCATGAGCATGTATTATGACGTCACAGTATATGATGACATCATAATTAGTATGCAGTATAACGTCAAAATGTATTATGACGTGATAATGTATCCGCATTATGACATCACAATATATTATGAGAGCGCAACATGCAGGTATTATGACCAATTTCTCTTGCCCCAATTTGTGTCACATCTTCTGGAGCATCATGAGCATGTATTATGATGTCAGAGTATATGATGACATCATAATTAGTATGCAGTATGATGTCACAATGTATTATGACGTCATAATGTACCCGCATTATGACATCACAATATATTATGAGAGCGCAATTTGCAGGTTTCATGACCAATTTCGCTTACCCCAATTTGTGTCACATCTACTGCAGCATCATCAGCATGTATTATGACGTCAGAGTATATGATGACATCATAATTAGTATGCAGTATGACGTCACAATGTATTATGACGTCATAATGTATCCGCAATATGACATCATAATATATTATGAGAGCCCAACATGCAGGTATTATGAGCAATTTCTCTTGCCCCAATTTGTGTCACATCTACTGGAGCATCATGAGCATGTATTATGACGTCAGAGTATATGATGACATCATAATTAGTATGCAGTATAACGTCAAAATGTATTATGACGTGATAATGTATCCGCATTATGACATCTCAATATATTATGAGAGCGCCATTTGCAGGTTCTATGACCAATTTCGCTTACCCAATTTGTGTCACATCTACTGCAGCATCATCAGCATGTATTATGACGTCAGAGTATATGATGACATCATAATTAGTATGCAGTATGACGTCACAATGTATTATGACGTCATAATGTATCCGCATTATGACATCACAATATATTATGAGAGCGCTATTTGCAGGTTTCATGACCAATTTCGCCTACCCCAATTTGTGCCACATCTACTGCAGCATCATCAGCATGTATTATGACGCCAGAGTATATGATGACATCATGATTAGTATGCAGTATGACGTCACAATGTATTATGACGTCATAATGTGTCCGCATTATGACATCACAATATATTATGAGAGCGCAATTTGCAGGTTTTATTACCATTTTCGATTATCCCAATTTGTGTCACATCTACTGGAGCATCATGAGCATGTATTATGACGTCACAGTATATGATGACATCATAATTAGTATGCAGTATGATGTCACAATGTATTATGACGTCATAATGTATCCGCATTATGACATCGCAATATATTATGAGAGCGCAACATGCAGGTATTATGAGCAATTTCTCTTACCGCAATTTGTGTCACATCTACCGCAGCATCATCAGCATGTATTATGACATCAGAGTATATGATGACATCATAATTAGTATGCAGTATAACGTCACAATGTATTATGACGTGATAATGTATCCGCATTATGACATCACAATATATTATGAGAGCGCAACATGCAGGTATTATGATAAATTTCTCTTGCCCAAATTTGTGTCACATCTACTGGAGCATCATGAGCATGTATTATGACGTCAGAGTATATGATGACATCATAATTAGTATGCAGTATGACGTCACAATGTATTATGACGTCATAATGTACCTGCATTATGACATCACAATATATTATGAGAGCGCAACATGCAGGTATTATGAGCAATTTCTCTTGCCCCAATTTGTGTCACATCTACTGGAGCATCATGAGCATGTATTATGACATCACAGTATATGATGACATCATAATTAGTATGCACTATGACGTCACAATGTAATATGACGTCATAATGTATCCGCATTATGACATCTCAATGTATTATGAGAGCGCAATTTGCAGGTTTCATGACCAATTTCGCTTACCCAATTTGTGTCACATCTACTGCAGCATCATCAGCATGTATTATGACGTTAGAGTATATGATGACATCATAATTAGTATGCACTTTGACGTCACAATATATTATGACGTCATAATGTATCCGCATTATGACATCACAATATATTATGAGAGCGCAATTTGCAGGTTTCATGACCAATTTCGCTTACCCCAATTTGTGTCACATCTACTGCAGCATCATCAGCATGTATTATGACGTCAGAGTATATGATGACATCATAATTAGTATGCAGTATGACGTCACAATGTATTATGACGTCATAATGTATCCACATTATGACATCACAATATATTATGAGAGTGCAACATGCAGGTATTATGTGGAATTTCTCTTGCCCCAATTTGTGTCACATCTACTGGAGCATCATGAGCATGAATTATGACGTCACAGTATATGATGACATCATAATTAGTATGCACTATGACGTCACAATGTATTATGAGGTCATAATGTATCCGCATTATGACATCACAATATATTATGACAGCGCAACTTGCAGGTTTTATGACCAATTTCGCTTACCCCAATTTGTGTCACATCTACTGGAGCATCATGAGCATGTATTATGACGTCACAGTATATGATGACATCATAATTAGTATGCAGTATGACGTCAGAATGTATTATGACATCATAATGTATACGCATTATGTCATCACAATATATTATGAGAGCGCAACATGCAGGTATTATGACCAATTTCGCTTACCCCAATTTGTGTTACATCTACTGAAGCATCATGAGCATGTATTATGAAGTCACAGTATATGATGACATCATAATTAGTATGCACTATGACGTCACAATGTATTATGACGTCATAATGTATCCGCATTATGACATCACAATATATTATGAGAGCGCAATTTGCAGGTTTTATGACCATTTTCGATTACCCCAATTTGTGTCACATCTACTGGACCATCATGAGCATGTATTATGACGTCACAGTATATGATGACATCATAATTAGTATGCAGTATGACGTCACAATGTATTATGACGTCATAATGTATCCGCATTATGACATAAAAATATATTATGAGAGCGCAACATCCAGGTATTATGAGCAATTTCTCTTGCCCCAATTTGTGTCACATCTACTGGAGCATCATGAGCATTTATTATGATGTCACAGTATATAATGACATCATAATTAGTATGCACTATGACGTCACAATGTGTTATGACGTCATAATATATCCGCATTATGACATCACAATATATTATGAGAGCGCAATTTGCAGGTTTCATGACCAATTTCGCTTACCCCAATTTGTGTCACATCTACTGCAGCATCATCATCATGTATTATGACGTCAGAGTATATGATGACATCATAATTAGTATGCAGTATGACGTCACAATGTATTATGACGTCATAATGTATCCGCATTATGACATCACAATATATTATGAGAGCGCAACATGCAGGTATTATGAGCAATTTCTCTTGCCCCAATTTGTGTCACATCTACTGGAGAATCATGAGCATGTATTATGACGTCACAGTATATGATGACATCATAATTAGTATGCAGTATAACGTCACAATGTATTATGACGTGATAATGTATCCGCATTATGACATCACAATATATTATGAGAGCGCAACATGCAGGTATTATGACCAATTTCTCTTGCCCCAATTTGTGTCACATCTTCTGGAGCATCATGAGCATGTATTATGATGTCAGAGTATATGATGACATCATAATTAGTATGCAGTATGACATCACAATGTATTATGACGTCATAATGTACCCGCATTATGACATCACAATATATTATGAGAGCGCAATTTGCAGGTTTCATGACCAATTTCGCTTACCCCAATTTGTGTCACATCTACTGCAGCATCATCAGCATGTATTATGACGTCAGAGTATATGATGACATCATAATTAGTATGCACTATGACGTCACAATGTATTATGACGTCATACTGTATCCGCATTATGACATCACAATATATTATGAGAGCGCAATTTGCAGGTTTCATGACCAATTTCGCTTACCCCAATTTGTGTCACATCTACTGCAGCATCATCAGCATGTATTATGACGTCAGAGTATATGATGACATCATAATTAGTATGCAGTATGACGTCACAATGTATTATGACGTCATATTGTGTCCGCATTATGACATCACAATATATTATGAGAGCGCAACATGCAGGTATTATGAGCAATTTCTCTTTCCCCAATTTGTGTCACATCTACTGGAGCATCATGAGCATGTATTATGACGTCAGAGTATATGATGACACCATAATTAGTATGCAGTATGACGTCACAATGTATTATGACGTCATAATGTATCCGCATTATGACATCACAATATATTATGAGAGCGCAATTTGCAGGTTTCATGACCAATTTCGCTTACCCCAATTTGTGTCACATCTACTGCAGCATCATCAGCATGTATTATGACGTCAGAGAATATGATGACATCAAAATTAGTATGCAGAATGACGTCACAATGTATTATGACGTCATAATGTATCCGCATTATGACATCACAATATATTATGAGAGCGCAACCTGCATTTATTATAAGCAATTTCTCTTACCCCAATTTGTGTCACATCTACTGGAGCATCATGAGCATGTATTATGACGTCACAGTATATGATGACATCATAATTAGTATGCAATATGATGTCACAATGTATTATGACGTCATAATGTATCCACATTATGACATCACAATATATTATGAGAGCGCAACCTGCAGGTATTATGAGCAATTTCTCTTACCCCAATTTGTGTCACATCTACTGGAGCATCATGAGCATGTATTATGACGTCACAGTATATGATGACATCATAATTAGTATGCACTATGACGTCACAATGTATTATGACGTCATAGTCTATCCACATTTTGACATCAAAATATATTATGAGAGCGCAACATGCAGGTATTATGAGCAATTTCTCTTGCCACAATTTGTGTCACATCTACTGGAGCATCATGAGCATGTATTATGACGTCACAGTATATGATGACATCATAATTAGTATGCACTCTGACGTCACAATGTATTATGACGTCATAATGTATCCGCATTATGACATCACAATATATTATGTGAGCGCAACATGCAGGTATTATGAGCAATTTCTCTTACCCCAATTTGTTTCACATCTACTGGAGCATCATGAGCATGTATTATGACGTCACAGTATATGATGACATCATAATTAGTATGCAGTATGACGTCACAATGTATTATGACGTCATAATGTACCCGCACTATGACATCACAATACATTATGAGAGCGCAATTTGCAGGTTTCATGACCAATTTCGCTTACCCCAATTTGTGTCACATCTACTGCAGCATCATCAGCATGTATTATGACGTCAGAGTATATGATGACATCATAATTAGTATGAAGTATGACGTCACAATGTATTATGACGTCATAATGTATCCGCATTATGACATCACAATATATAATGAGAGCGCAACATGCAGGTTTTATGAGCAATTTCTCATGCCCCAATTTGTGTCACATCTACTGGAGCATCATGAGGATGTATTATGACATCACAGTATATGATGTCATCATAATTAGTATGCACTATGACGTCACAATGTAATATGACGTCATAATGTATCCGCATTATGACATCACAATATATTATGAGAGCGCAATTTGCAGGTTTCATGACCAATTTCGCTTACCCCAATTTGTGTCACATCTACTGCAGCATCATCAGCATGTATTATGACGTCAGAGTATATGATGACATCATAATTAGTATGCAGTATGACGTCACAATATATTATGACGTCATAATGTATCCACATTATGACATCACAATATATTATTAGAGTGCAACATGCAGGTATTATGAGGAATTTCTCTTGCCCCAATTTGTGTCACATCTACTGGAGCATCATGAGCATGTATTATGACGTCACAGTATATGATGACATCATAATTAGTATACACTATGATGTCACAATGTATTATGACGTCATACTGTATCCGCATTATGACATCACAATATATTATGAGAGCGCAATTTGCATGTTTCATGACCAATTTCGCTTACCCCAATTTGTGTCACATCTACTGCAGCATCATCAGCATGTATTATGACGTCAGAGTATATGATGACATCATAATTAGTATGCAGTATGACGTCACAATGTATTATGACGTCATATTGTGTCCGCATTATGACATCACAATATATTATGAGAGCGCAACATGCAGGTATTATGAGCAATTTCTCTTTCCCCAATTTGTGTCACATCTACTGGAGCATCATGAGCATGTATTATGACGTCAGAGTATATGATGACACCATAATTAGTATGCAGTATGACGTCACAATGTATTAGGACGTCATAATGTATCCGCATTATGACATCACAATATATTATGAGAGCGCAATTTGCAGGTTTCATGACCAATTTCGCTTACCCCAATTTGTGTCACATCTACTGCAGCATCATCAGCATGTATTATGACGTCAGAGAATATGATGACATCAAAATTAGTATGCAGAATGACGTCACAATGTATTATGACGTCATAATGTATCCGCATTATGACATCACAATATATTATGAGAGCGCAACATGCAGGTATTATGAGCAATTTCTCTTACCCCAATTTGTGTCACATCTACTGGAGCATCATGAGCATGTATTATGACGTCACAGTATATGATGACATCATAATTAGTATGCACTATGACGTCACAATGTATTATGACGTCATAATGTATCCGCATTATGACATCACAATATATTATGAGAGCGCAACATGCAGGTATTATGAGCAATTTCTCTTACCCCAATTTGTGTCACATCTACTGGAGCATCATGAGCATGTATTATGGCGTCACAGTATATGATGACATCATAATTAGTATGCAGTATGATGTCACAATGTATTATGACGTCATAATGTATCCGCATTATGACATCACAATATATTATGAGAGCGCAACATGCAGGTATTATGAGCAATTTCTCTTGCCCCAATTTGTGACACATCTACTGGAGCATCATGAGCATGTATTATGACGTCACAGTATATGATGACATCATAATTAGTATGCAGTATGACGTCACAATGTATTATGACGTCATAATGTACCCGCACTATGACATCACAATACATTATGAGAGCGCAATTTGCAGGTTTCATGACCAATTTCGCTTACCCCAATTTGTGTCACATCTACTGGAGCATCATGAGCATGTATTATGACGTCACAGTATATGATGACATCATAATTAGTATGCACTATGACGTCACAATGTATTATGACGTCATACTGTATCCGCATTATGACATCACAATATATTATGAGAGCGCAATTTGCAGGTTTCATGACCAATTTCGCTTACCCCAATTTGTGTCACATCTACTGCAGAATCATCAGCATGTATTATGACGTCAGAGTATATGATGACATAATAATTAGTATGAAGTATGACGTCACAATGTATTATGACGTCATAATGTATCCGCATTATGACATCACAATATATAATGAGAGCGCAACATGCAGGTATTATGAGCAATTTCTCTTGCCCCAATTTGTGTCACATCTACTGGAGCATCATGAGGATGTATTATGACATCACAGTATATGATGACATCATAATTAGTATGCACTATGACGTCACAATGTAATATGACGTCATAATGTATCCGCATTATGACATCTCAATATATTATGAGAGCGCAATTTGCAGGTTTCATGACCAATTTCGCTTACCCAATTTGTGTCACATCTACTGCAGCATCATCAGCATGTATTATGACGTCAGAGTATATGATGACATCATAATTAGTATGCACTATGATGTCACAATGTATTATGACGTCATAATGTATCCGCATTATGACATCACAATATATTATGAGAGCGCAATTTGCAGATTTCATGACCAATTTCGCTTACCCCAATTTGTGTCACATCTACTGCAGCATCATCAGCATGTATTATGACGTCAGAGTATATGATGACATCATAATTAGTATGCAGTATGATGTCATGATGTATTATGACGTCATAATGTATCCGTATTATGACATCACAATATATTATGAGAGCGCAACATGCAGGTATTATGAGCAATTTCTCTTGCCCCAATTTTTGTCACATCTACTGGAGCATCATGAGCATGTATTATGACGTCACAGTATATGATGACATCATAATTATTATGCAATATGACGTCAATATGTATTATGACGTGATAATGTATCCGCATTATCACATCACAATATATTATGAGAGCGCAATTTGCAGGTTTTATGATTATTTTCGAATACCCCAATTTGTGTCACATCTACTGGAGCATCATGAGCATGTATTATGACGCCACAGTATATGATGACATCATAATTAGTATGCACTATGACGTCACAATGTATTATGATGGCATAATGTATCCGCATTATGACATCACAATATATTATGAGAGCGCAATTTGCAGGTTTCATGACCAATTTCGCTTACCCCAATTTGTGTCACATCTACTGCAGCATCATCAGCATGTATTATGACGTCAGAGTATATGATGACATCATGATTAGTATGCAGTATGACGTCACAATGTATTATGACGGCATAATGTGTCCGCATTATGACATCACAATATATTATGAGAGCGAAATTTGCAGGTTGTATTACCATTTTCGATTATCCCAATTTGTGTCACATCTACTGCAGCATCATCATCATGTATTATGACGTCAGAGTATACGATGACATCATAATTAGTATGCAGTATGATGTCACAATGTATTATGACGTGATAATGTATCCGCATTATGACATCACAATATATTATGAGAGCGCAACATGCAGGTATTATGAGGAATTTCTCTTGCCCCAATTTGTGTCACATCTACTGCAGCATCATCAGCATGTATTATGACGTCACAATATATGATGACATCATAATTAGTATGCAGTATAACGTCACAATGTATTATGACGTGATAATGTATCCGCATTATGACATCACAATATATTATGAGAGCGCAACATGCAGGTATTATGACCAATTTCTCTTGCCCCAATTTGTGTCACATCTACTGGAGCATCATGAGCATGTATTATGACGTCAGAGTATATGTTGACATCATAATTAGTATGCAGTATGACGTCACAATGTATTATGACGTCATAATGTACCCGCATTATGACATCACAATATATTATGAGAGCGCAATTTGCAGGTTTCATGACGAATTTCGCTTACCCCAATTTGTGTCACATCTACTGCAGCATCATCAGCATGTATTATGACGTCAGAGTATATGATGACATCATAATTAGTATGCAGTATGACGTCACAATGTATTATGACGTCATAATGTATCCGCATTATGACATCACAATATATTATGAGAGCCCAACATGCAGGTATTATGAGCAATTTCTCTTGCCCCAATTTGTGTCACATCTACTGGAGCATCATGAGCATGTATTATGACGTCAGAGTATATGATGACATCATAATTAGTATGCAGTATGACGTCGCAATGTATTATGACGTCATAAGGTATCCGCATTATGACATCGCAATATATTATGAGAGCGCAATTTGCAGGATACATGACCAATTTCGCTTACCCCAATTTGTGTCACATCTACTGCAGCATCGTCAGCATGTATTATGACGTCAGAGTTTATGATGACATCATAAGTAGTATGCAGTATGACGTCACAATATATTATGACGTCATAATGTATCCGCATTATGACATCACAATATATTATGAGAGCGCAACTTGCAGGTATTATGAGCAATTTCTCTTGCCCCGATTTGTGTCAAATCTACTGGAGCATCATGAGCATGTATTATGACATTACAGTATATGATGACATCATAATTAGTATGCACTATGACGTCACAATGTAATATGACGTCATAATGTATCCGCATTATGACATCTCAATATATTATGAGAGCGCAATTTGCAGGTTTCATGACCAATTTCGCTTACCCAATTTGTGTCACATCTACTGCAGCATCATCAGCATGTATTATGACGTCAGAGTATATGATGACATCATAATTAGTATGCAGTATGACGTCACAATGTATTATGACGTCATAATGTATCCGCATTATGACATCACAATATATTATGAGAGCGCAACATGCAGGTATTATGAGCAATTTCTCTTGCCCCAATTTGTGTCACATCTACTGGAGAATCATGAGCATGTATTATGACGTCACAGTATATGATGGCATCATAATTAGTATGCAGTATGATGTCACAATGTATTCTGACGTCATAATGTATCCGCATTATGACATCACAATATATTATGAGAGCGCAACATGCAGGTATTATGAGCAATTTCTCGTACCCCAATTTTTGTCACATCTACTGGAGCATCATGAGCATGTATTATGACGTCACAGTATATGATGACATCATAATTAGTATGCACTTTGACGTCACAATGTATTATGACGTCATAATGTATCCGCATAATGACATCAAAATATATTATGAGAGCGCAACATGCAGGAATTATGAGCAATTTCTCTTGCCCCAATTTGTGTCACATCTACTGGAGCACCATGAGCATGTATTATGACGTCACAGTATATGATGACATCATAATTAGTATGCATTATGACGTCACAATGTATTATGACGTCATAATGTATCCGCATTATGACATCACAATATATTATGAGAGCGCAATTTGCAGGTTTCATGACCAATTTCGCTTACCCCAATTTGTGTCACATCTACTGCAGCATCATCAGCATGTATTATGACGTCAGAGTATATGATGAAATCATAATTAGTATGCAGTATGACGTCGCAATGTATTATGACGTCATAATGTATCCGCATTATGACATCACAATATATTATGAGAGAGCAATTTGCAGGTTTTATGACCATTTTCGATTACGCCAACTTGTGTCACATCTACTGGAGCATCATGAGCATGTATTATGACGTCACAGCATATGATGACATCATAATTAGTATGCAGTATGACGTAACAATGTATTATGACGTCATAATGTATCCGCATTATGACATCACAATATATTATGAGCTCGCAACATGCAGGTATTATGAGCAATTTCTCTTACCCCAATTTGTGTCACATCTACTGCAGCATCATCAGCATGTATTATGACATCAGAGTATATGATGACATCATAATTAGTATGCAGTATGACGTCACAATGTATTATGACGTCATAATGTATCCGCATTATGACATCACAATATATTATGAGAGCGCAACATGCAGGTATTATGAGCAAATTCTCTTGCCCCAATTTGTGTCACATCTACTGGAGAATCATGAGCATGTATTATGACGTCACAGTATATGATGACATCATAATTAGTATGCAGTATAACGTCACAATGTATTATGACGTGATAATGTATCCGCATTATGACATCACAATATATTATGAGAGCGCAACATGCAGGTATTATGACCAATTTCTCTTGCCCCAATTTGTGTCACATCTTCTGGAGCATCATGAGCATGTATTATGATGTCAGAGTATATGATGACATCATAATTAGTATGCAGTATGACGTCACAATGTATTATGACGTCATAATGTACCCGCATTATGACATCACAATATATTATGAGAGCGCAATTTGCAGGTTTCATGACCAATTTCGCTTACCCCAATTTGTGTCACATCTACTGCAGCATCATCAGCATGTATTATGACGTCAGAGTATATGATGACATCATAATTAGTATGCAGTATGACGTCACAATGTATTATGACGTCATAATGTATCCGCAATATGACATCATAATATATTATGAGAGCCCAACATGCAGGTATTATGAGCAATTTCTCTTGCCCCAATTTGTGTCACATCTACTGGAGCATCATGAGCATGTATTATGACGTCAGAGTATATGATGACATCATAATTAGTATGCAGTATGACGTTGCAATGCATTATGACGTCATAAGGTATCCGCATTATGACATCGCAATATATTATGAGAGCGCAATTTGCAGGTTTCATGACCAATTTCGCTTACCCCAATTTGTGTCACATCTACTGCAGCATCGTCAGCATGTATTATGACGTCAGAGTATATGATGACATCATAAGTAGTATGCAGTATGACGTCACAATGTATTATGACGTCATAATGTATCCGCATTATGACATCACAATATATTATGAGAGCGCAACTTGCAGGTATTATGAGCAATTTCTCTTGCCCCGATTTGTATCACATCTACTGGAGCATCATGAGCATGTATTATGACATCACAGTATATGATGACATCATAATTAGTATGCACTATGACGTCACAATGTAATATGACGTCATAATGTATCCGCATTATGACATCTCAATATATTATGAGAGCGCCATTTGCAGGTTCCATGATCAATTTCGCTTACCCAATTTGTGTCACATCTACTGCAGCATCATCAGCATGTATTATGACGTCAGAGTATATGATGACATCATAATTAGTATGCAGTATGACGTCACAATGTATTATGACGTCATAATGTATCCGCATTATGACATCACAATATATTATGAGAGCGCTATTTGCAGGTTTCATGACCAATTTCGCCTACCCCAATTTGTGTCACATCTCCTGCAGCATCATCAGCATGTATTATGACGCCAGAGTATATGATGACATCATGATTAGTATGCAGTATGACGTCACAATGTATTATGACGTCATAATGTGTCCGCATTATGAAATCACAATATATTATGAGAGCGCAATTTGCAGGTTTTATTACCATTTTCGATTATCCCAATTTGTGTCACATCTACTGGAGCATCATGAGCATGTATTATGACGTCACAGTATATGATGACATCATAATTAGTATGCAGTATGATGTCACAATGTATTATGACGTCATAATGTATCCGCATTATGACATCACAATATATTATGAGAGCGCAACATGCAGGTATTATGAGCAATTTCTCTTACCACAATTTGTGTCACATCTACCGCAGCATCATCAGCATGTATTATGACATCAGAGTATATGATGACATCATAATTAGTGTGCAGTATAACGTCACAATGTATTATGACGTGATAATGTATCCGCATTATGACATCACAATATATTATGAGAGCGCAACATGCAGGTATTATGATAAATTTCTCTTGCCCAAATTTGTGTCACATCAACTGGAGCATCATGAGCATGTATTATGACGTCAGAGTATATGATGACATCATAATTAGTATGCAGTATAACGTCACAATGTATTATGACGTCATAATGTACCTGCATTATGACATCACAATATATTATGAGAGCGCAACATGCAGGTATTATGAGCAATTTCTCTTGCCCCAATTTGTGTCACATCTACTGGAGCATCATGAGCATGTATTATGACATCACAGTATATGATGACATCATAATTAGTATGCACTATGACGTCACAATGTAATATGACGTCATAATGTATCCGCATTATGACATCTCAATGTATTATGAGAGCGCAATTTGCAGGTTTCATGACCAATTTCGCTTACCCAATTTGTGTCACATCTACTGCAGCATCATCAGCATGTATTATGACGTCAGAGTATATGATGACATCATAATTAGTATGCACTTTGACGTCACAATATATTATGACGTCATAATGTATCCGCATTATGACATCACAATATATTATGAGAGCGCAATTTGCAGGTTTCATGACCAATTTCGCTTACCCCAATTTGTGTCACATCTACTGCAGCATCATCAGCATGTATTATGACGTCAGAGTATATGATGACATCATAATTAGTATGCAGTATGACGTCACAATGTATTATGACGTCATAATGTATCCACATTATGACATCACAATATATTATGAGAGTGCAACATGCAGGTATTATGAGGAATTTCTCTTGCCCCAATTTGTGTCACATCTACTGGAGCATCATGAGCATGTATTATGACGTCACAGTATATGATGACATCATAATTAGTATGCAATATGACGTCACAATGTATTATGACGTCATAATGTATCCGCATTATGACATCACAATATATTATGAGAGCGCAACTTGCAGGTATTATGAGCAATTTCTCTTGCCCCGATTTGTGTCACATCTACTGGAGCATCATGAGCATGTATTATGACATCACAGTATATGATGACATCATAATTAGTATGCACTATGACGTCACAATGTAATATGACGTCATAATGTATCCGCATTATGACATCTCAATGTATTATGAGAGCGCAATTTGCAGGTTTCATGACCAATTTCGCTTACCCAATTTGTGTCACATCTACTGCAGCATCATCAGCATGTATTATGACGTCAGAGTATATGATGACATCATAATTAGTATGCAGTATGACGTCGCAATGTATTATTACGTCATAAGGTATCCGCATTATGACATCGCAATATATTATGAGAGCGCAATTTGCAGGATACATGACCAATTTCGCTTACCCCAATTTGTGTCACATCTACTGCAGCATCGTCAGCATGTATTATGACGTCAGAGTATATGATGACATCATAAGTAGTATGCAGTATGACGTCACAATGTATTATGACGTCATAATGTATCCGCATTATGACATCACAATATATTATGAGAGCGCAACTTGCAGGTATTATGAGCAATTTCTCTTGCCCCGATTTGTGTCACATCTACTGGAGCATCATGAGCATGTATTATGACATTACAGTATATGATGACATCATAATTAGTATGCACTATGACGTCACAATGTAATATGACGTCATAATGTATCCGCATTATGACATCTCAATATATTATGAGAGCGCAATTTGCAGGTTTCATGACCAATTTCGCGTACCCAATTTGTGTCACATCTACTGCAGCATCATCAGCATGTATTATGACGTCAGAGTATATGATGACATCATAATTAGTATGCAGTATGACGTCACAATGTATTATAACGTCATAATGTATCCACATTATGACATCACAATATATTATGAGAGCGCAATTTGCAGGTTTCATGACCAATTTCGCTTACCCCAATTTGTGTCACATCTACTGCAGCATCATCAGCATGTATTATGACGTCAGAGTATATGATGACATCATGATTAGTATGCAGTATGACGTCACAATGTATTATGACGTCATAATGTGTCCGCATTATGACATCACAATATATTATGAGAGCGCAATTTGCAGGTTTTATTAGCATTTTCGATTACCCCAATTTGTGTCACATCTACTGGAGCATCATGAGCATGTATTATGATGTCACAGTATATGATGACATCATAATTAGTATGCAGTGTGATGTCACAATGTATTATGACGTCATAATGTATCCGCATTATGACATCACAATATATTATGAGAGCGCAACATGCAGGTATTATGAGCAATTTCTCTTACCCCAATTTGCGTCACATCTACTGCAGCATCATCAGCATGTATTATGACATCAGAGTATATGATGACATCATAATTAGTATGCAGTATAACGTCACAATGTATTATGACGTGATAATGTATCCGCATTATGACATCACAATATATTATGAGAGCGCAACATGCAGGTATTATGATCAATTTCTCTTGCCCCAATTTGTGTCACAACTACTGGAGCATCATGAGCATGTATTATGACGTCAGAGTATATGATGACATCATAATTAGTATGCAGTATGACGTCACAATGTATTATGACGTCATAATGTACCCGCATTATGACATCACAATATGTTATGAGAGCGCAACATGCAGGTATTATGAGCAATTTCTCTTGCCCCAATTTGTGTCACATCTACTGGAGCATCATGAGCATGTATTATGACATCACAGTATATGATGACATCATAATTAGTATGCACTATGACGTCACAATGTAATATGACGTCATAATGTATCCGCATTATGACATCTCAATGTATTATGAGAGCGCAATTTGCAGGTTTCATGACCAATTTCGCTTACCCAATTTGTGTCACATCTACTGCAGCATCATCAGCATGTATTATGACATCAGAGTATATGATGACATCATAATTAGTATGCACTATGACGTCACAATGTATTATGATGTCATAATGTATCCGCATTATGACATCACAATCTGTTATGAGAGCGCAATTTGTAGGTTTCATGACCAATTTCGCTTACCCCAATTTGTGTCACATCTACTGCAGCATCATCATCATGTATTATGACGTCAGAGTATATGATGACATCATAATTAGTATGCAGTATGACGTCACAATGTATTATGACGTCATAATGTATCCGCATTATGACATCACAATATATTATGAGAGTGCAACATGCAGGTATTATGAGCAATTTCTCTTGCCCCAATTTGTGTCACATCTACTGGAGAATCATGAGCATGTATTATGACGTCACAGTATATGATGACATCATAATTAGTATGCAGTATGATGTCACAATGTATTCTGACGTCATAATGTATCCGCATTATGACATCACGATATATTATGAGAGCGCAACATGCAGGTATTATGAGCAATTTCTCGTACCCCAATTTTTGTCACATCTACTGGAGCATCATGAGTATGTATTATGACGTCACAGTATATGATGACATCATAATTAGTATGCACTTTGACGTCACAATGTATTATGACGTCATAATGTATCCGCATTATGACATCAAAATATATTATGAGAGCGCAACATGCAGGAATTATGAGCAATTTCTCTTGCCCCAATTTGTGTCACATCTACTGGAGCACCATGAGCATGTATTATGACGTCACAGTATATGATGACATCATAATTAGTATGCATTATGACGTCACAATGTATTATGACGTCATAATGTATCCGCATTATGACATCACAATATATTATGAGAGCGCAATTTGCACGTTTCATGACCAATTTCGCTTACCCCAATTTGTGTCACATCTACTGCAGCATCATCAGCATGTATTATGACGTCAGAGTATATGATGACATCATAATTAGTATGCAGTATCACGTCGCAATGTATTATGACGTCATAATGTATCCGCATTATGACATCACAATATATTATGAGAGAGCAATTTGCAGGTTTTATGACCATTTTCGATTACCCCAACTTGTGTCACATCTACTGGAGCATCATGAGCATGTATTATGACCTCACAGCATATGATGACATCATAATTAGTATGCAGTATGATGTCACAATATATTATGACGTCATAATGTATCCGCATTATGACATCACAATATATTATGAGCGCGCAACATGCAGGTATTATGAGCAATTTCTCTTACCCCAATTTGTGTCACATCTACTGCAGCATCATCAGCATGTATTATGACATCAGAGTATATGATGACATCATAATTAGTATGCAGTATGACATCACAATGTATTATGACGTCATAATGTATCCGCATTATGACATCACAATATATTATGAGAGCGCAACATGCAGGTATTATGAGCAAATTCTCTTGCCCCAATTTGTGTCACATCTACTGGAGAATCATGAGCATGTATTATGACGTCACAGTATATGATGACATCATAATTAGTATGCAGTATAACGTCACAATGTATTATGACGTGATAATGTATCCGCATTATAACATCACAATATATTATGAGAGCGCAACATGCAGGTATTATGACCAATTTCTCTTGCCCCAATTTGTGTCACATCTTCTGGAGCTTCATGAGCATGTATTATGATGTCAGAGTATATGATGACATCATAATTAGTATGCAGTATGACGTCACAATGTATTATGACGTCATAATGTACCCGCATTATGACATCACAATATATTATGAGAGCGCAATTTGCAGGTTTCATGACCAATTTCGCTTACCCCAATTTGTGTCACATCTACTGCAGCATCATCAGCATGTATTATGACGTCAGAGCATATGATGACATCATAATTAGTATGCAGTATGACGTCACAATGTATTATGACGTCATAATGTATCCGCAATATGACATCATAATATATTATGAGAACCCAACATGCAGGTATTATGAGCAATTTCTCTTGCCCCAATTTGTGTCACATCTACTGGAGCATCATGAGCATGTATTATGACGTCAGAGTATATGATGACATCATAATTAGTATGCAGTATGACGTCGCAATGTATTATGACGTCATAAGGTATCCGCATTATGACATCGCAATATATTATGAGAGCGCAATTTGCAGGTTTCATGACCAATTTCGCTTACCCCAATTTGTGTCACATCTACTGCAGTATCGTCAGCATGTATTATGACGTCAGAGTATATGATGGCATCATAAGTAGTATGCAGTATGACGTCACAATGTATTATGACGTCATAATGTATCCGCATTATGACATCACAATATATTATGAGAGCGCTATTTGCAGGTTTCATGACCAATTTCGCCTACCCCAGTTTGTGTCACATCTACTGCAGCATCATCAGCATGTATTATGACGCCAGAGTATATGATGACATCATGATTAGTATGCAGTATGACGTCACAATGTATTATGACGTCATAATGTGTCCGCATTATGACATCACAATATATTATGAGAGCGCAATTTGCAGGTTTTATTACCATTTTCGATTATCCCAATTTGTGTCACATCTACTGGAGCATCATGAGCATGTATTATGACGTCACAGTATATGATGACATCATAATTAGTATGCAGTATGATGTCACAATGTATTATGACGTCATAATGTATCCGCATTATGACATCGCAATATATTATGAGAGCGCAACATGCAGGTATTATGAGCAATTTCTCTTACCACAATTTGTGTCACATCTACCGCAGCATCATCAGCATGTATTATGACATCAGAGTATATGATGACATCATAATTAGTATGCAGTATAACGTCACAATGTATTATGACGTGATAATGTATCCGCATTATGACATCACAATATGTTATGAGAGCGCAACATGCAGGTATTATGATAAATTTCTCTTGCCCAAATTTGTGTCACATCTACTGGAGCATCATGAGCATGTATTATGACGTCAGAGTATATGATGACATCATAATTAGTATGCAGTATGACGTCACAATGTATTATGACGTCATAATGTACCTGCATTATGACATCACAATATATTATGAGAGCGCAACATGCAGGTATTATGAGCAATTTCTCTTGCCCCAATTTGTGTCACATCTACTGGAGCATCATGAGCATGTATTATGACATCACAGTATATGATGACATCATAATTAGTATGCACTATGACGTCACAATGTAATATGACGTCATAATGTATCCGCATTATGACATCTCAATGTATTATGAGAGCGCAATTTGCAGGTTTCATGACCAATTTCGCTTACCCAATTTGTGTCACATCTACTGCAGCATCATCAGCATGTGTTATGACGTCAGAGTATATGATGACATCATAATTAGTATGCACTTTGACGTCACAATATATTATGACGTCATAATGTATCCGCATTATGACGTCACAATATATTATGAGAGCGCAATTTGCAGGTTTCATGACCAATTTCGCTTACCCCAATTTGTGTCACATCTACTGCAGCATCATCAGCATGTATTATGACGTCAGAGAATATGATGACATCATAATTAGTATGCAGTATGACGTCACAATGTATTATGACGTCATAATGTATCCACATTATGACATCACAATATATTATGAGAGTGCAACATGCAGGTATTATGAGGAATTTCTCTTGCCCCAATTTGTGTCACATCTACTGGAGCATCATGAGCATGAATTATGACGTCACAGTATATGATGACATCATAATTAGTATGCACTATGACGTCACAATGTATTATGAGGTCATAATGTATCCGCATTATGACATCACAATATAATATGACAGCGCAACTTGCAGGTTTTATGACCAATTTCGCTTACCCCAATTTGTGTCACATCTACTGGAGCATCATGAGCATGTATTATGACGTCACAGTATATGATGACATCATAATTAGTATGCAGTATGACGTCAGAATGTATTATGACATCATAATGTATACGCATTATGTCATCACAATATATTATGAGAGCGCAACATGCAGGTATTATGACCAATTTCGCTTACCCCAAATTGTGTTACAACTACTGAAGCATCATGAGCATGTATTATGAAGTCACAGTATATGATGACATCATAATTAGTATGCACTATGACGTCACAATGTATTATGACGTCATAATGTATCCGCATTATGACATCACAATATATTATGAGAGCGCAATTTGCAGGTTTTATGACCATTTTCGATTACCCCAATTTGTGTCACATCTACTGGACCATCATGAGCATGTATTATGACGTCACAGTATATGATGACATCATAATTAGTATGCAGTATGACGTCACAATGTATTATGACGTCATAATGTATCCGCATTATGACATAAAAATATATTATGAGAGCGCAACATCCAGGTATTATGAGCAATTTCTCTTGCCCCAATTTGTGTCACATCTACTGGAGCATCATGAGCATTTATTATGATGTCACAGTATATAATGACATCATAATTAGTATGCACTATGACGTCACAATGTGTTATGACGTCATAATGTATCCGCATTATGACATCACAATATATTATGAGAGCGCAATTTGCAGGTTTCATGACCAATTTCGCTTACCCCAATTTGTGTCACATCTACTGCAGCATCATCATCATGTATTATGACGTCAGAGTATATGATGACATCATAATTAGTATGCAGTATGACGTCACAATGTATTATGACGTCATAATGTATCCGCATTATGACATCACAATATATTATGAGAGCGCAACATGCAGGTATTATGAGCAATTTCTCTTGCCCCAATTTGTGTCACATCTACTGGAGAATCATGAGCATGTATTATGACGTCACAGTATATGATGACATCATAATTAGTATGCAGTATAACGTCACAATGTATTATGACGTGATAATGTATCCGCATTATGACATCACAATATATTATGAGAGCGCAACATGCAGGTATTATGACCAATTTCTCTTGCCCCAATTTGTGTCACATCTTCTGGAGCATCATGAGCATGTATTATGATGTCAGAGTATATGATGACATCATAATTAGTATGCAGTATGACGTCACAATGTATTATGACGTCATAATGTACCCGCATTATGACATCACAATATATTATGAGAGCGCAATTTGCAGGTTTCATGACCAATTTCGCTTACCCCAATTTGTGTCACATCTACTGCAGCATCATCAGCATGTATTATGACGTCAGAGTATATGATGACATCATAATTAGTATGCACTATGACGTCACAATGTATTCTGACGTCATACTGTATCCGCATTATGACATCACAATATATTATGAGAGCGAAATTTGCAGGTTTCATGACCAATTTCGCTTACCCCAATTTGTGTCACATCTACTGCAGCATCATCAGTATGTATTATGACGTCAGAGTATATGATGACATCATAATTAGTATGCAGTATGACGTCACAATGTATTATGACGTCATATTGTGTCCGCATTATGACATCACAATATATTATGAGAGCGCAACATGCAGGTATTATGAGCAATTTCTCTTTCCCCAATTTGTGTCACATCTACTGGAGCATCATGAGCATGTATTATGACGTCAGAGTATATGATGACACCATAATTAGTATGCAGTATGACGTCACAATGTATTATGACGTCATAATGTATCCGCATTATGACATCACAATATATTATGAGAGCGCAATTTGCAGGTTTCATGACCAATTTCGCTTACCCCAAATTGTGTCACATCTACTGCAGCATCATCAGCATGTATTATGACGTCAGAGAATATGATGACATCAAAATTAGTATGCAGAATGACGTCACAATGTATTATGACGTCATAATGTATCCGCATTATGACATCACAATATATTATGAGAGCGCAACCTGCAGGTATTATGAGCAATTTCTCTTACCCCAATTTGTGTCACATCTACTGGAGCATCATGAGCATGTATTATGACGTCACAGTATATGATGACATCATAATTAGTATGCAATATGATGTCACAATGTATTATGACGTCATAATGTATCCTCATTATGACATCACAATATATTATGAGAGTGCAACATGCAGGTATTATGAGGAATTTCTCTTGCCCCAATTTGTGTCACATCTACTGGAGCATCATGAGCATGTATTATGACGTCACAGTATATGATGACATCATAATTAGTATGCAATATGATGTCACAATGTATTATGACGTCATAATGTATCCGCATTATGACATCACAATATATTATGAGAGCGCAATTTGCAGGTTTCATGACCAATTTCGCTTACCCCAATTTGTGTCACATCTACTGCAGCATCATCAGCATGTATTATGACGTCAGAGTATATGATGACATCATAATTAGTATGCAGTATGACGTCACAATGTATTATGACGTCATATTGTGTCCGCATTATGACATCACAATATATTATGAGAGCGCAACATGCAGGTATTATGAGCAATTTCTCTTTCCCCAATTTGTGTCACATCTACTGGAGCATCATGAGCATGTATTATGACGTCAGAGTATATGATGACACCATAATTAGTATGCAGTATGACGTCACAATGTATTATGACGTCATAATGTATCCGCATTATGACATCACAATATATTATGAGAGCGCAATTTGCAGGTTTCATGACCAATTTCGCTTACCCCAATTTGTGTAACATCTACTGCAGCATCATCAGCATGTATTATGACGTCAGAGAATATGATGACATCAAAATTAGTATGCAGAATGACGTCACAATGTATTATGACGTCATAATGTATCCGCATTATGACATCACAATATATTATGAGAGCGCAACCTGCAGGTATTATGAGCAATTTCTCTTACCCCAATTTGTGTCACATCTACTGGAGCATCATGAGCATGTATTATGACGTCACAGTATATGATGACATCATAATTAGTATGCACTATGACGTCACAATGTATTATGACGTCATAGTCTATCCACATTTTGACATCAAAATATATTATGAGCGCGCAACATGCAGGTATTATGAGCAATTTCTCTTGCCACAATTTGTGTCACATCTACTGGAGCATCATGAGCATGTATTATGACGTCACAGTATATGATGACATCATAATTAATATGCACTCTGACGTCACAATGTATTATGACGTCATAATGTATCCGCATTATGACATCACAATATATTATGAGAGCGCAACATGCAGGTATTATGAGCAATTTCTCTTACCCCAATTTGTGTCACATCTACTGGAGCATCATGAGCATGTATTATGACGTCACAGTATATGATGACATCATAATTAGTATGCAGTATGACGTCACAATGTATTATGACGTCATAATGTACCCGCACTATGACATCACAATACATTATGAGAGCGCAATTTGCAGGTTTCATGACCAATTTCGCTTACCCCAATTTGTGTCACATCTACTGGAGCATCATGAGCATGTATTATGACGTCACAGTATATGATGACATCATAATTAGTATGCACTATGACGTCACAATGTATTATGACGTCATACTGTATCCGCATTATGACATCACAATATATTATGAGAGCGCAATTTGCAGGTTTCATGACCAATTTCGCTTACCCCAATTTGTGTCACATCTACTGCAGCATCATCAGCATGTATTATGACGTCAGAGTATATGATGACATCATAATTAGTATGCAGTATGACGTCACAATGTATTATGACGTCATAATGTATCCACATTATGACATCACAATATATTATGAGAGTGCAACATGCAGGTATTATGAGGAATTTCTCTTGCCCCAATTTGTGTCACATCTACTGGAGCATCATGAGCATGTATTTTGACGTCACAGTATATGATGACATCATAATTAGTATGCAATATGACGTCACAATGTATTATGACGTCATAATGTATCCGCATTATGACATCACAATATATTATGAGAGCGCAATTTGCAGGTTTCATGACCAATTTCGCTTACCCCAATTTGTGTCACATCTACTGCAGCATCATCAGCATGTATTATGACGTCAGAGTATATGATGACATCATAATTAGTATGCAGTATGACGTCACAATGTATTATGACGTCATATTGTGTCCGCATTATGACATCACAATATATTATGAGAGCGCAACCTGCAGGTATTATGAGCAATTTCTCTTACCCCAATTTGTGTCACATCTACTGGAGCATCATGAGCATGTATTATGACGTCACAGTATATGATGACATCATAATTAGTATGCACTATGACGTCACAATGTATTATGACGTCATAGTCTATCCACATTTTGACATCAAAATATATTATGAGCGCGCAACATGCAGGTATTATGAGCAATTTCTCTTGCCACAATTTGTGTCACATCTACTGGAGCATCATGAGCATGTATTATGACGTCACAGTATATGATGACATCATAATTAGTATGCACTCTGACGTCACAATGTATTATGACGTCATAATGTATCCGCATTATGACATCACAATATATTATGAGAGCGCAACATGCAGGTATTATGAGCAATTTCTCTTAACCCAATTTGTGTCACATCTACTGGAGCATCATGAGCATGTATTATGACGTCACAGTATATGATGACATCATAATTAGTATGCAGTATGACGTCACAATGTATTATGACGTCATAATGTACCCGCACTATGACATCACAATACATTATGAGAGCGCAATTTGCAGGTTTCATGACCAATTTCGCTTACCCCAATTTGTGTCACATCTACTGGAGCATCATGAGCATGTATTATGACGTCACAGTATATGATGACATCATAATTAGTATGCAGTATGACGTCACAATGTATTATGACGTCATAATGTACCCGCACTATGACATCACAATACATTATGAGAGCGCAATTTGCAGGTTTCATGACCAATTTCGCTTACCCCAATTTGTGTCACATCTACTGGAGCATCATGAGCATGTATTATGACGTCACAGTATATGATGACATCATAATTAGTATGCACTATGACGTCACAATGTATTATGACGTCATACTGTATCCGCATTATGACATCACAATATATTATGAGAGCGCAATTTGCAGGTTTCATGACCAATTTCGCTTACCCCAATTTGTGTCACATCTACTGCAGCATCCTCAGCATGTATTATGACGTCAGAGTATATGATGACATAATAATTAGTATGCAGTATGATGTCACAATGTATTATGACGTCATAATGTATCCACATTATGACATCACAATATATTATGAGAGTGCAACATGCAGGTATTATGAGGAATTTCTCTTGCCCCAATTTGTGTCACATCTACTGGAGCATCATGAGCATGTATTATGACGTCACAGTATATGATGACATCATAATTAGTATGCAATATGACGTCACAATGTATTATGACGTCATAATGTATCCGCATTATGACATCACAATATATTATGAGAGCGCAATTTGCAGGTTTTATGACCATTTTTGATTACCCCAATTTGTGTCACATCTACTGCAGCATCATGAGCATGTATTATGACGTCACAGTATATGATGACATCATAATTAATATGCACTATGACGTCACAATGTATTATGACGTCATACTGTATCCGCATTATGACATCACAATATAGTATGAGAGCGCAATTTGCAGGTTTCATGACCAATTTCGCTTACCCCAATTTGTGGCACATCTACTGCAGCATCATCAGCATGTATTATGACGTCAGAGTATATGATGACATCATAATTAGTATGCAGTATGACGTCACAATGTATTATGACGTCATATTGTGTCCGCATTATGACATCACAATATATTATGAGAGCGCAACATGCAGGTATTATGAGCAATTTCTCTTACCCCAATTTGTGTCACATCTACTGGAGCATCATGAGCATGTATTATGACGTCACAGTATATGATGACATCATAATTAGTATGCAATATGACGTCACAATGTATTATGACGTCATAATGTATCCGCATTATGACATCACAATATATTATGAGAGCGCAATTTGCAGGTTCTATGACCATTTTCGATTACCCCAATTTGTGTCACATCTACTGGAGCATCATGAGCATGTATTATGACGCCACAGTATATGATGACATCATAATTAGTATGCACTATGACATCACAATGTATTATGACGTCACAATGTATCCGCATTATGACATCACAATATATTATGAGAGCGCAATTTGCAGGTTTCATGACCAATTTCGCTTACCCCAATTTGTGTCACATCTACTGCAGCAGCATCAGCATGTATTATGACGTCAGAGTATATGATGACATCATGATTAGTATGCAGTATGACGTCACAATGTATTATGACGTCATAATGTGTCCGCATTATGACATCACAATATATTATGAGAGCACAATTTGCAGGTTTTATGACCATTTTCGATTACCCCAATTTGTGTCACATCTACTGGAGCATCATGAGCATGTATTATGACGTCACAGTATATGATGACATCATAGTTAGTATGCAGTATGACGTCACAATGTATTATGACGTCATAATGTATCCGCATTATGACATCACAATACGTTATGAGAGCGCAATTTGCAGGTTTCATGACCAATTTCGCTTAAACCAATTTGTGTCACATCTACTGCAGCATCATCAGCATGTATTATGACGTCAGAGTATATGATGACATCATAATTAGTATGCAGTATAACGTCACAATGTATTATGACGTGATAATGTATCCGCATTATGACATCACAATATATTATGAGAGCGCAACATGCAGGTATTATGACCAATTTCTCTTGCCCCAATTTGTGTCACATCTACTGGAGCATCATGAACATGTATTATGACGTCAGAGTATATGATGACATCATAATTAGTATGCAGTATGACGTCACAATGTATTATGACGTCATAAGGTATCCGCATTATGATATCACAATATATTATGAGAGCGCAATTTGCAGGTTTCATGACCAATTTCGCTTACCCCAATTTGTGTCACATCTACTGCAGCCTCGTCAGCATGTATTATGACGTCAGAGTATATGATGACATCATAATTAGTATGCAGTGTGACGTCACAATGTATTATGACGTCATAATGTATCCGCATTATGACATCACAATATATTATGAGAGCGCAACATGCAGGTATTATGAGCAATTTCTCTTACCCCAATTTGTGTCACATCTACTGGAGCATGATGAGGATGTATTATGACGTCACAGTATATGATGACATCATAATTAGTATGCACTATGACGTCACAATGTATTATGACGTCATAGTGTATCCACATTTTGACATCAAAATATATTATGAGAGCGCAGCATGCAGGAATTATGAGCAATTTCTCTTGCCTCAATTTGTGTCACATCTACTGGAGCATCATGAGCATGTATTATGACGTCACAGTATATGATGACATCATAATTAGTATGCACTCTGACGTCACAATGTATTATGACGTCATAATGTATCCGCATTATGACATCACAATATATTATGAGAGCGCAACATGCAGGTATTATGAGCAATTTCTCTTACCCCAATTTGTGTCACATCTACTGGAGCATCATGAGCATGTATTATGACGTCACAGTATATGATGACATCATAATTAGTATGCAGTATGACGTCACAATGTATTATGACGTCATAATGTATCCACATTATGACATCACAATATATTATGAGAGCGCAACATGCAGGTATTATGACCAATTTCGCTTATCCCAATTTGTGTCACATCCACTGGAGCATCATGAGCATGTATTATGGCGTCACAGTATATGATGACATCATAATTAGTATGCACTATGACGTCACAATGTATTATGACGTCATAATGTATCCGCATTATGACATCACAATACATTATGAGAGCGCAACATGCAGATATTATGAGCAATTTCTCTTACCCCAATTTGTGTCACATCTACTGGAGCATCATGAGCATGTATTATGACGTCACAGTATATGATGACATCATAATTATTATGCAGTATGACGTCAGAATGTATTATGACATCATAATGTATCCGCATTATGACATCACAGTATATTATGAGAGCGCAACATGCAGGTATTATGACCAATTTCGCTTACCCCAATTTGTGTCACATCTACTGAAGCATCATGAGCATGTACTATGAAGTCACAGTATATGATGACATCATAATTAGTATGCACTATGATGTCACAATGTATTATGACGTCATAATGTATCCGCAGTATGACATCACAATATATTATGAGAGCGCAATTTGCAGGTTTTATGAGCATTTTCGATTACCCGAATTTGTGTCACATCTACTGGAGCATCATGAGCATGTATTATGATGTCACAGTATATGATGACATCATAATTAGTATGCAGTATGACATCACAATGTATTATGACGTCATAATGTATCCGCATTATGATATCAAAATATATTATGAGAGCGCAACATGCAGGTATTATGAGCAATTTCTCTTGCCCCAATTTGTGTCACATCTACTGGAGCATCATGAGCATGTATTATGATGTCACAGTATATGATGACATCATAATTAGTATGCACTATGACGTCACAATGTATTATGACGTCATAATATATCCGCATTATGACAACACAATATATTATGAGAGCGCAATTTGCAGGTTTCATGACCAATTTCGCTTACCCCAATTTGTGTCACATCTACTGCAGCATCATCAGCATGTATTATGACGTCAGAGTATATGATGACATCATAATTAGTATGCAGTATGACGTCACAATGTATTATGATGTCATAATGTATCCGCATTATGACATCACAATATATTATGAGAGAGCAACATGCAGGTATTATGAGCAATTTCTCTTGCCCCAATTTGTGTCACATCTACTGGAGCATCATGAGCATGTATTATGACGTCACAGTATATGATGACATCATAATTAGTATGCAATATGACGTCACAATGTATTATGACGTCATAATGTATCTGCATTATGACATCACAATATATTATGAGAGCGCAATTTGCAGGTTTTATGACCATTTTCGATTACCCCAATTTGTGTGACATCTACTGGAGCATCATGAGCATGTATTATGACGTCACAGTATATGATGACATCATAATTACTATGCACTATGACGTCACAATGTATTATGATGTCATAATGTATCCGCATTATGACATCACAATATGTTATGAGAGCGCAATTTGAAGGTTTTATGACCAATTTCGCTTACAACAATTTGTGTCATATCTACTGCAGCATCAACAGCATGTATTATGACATCAGAGTATATGATGACATCATAATTAGTATGCAGTATGACGTCACAATGTATTATGACGTCATAATGTGTCCGCAATATGACATCACAATATATTATGAGAGCGCAACATGCAGGTATTATGAGCAATTTCTCTTGCCCCAATTTGTGTCACATCTACTGGAGCATCATGAGCATGTATTATGACGTCAGAGTATATGATGACACCATAATTAGTATGCAGTATGACGTCACAATGTATTATGACGTCATAATGTATCCGCATTATGACATCACAATATATTATGAGAGCGCAACCTGCAGGTATTATGAGCAATTTCTCTTACCCCAATTTGTGTCACATCTACTGGAGCATCATGAGCATGTATTATGGCGTCACAGTATATGATGACATCATAATTAGTATGCAGTATGATGTCACAATGTATTATGACGTCATAATGTATCCGCATTATGACATCACAATATATTATGAGAGCGCAACATGCAGGTATTATGAGCAATTTCTCTTGCCCCAATTTGTGACACATCTACTGGAGCATCATGAGCATGTATTATGACGTCACAGTATATGATGACATCATAATTAGTATGCAGTAGGACGTCACAATGTATTATGACGTCATAATGTACCCGCACTATGACATCACAATACATTATGAGAGCGCAATTTGCAGGTTTCATGACCATTTTCGATTACCGCAATTTGTGTGACATCTACTGGAGCATCATGAGCATGTATTATGACGTCACAGTATATGATGACATCATAATTAGTATGCACTATGACGTCACAATGTATTATGACGTCATACTGTATCCGCATTATGACATCACAATATATTATGAGAGCGCAATTTGCAGGTTTCATGACCAATTTCGCTTACCCCAATTTGTGTCACATCTACTGCAGCATCATCAGCATGTATTATGACGTCAGAGTATATGATGACATCATAATTAGTATGCAGTATGACGTCACAATGTATTATGACGTCATATTGTGTCCGCATTATGACATCACAATATATTATGAGAGCGCAACATGCAGGTATTATGAGCAATTTCTCTTTCCCCAATTTGTGTCACATCTACTGGAGCATCATGAGCATGTATTATGACGTCAGAGTATATGATGACACCATAATTAGTATGCAGTATGACGTCACAATGTATTATGACGTCATAATGTATCCGCATTATGACATCACAATATATTATGAGAGCGCAATTTGCAGGTTTCATGACCAATTTCGCTTACCCCAATTTGTGTCACATCTACTGCAGCATCATCAGCATGTATTATGACGTCAGAGAATATGATGACATCAAAATTAGTATGCAGAATGACGTCACAATGTATTATGACGTCATAATGTATCCGCATTATGACATCACAATATATTATGAGAGCGCAACCTGCAGGTATTATGAGCAATTTCTCTTACCCCAATTTGTGTCACATCTACTGGAGCATCATGAGCATGTATTATGACGTCACAGTATATGATGACATCATAATTAGTATGCACTATGACGTCACAATGTATTATGACGTCATAGTCTATCCACATTTTGACATCAAAATATATTATGAGAGCGCAGCATGCAGGTATTATGAGCAATTTCTCTTGCCACAATTTGTGTCACATCTACTGGAGCATCATGAGCATGTATTATGACGTCACAGTATATGATGACATCATAATTAGTATGCACTCTGACGTCACAATGTATTATGATGTCATAATGTATCCGCATTATGACATCACAATATATTATGAGAGCGCAACATGCAGGTATTATGAGCAATTTCTCTTACCCCAATTTGTGTCACATCTACTGGACCATCATGAGCATGTATTATGACGTCACAGTATATGATGACATCATAATTAGTATGCACTATGACGTCACAATGTATTATGACGTGATAATGTATCCGCATTATGACATCACAATATATTATGAGAGCGCAACATGCAGGTATTATGAGCAATTTCTCTTGCCCCAATTTGTGTCACATCTACTGGAGCATCATGAGCATGCATTATGACATCACAGTATATGATGACATCATAATTAGTTTGCACTATGACGTCACAATGTGATATGACGTCATAATGTATCCACATTATGACCTCTCAATATATTTTGAGAGCGCAATTTGCAGGTCTCATGACCAATTTCGCTCACCCAATTTGTGTCACGTCTACTGCAGCATCATCAGCATGTATTATGACATCAGAGTATATGATGACATCATAATTAGTATGCACTATGACGTCACAATGTATTATGATGTCATAATGTATCCGCATTATGACATCTCAATATATTATGAGAGCGCAATTTGCAGGTTTCATGACCAATTTCGCTTACCCCAATTTGTGTCACATCTACTGCAGCATCATCAGCATGTATTATGACGTCAGAGTATATGATGACATCATAATTAGTATGCACTCTGACGTCACAATGTATTATGACGTCATAATGTATCCGCATTATGACATCACAATATATTATGAGAGCGCAACATGCAGGTATTATGAGCAATTTCTCTTACCCCAATTTGTGTCACATCTACTGGAGCATCATGAGCATGTATTATGACGTCACAGTATATGATGACATCATAATTAGTATGCAATATGACGTCACAATGTATTATGACGTCATAATGTATCCGCATTATGACATCACAATATATTATGAGAGCGCAATTTGCAGGTTCTATGACCATTTTCGATTACCCCAATTTGTGTCACATCTACTGGAGCATCATGAGCATGTATTATGACGCCACAGTATATGATGACATCATAATTAGTATGCACTATGACATCACAATGTATTATGACGTCACATTGTATCCGCATTATGACATCACAATATATTATGAGAGCGCAATTTGCAGGTTTCATGACCAATTTCGCTTACCCCAATTTGTGTCACATCTACTGCAGCAGCATCAGCATGTATTATGACGTCAGAGTATATGATGACATCATGATTAGTATGCAGTATGACGTCACAATGTATTATGACGTCATAATGTGTCCGCATTATGACATCACCATATATTATGAGAGCACAATTTGCAGGTTTTATGACCATTGTCGATTACCCCAATTTGTGTCACATCTACTGGAGCATCATGAGCATGTATTATGACGTCACAGTATATGATGACATCATAGTTAGTATGCAGTATGACGTCACAATGTATTATGACGTCATAATGTATCCGCATTGTGACATCACAATACGTTATGAGAGCGCAATTTGCAGGTTTCATGACCAATTTCGCTTAAACCAATTTGTGTCACATCTACTGCAGCATCATCAGCATGTATTATGACGTCAGAGTATATGATGACATCATAATTAGTATGCAGTATAACGTCACAATGTATTATGACGTGATAATGTATCCGCATTATGACATCACAATATATTATGAGAGCGCAACATGCAGGTATTAAGACCAATTTCTCTTGCCCCAATTTGTGTCACATCTACTGGAGCATCATGAGCATGTATTATGACGTCAGAGTATATGATGACATCATAATTAGTATGCAGTATGACGTCACAATGTATTATGACGTCATAAGGTATCCGCATTATGACATCACAATATATTATGAGAGCGCAATTTGCAGGTTTCATGACCAATTTCGCTTACCCCAATTTGTGTCACATCTACTGCAGCCTCGTCAGCATGTATTATGACGTCAGAGTATATGATGACATCATAATTAGTATGCAGTGTGATGTCACAATGTATTATGACGTCATAATGTATCCGCATTATGACATCACAATATATTATGAGAGCGCAACATGCAGGTATTATGAGCAATTTCTCTTACCCCAATTTGTGTCACATCTACTGGAGCATCATGAGGATGTATTATGACGTCACAGTATATGATGACATCATAATTAGTATGCACTATGACGTCACAATGTATTATGACGTCATAGTGTATCCACATTTTGACATCAAAATATATTATGAGAGCGCAACATGCAGGAATTATGAGCAATTTCTCTTGCCTCAATTTGTGTCACATCTACTGGAGCATCATGAGCATGTATTATGACGTCACAGTATATGATGACATCATAATAAGTATGCACTCTGACGTCACAATGTATTATGACGTCATAATGTATCCGCATTATGACATCACAATATATTATGAGAGTGCAACATGCAGGTATTATGAGCAATTTCTCTTACCCCAATTTGTGTCACATCTACTGGAGCATCATGAGCATGTATTATGACGTCACAGTATATGATGACATCATAATTAGTATGCAGTATGACGTCACAATGTATTATGACGTCATAATGTATCCACATTATGACATCACAATATATTATGAGAGCGCAACATGCAGGTATTATGACCAATTTCGCTTACCCCAATTTGTGTCACATCCACTGGAGCATCATGAGCATGTATTATGGCGTCACAGTATATGATGACATCATAATTAGTATGCAATATGACGTCACAATGTATTATGACGTCATAATGTGTCCGCATTATGACATCACAATATATTATGAGAGCGCAATTTGCAGGTTTTATGGCCATTTTTGATGACCCCAGTTTGTGTCACATCTACTAGAGCATCATGAGCATGTATTACGACATCACAGTATATGATGACCTCATAATTAGTATGCAGTATGACGTCACAATGTATTATGACGTCATAATGTATCTGCATTATGACATCACAATATATTATGAGAGCGCAATTTGCAGGTTTTATGACCATTTTCGATTACCCCGATTTGTGTCACATCTACTAGAGCATCATGGGCATGTATTATGACGTCACAGTATATGATGACATCATAATTAGTATGCAGTATGATGTCACAATATATTATGACGTCATAATGTATCCGCATTATGACATCACAATATATTATGAGAGCGCAACCTGCAGGTATTATGAGCAATTTCTCTTACCCCAATTTGTGTCACATCTACTGGAGCATCATGAACATGAATTATGACGTCACAGTATATGATGACATCATAATTAGTATGCACTATGACGTCACAATGTATTATGAGGTCATAATGTATCCGCATTATGACATCACAATATATTATGGCAGCGCAACTTGCAGGTTTTATGACCAATTTCGCTTACCCCAATTTGTGTCACATCTAATGGAGCATCATGAGCATGTATTATGACGTCACAGTATATGATGACATCATAATTAGTATGCAGTATGACGTCAGAATGTATTATGACATCATAATGTATCCGCATTATGTCATCACAATATATTATGAGAGCGCAACATGCAGGTATTATGACCAATTTCGCTTACCCCAATTTGTGTTACATCTACTGAAGCATCATGAGCATGTATTATGAAGTCACAGTATATGATGACATCATAATTAGTATGCACTATGACGTCACAATGTATTATGACGTCATAATGTATCCGCATTATGACATCACAATATAATATGAGAGCGCAATATGCAGGTTTTATGACCATTTTCGATTACCCCAATTTGTGTCACATCTACTGGACCATCATGAGCATGTATTATGACGTCACAGTATATGATGACATCATAATTAGTATGCAGTATGACGTCACAATGTATTATGACGTCATAATGTATCCGCATTATGACATCAAAATATATTATGAGAGCGCAACATGCAGGTATTATGAGCAATTTCTCTTGCCCCAATTTGTGTCACATCTACTGGAGCATCATGAGCATTTATTATGATGTCACAGTATATAATGACATCATAATTAGTATGCACTATGACGTCACAATGTGTTATGACGTCATAATGTATCCGCATTATGACATCACAATATATTATGAGAGCGCAATTTGCAGGTTTCATGACCAATTTCGCTTACCCCAATTTGTGTCACATCTACTGCAGCATCATCAGCATGTATTATGACGTCAGAGTATATGATGACATCATAATTAGTATGCAGTATGACGTCACAATGTATTATGACGTCATAATGTACCCGCATTATGACATCACAATATGTTATGAGAGCGCAACATGCAGGTATTATGAGCAATTTCTCTTGCCCCAATTTGTGTCACATCTACTGGAGCATCATGAGCATGTATTATGACATCACAGTATATGATGACATCATAATTAGTATGCACTATGACGTCACAATGTAATATGACGTCATAATGTATCCGCATTATGACATCTCAATGTATTATGAGAGCGCAATTTGCAGGTTTCATGACCAATTTCGCTTACCCAATTTGTGTCACATCTACTGCAGCATCATCAGCATGTATTATGACGTCAGAGTATATGATGACATCATAATTAGTATGCACTATGACGTCACAATGTATTATGACGTCATAATGTATCCGCATTATGACATCACAATCTGTTATGAGAGCGCAATTTGTAGGTTTCATGACCAATTTCGCTTACCCCAATTTGTGTCACATCTACTGCAGCATCATCATCATGTATTATGACGTCAGAGTACATGATGACATCATAATTAGTATGCAATATGACGTCACAATGTATTATGACGTCATAATGTATCTGCATTATGACATCACAATATATTATGAGAGCGCAATTTGCAGGTTTTATGACCATTTTCGATTACCGCAATTTGTGTGACATCTACTGGAGCATCATGAGCATGTATTATGATGTCACAGTATATGATGACATCATAATTAGTATGCACTATGACGTCACAATGTATTATGTCGTCATAATGTATCCGCATTATGACATCACAATATGTTATGAGAGCGCAATTTGCAGGTTTCATGACCAATTTCGCTTACACCAATTTGTGTCATATCTACTGCAGCATCAACAGCATGTATTATGACGTCAGAGTATATGATGACATCATAATTAGTATGCAGTATGACATCACAATGTATTATGACGTCATAATGTATCCGCATTATGACATCACAATATATTATGAGAGCTCAATTTGCAGGTTTTATGACCATTTTCGATTACCCCAATTTGTGTCACATCTACTGGAGCATCATGAGCATGTATTATGACGTCACAGTATATGATGACATCATAATTAGTATGCAGTATGATGTCTCAATATATTATGACGTCATAATGTATCCGCATTATGACATCACAATATATTATGAGACCGCAACATGCAGGTATTATGAGCAATTTCTCTAACCCCAATTTGTGTCACATCTACTGGAGCATCATGAGCATGAATGATGACGTCACAGTATATGATGACATCATAATTAGTATGCACTATGACGTCACAATGTATTATGACGTCATAATGTATCCGCATTATGACATCACAATACATTATGAGAGCGCAACATGCAGATATTATGAGCAATTTCTCTTACCCCAATTTGTGTCACATCTACTGGAGCATCATGAGCATGTATTATGACGTCACAGTATATAATGACATCATAATTATTATGCAGTATGACGTCAGAATGTATTATGACATCATAATATATCCGCATTATGACATCACAGTATATTATGAGAGCGCAACATGCAGGTATTATGACCAATTTCGCTTACCCCAATTTGTGTCACATCTACTGAAGCATCATGAGCATGTATTATGAAGTCGCAGTATATGATGACATCATAATTAGTATGCACTATGACGTCACAATGTATTATGACGTCATAATGTATCCGCATTATGACATCACAATCTGTTATGAGAGCGCAATTTGTAGGTTTCATGACCAATTTCGCTTACCCCAATTTGTGTCACATCTACTGCAGCATCATCATCATGTATTATGACGTCAGAGTATATGATGACATCATAATTAGTATGCAGTATGACGTCACAATGTATTATGACGTCATAATGTATCCGCATTATGACATCACATTATATTATGAGAGCGCAACATGCAGGTATTATGAGCAATTTCTCTTACCCAAATTTGTGTCACATATACTGGAGCATCATGAGCATGAATTATGACGTCGCAGTATATGATGACATCATAATTAGTATGCACTATGACGTCACAATGTATTATGACATCATAATGTATCCGCATTATGACATCACAATACATTATGAGAGCGCAACATGCAGATATTATGAGCAATTTCTCTTACCCCAATTAGTGTCACATCTACTGGAGCATCATGAGCATGTATTATGACGTCACAGTATATGATGACATCATAATTAGTATGCAGTATGACGTCAAAATGTATTATGACATCATAATGTATCCGCATTATGACATCACAATATATTATGAGAGCGCAACATGCAGGTATTATGACCAATTTCGCTTACCCCAATTTGTGTTACATCTACTGAAGCATCATGAGCATGTATTATGAAGTCACAGTATATGATGACATCATAATTAGTATGCACTATGACGTCACAATGTATTATGACGTCATAATGTATCCGCATTATGACATCACAATATATTATGAGAGCGCAACATGCAGGTATTATGAGCAATTTCTCTTGCCCCAATTTGTGTCACATCTACTGGAGCATCATGAGCATGTATTATGACGTCAGAGTATATGATGACATCATAATTAGTATGCAGTATGACGTCACAATGTATTATGACGTCATAATGTATACGCATTATGACATCACAATATATTATGAGAGCGCAATTTGCTGGTTTAATGACCATTTTCGATTAGACCAATTTGTGTCACATCTACTGGAGCATCATGAGCATGTATTATGACGTCACAGTATATGGTGACATCATAATTAGTATGCAGTATGATGTCACAATATATTATGATGTCATAATGTATCCGCATTATGACATCACAATATATTATGAGAGCGCAACATGCAGGTATTATGAGCAATTTCTCTTACCCCAATTTGTGTCACATCAACTGGAGCATCATGAGCATGAATTATGACGTCACAGTATATGATGACATCATAATTAGTATGCAGTATTACGTCACAATGTATTATGACGTCATAATGTACCCGCATTATGACATCACAGTATATTATGAGAGCGCAATTTGCAGGTTTCATGACCAATTTCGCTTACCCCAATTTGTGTCACATCTACTGCAGCATCATCAGCATGTATTATGACGTCAGATTATATGATGACATCATAATTAGTATGCAGTATGACGTCACAATGTATTATGACGTCATAATGTATCCGCATTATGACATCACAATATATTATGAGAGCGCAATTTGCAGGTTTTATGACCATTTTCGATTACCCGAATTTGTCTCACATCTACTGGAGCTTCATGAGCATGTATTATGATGTCACAGTATATGATGACATCATAATTAGTATGCAGTATGACATCACAATGTATTATGACGTCATAATGTATCCGCATTATGATATCAAAATATATTATGAGAGCGCAACATGCAGGTATTATGAGCAATTTCTCTTGCCCCAATTTGTGTCACATCTACTGGAGCATCATGAGCATGTATTATGATGTCACAGTATATGATGACATCATAATTAGTATGCACTATGACGTCACAATGTATTATGACGTCATAATATATCCGCATTATGACATCACAATATATTATGAGAGTGCAATTTGCAGGTTTCATGACCAATTTCGCTTACCCCAATTTGTGTCACATCTACTGCAGCATCATCAGCATGTATTATGACGTCAGAGTATATGATCACATCATAATTAGTATGCAGTATGACGTCACAATGTATTATGATGTCATAATGTATCCGCATTATGACATCACAATACATTATGAGAGAGCAACATGCAGGTATTATGAGCAATTTCTCTTGCCCCAATTTGTGTCACATCTACTGCAGCATCATGAGCATGTATTATGACGTCACAGTATATGATGACATCATAATTAGTATGCAATATGATGTCACAATGTATTATGACGTCATAATGTATCTGCATTATGACATCACAATATATTATGAGAGCGCAATTTGCAGGTTTTATGACCATTTTCGATTACCCCAATTTGTGTGACATCTACTGGAGCATCATGAGCATGTATTATGACGTCACAGTATATGATGACATCATAATTACTATGCACTATGACGTCACAATGTATTATGGCGTCAAAATGTATCCGCATTATGACATCACAATATATTATGAGAGTGCAATTTGCAGGTTTCATGACCAATTTCGCTTACCCCAATTTGTGTCACATCTACTGCAGCATCATCAGCATGTATTATGACGTCAGAGTATATGATGACATCATAATTAGTATGCAGTATGACATCACAATGTATTATGACGTCATAATGTATCCGCATTATGATATCAAAATATATTATGAGAGCGCAACATGCAGGTATTATGAGCAATTTCTCTTGCCCCAATTTGTGTCACATCTACTGGAGCATCATGAGCATGTATTATGATGCCACAGTATATGATGACATCATAATTAGTATGCAGTATGACGTCACAATGTATTATGTCGTCATAATGTGTCCGCATTATGACACCACAATATATTATGAGAGCGCAATTTGCAGGTTTCATGACCAATTTCGCTTACCCCAATTTGTGTCACATCTATTGCAGCATCATCAGCATGTATTATGACGTCAGAGTATATGATGACATCATAATTAGTATGCAGTATGACGTCACAATGTATTATGATGTCATAATGTATCCGCATTATGACATCACAATATGTTATGAGAGCGCAATTTGCAGGTTTCATGACCAATTTCTCTTACCCCAATTTGTGTCACATCTACTGGAGCATCATGAGCATGAATTATGACGTCACAGTATATGATGACATCATAATTAGTATGCACTATGACGTCACAATGTATTATGACGTCATAATGTATCCGCATTATGACATCACAATACATTATGAGAGCGCAACCTGCAGATATTATGAGCAATTTCTCTTACCCCAATTTGTGTCACATCTACTGCAGCATCATTAGCATGTATTATGACGTCACAGTATATGATGACGTCATAATTAGTATGCAGTATGACGTCACAATGTATTATGGCGTCATAATGTATCCGCATTATGACATCACAATATACTATGTGAGCGCAACATGCAGGTATTATGAGCAATTTCTCTTGCCACAATTTGTGTCACATCTACTGGAGCATCATGAGCATGTATTATGACGTCACAGTATATGATGACATCATAATTAGTATGCACTATGACGTCACAATATATTACTACGTCATAATGTATCCGCATTATGACATCACAATATATTATGAGAGCGCAATTTGCAGGTTTCAGGACCAATTTGGCTTACCCCAATTTGTGTCACATCTACTGGAGCATCATGAGCATGTATTATGACGTCATAGTATATGATGACATCATAATTAGTATGCACTATGACGTCACGATGTATTATGACGTCATAGTGTATCCGCATTATGACATCAAAATATATTATGAGAGCGCAACATGCAGGTATTATGACCAATTTCTCTTGCCACAATTTGTGTCACATCTACTGGAGAATCATGAGCATGTATTATGACGTCACAGTATATGATGACATCATAATTAGTATGCAGTATGACGTCACAATGTATTATGACGTCATAATGTATCCGCATTATGACATCACAATATGTTATGAGAGCGCAATTTGCAGGTTTCATGGCCAATTTCGCTTACCCCAATTTGTGTCACGTCTACTGCAGCATCATCAGCATGCATTATGACGTCAGAGTATATGATGACATCATAATTAGTATGCAGTATGACGTCACAATGTATTATGGCATCATAATGTATCCGCATTATGACATCACAATATATTATGAGAGCGCAATTTGCAGGTTTCATGACCAATTTCGCTTACCCCAATTTGTGTCACATCTACTGCAGCATCATCAGCATGTATTATGACGTCAGAGAATATGATGACATCATAATTAGTATGCAGTATGACGTCACAATATATTATGACGTCATAATGTATCCGCATTATGACATCACAATATATTATGAGAGAGCAACATGCAGGTATTATGAGCAATTTCTCTTGCCCCAATTTGTGTCACATCTACTGGAGCATCATGAGCATGTATTATGACGTCACAGTATATGATGACATCATAATTAGTATGCAATATGACGTCACAATGTATTATGACGTCATAATGTATCTGCATTATGACATCACAATATATTATGAGAGCGCAATTTGCAGGTTTTATGACCATTTTTGATTACCGCAATTTGTGTGACATCTACTGGAGCATCATGAGCATGTATTATGACGTCACAGTATATGATGACATCATAATTAGTATGCACTATGACGTCACAATGTATTATGACGTCATAATGTATCCGCATTATGACATCACAATATGTTATGAGAGCGCAATTTGCAGGTTTCATGACCAATTTCGCTTACACCAATTTGTGTCATATCTACTGCAGCATCAACAGCATGTATTATGACGTCAGAGTATATGATGACATCATAATTAGTATGCAGTATGACGTCACAATGTATTATGACGTCATAATGTATCCGCATTATGACATCACAATATATTATGAGAGCGCAATTTGCAGGTTTTATGACCATTATCGATTACCCCAATTTGTGTCACATCTACTGGAGCATCATGAGCATGTGTTATGACGTCAGAGTATATGATGATATCATAATTAGTATGCAGTATGATGTCTCAATATATTATGACGTCATAATGTATCCGCAATATGACATCACAATATATAATGAGAGCGCAACATGCAGGTATTATGACCAATTTCTCTTGCCCCAATTTGTGTCACATCTACTGGAGCATCATGAGCATGTATTATGACATCACAGTATATGATGACATCATAATTAGTATGCACTATGACGTCACAATGTATTATGACGTCCTAATGTATCCGCATTATGACATCACAATATATTATGAGAGCGCAATTTGCAGGTTCCATGACCAATTTCGTTTACCACAATTTGTGTCACATCTACTGCAGCATCATCAGCATGTATTATGACGTCAGAGTATATGATGACATCATAATTAGTATGCAGTATGTCGTCACAATGTATTATGACGTCATAATGTATCCGCAATATGACATCACAGTATATTATGAGAGCGCAATTTGCAGGTTTTATGACCATTTTAAATTACCCCAAGTTGTGTCTCATCTACTGGAGCATCATGAGCATGTATTATGACGTCACAGTACATGATGACATCATAATTAGTATGCAGTATGATGTCACAATGTATTATGACGTCATAATGTATCCGCTTTGTGACATCACAATATATTATGAGAGCGCAACATGCAGGTATTATGAGCAGTTTCTGTTACCCCAATTTGTGTCACATCTACTGGAGCATCATGAGCATGAATTATGATGTCACAGTATATGATGACATCATAATTTGTAAGCAGTATGATGTCACAATGTATTATGACGTCATAATGTATCCGCATTATGACATCACAATATATTATGAGAGCGCAACTTGCAGGTTTTATGACAAATTTCGCTTACCCCAATTTGTATCACATCTACTGGAGCATCATGAGCATGTATTATGACGTCACAGTATATGATGACATCATAATTTGTATGCAGTATGACGTCACAATGTATTATGACATCATAATATATCCGCATTATGACATCACAATACATTATGAGAGCGCAACATGCAGATATTATGAGCAATTTCGCTTACACCAATTTGTGGCACATCTAGTGGACAATCATGAGCATGTATTATGACATCACAGTATATGATGACATCATAATTAGTTTGCAGTATGACGTCACAATGTATTATGACGTCATAATGTATCCGCATTATGACATCACAATATATTATGAGGGCGCAACCTGCAGGTATTATGACCAATTTCGCTACCCCAGTTTGTGTCACAACTACTGGAGCATCATGAGCATGTATTATGACGTCACAGTATATGATGACATCATAATTAGTATGCAGTATGACGTCACAATATATTATGACGTCATAATGTATCCGCATTATGACATCACAATATATTATGAGAGCGCAATTTGCAGGTTTCATGACCAATTTCGCTTACCCCAATTTGTGTCACATCTACTGCAGCATCATCAGCATGTACTATGACGTCAGAGTATATGATGACGTCATAATTAGTATGCAGTATGACGTCACAATGTATTATGACGTGATAATGTATCCGCATTATGACATCACAATATATTATGAGAGCGCAATTTACAGGTTTCATGTCCAATTTCGCTTACCCCAATTTGTGTCACGTCTACTGCAGCATCATCAGCATGCATTATGACGTCAGAGTATATGATGACATCATAATTAGTATGCAGTATGACGTCACAATGTATTATGGCGTCATAATGTATCCGCATTATGACATCACAATATATTATTTGAGCGCAACATGCAGGTATTATGAGCAATTTCTCTTGCCCCAATTTGTGTCACATCTACTGGAGCATCATGAGCATGTATTATGGCGTCACAGTATATGATGACATCATAATTAGTATGCACTATGACGTCACAATATATTATGACGTCATAATGTATCCGCATTATGACATCACAATATATTATGAGAGCGCAATATACAGGTTTCAGGACCAATTTCGCTTACCCCAATTTGTGTCACATCTACTGGAGCATCATGAGCATGTATTATGACGTCACAGTATATGATGACATCATAATTAGTATGCACTATGACGTCACACTGTATTATGACGTCATACTGTATCCGCATTATGACATCAAAATATATTCTGAGAGCGCAACATGCATGTATTATGAGCAATTTCTCTTGCCCCAATTTGTGTCACATCTACTGGATCACCATGAGCATGTATTATGACGTAACAGTATATGATGACATCATAATTAGTATGCACTATGACGTCACAATGTATTATGACGTCATAATGTATCCGCATTATGACATCACAATATATTATGAGAGCGCAACATGCAGGTATTATGAGCAACTTCTCTTACCCCAATTTGTGTCACATCTACTGGAGCATCATGAGCATGTATTATGACGTCACAGTATATGATGACATCATAATTAGTATGCAGTATGACGTCACAATGTATTATGACGTCATAATGTATCCGCATTATGACATCACAATATATTATGAGAGCGCAACATGCAGGTATTATGACCAATTTCTCTTGCCCCAATTTGTGTCACATCTACTGGAGCATCATGAGCATGTATTATGACGTCACACTATATGATGACATCATAATTAGTATGCACTATGACGTCACAATGTATTATGACGTCCTAATGTATCCGCATTATGACATCACAATATATTATGAGAGCGCAATTTGCAGGTTCCATGACCAATTTCGCTTACCCCAATTTGTGTCACATCTACTGCAGCATCATCAGCATGTATTATGACGTCAGAGTATATGATGACATCATAATTAGTATGCAGTATGTCGTCACAATGTATTATGACGTCATAATGTTTCCGAATTATGACATCACAGTATATTATGAAAGCGCAATTTGCAGGTTTTATGACCATTCTCGATTACCCCAATTTGTGTCTCATCTACTGGAGCATCATGAGCATGTATTATGACGTCACAGTACATGATGACATCATAATTAGTATGCAGTATGATGTCACAATGTATTATGACGTCATAATGTATCCGCTTTGTGACATCACAATATATTATGAGAGCGCAACATGCAGGTATTATGAGCAATTTCTCTTACCCCAATTTGTGTCACATCAACTGGAGCGTCATGAGCATGAATTATGATGTCACAGTATATGATGACATCATAATTTGTAAGCAGTATGATGTCACAATGTATTATGACGTCATAATGTATCTGCATTATGACATCACAATATATTATGAGAGCGCAACTTGCAGGTTTCATGACCAATTTCGCTTACCCCAATTTGTGTCACATCTACTGCAGCATCATCAGCATGTACTATGACGTCAGAGTATATGATGACATCATAATTATTATGCAGTATGACGTCACAATGTATTATGACGTCATATTGTGTCCGCATTATGACATCACAATATAGTATGAGAGCGCAACATGCAGGTAGTATGAGCAATTTCTCTTGCCCCAATTTGTGTCACATCTTCTGGAGCATCATGAGCATGTATTATGACATCAGAGTATATGATGACATCATAATTAGTATGCAGTATGACGTCACAATGTATTATGACGTCATAATGTATCCGCATTATGACATCACAATATAATATGAGAGCGCAATTTGCAGGTTTCATGACGAATTTCGCTTACCCCAATTTGTGTCACATCTACTGCAGCATCCTCAGCATGTATTATGACGTCAGAGAATATGATGACATCAAAATTAGTATGCAGTATGACATCACAATGTATTATGACGTGATAATGTATCCGCATTATGACATCACAATATATTATGAGAGCGCAACATGCAGGTATTATGAGCAATTTCTCTTACCCCAATTTGTGTCACATCTATTGGAGTATCATGAGCATGTATTATGACGTCACAGTATATGATGACATCATAATTAGTATGCACTATGACGTCACAATGTATTATGACGTCATAGTGTATCCACATTTTGACATCAAAATATATTATGAGAGCGCAACATGCAGGTATTATGAGCAATTTCTCTTGCCCCAATTTGTGTCACATCTACTGGAGCATCATGAGCATGTATTATGACGTCACAGTATATGATGACATCATAATTAGTATGCAGTATGACGTCACGATGTATTATGACGTCATAATGTATCCGCATTATGACATCACAATATATTATGAGAGCGCAACATGCAGGTATTATGAGCAATTTCACTTGCCCCAAATTTTGTCACATCTACTGGAGCATCATGAGCATGTATTATGACGTCACAGTATATGATGACATCATAATTAGTATGCACTATGACGTCACAATGTATTATGACGTCATAATGTATCTGCATTATGACATCACAATATATTATGAGAGCGCAATTTGCAGGTTTTATGACTATTTTCGATTACCCCAATTTGTGTCCCATCTACTGGAGCATCATGAGCATGTATTATGACGTCACAGTATATGATGACATCATAATTAGTATGCAGTATGACGTCACAATGTATTATGACGTCATAATGTATCCGCATTATGACCTCACAATATATTATGAGAGCGCAACATGCAGGTAATATGAGCAATTTCTCTTGCCCCAATTTGTGTCACATCTACTGGAGCATCATGAGCATGTATTATGACGTCACAGTATATGATGACATCATAATTAGTATGCAGTATGATGTCACAATATATTATGACGTCATAATGTATCCGCATTATGACATCACAATATATTATGATAGCGCAATTTGCAGGTTTCATGACCAATTTCTCTTACCCCAATTTGTGTCACATCTACTGGAGCATCATGAGCATGAATTATGACGTCACAGTATATGATGACATCATAATTAGTATGCACTATGACGTCACAATGTATTATGACGTCATAATGTATCCGCATTATGACATCACAATACATTATGAGAGCGCAACATGCAGATATTATGAGCAATTTCTCTTACCCCAATTTGTGTCACATCTACTGGAGCATCATGAGAATGTATTATGACGTCACAGTATATGATGACATCATAATTAGTATGCAGTATGACGTCAGAATGTATTATGACATCATAATGTATCCGCATTATGACATCACAATATATTATGAGAGCGCAACATGCAGGTAGTATGACCTATTTCGCTTACCCCAATTTGTGTTACATCTACTGAAGCATCATGAGCATGTATTATGACGTCACAGTATATGATGACATCATAATTAGTATGCACAATGACGTCACAATGTATTATGACGTCATAATGTATCCGCATTATGACTTCACAATATATTATGAGAGCGCAATTTGCAGGTTTCATGACCAATTTCGCTTACCCCAATTTGTGTCACATCTACTGCAGCATCCTCAGCATGTATTATGACGTCAGAGAATATGATGACATCAAAATTAGTATGCAGTGTGACGTCACAATGTATTATGACGTGATAATGTATCCGCATTATGACATCACAATATATTATGAGAGCGCAATTTGCAGGTTTCATGGCCAATTTCGCTTACCCCAATTTGTGTCACGTCTACTGCAGCATCATCAGCATGCATTATGACGTCAGAGTATATGATGACATCATAATTAGTATGCAGTATGACGTCACAATGTATTATGGCGTCATAATGTATCCGCATTATGACATCACAATATATTATTTGAGCGCAACATGCAGGTATTATGAGCAATTTCTCTTGCCCCAATTTGTGTCACATCTACTGGAGCATCATGAGCATGTATTATGACGTCACAGTATATGATGACATTATAATTAGTATGCACTATGACGTCACAATATATTATGACGTCATAATGTATCCGCATTATGACATCACAATATATTATGAGAGCGCAATTTGCAGGTTTCAGGACCAATTTCGCTTACCCCAATTTGTGTCACATCTACTGGAGCATCATGAGCATGTATTATGACGTCACAGTATATGATGACATCATAATTAGTATGCACTATGACGTCACACTCTATTATGACGTCATAGTTTATCCGCATTATGACATCAAAATATATTATGAGAGCGCAACATGCATGTATTATGAGCAATTTCTCTTGCCCCAATTTGTGTCACATCTACTGGAGCATCATGAGCATGTATTATGACGTAACAGTATATGATGACATCATAATTAGTATGCACTATGACGTCACAATGTATTATGATGTCATAATGTATCCACATTATTACATCACAATATATTATGAGAGCGCAACATGCAGGTATTATGAGCAACTTCTCTTACCCCAATTTGTGTCACATCTACTGGAGCATCATGAGCATGTATTATGACATCACAGTATATGATGACATCATAATTAGTATGCAGTATGACTTCACAATGTATTATGACGTCATAATGTATCCGCATTATGACATCACAATATATTATGAGAGCGCAACATTCAGGTATTATGACCAATTTCTCTTGCCCCAATTTGTGTCACATCTACTGGAGCATCATGAGCATGTATTATGACGTCACACTATATGATGACATCATAATTAGTATGCACTATGAAGTCACAATGTATTATGACGTCCTAATGTATCCGCATTATGACATCACAATATATTATGAGAGCGCAATTTGCAGGTTCCATGACCAATTTCGCTTACCCCAATTTTTGTCACATCTACTGCAGCATCATCAGCATGTATTATGACGTCAGAGTATATGATGACATCATAATTAGTATGCAGTATGTCGTCACAATGTATTATGACGTCATAAAGTATCCGCATTATGACATCACAGTATATTATGAGAGCGCAATTTGCAGGTTTTATGACCATTCTCGATTACCCCAATTTGTGTCTCATCTACTGGAGCATCATGAGCATGTATTATGACGTCAGAGTACATGATGACATCATAATTAATATGCAGTATGATGTCACAATGTATTATGACGTCATAATGTATCCGCTTTTTGACATCACAATATATTATGAGAGCGCAACATGCAGGTATTATGAGCCATTTCTCTTACCCCAATTTGTGTCACATCTACTGGAGCATCATGAGCATGTATTATGACATCACAGTATATGATGACATCATAATTAGTTTGCAGTATGACGTCACAATGTATTATGACGTCATAATGTATCCGCATTATGACATCACAATATATTATGAGGGCGCAACCTGCAGGTAGTATGACCAATTTCACTACCCCAATTTGTGTCACATCTACTGGAGCATCATGAGCATGTATTATGACGTCACAGTATATGATGACATCATAATTAATATGCAGTATGACGTCACAATGTATTATGACGTCATAATGTATCCGCATTATGACATCACAATATATTATGAGAGCGCAATTTGCAGGTTTCATGACCAATTTCGCTTTCCCCAATTTGTGTCACATCTACTGCAGCATCATCAGCATGTACTATGACGTCAGAGTATATGATGACATCATAATTAGTATGCAGTATGACGTCACAATGTATTATGACGTCATATTGTGTCCGCATTATGACATCACAATATAGTATGAGAGCGCAACATGCAGGTATTATGAGCAATTTCTCTTGCCCCAATTTGTGTCACATCTACTGGAGCATCATGAGCATGTATTATGACGTCAGAGTATATGATGACATCATAATTAGTATGCAGTATGACGTCACAATGTATTATGACGTCATAATGTATCCGCATTATGACATCACAATATATTATGAGAGCGCAATTTGCTGGTTTCATGACCAATTTCGCTTACCCCAATTTGTGTCACATCTACTGCAGCATCCTCAGCATGTATTATGACGTCAGAGAATATGATGACATCAAAATAAGTATGCAGTATGACGTCACAATGTACTATGACGTGATAATGTATCCGCATTATGACATCACAATATATTATGAGAGCGCAACATGCAGGTATTATGAGCAATTTCTCTTGCCCCAATTTGTGTCACATCTACTGGAGCATCATGAGCATGTATTATGACGTCACAGTAAATAATGACATCATAATTCGTATGCAGTATGACGTCACGATGTATTATGACGTCATAATGTATCCGCCTAATGACATCGCAATGGATTACGAGAGCGCAACATGCAGGTATTATGAGCAATTTCACTTGCCCCAAATTGTGTCACATCTACTGGAGCATCATGAGCATGTATTATGACGTCACAGTATATGATGACATCATAATTAGTATGCAGTATGACGTCACAATGTATTATGACGTCATAATGTATCCGCATTATGACATCACAATATATTATGAGAGCGCAATTTGCAGGTTTCATGACCAATTTCGCTTACCCCAATTTGTGTCACATCTACTGCAGCATCATCAGCATGTATTATGACGTCACAGTATATGATGACATCATAATTAGTATGCAGTATGACGTCACAATGTATTATGACGTCATAATGTGTCCGCATTATGACATCACAATATATTATGTGAGCGCAACATGCAGGTATTATGAGCATTTTCTCTTGCCCCAATTTGTGTCACATCTACTGGAGCATCATGAGCATGTATTATGACGTCACAGTATATGATGACATCGTAATTAGTATGCACTATGACGTCACAATATATTATGACGTCATAATGTATCCGCATTATGACATCACAATATATTATGAGAGTGCAATTTGCAGGTTTCAGGAACAATTTCGCTTACCCCAATTTGTGTCACATCTACTGGAGCATCATGAGCATGTATTATGACGTCACACTATATGATGACATCATAACTAGTATGCACTATGACGTCACAATGTATTATGACGTAATAGTGTATCCGCATTATGACATCAAAATATATTATGAGAGCGCAACATGCAGGTATTATGAGCAATTTCTCTTGCCCCAATTTGTGTCACATCTACTGGAGCATCATGAGCATGTATTATGATGTCACAGTATATGATGACATCATAATTAGTATGCACTATGACGTCACAATGTATTATGACGTCATAATATATCCGCATTATGACATCACAATATATTATGAGAGCGCAATTTGCAGGTTTCATGACCAATTTCGCTTACCCCAATTTGTGTCACATCTACTGCAGCATCATCAGCATGTATTATGACGTCAGAGTATATGATGACATCATAATTAGTATGCAGTATGACGTCACAATGTATTATGATGTCATAATGTATCCGCATTATGACATCACAATATATTATGAGAGAGCAACATGCAGGTATTATGAGCAATTTCTCTTGCCCCAATTTGTGTCACATCTACTGGAGCATCATGAGCATGTATTATGACGTCACAGTATATGATGACATCATAATTAGTATGCAATATGACGTCACAATGTATTATGACGTCATAATGTATCTGCATTATGACATCACAATATATTATGAGAGCGCAATTTGCAGGTTTTATGACCATTTTCGATTACCCCAATTTGTGTGACATCTACTGGAGCATCATGAGCATGTATTATGACGTCACAGTATATGATGACATCATAATTACTATGCACTATGACGTCACAATGTATTATGACGTCATAATGTATCCGCCTTATGACATCACAATATGTTATGAGAGCGCAATTTGAAGGTTTCATGACCAATTTCGCTTACAACAATTTGTGTCATATCTACTGCAGCATCAACAGCATGTATTATGACATCAGAGTATATGATGACATCATAATTAGTATGCAGCATGACGTCACAATGTATTATGACGTCATAATGTGTCCGCAATATGACATCACAATATATTATGAGAGCGCAACATGCAGGTATTATGAGCAATTTCTCTTGCCCCAATTTGTGTCACATCTACTGGAGCATCATGAGCATGTATTATGACGTCAGAGTATATGATGACATCATAATTAGTATGCAGTATGACGTCACAATGTATTATGACGTCATAATGTATACGCATTATGACATCACAATATATTATGAGAGCGCAATTTGCTGGTTTAATGACCATTTTCGATTAGACCAATTTGTGTCACATCTACTGGAGCATCATGAGCATGTATTATGACGTCACAGTATATGGTGACATCATAATTAGTATGCAGTATGATGTCACAATATATTATGATGTCATAATGTATCCGCATTATGACATCACAATATATTATGAGAGCGCAACATGCAGGTATTATGAGCAATTTCTCTTACCCCAATTTGTGTCACATCAACTGGAGCATCATGAGCATGAATTATGACGTCACAGTATATGATGACATCATAATTAGTATGCAGTATTACGTCACAATGTATTATGACGTCATAATGTACCCGCATTATGACATCACAGTATATTATGAGAGCGCAATTTGCAGGTTTCATGACCAATTTCGCTTACCCCAATTTGTGTCACATCTACTGCAGCATCATCAGCATGTATTATGACGTCAGATTATATGATGACATCATAATTAGTATGCAGTATGACGTCACAATGTATTATGACGTCATAATGTATCCGCATTATGACATCACAATATATTATGAGAGCGCAATTTGCAGGTTTTATGACCATTTTCGATTACCCGAATTTGTCTCACATCTACTGGAGCATCATGAGCATGTATTATGATGTCACAGTATATGATGACATCATAATTAGTATGCAGTATGACATCACAATGTATTATGACGTCATAATGTATCCGCATTATGATATCAAAATATATTATGAGAGCGCAACATGCAGGTATTATGAGCAATTTCTCTTGCCCCAATTTGTGTCACATCTACTGGAGCATCATGAGCATGTATTATGATGTCACAGTATATGATGACATCATAATTAGTATGCACTATGACGTCACAATGTATTATGACGTCATAATATATCCGCATTATGACATCACAATATATTATGAGAGTGCAATTTGCAGGTTTCATGACCAATTTCGCTTACCCCAATTTGTGTCACATCTACTGCAGCATCATCAGCATGTATTATGACGTCAGAGTATATGATCACATCATAATTAGTATGCAGTATGACGTCACAATGTATTATGATGTCATAATGTATCCGCATTATGACATCACAATACATTATGAGAGAGCAACATGCAGGTATTATGAGCAATTTCTCTTGCCCCAATTTGTGTCACATCTACTGCAGCATCATGAGCATGTATTATGACGTCACAGTATATGATGACATCATAATTAGTATGCAATATGATGTCACAATGTATTATGACGTCATAATGTATCTGCATTATGACATCACAATATATTATGAGAGCGCAATTTGCAGGTTTTATGACCATTTTCGATTACCCCAATTTGTGTGACATCTACTGGAGCATCATGAGCATGTATTATGACGTCACAGTATATGATGACATCATAATTACTATGCACTATGACGTCACAATGTATTATGGCGTCAAAATGTATCCGCATTATGACATCACAATATATTATGAGAGTGCAATTTGCAGGTTTCATGACCAATTTCGCTTACCCCAATTTGTGTCACATCTACTGCAGCATCATCAGCATGTATTATGACGTCAGAGTATATGATGACATCATAATTAGTATGCAGTATGACATCACAATGTATTATGACGTCATAATGTATCCGCATTATGATATCAAAATATATTATGAGAGCGCAACATGCAGGTATTATGAGCAATTTCTCTTGCCCCAATTTGTGTCACATCTACTGGAGCATCATGAGCATGTATTATGATGCCACAGTATATGATGACATCATAATTAGTATGCAGTATGACGTCACAATGTATTATGTCGTCATAATGTGTCCGCATTATGACACCACAATATATTATGAGAGCGCAATTTGCAGGTTTCATGACCAATTTCGCTTACCCCAATTTGTGTCACATCTATTGCAGCATCATCAGCATGTATTATGACGTCAGAGTATATGATGACATCATAATTAGTATGCAGTATGACGTCACAATGTATTATGATGTCATAATGTATCCGCATTATGACATCACAATATGTTATGAGAGCGCAATTTGCAGGTTTCATGACCAATTTCTCTTACCCCAATTTGTGTCACATCTACTGGAGCATCATGAGCATGAATTATGACGTCACAGTATATGATGACATCATAATTAGTATGCACTATGACGTCACAATGTATTATGACGCCATAATGTATCCGCATTATGACATCACAATACATTATGAGAGCGCAACCTGCAGATATTATGAGCAATTTCTCTTACCCCAATTTGTGTCACATCTACTGCAGCATCATTAGCATGTATTATGACGTCACAGTATATGATGACGTCATAATTAGTATGCAGTATGACGTCACAATGTATTATGGCGTCATAATGTATCCGCATTATGACATCACAATATACTATGTGAGCGCAACATGCAGGTATTATGAGCAATTTCTCTTGCCACAATTTGTGTCACATCTACTGGAGCATCATGAGCATGTATTATGACGTCACAGTATATGATGACATCATAATTAGTATGCACTATGACGTCACAATATATTACTACGTCATAATGTATCCGCATTATGACATCACAATATATTATGAGAGCGCAATTTGCAGGTTTCAGGACCAATTTGGCTTACCCCAATTTGTGTCACATCTACTGGAGCATCATGAGCATGTATTATGACGTCATAGTATATGATGACATCATAATTAGTATGCACTATGACGTCACGATGTATTATGACGTCATAGTGTATCCGCATTATGACATCAAAATATATTATGAGAGCGCAATATGCAGGTATTATGACCAATTTCTCTTGCCACAATTTGTGTCACATCTACTGGAGAATCATGAGCATGTATTATGACGTCACAGTATATGATGACATCATAATTAGTATGCAGTATGACGTCACAATGTATTATGATGTCATAATGTATCCGCATTATGACATCACAATATGTTATGAGAGCGCAATTTGCAGGTTTCATGGCCAATTTCGCTTACCCCAATTTGTGTCACGTCTACTGCAGCATCATCAGCATGCATTATGACGTCAGAGTATATGATGACATCATAATTAGTATGCAGTATGACGTCACAATGTATTATGGCATCATAATGTATCCGCATTATGACATCACAATATATTATGAGAGCGCAATTTGCAGGTTTCATGACCAATTTCGCTTACCCCAATTTGTGTCACATCTACTGCAGCATCATCAGCATGTATTATGACGTCAGAGAATATGATGACATCATAATTAGTATGCAGTATGACGTCACAATATATTATGACGTCATAATGTATCCGCATTATGACATCACAATATATTATGAGAGAGCAACATGCAGGTATTATGAGCAATTTCTCTTGCCCCAATTTGTGTCACATCTACTGGAGCATCATGAGCATGTATTATGACGTCACAGTATATGATGACATCATAATTAGTATGCAATATGACGTCACAATGTATTATGACGTCATAATGTATCTGCATTATGACATCACAATATATTATGAGAGCGCAATTTGCAGGTTTTATGACCATTTTTGATTACCGCAATTTGTGTGACATCTACTGGAGCATCATGAGCATGTATTATGACGTCACAGTATATGATGACATCATAATTAGTATGCACTATGACGTCACAATGTATTATGACGTCATAATGTATCCGCATTATGACATCACAATATGTTATGAGAGCGCAATTTGCAGGTTTCATGACCAATTTCGCTTACACCAATTTGTGTCATATCTACTGCAGCATCAACAGCATGTATTATGACGTCAGAGTATATGATGACATCATAATTAGTATGCAGTATGACGTCACAATGTATTATGACGTCATAATGTATCCGCATTATGACATCACAATATATTATGAGAGCGCAATTTGCAGGTTTTATGACAATTATCGATTACCCCAATTTGTGTCACATCTACTGGAGCATCATGAGCATGTGTTATGACGTCAGAGTATATGATGATATCATAATTAGTATGCAGTATGATGTCTCAATATATTATGACGTCATAATGTATCCGCAATATGACATCACAATATATAATGAGAGCGCAACATGCAGGTATTATGACCAATTTCTCTTGCCCCAATTTGTGTCACATCTACTGGAGCATCATGAGCATGTATTATGACATCACAGTATATGATGACATCATAATTAGTATGCACTATGACGTCACAATGTATTATGACGTCCTAATGTATCCGCATTATGACATCACAATATATTATGAGAGCGCAATTTGCAGGTTCCATGACCAATTTCGTTTACCACAATTTGTGTCACATCTACTGCAGCATCATCAGCATGTATTATGACGTCAGAGTATATGATGACATCATAATTAGTATGCAGTATGTCGTCACAATGTATTATGACGTCATAATGTATCCGCAATATGACATCACAGTATATTATGAGAGCGCAATTTGCAGGTTTTATGACCATTTTAAATTACCCCAAGTTGTGTCTCATCTACTGGAGCATCATGAGCATGTATTATGACGTCACAGTACATGATGACATCATAATTAGTATGCAGTATGATGTCACAATGTATTATGACGTCATAATGTATCCGCTTTGTGACATCACAATATATTATGAGAGCGCAACATGCAGGTATTATGAGCAGTTTCTGTTACCCCAATTTGTGTCACATCTACTGGAGCATCATGAGCATGAATTATGATGTCACAGTATATGATGACATCATAATTTGTAAGCAGTATGATGTCACAATGTATTATGACGTCATAATGTATCCGCATTATGACATCACAATATATTATGAGAGCGCAACTTGCAGGTTTTATGACAAATTTCGCTTACCCCAATTTGTATCACATCTACTGGAGCATCATGAGCATGTATTATGACGTCACAGTATATGATGACATCATAATTTGTATGCAGTATGACGTCACAATGTATTATGACATCATAATATATCCGCATTATGACATCACAATGCATTATGAGAGCGCAACATGCAGATATTATGAGCAATTTCGCTTACACCAATTTGTGGCACATCTAGTGGACAATCATGAGCATGTATTATGACATCACAGTATATGATGACATCATAATTAGTTTGCAGTATGACGTCACAATGTATTATGACGTCATAATGTATCCGCATTATGACATCACAATATATTATGAGGGCGCAACCTGCAGGTATCATGACCAATTTCGCTACCCCAGTTTGTGTCACAACTACTGGAGCATCATGAGCATGTATTATGACGTCACAGTATATGATGACATCATAGTTAGCATGCAGTATGACATCACAATATATTATGACGTCATAATGTATCCGCATTATGACATCACAATATATTATGAGAGCGCAATTTGCAGGTTTCATGACCAATTTCGCTTACCCCAATTTGTGTCACATCTACTGCAGCATCATCAGCATGTACTATGACGTCAGAGTATATGATGACGTCATAATTAGTATGCAGTATGACGTCACAATGTATTATGACGTGATAATGTATCCGCATTATGACATCACAATATATTATGAGAGCGCAATTTGCAGGTTTCATGTCCAATTTCGCTTACCCCAATTTGTGTCACGTCTACTGCAGCATCATCAGCATGCATTATGACGTCAGAGTATATGATGACATCATAATTAGTATGCAGTATGACGTCACAATGTATTATGGCGTCATAATGTATCCGCATTATGACATCACAATATATTATTTGAGCGCAACATGCAGGTATTATGAGCAATTTCTCTTGCCCCAATTTGTGTCACATCTACTGGAGCATCATGAGCATGTATTATGACGTCACAGTATATGATGACATCATAATTAGTATGCACTATGACGTCACAATATATTATGACGTCATAATGTATCCGCATTATGACATCACAATATATTATGAGAGCGCAATATACAGGTTTCAGGACCAATTTCGCTTACCCCAATTTGTGTCACATCTACTGGAGCATCATGAGCATGTATTATGACGTCACAGTATATGATGACATCATAATTAGTATGCACTATGACGTCACACTGTATTATGACGTCATACTGTATCCGCATTATGACATCAAAATATATTCTGAGAGCGCAACATGCATGTATTATGAGCAATTTCTCTTGCCCCAATTTGTGTCACATCTACTGGATCACCATGAGCATGTATTATGACGTAACAGTATATGATGACATCATAATTAGTATGCACTATGACGTCACAATGTATTATGACGTCATAATGTATCCGCATTATGACATCACAATATATTATGAGAGCGCAACATGCAGGTATTATGAGCAACTTCTCTTACCCCAATTTGTGTCACATCTACTGGAGCATCATGAGCATGTATTATGACGTCACAGTATATGATGACATCATAATTAGTATGCAGTATGACGTCACAATGTATTATGACGTCATAATGTATCCGCATTATGACATCACAATATATTATGAGAGCGCAACATGCAGGTATTATGACCAATTTCTCTTGCCCCAATTTGTGTCACATCTACTGGAGCATCATGAGCATGTATTATGACGTCACACTATATGATGACATCATAATTAGTATGCACTATGACGTCACAATGTATTATGACGTCCTAATGTATCCGCATTATGACATCACAATATATTATGAGAGCGCAATTTGCAGGTTCCATGACCAATTTCGCTTACCCCAATTTGTGTCACATCTACTGCAGCATCATCAGCATGTATTATGACGTCAGAGTATATGATGACATCATAATTAGTATGCAGTATGTCGTCACAATGTATTATGACGTCATAATGTTTCCGAATTATGACATCACAGTATATTATGAAAGCGCAATTTGCAGGTTTTATGACCATTCTCGATTACCCCAATTTGTGTCTCATCTACTGGAGCATCATGAGCATGTATTATGACGTCACAGTACATGATGACATCATAATTAGTATGCAGTATGATGTCACAATGTATTATGACGTCATAATGTATCCGCTTTGTGACATCACAATATATTATGAGAGCGCAACATGCAGGTATTATGAGCAATTTCTCTTACCCCAATTTGTGTCACATCAACTGGAGCGTCATGAGCATGAATTATGATGTCACAGTATATGATGACATCATAATTTGTAAGCAGTATGATGTCACAATGTATTATGACGTCATAATGTATCTGCATTATGACATCACAATATATTATGAGAGCGCAACTTGCAGGTTTCATGACCAATTTCGCTTACCCCAATTTGTGTCACATCTACTGCAGCATCATCAGCATGTACTATGACGTCAGAGTATATGATGACATCATAATTATTATGCAGTATGACGTCACAATGTATTATGACGTCATATTGTGTCCGCATTATGACATCACAATATAGTATGAGAGCGCAACATGCAGGTAGTATGAGCAATTTCTCTTGCCCCAATTTGTGTCACATCTTCTGGAGCATCATGAGCATGTATTATGACATCAGAGTATATGATGACATCATAATTAGTATGCAGTATGACGTCACAATGTATTATGACGTCATAATGTATCCGCATTATGACATCACAATATAATATGAGAGCGCAATTTGCCGGTTTCATGACGAATTTCGCTTACCCCAATTTGTGTCACATCTACTGCAGCATCCTCAGCATGTATTATGACGTCAGAGAATATGATGACATCAAAATTAGTATGCAGTATGACATCACAATGTATTACGACGTGATAATGTATCCGCATTATGACATCACAATATATTATGAGAGCGCAACATGCAGGTATTATGAGCAATTTCTCTTACCCCAATTTGTGTCACATCTATTGGAGTATCATGAGCATGTATTATGACGTCACAGTATATGATGACATCATAATTAGTATGCACTATGACGTCACAATGTATTATGACGTCATAGTGTATCCACATTTTGACATCAAAATATATTATGAGAGCGCAACATGCAGGTATTATGAGCAATTTCTCTTGCCCCAATTTGTGTCACATCTACTGGAGCATCATGAGCATGTATTATGACGTCACAGTATATGATGACATCATAATTAGTATGCAGTATGACGTCACGATGTATTATGACGTCATAATGTATCCGCATTATGACATCACAATATATTATGAGAGCGCAACATGCAGGTATTATGAGCAATTTCACTTGCCCCAAATTTTGTCACATCTACTGGAGCATCATGAGCATGTATTATGACGTCACAGTATATGATGACATCATAATTAGTATGCACTATGACGTCACAATGTATTATGACGTCATAATGTATCTGCATTATGACATCACAATATATTATGAGAGCGCAATTTGCAGGTTTTATGACTATTTTCGATTACCCCAATTTGTGTCCCATCTACTGGAGCATCATGAGCATGTATTATGACGTCACAGTATATGATGACATCATAATTAGTATGCAGTATGACGTCACAATGTATTATGACGTCATAATGTATCCGCATTATGACCTCACAATATATTATGAGAGCGCAACATGCAGGTAATATGAGCAATTTCTCTTGCCCCAATTTGTGTCACATCTACTGGAGCATCATGAGCATGTATTATGACGTCACAGTATATGATGACATCATAATTAGTATGCAGTATGATGTCACAATATATTATGACGTCATAATGTATCCGCATTATGACATCACAATATATTATGATAGCGCAATTTGCAGGTTTCATGACCAATTTCTCTTACCCCAATTTGTGTCACATCTACTGGAGCATCATGAGCATGAATTATGACGTCACAGTATATGATGACATCATAATTAGTATGCACTATGACGTCACAATGTATTATGACGTCATAATGTATCCGCATTATGACATCACAATACATTATGAGAGCGCAACATGCAGATATTATGAGCAATTTCTCTTACCCCAATTTGTGTCACATCTACTGGAGCATCATGAGAATGTATTATGACGTCACAGTATATGATGACATCATAATTAGTATGCAGTATGACGTCAGAATGTATTATGACATCATAATGTATCCGCATTATGACATCACAATATATTATGAGAGCGCAACATGCAGGTAGTATGACCTATTTCGCTTACCCCAATTTGTGTTACATCTACTGAAGCATCATGAGCATGTATTATGACGTCACAGTATATGATGACATCATAATTAGTATGCACAATGACGTCACAATGTATTATGACGTCATAATGTATCCGCATTATGACTTCACAATATATTATGAGAGCGCAATTTGCAGGTTTCATGACCAATTTCGCTTACCCCAATTTGTGTCACATCTACTGCAGCATCCTCAGCATGTATTATGACGTCAGAGAATATGATGACATCAAAATTAGTATGCAGTGTGACGTCACAATGTATTATGACGTGATAATGTATCCGCATTATGACATCACAATATATTATGAGAGCGCAATTTGCAGGTTTCATGGCCAATTTCGCTTACCCCAATTTGTGTCACGTCTACTGCAGCATCATCAGCATGCATTATGACGTCAGAGTATATGATGACATCATAATTAGTATGCAGTATGACGTCACAGTGTATTATGGCGTCATAATGTATCCGCATTATGACATCACAATATATTATTTGAGCGCAACATGCAGGTATTATGAGCAATTTCTCTTGCCCCAATTTGTGTCACATCTACTGGAGCATCATGAGCATGTATTATGACGTCACAGTATATGATGACATTATAATTAGTATGCACTATGACGTCACAATATATTATGACGTCATAATGTATCCGCATTATGACATCACAATATATTATGAGAGCGCAATTTGCAGGTTTCAGGACCAATTTCGCTTACCCCAATTTGTGTCACATCTACTGGAGCATCATGAGCATGTATTATGACGTCACAGTATATGATGACATCATAATTAGTATGCACTATGACGTCACACTCTATTATGACGTCATAGTTTATCCGCATTATGACATCAAAATATATTATGAGAGCGCAACATGCATGTATTATGAGCAATTTCTCTTGCCCCAATTTGTGTCACATCTACTGGAGCATCATGAGCATGTATTATGACGTAACAGTATATGATGACATCATAATTAGTATGCACTATGACGTCACAATGTATTATGATGTCATAATGTATCCACATTATTACATCACAATATATTATGAGAGCGCAACATGCAGGTATTATGAGCAACTTCTCTTACCCCAATTTGTGTCACATCTACTGGAGCATCATGAGCATGTATTATGACATCACAGTATATGATGACATCATAATTAGTATGCAGTATGACTTCACAATGTATTATGACGTCATAATGTATCCGCATTATGACATCACAATATATTATGAGAGCGCAACATTCAGGTATTATGACCAATTTCTCTTGCCCCAATTTGTGTCACATCTACTGGAGCATCATGAGCATGTATTATGACGTCACACTATATGATGACATCATAATTAGTATGCACTATGAAGTCACAATGTATTATGACGTCCTAATGTATCCGCATTATGACATCACAATATATTATGAGAGCGCAATTTGCAGGTTCCATGACCAATTTCGCTTACCCCAATTTTTGTCACATCTACTGCAGCATCATCAGCATGTATTATGACGTCAGAGTATATGATGACATCATAATTAGTATGCAGTATGTCGTCACAATGTATTATGACGTCATAAAGTATCCGCATTATGACATCACAGTATATTATGAGAGCGCAATTTGCAGGTTTTATGACCATTCTCGATTACCCCAATTTGTGTCTCATCTACTGGAGCATCATGAGCATGTATTATGACGTCACAGTACATGATGACATCATAATTAATATGCAGTATGATGTCACAATGTATTATGACGTCATAATGTATCCGCTTTTTGACATCACAATATATTATGAGAGCGCAACATGCAGGTATTATGAGCCATTTCTCTTACCCCAATTTGTGTCACATCTACTGGAGCATCATGAGCATGTATTATGACATCACAGTATATGATGACATCATAATTAGTTTGCAGTATGACGTCACAATGTATTATGACGTCATAATGTATCCGCATTATGACATCACAATATATTATGAGGGCGCAACCTGCAGGTAGTATGACCAATTTCACTACCCCAATTTGTGTCACATCTACTGGAGCATCATGAGCATGTATTATGACGTCACAGTATATGATGACATCATAATTAATATGCAGTATGACGTCACAATGTATTATGACGTCATAATGTATCCGCATTATGACATCACAATATATTATGAGAGCGCAATTTGCAGGTTTCATGACCAATTTCGCTTTCCCCAATTTGTGTCACATCTACTGCAGCATCATCAGCATGTACTATGACGTCAGAGTATATGATGACATCATAATTAGTATGCAGTATGACGTCACAATGTATTATGACGTCATATTGTGTCCGCATTATGACATCACAATATAGTATGAGAGCGCAACATGCAGGTATTATGAGCAATTTCTCTTGCCCCAATTTGTGTCACATCTACTGCAGCATCATGAGCATGTATTATGACGTCAGAGTATATGATGACATCATAATTAGTATGCAGTATGACGTCACAATGTATTATGACGTCATAATGTATCCGCATTATGACATCACAATATATTATGAGAGCGCAATTTGCTGGTTTCATGACCAATTTCGCTTACCCCAATTTGTGTCACATCTACTGCAGCATCCTCAGCATGTATTATGACGTCAGAGAATATGATGACATCAAAATAAGTATGCAGTATGACGTCACAATGTACTATGACGTGATAATGTATCCGCATTATGACATCACAATATATTATGAGAGCGCAACATGCAGGTATTATGAGCAATTTCTCTTGCCCCAATTTGTGTCACATCTACTGGAGCATCATGAGCATGTATTATGACGTCACAGTAAATAATGACATCATAATTCGTATGCAGTATGACGTCACGATGTATTATGACGTCATAATGTATCCGCCTAATGACATCGCAATGGATTACGAGAGCGCAACATGCAGGTATTATGAGCAATTTCACTTGCCCCAAATTGTGTCACATCTACTGGAGCATCATGAGCATGTATTATGACGTCACAGTATATGATGACATCATAATTAGTATGCAGTATGACGTCACAATGTATTATGACGTCATAATGTATCCGCATTATGACATCACAATATATTATGAGAGCGCAATTTGCAGGTTTCATGACCAATTTCACTTACCCCAATTTGTGTCACATCTACTGCAGCATCATCAGCATGTATTATGACATCACAGTATATGATGACATCATAATTAGTATGCAGTATGACGTCACAATATATTATGACGTCATAATGTATCCGCATTATGACATCACAATATATTATGAGAGTGCAATTTGCAGGTTTCAGGAACAATTTCGCTTACCCCAATTTGTGTCACATCTACTGGAGCATCATGAGCATGTATTATGACGTCACACTATATGATGACATCATAACTAGTATGCACTATGACGTCACAATGTATTATGACGTCATAGTGTATCCGCATTATGACATCAAAATATATTATGAGAGCGCAACATGCAGGTATTATGAGCAATTTCTCTTGCCCCAATTTGTGTCACATCTACTGGAGCATCATGAGCATGTATTATGACGTCACAGTATATGATGACATCATAATTAGTATGCAATATAACGTCACAATGTATTATGACGTCATAATGTATCCGCATTATGACATCACAATATATTATGAGAGCGCAATTTGCAGGTTTTATGACCATTTTCGATTACCCCAATTTGTGTCACACCTAGTGGAGCATCATGAGCATGTATTATGACGTCACAGTATATGATGACATCATAATTAGTATGCACTATGACGTCACAATGTATTATGACGTCATAATGTATCCGCATTATGACATCACAATATATTATGAGAGCGCAATTTGCAGGTTTCATGACCAATTTCGCTTACCCCAATTTCTGTCCCATCTACTGCAGCATCATGAGCATGTATTATGACGTCACAGTATATGATGACATCATAATTATTATGCACTGTGACGTCACAATGTATTATGACGTCATAATGTATCCGCATTATGACATCACAATATATTGTGAGAGCGCAATTTGCAGGTTTTATGACAATTTTCGATTACCCCAATTTGTGTCACATCTACTGGAGCATCATGAGCATGTATTATGACGTCACAGTATATGATTACATCATAATTAGTATGCAGTATCATGTCACAATATATTATGACGTCATAATGTATCCGCTTTATGACATCACAATATATTATGAGAGCGCAACATGCAGGTATTATGAGCAATTTCTCTTGCCCCAATTTGTGTCACATCTACTGGAGCATCATGAGCATGAATTATGACGTCAGAGTATATGATGACATCATAATTAGTATGCACTATGACGTCACAATGTATTATAACGTCATAATGTATCCGCATTATGACATCACAATATATTATGAGAGCGCAACTTGCAGGTTTTATGACCAATTTTGCTTACCCCAATTTGTGTCACATCTACTGGAGCATCATGAGCATGTATTATGACGTCACAGTATATGATGACATCATAATTAGTATGAAGTATGACGTCACAATGTATTATGACGTCATAATGTATCCGCATTATGACATCACAATATATTATGAGAGCGCAATTTGCAGGTTTCATGACCAATTTCGCTTACCCCTATTTGTGTCACATCTACTGCAGCATAATCAGCATGTACTATGACGTCAGAGTATATGATGACATCAAAATTAGTATGCAGTATGACGTCACAATGTATTATGACGTCATATTGTGTCTGCATTATGACATCACAATATAGTATGAGAGCGCAACATGCAGGTATTATGAGCAATTTCTCTTGCCCCAATTTGTGTCACATCTACTGGAGCATCATGAGCATGTATTATGACGTCAGAGTATATGATGACATCATAATTAGTATGCAGTATGACGTCACAATGTATTATGACGTCATAATGTATCCGCATTATGACATCACAATGTATTATGAGAGCGCAATTTGCTGGTTTCATGACCAATTTCGCTTACCCCAATTTGTGTGACATCTACTGCAGCATCCTCAGCATGTATTATGACGTCACAGTATATGATGACATCAAAATTAGTATGCAGTATGACGTCACAATGTATTATGACGTGATAATGTATCCGCATTATGACATCACAATATATTATGAGAGCGCAACATGCAGGTATTATGAGCAATTTCTCTTACCCCAATTTGTGTCACATCTACTGGAGCATCATGAGCATGTATTATGACGTCACAGTATATGATGACATCATAATTAGTATGCAGTATGACGTCACAATGTATTATGACGTCATAATGTATCCGCATTATGACATCACAATATATTATGAGAGCGCAACCTGCAGGTATTATGACCAATTTCGCTTACCCCAATTTGTGTTACATCTACTGAAGCATCATGAGCATGTATTATGAAGTCACAGTATATGATGACATCATAATTAGTATGCACTATGACGTCACAATGTATTATGACGTCATAATGTATCCACATTATGACATCACAATATATTATGAGGGCGCAACCTGCAGGTATTATGACCAATTTCGCTACCCCAATTTGTGTCACATCTACTGGAGCATCATGAGCATGTATTATGACGTCACAGTATATGATGACATCATAATTAGTACGCAGTATGACGTCACAATGTATTATGACGTCATAATGTATCCGCATTATGACATCACAATACATTATGAGAGCGCAACATGCAGGTATTATGAGCAATTTCTCTTACCCCAATTTGTGTCACATCTACTGGAGCATCATGAGCATGTATTATGACGTCACAGTATATGATGACATCATAATTAGTATGCAGTATGACGTCACAATGTATTATGACGTCATAATGTATCCGCATTATGACATCACAATATATTATGAGAGCGCAACCTGCAGGTATTATGACCAATTTCGCTTACCCCAATTTGTGTTACATCTACTGAAGCATCATGAGCATGTATTATGAAGTCACATTATATGATGACATCATAATTTGTATGCAGTATGACATCACAATGTATTATGACGTCATAATGTATCCGCATTATGACATCGCAATATGCTATGAGAGCGCAATTTGCAGGTTTCATGACAAATTTCGCTTACACCAATTTGTGTCACATCTACTGCAGCATCATCAGCATGTATTATGACGTCAGAGTATATGATGACATCATAATTAGTATGCAGTATGACGTCACAATGTATTATGACGTCATAATGTGTCCGCATTATGACATCACAATATATTATGAGAGCGCAACATGCAGGTATTATGAGCAATTTCTCTTGCCCCAATTTGTGTCACATCTACTGGAGCAGCATGAGCATGTATTATGACATCACAGTATATGATGACATAATAATTAGTATGCAGTATGACGTCACAATGTATTATGACATCATAATGTATCCGCATTATGACATCACAATATATTACGAGAGCGCAACATGCAGGTATTATGACCAATTTCGCTTACCCCAATTTGTGTCACATCTACTGGAGCATCATGAGCATGTATTATGATGTCACAGTATATGATGACATCATAATTAGTATGCAGTATGACGTCACGATGTATTACGACGTCATAATATATCCGCATTATGACATCACAATATATTATGAGAGCGCAACATGCAGGTATTATGAGCAATTTCTCTTGCCCCAATTTGTGTCACATCTACTGGAGCATCATGAGCATGTATTATGACGTCACAGTATATGATGACATCATAATTAGTATGCAGTATGACGTCACAATGTATTATGACATCATAATGTATCCGCATTATGACATCACAATATATTATGAGAGCGCAACATGCAGGTATTATGACCAATTTCGCTTACCCCAATTTGTGTCACATCTACTGGAGCATCATGAGCATGTATTATGATGTCACAGTATATGATGACATCATAATTAGTATGCAGTATGACATCACGATGTATTATGACGTCATAATGTATCCGCATTATGACATCACAATATATTATGAGAGCGCAACATGCAGGTGTTATGAGCAATTTCTCTTGCCCCAATTTGTGTCACATCTACTGGAGCATCATGAGCATGTATTAGGACGTCACAGTATATGATGACATCATAATTAGTATGCAATATGACGTCACAATGTATTATGACGTCATAATGTATCCGCATTATGACATCACAATATATTATGAGAGCGCAATTTGCAGGTTTTATGAACATTTTCAATTACCCCAATTTGTGTCACATCTACTGGAGCATCATGAGCATGTATTATGACGTCACAGTACATGATGACATCATAATTATTATGCACTGTGACGTCACAATGTATTATGACGTCATAATGTATCCGCATTATGACATCTCAATACATTATGAGAGCGCAACATGCAGATATTATGAGCAATTTCTCTTACCCCAATTTGTGTCACATCTACTGGAGCATCATGAGCATGTATTATGACGTCACAGTATATGATGACATCATAATTAGTATGCAGTATGACGTCAGAATGTATTATGACATCATAATGTATCCGCATTATGACATCACAATATATTATGAGAGCGCAACATGCAGGTATTATGACCAATTTCGCTTACCCCAATTTGTGTTACATCGACTGAAGCATCATGAGCATGTATTATGAAGTCACAGTATATGATGACATCATAATTAGTATGCACTATGACGTCACAATGTATTATGACGTCATAATGTGTCCGCATTATGACATCACAATATATTATGAGAGCGCAACATGCAGGTATTATGAGCAATTTCTCTTGCCCCAATTTGTGTCACATCTACTGGAGCAGCATGAGCATGTATTATGACGTCACAGTATATGATGACATCATAATTAGTATGCAATATGACGTCACAATGTATTATGACGTCATAATGTATCCGCATTATGACATCACAATATATTATGAGAGTGCAATTTGCAGGTTTTATGACCATTTTCGATTACCCCAATTTGTGTCACATCTACTGGAGCATCATGAGCATATATTATGACGTCACAGTATATGATGACATCATAATTAGTATGCAGTATGATGTCACAATATATTATGACGTCATAATGTATCCGCTTTATTACATCACAATATATTATGAGAGCGCAACATGCAGTTATTATGAGCAATTTCTCTTACCCCAATTTGTGTCACATCTACTGGAGCATCATGAGCATGAATTATGACGGCAGAGTATATGATGACATCATAATTAGTATGCACTATGACGTCACAATGTATTATGACGTCATAATGTATCCGCATTATGACATCACAATATATTATGAGAGCGCAACTTGCAGGTTTTATGACCGATTTCGCTTACCCCAATTTGTGTCACATCTACTGGAGCATCATGAGCATGTATTATGACATCACAGTATATGATGACATCATAATTAGTATGAAGTATGGCGTCACAATGTATTATGACGTCATAATGTATCCGCATTATGACATCACAATACAGTATGAGAGCGCAACATGCAGATATTATGAGCAATTTCTCTTACCCCAATTTGTGTCACATCTACTGGAGCATCATGAGCATGTATTATGATGTCACAGTATATGATGACATCATAATTAGTATGCAGTATGACGTCAGAATGTATTATGACATCATAATGTATCCGCATTATGACATCACAATATATTATGAGAGCGCAACATGCAGGTATTATGACCAATTTCGCTTACCCCTATTTGTGTTACATCTACTGAAGCATCATGAGCATGTATTATGAAGTCACAGTATATGATGACATCATAATTAGTATGCACTATGACGTCACAATGTATTATGACGTCATAATGTATCCACATTATGACATCACAATATATTATGAGGGCGCAACCTGCAGGTATTATGACCAATTTCGCTACCCCAATTTGTGTCACATCTACTGGAGCATCATGAGCATGTATTATGACATCACAGTATATGATGACATCATAATTAGTACGCAGTATGACGTCACAATGTATTATGACGTCATAATGTATCCGCATTATGACATCACAATACATTATGAGAGCGCAACATGCAGGTATTATGAGCCATTTCTCTTACCCCAATTTGTGGCACATCTACTGGAGAATCATGAGCATGAATTATGATGTCACAGTATATGATGACATCATAATTTCTAAGCAGTATGATGTCACAATGTATTATGACGTCATAATGTATCCGCATTATGACATCACAATATATTATGAGAGCGCAACTTGCAGGTTTTATGACCAATTTCGCTTACCCCAATTTGTGTCACATCTACTGGAGCAACATGAGCATGTATTATGACGTCACATTATATGATGACACCATAATTTGTATGCAGTATGACATCACAATGTATTATGACGTCATAAAGTATCCGCATTATGACATCACAATACATTATGAGAGCGCAACATGCAGATATTATGAGCAATTTCTCTTTCCCCAATTTGTGGCACATCTACTGGAGCATCATGAGCATGTATTATGACATCACAGTATATGATGACATCATAATTAGTTTGCAGTATGATGTCACAATGTATTATGACGTCATAATGTATCCGCATTATGACATCACAATATATTATGAGGGCGCAACCTGCAGGTATTATGACCAATTTCGCTACCCCAATTTGTGTCACATCTACTGGAGCATCGTGAGCATGTATTATGACATCACAGTATATGATGACATCATAATTAGTATGCAGTATGACGTCACAATGTATTATGACGTCATAATGTATCCGCATTATGACATCACAATATATTATGAGAGCGCAATTTGCAGGTTTCATGACCAATTTCGCTTACCACAATTTGTGTCACATCTACTGCAGCATCATCAGCATGTACTATGACGTCAGAGTATATGATGACATCATAATTAGTATGCAGTATGTCGTCACAATGTATTATGACGTCATAATGTGTCCGCATTATGACATCACAATATAGTATGAGAGCGCAACATGCAGGTATTATGAGCAATTTCTCTTGCCCCAATTTGTGTCACATCTACTGGAGCATCATGAGCATGTATTATGACGTCAGAGTATATGATGACATCATAATTAGTATGCAGTATGACGTCACAATGTATTATGACGTCATAATGTATCTGCATTATGACATCACAATATATTATGAGAGCGCAATTTGCAGGTTTCATGACCAATTTCGCTTACACCAATTTGTGTCACATCTACTGCAGCATCATCAGCATGTATTATGACGTCAGAGTATATGATGACATCATAATTAGTATGCAGTATGACGTCACAATGTATTATGACGTCATAATGTGTCCGCATTATGACATCACAATATTTTATGAGAGCGCAACATGCAGGTATTATGAGCAATTTCTCTTGCCCCAATTTGTGTCACATCTACTGGAGCAGCATGAGCATGTATTATGACATCACAGTATATGATGACATCATAATTAGTATGCACTATGACATCACAATGTATAATGACGTCATAGTGTATCCACATTTTGACATCAAAATATATTATGAGAGCGCAACATGCCGGTATTATGAGCAATTTCTCTTGCCCCAATTTGTGTCACATCTACTGGAGCATCATGAGCATGTATTATGACGTCACAGTATATGATGACATCATAATTAGTATGCACTATGACGTCACAATGTATTATGACGTCATAGTGTATCCACATTTTGACATCAAAATATATTATGAGAGCGCAACATGCCGGTATTATGAGCAATTTCTCTTGCCCCAATTTGTGTCACATCTACTGGAGCATCATGAGCATGTATTATGACGTCACAGTATATGATGACATCACAATTAGTATGCACTCTGAGGTCACAATGTATTATGACGTCATAATGTATCCGCATTATGACATCACAATATATTATGAGAGCGCAATTTGCAGGTTTTATGACCATTTTCGATTTCCCCAATTTGTGTCACATCTACTGGAGCATCATGAGCATGTATTATGACGTCACAGTATGTGATGACATCATAATTAGTATGCAGTATGACGTCACAATGTATTATGACGTCATAATGTATCCGCATTATGACATCACAATACATTATGAGAGCGCAACATGCAGATATTATGAGCAATTTCTCTTACCCCAATTTGTGTCACATCTACTGGAGCATCATGAGCATGTATTATGACGTCACAGTATATGATGACATCATAATTAGTATGCAGTATGACGTCACAATGTATTATGACATCATAATGTATCCGCATTATGACATCACAATATATTATGAGAGCGCAACATGCAGGTATTATGACCAATTTCGCTTACCCCAATTTGTGTCACATCTACTGGAGCATCATGAGCATGTATTATGATGTCACAGTATATGATGACATCATAATTAGTATGGAGTATGACATCACGATGTATTATGACGTCATAATGTATCCGCATTATGACATCACAATATATTATGAGAGCGCAACATGCAGGTATTATGAGCAATTTCTCTTGCCCCAATTTGTGTCACATCTACTGGAGCATCATGAGCATGTATTATGACGTCACAGTATATGATGACAACATAATTAGTATGCAATATGATGTCACAATGTATTATGACGTCATAATGTATCCGCATTATGACATCACAATATATTATGAGAGCGCAATTTGCAGGTTTTATGACCATTTTCGATTACCCCAATTTGTGTCACATCTACTGGAGCATCCTGAGCATGTATTATGACGTCACAGTATATGATGACATCATAATTATTATGCACTATGACGTCACAATGTATTATGACGTCATAATGTATCCGCATTATGACATCTCAATACATTATGAGAGCGCAACATGCAGATATTATGAGCAATTTCTCTTACCCCAATTTGTGTCACATCTACTGGAGCATCATGAGCATGTATTATGACGTCACAGTATATGATGACATCATAATTAGTATGCAGTATGACGTCAGAATGTATTATGACATCATAATGTATCCGCATTATGACATCACAATATATTATGAGAGCGAAACATGCAGGTATTATGACCAATTTCGCTTACCCCAATTTGTGTTACATTGACTGAAGCATCATGAGCATGTATTATGAAGTCACAGTATATGATGACATCATAATTAGTATGCACTATGACGTCACAATGTATTATGACGTCATAATGTGTCCGCATTATGACATCACAATATATTATGAGAGCGCAACATGCAGGTATTATGAGCAATTTCTCTAGCCCCAATTTGTGTCACATCTACTGGAGCAGCATGAGCATGTATTATGACGTCATAGTATATGATGACATCATAATTAGTATGCACTATGACGTCACAATGTATTATGACGTCATAGTGTATCCACATTTTGATATCAAAATATATTATGAGAGCGCAACATGCCGGTATTATGAGCAATTTCTCTTGCCCCAATTTGTGTCACATCTACTGGAGCATCATGAGCATGTATTATGACGTCACAGTATATGATGACATCATAATTAGTATGCACTCTGACGTCACAATGTATTATGACGTCAAAATGTATCCGCATTATGACATCACAATACATTATGAGAGCGCAACATGCAGATATTATGAGCAATTTCTCTTACCCCAATTTGTGTCACATCTACTGGAGCATCATGAGCATGTATTATGACGTCACAGTATATGATGACATCATAATTAGTATGCAGTATGACGTCACGATGTATTACGACGTCATAATGTATCGGCATTATGACATCACAATATATTATGAGAGCGCAACATGCAGGTATTATGAGCAATTTCTCTTGCCCCAATTTGTGTCACATCTACTGGAGCATCATGAGCATGAATTATGACGTCACAGTATATGATGACATCATAATTAGTATGCAATATGACGTCACAATGTATTATGACGTCATAATGTATCCGCATTATGACATCACAATATATTATGAGAGCGCAATTTGCAGGTTTTATGACAATTTTCGATTACCCCAATTTGTGTCACATCTACTGGAGCATCATGAGCATGTATTATGACGTCACAGTATATGATGACATCATAATTAGTATGCACTATGACGTCACAATGTATTATGACGTCATAATGTATCCGCATTATGACATCACAATACATTATGAGAGCGCAACATGCAGATATTGTGAGCAATTTCTCTTACCCCAATTTGTGTCACATCTACTGGAGCATCATGAGCATGTATTATGACGTCACAGTATATGATTACATCATAATTAGTATGCAGTATGACGTCAGAATGTATTATGACATCATAATGTGTCCGCATTATGACATCACAATATATTATGAGAGCGCAACATGCAGGTATTATGAGCAATTTCTCTTGCCCCAATTTGTGTCACATCTACTGAAGCAGCATGAGCATGTATTATGACGTCACAGTATATGATGACATCATAATTAGTATGCACTATGACGTCACAATGTATTATGACGTCATAATATATCTGCATTATGACATCAGAATATATTATGAGAGCGCAACATGCAGGTATTATGACCAATTTCGCTTACCCCAATTTTTGTTACATCGACTGAAGCATCATGAGCATGTATTATGAAGTCACAGTATATGATGACTTCATAATTAGTATGCACTATGACGTCACGATGTATTATGACGTCATAATGTGTCCGCATTATGACATCACAATATATTATGAGAGCGCAACATGCAGGTATTATGAGCAATTTCTCTTGCCCCAATTTGTGTCACATCTACTGGAGCATCATGAGCATGTATTATGACGTCACAGTATATGATGACATCATAATTAGTATGCAGTATAACGTCACAATGTATTATGACATCATAATGTATCCGCATTATGACATCACAATATATTATGAGAGCGCAACATGCAGGTATTATGACCAATTTTGCTTACCCCAATTTGTGTCACATCTACTGGAGCATCATGAGCATGTATTATGATGTCACAGTCTATGATGACATCATAATTAGTATGCAGTATGACGTCACGATGTATTACGACGTCATAATGTATCCGCATTATGACATCACAATATATTATGAGAGCGCAACATGCAGGTATTATGAGCAATTTCTCTTGCCCCAATTTGTGTCACATCTACTGGAGCATCATGAGGATGTATTATGACGTCACAGTATATGATGACATCATAATTAGTATGCAATATGACGTCACAATGTATTATGACGTCATAATGTATCCGCAATATGACATCACAATACATTATGAGAGCGCAATTTGCAGGTTTTATGACCATTTTCGATTACCCCAATTTTTGTCACATCTACTGGAGCATCATGAGCATGTATTATGATGTCACAGTATATGATGACATCATAATTAGTATGCACTATGACGTCACAATGTATTATGACGTCATAATGTATCCGCATTATGACATCACAATACATTATGAGAGCGCAACATGCAGATATTATGAGCAATTTCTCTTACCCCAATTTGTGTCACATCTACTGGAGCATCATGAGCATGTATTATGACGTCACAGTATATGATGACATCATAATTAGTATGCAGTATGACGTCAGAATGTATTATGACATCATAATGTATCCGCATTATGACATCACAATATATTATGAGAGCGCAACATGCAGGTATTATGACCAATTTCGCTTACCCCAATTTGTGTTACATCGACTGAAGCACCATGAGCATGTATTATGAAGTCACAGTATATGATGACATCATAATTAGTGTGCACTATGACGTCACAATGTATTATGACGTCATAATGTGTCCGCGTTATGACATCACAATATATTATGACAGCGCAACATGCAGGTATTATGAGCAATTTCTCTTGCCCCAATTTGTGTCACATCTACTGGAGCAGCATGAGCATGTATTATGACGTCACAGTATATGATGACATCATAATTAGTATGCACTATGACGTCACAATGTATTATGACGTCATAGTGTATCCACATTTTGACATCAAAATATATTATGAGAGCGCAACATGCCGGTATTATGAGCAATTTCTCTTGCCCCAATTTGTGTCACATCTACTGGAGCATCATGAGCATGTATTATGATGTCACAGTATATGATGACATCATAATTAGTATGCAGTATGACGTCACGATGTATTATGACGTCATAATGTATCCGCATTATGACATCACAATATATTATGAGAGCGCAACATGCAGGTATTATGAGCAATTTCTCTTGCCCCAATTTGTGTCACATCTACTGGAGCATCATGAGCATGTATTATGACGTCACAGTATATGATGACATCATAATTAGTATGCAATATGACGTCACAATGTATTATGACGTCATAATGTATCCGCATTATGACATCACAATATATTATGAGAGCGCAATTTGCAGGTTTTATGACCATTTTCGATTACCCCAATTTGTGTCACATCTACTGGAGCATCATGAGCATGTATTATGACGTCACAGTGTATGATGACATCATAATTAGTATGCACTATGACGTCACAATGTATTATGACGTCATAATGTATCCGCATTATGACATCACAATACATTATGAGAGCGCAACATGCAGATATTATGAGCAATTTCTCTTACCCCAATTTGTGTCACATCTACTGGAGCATCATGAGCATGTATTATGACGTCACAGTATATGATGACATCATAATTAGTATGCAGTATGACGTCAGAATGTATTATGACATCATAATGTATCCGCATTATGACATCACAATATATTATGAGAGCGCAACATGCAGGTATTATGACCAATTTCGCTTACCCCAATTTGTGTCACATCTACTGGAGCATCATGAGCATGTATTATGATGTCACAGTATATGATGACATCATAATTAGTATGCAGTATGACGTCACGATGTATTACGACGTCATAATGTATCCGCATTATGACATCACAATATATTATGAGAGCGCAACATGCAGGTATTATGAGCATTTTCTCTTGCCCCAATTTGTGTCACATCTACTGGAGCATCATGAGCATGTATTATGACGTCACAGTATATGATGACATCATAATTAGTGTGCAATATGACGTCACAATGTATTATGACGTCATAATGTATCCGCATTATGACATCACAATATATTATGAGAGCGCAATTTGAAGGTGTTATGACCATTTTCGATTACCCCAATTTGTGTCACATCTACTGGAGCATCATGAGCATGTATTATGACGTCACAGTATATGATGACATCATAATTAGTATGCACTATGACGTCACAATGTATTATGACGTCATAATGTATCCGCATTATGACATCACAATACATTATGAGAGCGCAACATGCAGATATTATGAGCAATTTTTCTCACCCCAATTTGTGTCACATCTACTGGAGCATCATGAGCATGTATTATGACGTCACAGTATATGATGACATCATAATTAGTATGCAGTATGACGTCAGAATGTATTATGACATCATAATGTATCCGCATTATGACATCACAATATACTATGAGAGCGCAACATGCAGGTATTATGACCAATTTCACTTACCCCAATTTGTGTTACATCGACTGAAGCATCATGAGCATGTATTATGAAGTCACAGTATGTGATGACATCATAATTAGTATGCACTATGACGTCACAATGTATTATTACGTCATAATGTGTCCGCATTATGACATCACAATATATTATGAGAGCGCAACATGCAGGTATTATGAGCAATTTCTCTTGCCGCAATTTGTGTCACATCTACTGGAGCATCATGAGCATGTATTATGACGTCACAGTATATGATGACATCATAATTAGTATGCACTATGACGTCACAATGTATTATGACGTCATAATGTATCCGCATTATGACATCACAATATATTATGAGAGCGCAATTTGCAGGTTTCATGACCAATTTCGCTTACCCCAATTTCTGTCCCATCTACTGCAGCATCATGAGCATGTATTATGACGTCACAGTATATGATGACATCATAATTATTATGCACTGTGACGTCACAATGTATTATGACGTCATAATGTATCCGCATTATGACATCACAATATATTGTGAGAGCGCAATTTGCAGGTTTTATGACAATTTTCGATTACCCCAATTTGTGTCACATCTACTGGAGCATCATGAGCATGTATTATGACGTCACAGTATATGATGACATCATAATTAGTATGCAGTATCATGTCACAATATATTATGACGTCATAATGTATCCGCTTTATGACATCACAATATATTATGAGAGCGCAACATGCAGGTATTATGAGCAATTTCTCTTGCCCCAATTTGTGTCACATCTACTGGAGCATCATGAGCATGAATTATGACGTCAGAGTATATGATGACATCATAATTAGTATGCACTATGACGTCACAATGTATTATAACGTCATAATGTATCCGCATTATGACATCACAATATATTATGAGAGCGCAACTTGCAGGTTTTATGACCAATTTTGCTTACCCCAATTTGTGTCACATCTACTGGAGCATCATGAGCATGTATTATGACGTCACAGTATATGATGACATCATAATTAGTATGAAGTATGACGTCACAATGTATTATGACGTCATAATGTATCCGCATTATGACATCACAATATATTATGAGAGCGCAATTTGCAGGTTTCATGACCAATTTCGCTTACCCCTATTTGTGTCACATCTACTGCAGCATCATCAGCATGTACTATGACGTCAGAGTATATGATGACATCATAATTAGTATGCAGTATGACGTCACAATGTATTATGACGTCATATTGTGTCCGCATTATGACATCACAATATAGTATGAGAGCGCAACATGCAGGTATTATGAGCAATTTCTCTTGCCCCAATTTGTGTCACATCTACTGGAGCATCATGAGCATGTATTATGACGTCAGAGTATATGATGACATCATAATTAGTATGCAGTATGACGTCACAATGTATTATGACGTCATAATGTATCCGCATTATGACATCACAATATATTATGAGAGCGCAATTTGCTGGTTTCATGACCAATTTCGCTTACCCCAATTTGTGTGACATCTACTGCAGCATCCTCAGCATGTATTATGACGTCACAGTATATGATGACATCAAAATTAGTATGCAGTATGACGTCACAATGTATTATGACGTGATAATGTATCCGCATTATGACATCACAATATATTATGAGAGCGCAACATGCAGGTATTATGAGCAATTTCTCTTACCCCAATTTGTGTCACATCTACTGGAGCATCATGAGCATGTATTATGACGTCACAGTATATGATGACATCATAATTAGTATGCAGTATGACGTCACAATGTATTATGACGTCATAATGTATCCGCATTATGACATCACAATATATTATGAGAGCGCAACCTGCAGGTATTATGACCAATTTCGCTTACCCCAATTTGTGTTACATCTACTGAAGCATCATGAGCATGTATTATGAAGTCACAGTATATGATGACATCATAATTAGTATGCACTATGACGTCACAATGTATTATGACGTCATAATGTATCCACATTATGACATCACAATATATTATGAGGGCGCAACCTGCAGGTATTATGACCAATTTCGCTACCCCAATTTGTGTCACATCTACTGGAGCATCATGAGCATGTATTATGACGTCACAGTATATGATGACATCATGATTAGTACGCAGTATGACGTCACAATGTATTATGACGTCATAATGTATCCGCATTATGACATCACAATACATTATGAGAGCGCAACATGCAGGTATTATGAGCAATTTCTCTTACCCCAATTTGTGGCACATCTACTGGAGAATCATGAGCATGAATTATGATGTCACAGTATATGATGACATCATAATTTGTAAGCAGTATGATGTCACAATGTATTATGACGTCATAATGTATCCGCATTATGACATCACAATATATTATGAGAGCGCAACTTGCAGGTTTTATGACCAATTTCGCTTACCCCAATTTGTGTCACATCTACTGGAGCATCATGAGCATGTATTATGACGTCACATTATATGATGACATCATAATTTGTATGCAGTATGACATCACAATGTATTATGACGTCATAATGTATCCGCATTATGACATCGCAATATGCTATGAGAGCGCAATTTGCAGGTTTCATGACCAATTTCGCTTACACCAATTTGTGTCACATCTACTGCAGCATCATCAGCATGTATTATGACGTCAGAGTATATGATGACATCATAATTAGTATGCAGTATGACGTCACAATGTATTATGACGTCATAATGTGTCCGCATTATGACATCACAATATATTATGAGAGCGCAACATGCAGGTATTATGAGCAATTTCTCTTGCCCCAATTTGTGTCACATCTACTGGAGCAGCATGAGTATGTATTATGACATCACAGTATATGATGACATCATAATTAGTATGCACTATGACGTCACAATGTATTATGACGTCATAGTGTATCCACATTTTGACATCAAAATATATTATGAGAGCGCAACATGCCGGTATTATGAGCAATTTCTCTTGCCCCAATTTGTGTCACATCTACTGGAGCATCATGAGCATGTATTATGACGTCACAGTATATGATGACATCATAATTAGTATGCACTATGACGTCACAATGTATTATGACGTCATAGTGTATCCACATTTTGACATCAAAATATATTATGAGAGCGCAACATGCCGGTATTATGAGCAATTTCTCTTGCCCCAATTTGTGTCACATCTACTGGAGCATCATGAGCATGCATTATGACGTCACAGTATATGATGACATCACAATTAGTATGCACTCTGAGGTCACAATGTATTATGACGTCATAATGTATCCGCATTATGACATCACAAAATATTATGAGAGCGCAACATGCAGGTATTATGAGCAATTTCTCTTACCCCAATTTGTGTCACATCTACTGGAGCATCATGAGCATGTATTATGACGTCACAGTATATGATGACATCATAATTAGTATGCAGTATGACGTCACAATGTATTATGACATCATAATGTATCCGCATTATGACATCACAATATATTACGAGAGCGCAACATGCAGGTATTATGACCAATTTCGCTTACCCCAATTTGTGTCACATCTACTGGAGCATCATGAGCATGTATTATGATGTCACAGTATATGATGACATCATAATTAGTATGCAGTATGACGTCACGATGTATTACGACGTCATAATATATCCGCATTATGACATCACAATATATTATGAGAGCGCAACATGCAGGTATTATGAGCAATTTCTCTTGCCCCAATTTGTGTCACATCTACTGGAGCATCATGAGCATGTATTATGACGTCACAGTATATGATGACATCATAATTAGTATGCAGTATGACGTCACAATGTATTATGACATCATAATGTATCCGCATTATGACATCACAATATATTATGAGAGCGCAACATGCAGGTATTATGACCAATTTCGCTTACCCCAATTTGTGTCACATCTACTGGAGCATCATGAGCATGTATTATGATGTCACAGTATATGATGACATCATAATTAGTATGCAGTATGACATCACGATGTATTATGACGTCATAATGTATCCGCATTATGACATCACAATATATTATGAGAGCGCAACATGCAGGTATTATGAGCAATTTCTCTTGCCCCAATTTGTGTCACATCTACTGGAGCATCATGAGCATGTATTATGACGTCACAGTATATGATGACATCATAATTATTATGCACTGTGACGTCACAATGTATTATGACGTCATAATGTATCCGCATTATGACATCTCAATGCATTATGAGAGCGCAACATGCAGATATTATGAGCAATTTCTCTTACCCCAATTTGTGTCACATCTACTGGAGCATCATGAGCATGTATTATGACGTCACAGTATATGATGACATCATAATTAGTATGCAGTATGACGTCAGAATGTATTATGACATCATAATGTATCCGCATTATGACATCACAATATATTATGAGAGCGCAACATGCAGGTATTATGACCAATTTCGCTTACCCCAATTTGTGTTACATCGACTGAAGCATCATGAGCATGTATTATGAAGTCACAGTATATGATGACATCATAATTAGTATGCACTATGACGTCACAATGTATTATGACGTCATAATGTGTCCGCATTATGACATCACAATATATTATGAGAGCGCAACATGCAGGTATTATGAGCAATTTCTCTTGCCCCAATTTGTGTCACATCTACTGGAGCAGCATGAGCATGCATTATGACGTCACAGTATATGATGACATCATAATTAGTATGCAATATGACGTCACAATGTATTATGACGTCATAATGTATCCGCATTATGACATCACAATATATTATGAGAGTGCAATTTGCAGGTTTCATGACCATTTTCGATTACCCCAATTTGTGTCACATCTACTGGAGCATCATGAGCATATATTATGACGTCACAGTATATGATGACATCATAATTAGTATGCAGTATGATGTCACAATATATTATGACGTCATAATGTATCCGCTTTATTACATCACAATATATTATGAGAGCGCAACATGCAGGTATTATGAGCAATTTCTCTTACCCCAATTTGTGTCACATCTACTGGAGCATCATGAGCATGAATTATGACGGCAGAGTATATGATGACATCATAATTAGTATGCACTATGACGTCACAATGTATTATGACGTCATAATGTATCCGCATTATGACATCACAATATATTATGAGAGCGCAACTTGCAGGTTTTATGACCGATATCGCTTACCCCAATTTGTGTCACATCTACTGGAGCATCATGAGCATGTATTATGACATCACAGTATATGATGACATCATAATTAGTATGAAGTATGGCGTCACAATGTATTATGACGTCATAATGTATCCGCATTATGACATCACAATACAGTATGAGAGCGCAACATGCAGATATTATGAGCAATTTCTCTTACCCCAATTTGTGTCACATCTACTGGAGCATCATGAGCATGTATTATGATGTCACAGTATATGATGACATCATAATTAGTATGCAGTATGACGTCAGAATGTATTATGACATCATAATGTATCCGCATTATGACATCACAATATATTATGAGAGCGCAACATGCAGGTATTATGACCAATTTCGCTTACCCCTATTTGTGTTACATCTACTGAAGCATCATGAGCATGTATTATGAAGTCACAGTATATGATGACATCATAATTAGTATGCACTATGACGTCACAATGTATTATGACGTCATAATGTATCCACATTATGACATCACAATATATTATGAGGGCGCAACCTGCAGGTATTATGACCAATTTCGCTACCCCAATTTGTGTCACATCTACTGGAGCATCATGAGCATGTATTATGACATCACAGTATATGATGACATCATAATTAGTACGCAGTATGACGTCACAATGTATTATGACGTCATAATGTATCCGCATTATGACATCACAATACATTATGAGAGCGCAACATGCAGGTATTATGAGCCATTTCTCTTACCCCAATTTGTGGCACATCTACTGGAGAATCATGAGCATGAATTATGATGTCACAGTATATGATGACATCATAATTTGTAAGCAGTATGATGTCACAATGTATTATGACGTCATAATGTATCCGCATTATGACATCACAATATATTATGAGAGCGCAACTTGCAGGTTTTATGACCAATTTCGCTTACCCCAATTTGTGTCACATCTACTGGAGCATCATGAGCATGTATTATGACGTCACATTATATGATGACACCATAATTTGTATGCAGTATGACATCACAATGTATTATGACGTCATAAAGTATCCGCATTATGACATCACAATACATTATGAGAGCGCAACATGCAGATATTATGAGCAATTTCTCTTACCCCAATTTGTGGCACATCTACTGGAGCATCATGAGCATGTATTATGACATCACAGTATATGATGACATCATAATTAGTTTGCAGTATGATGTCACAATGTATTATGACGTCATAATGTATCCGCATTATGACATCACAATATATTATGAGGGCGCAACCTGCAGGTATTATGACCAATTTCGCTACCCCAATTTGTGTCACATCTACTGGAGCATCATGAGCATGTATTATGACGTCAGAGTATATGATGACATCATAATTAGTATGCAGTATGACGTCACAATGTATTATGACGTCATAATGTATCTGCATTATGACATCACAATATATTATGAGAGCGCAATTTGCAGGTTTCATGACCAATTTCGCTTACACCAATTTGTGTCACATCTACTGCAGCATCATCAGCATGTATTATGACGTCAGAGTATATGATGACATCATAATTAGTATGCAGTATGACGTCACAATGTATTATGACGTCATAATGTATCCGCATTATGATATCACAATATATTATGAGAGCGCAATTTGCAGGTTTTATGACAATTTTCGATTACCCCAATTTGTGTCACATCTACTGGAGCATCATGAGCATGTATTATGACGTCACAGTATATGATGACATCATAATTAGTATGCAGTATAACGTCACAATGTATTATGACATCATAATGTATCCGCATTATGACATCACAATATATTATGAGAGCGCAACATGCAGGTATTATGACCAATTTTGCTTACCCCAATTTGTGTCACATCTTCTGGAGCATCATGAGCATGTATTATGATGTCACAGTATATGATGACATCATAATTAGTATGCAGTATGACGTCACGATGTATTACGACGTCATAATGTATCCGCATTATGACATCACAATATATTATGAGAGCGCAACATGCAGGTATTATGAGCAATTTCTCTTGCCCCAATTTGTGTCACATCTACCGGAGCATCATGAGGATGTATTATGACGTCACAGTATATGATGACATCATAATTAGTATGCAATATGACGTCACAATGTATTATGACGTCATAATGTATCCGCAATATGACGTCACAATACATTATGAGAGCGCAATTTGCAGGTTTTATGACCATTTTCGATTACCCCAATTTTTGTCACATCTACTGGAGCATCATGAGCATGTATTATGATGTCACAGTATATGATGACATCATAATTAGTATGCACTATGACGTCACAATGTATTATGACGTCATAATGTATCCGCATTATGACATCACAATACATTATGAGAGCGCAACATGCAGATATTATGAGCAATTTCTCTTACCCCAATTTGTGTCACATCTACTGGAGCATCATGAGCATGTATTATGACGTCACAGTATATGATGACATCATAATTAGTATGCAGTATGACGTCAGAATGTATTATGACATCATAATGTATCCGCATTATGACATCACAATATATTATGAGAGCGCAACATGCAGGTATTATGACCAATTTCGCTTACCCCAATTTGTGTTACATCGACTGAAGCACCATGAGCATGTATTATGAAGTCACAGTATATGATGACATCATAATTAGTATGCACTATGACGTCACAATGTATTATGACGTCATAATGTGTCCGCGTTATGACATCACAATATATTATGACAGCGCAACATGCAGGTATTATGAGCAATTTCTCTTGCCCCAATTTGTGTCACATCTACTGGAGCAGCATGAGCATGTATTATGATGTCACAGTATATGATGACATCATAATTAGTATGCACTATGACGTCACAATGTATTATGACGTCATAGTGTATCCACATTTTGACATCAAAATATATTATGAGAGCGCAACATGCCGGTATTATGAGCAATTTCTCTTGCCCCAATTTGTGTCACATCTACTGGAGCATCATGAGCATGTATTATGATGTCACAGTATATGATGACATCATAATTAGTATGCAGTATGACGTCACAATGTATTATGACGTCATAATGTATCCACATTATGACATCACAATATATTATGAGAGCGCAACATGCAGGTATTATGAGGAATTTCTCTTGCCCCAATTTGTGTCACATCTACTGGAGCATCATGAGCATGTATTATGACGTCACAGTATATGATGACATCATAATTAGTATGCAATATGACGTCACAATGTATTATGACGTCATAATGTATCCGCATTATGACATCACAATATATTATGAGAGCGCAATTTGCAGGTTTTATGACCATTTTCGATTACCCCAATTTGTGTCACATCTACTGGAGCATCATGAGCATGTATTATGATGTCACAGTGTATGATGACATCATAATTAGTATGCACTATGACGTCACAATGTATTATGACGTCATAATGTATCCGCATTATGACATCACAATACATTATGAGAGCGCAACATGCAGATATTATGAGCAATTTCTCTTACCCCAATTTGTGTCACATCTACTGGAGCATCATGAGCATGTATTATGACGTCACAGTATATGATGACATCATAATTAGTATGCAGTATGACGTCAGAATGTATTATGACATCATAATGTATCCGCATTATGACATCACAATATATTATGAGAGCGCAACATGCAGGTATTATGACCAATTTCGCTTACCCCAATTTGTGTCACATCTACTGGAGCATCATGAGCATGTATTATGATGTCACAGTATATGATGACATCATAATTAGTATGCAGTATGACGTCACGATGTATTACGACGTCATAATGTATCCGCATTATGACATCACAATATATTATGAGAGCGCAACATGCAGGTATTATGAGCATTTTCTCTTGCCCCAATTTGTGTCACATCTACTGGAGCATCATGAGCATGTATTATGACGTCACAGTATATGATGACATCATAATTAGTGTGCAATATGACGTCACAATATATTATGACATCATAATGTATCCGCATTATGACATCACAATATATTATGAGAGCGCAATTTGCAGGTTTTATGACCATTTTCGATTACCCCAATTTGTGTCACATCTGCTGGAGCATCATGAGCATGTATTATGACGTCACAGTATATGATGACATCATAATTAGTATGCACTATGACGTCACAATGTATTATGACGTCATAATGTATCCGCATTATGACATCACAATACATTATGAGAGCGCAACATGCAGATATTATGAGCAATTTCTCTTACCCCAATTTTTGTCACATCTACTGGAGCATCATGAGCATGTATTATGACGTCAGAGTATATGATGACATCATAATTAGTATGCAGTATGACGTCACAATGTATTATGATGTCATAATGTGTCCGCATTATGACATCACAATATATTATGAGAGCGCAACATGCAGGTATTATGAGCAATTTCTCTTGCCCCAATTTGTGTCACATCTACTGGAGCATCATGAGCATGTATTATGACGTCAGAGTATATGATGACATCATAATTAGTATGCAGTATGACGTCACAATGTATTATGACGTCATAATGTATCCGCATTATGACATCACAATATATTATGAGAGCGCTATTTGCAGGTTTTATGACCATTTTCGATTACCCCAATTTGTGTCACATCTACTGGAGCATCATGAGCATGTATTATGACGTCACAGTATATGATGACATCATAATTAGTATGCAGTATGATGTCACAATATATTATGATGTCATAATGTATCCGCATTATGACATCACAATATATTATGAGAGCGCAACATGCAGGTATTATGAGCAATTTCTCTTGCCCCAATTTGTGTCACATCTACTGGAGCATCATGAGCATGTATTATGACGTCACAGTATATGATGACATCATAATTAGTATGCAATATGACGTCACAATGTATTATGACGTCATAATGTATCCGCATTATGACATCACAGTATATTATGAGAGCGCAATTTGAAGGTGTTATGACCATTTTCGATTACCCCAATTTGTGTCACATCTACTGGAGCATCATGAGCATGTATTATGACGTCACAGTATATGATGACATCATAATTAGTATGCACTATGACGTCACAATGTATTATGACGTCATAATGTATCCGCATTATGACATCACAATACATTATGAGAGCGCAACATGCAGATATTATGAGCAATTTTTCTCACCCCAATTTGTGTCACATCTACTGGAGCATCATGAGCATGTATTATGACGTCACAGTATATGATGACATCATAATTAGTATGCAGTATGACGTCAGAATGTATTATGACATCATAATGTATCCGCATTATGACATCACAATATACTATGAGAGCGCAACATGCAGGTATTATGACCAATTTCACTTACACCAATTTGTGTTACATCGACTGAAGCATCATGAGCATGTATTATGAAGTCACAGTATGTGATGACATCATAATTAGTATGCACTATGACGTCACAATGTATTATGACGTCATAATGTGTCCGCATTATGACATCACAATATATTATGAGAGCGCAACATGCAGGTATTATGAGCAATTTCTCTTGCCGCAATTTGTGTCACATCTACTGGAGCATCATGAGCATGTATTATGACGTCACAGTATATGATGACATCATAATTAGTATGCAGTATGACGTCAGAATGTATTATGACATCATAGTGTATCCGCATTATGACATCACAATATATTATGAGAGCGCAACATGCAGGTATTATGACCAATTTCGCTTACCCCAATTTGTGTTACATCGACTGAAGCACCATGAGCATGTATTATGAAGTCACAGTATATGATGACATCATAATTAGTATGCACTATGACGTCACAATGTATTATGACGTCATAATGTGTCCGCTTTATGACATCACAATATATTATGACAGCGCAACATGCAGGTATTATGAGCAATTTCTCTTGCCCCAATTTGTGTCACATCTACTGGAGCAGCATGAGCATGTATTATGACGTCACAGTATATGATGACATCATAATTAGTATGCACTATGACGTCACAATGTATTATGACGTCATAGTGTATCCACATTTTGACATCAAAATATATTATGAGAGCGCAACATGCCGGTATTATGAGCAATTTCTCTTGCCCCAATTTGTGTCACATCTACTGGAGCATCATGAGCATGTATTATGATGTCACAGTATATGATGACATCATAATTAGTATGCAGTATGACGTCACGATGTATTATGACGTCATAATGTATCCGCATTATGACATCACAATATATTATGAGAGCGCAACATGCAGGTATTATGAGCAATTTCTCTTGCCCCAATTTGTGTCACATCTACTGGAGCATCATGAGCATGTATTATGACGTCACAGTATATGATGACATCATAATTAGCATGCAATATGACGTCACAATGTATTATGACGTCATAATGTATCCGCATTATGACATCACAATATATTATGAGAGCGCAATTTGCAGGTTTTATGACCATTTTCGATTACCCCAATTTGTGTCACATCTACTGGAGCATCATGAGCATGTATTATGACGTCACAGTGTATGATGACATCATAATTAGTATGCACTATGACGTCACAATGTATTATGACGTCATAATGTATCCGCATTATGACATCACAATACATTATGAGAGCGCAACATGCAGATATTATGAGCAATTTCTCTTACCCCAATTTGTGTCACATCTACTGGAGCATCATGAGCATGTATTATGACGTCACAGTATATGATGACATCATAATTAGTATGCAGTATGACGTCAGAATGTATTATGACATCATAATGTATCCGCATTATGACATCACAATATATTATGAGAGCGCAACATGCAGGTATTATGACCAATTTCGCTTACCCCAATTTGTGTCACATCTACTGGAGCATCATGAGCATGTATTATGATGTCACAGTATATGATGACATCATAATTAGTATGCAGTATGACGTCACGATGTATTACGACGTCATAATGTATCCGCATTATGACATCACAATATATTATGAGAGCGCAACATGCAGGTATTATGAGCATTTTCTCTTGCCCCAATTTGTGTCACATCTACTGGAGCATCATGAGCATGTATTATGACGTCACAGTATATGATGACATCATAATTAGTGTGCAATATGACGTCACAATATATTATGACATCATAATGTATCCGCATTATGACATCACAATATATTATGAGAGCGCAATTTGCAGGTTTTATGACCATTTTCGATTACCCCAATTTGTGTCACATCTGCTGGAGCATCATGAGCATGTATTATGACGTCACAGTATATGATGACATCATAATTAGTATGCACTATGACGTCACAATGTATTATGACGTCATAATGTATCCGCATTATGACATCACAATACATTATGAGAGCGCAACATGCAGATATTATGAGCAATTTCTCTTACCCCAATTTTTGTCACATCTACTGGAGCATCATGAGCATGTATTATGACGTCAGAGTATATGATGACATCATAATTAGTATGCAGTATGACGTCACAATGTATTATGATGTCATAATGTGTCCGCATTATGACATCACAATATATTATGAGAGCGCAACATGCAGGTATTATGAGCAATTTCTCTTGCCCCAATTTGTGTCACATCTACTGGAGCATCATGAGCATGTATTATGACGTCAGAGTATATGATGACATCATAATTAGTATGCAGTATGACGTCACAATGTATTATGACGTCATAATGTATCCGCATTATGACATCACAATATATTATGAGAGCGCTATTTGCAGGTTTTATGACCATTTTCGATTACCCCAATTTGTGTCACATCTACTGGAGCATCATGAGCATGTATTATGACGTCACAGTATATGATGACATCATAATTAGTATGCAGTATGATGTCACAATATATTATGATGTCATAATGTATCCGCATTATGACATCACAATATATTATGAGAGCGCAACATGCAGGTATTATGAGCAATTTCTCTTGCCCCAATTTGTGTCACATCTACTGGAGCATCATGAGCATGTATTATGACGTCACAGTATATGATGACATCATAATTAGTATGCAATATGACGTCACAATGTATTATGACGTCATAATGTATCCGCATTATGACATCACAGTATATTATGAGAGCGCAATTTGAAGGTGTTATGACCATTTTCGATTACCCCAATTTGTGTCACATCTACTGGAGCATCATGAGCATGTATTATGACGTCACAGTATATGATGACATCATAATTAGTATGCACTATGACGTCACAATGTATTATGACGTCATAATGTATCCGCATTATGACATCACAATACATTATGAGAGCGCAACATGCAGATATTATGAGCAATTTTTCTCACCCCAATTTGTGTCACATCTACTGGAGCATCATGAGCATGTATTATGACGTCACAGTATATGATGACATCATAATTAGTATGCAGTATGACGTCAGAATGTATTATGACATCATAATGTATCCGCATTATGACATCACAATATACTATGAGAGCGCAACATGCAGGTATTATGACCAATTTCACTTACCCCAATTTGTGTTACATCGACTGAAGCATCATGAGCATGTATTATGAAGTCACAGTATGTGATGACATCATAATTAGTATGCACTATGACGTCACAATGTATTATGACGTCATAATGTGTCCGCATTATGACATCACAATATATTATGAGAGCGCAACATGCAGGTATTATGAGCAATTTCTCTTGCCGCAATTTGTGTCACATCTACTGGAGCATCATGAGCATGTATTATGACGTCACAGTATATGATGACATCATAATTAGTATGCAGTATGACGTCAGAATGTATTATGACATCATAGTGTATCCGCATTATGACATCACAATATATTATGAGAGCGCAACATGCAGGTATTATGACCAATTTCGCTTACCCCAATTTGTGTTACATCGACTGAAGCACCATGAGCATGTATTATGAAGTCACAGTATATGATGACATCATAATTAGTATGCACTATGACGTCACAATGTATTATGACGTCATAATGTGTCCGCTTTATGACATCACAATATATTATGACAGCGCAACATGCAGGTATTATGAGCAATTTCTCTTGCCCCAATTTGTGTCACATCTACTGGAGCAGCATGAGCATGTATTATGACGTCACAGTATATGATGACATCATAATTAGTATGCACTATGACGTCACAATGTATTATGACGTCATAGTGTATCCACATTTTGACATCAAAATATATTATGAGAGCGCAACATGCCGGTATTATGAGCAATTTCTCTTGCCCCAATTTGTGTCACATCTACTGGAGCATCATGAGCATGTATTATGATGTCACAGTATATGATGACATCATAATTAGTATGCAGTATGACGTCACGATGTATTATGACGTCATAATGTATCCGCATTATGACATCACAATATATTATGAGAGCGCAACATGCAGGTATTATGAGCAATTTCTCTTGCCCCAATTTGTGTCACATCTACTGGAGCATCATGAGCATGTATTATGACGTCACAGTATATGATGACATCATAATTAGCATGCAATATGACGTCACAATGTATTATGACGTCATAATGTATCCGCATTATGACATCACAATATATTATGAGAGCGCAATTTGCAGGTTTTATGACCATTTTCGATTACCCCAATTTGTGTCACATCTACTGGAGCATCATGAGCATGTATTATGACGTCACAGTGTATGATGACATCATAATTAGTATGCACTATGACGTCACAATGTATTATGACGTCATAATGTATCCGCATTATGACATCACAATACATTATGAGAGCGCAACATGCAGATATTATGAGCAATTTCTCTTACCCCAATTTGTGTCACATCTACTGGAGCATCATGAGCATGTATTATGACGTCACAGTATATGATGACATCATAATTAGTATGCAGTATGACGTCAGAATGTATTATGACATCATAATGTATCCGCATTATGACATCACAATATATTATGAGAGCGCAACATGCAGGTATTATGACCAATTTCGCTTACCCCAATTTGTGTCACATCTACTGGAGCATCATGAGCATGTATTATGATGTCACAGTATATGATGACATCATAATTAGTATGCAGTATGACGTCACGATGTATTACGACGTCATAATGTATCCGCATTATGACATCACAATATATTATGAGAGCGCAACATGCAGGTATTATGAGCATTTTCTCTTGCCCCAATTTGTGTCACATCTACTGGAGCATCATGAGCATGTATTATGACGTCACAGTATATGATGACATCATAATTAGTGTGCAATATGACGTCACAATGTATTATGACGTCATAATGTATCCGCATTATGACATCACAATATATTATGAGAGCGCAATTTGCAGGTTTTATGACCATTTTCGATTACCCCAATTTGTGTCACATCTACTGGAGCATCATGAGCATGTATTATGACATCACAGTATATGATGACATCATAATTACTATGCACTATGACGTCACAATGTATTATGACGTCATAATGTATCCGCGTTATGACATCACAATACATTATGAGAGCGCAACATGCAGATAATATGAGCAATTTCTCTTACCCCAATTTGTGTCACATCTACTGGAGCATCATGAGCATGTATTATGACGTCACAGTATACGATGACATCATAATTAGTATGCAGTATGACGTCACAATGTATTATGACATCATAATGTATCCGCATTATGACATCACAATATATTATGAGAGCGCAACATGCAGGTATTATGAACAATTTCGCTTACCCCAATTTGTGTCACATCTACTGGAGCATCATGAGCATGTATTATGATGTCACAGTATATGATTACATCATAATTAGTATGCAGTATGATGTCACAATGTATTATGACATCATAATGTATCCGCATTATGACATCACAATATATTATGAGAGCGCAACATGCAGGTATTATGACCAATTTCGCTTACCCCAATTTGTGTCACATTTACTGGAGCATCATGAGCATGTATTATGATGTCACAGTATATGATGACATCGTAATTAGTATGCAGTATGACGTCATGATGTATTATGACGTCATAATGTATCCGCATTATGACATCACAATATATTATGAGAGCGCAACATGCAGGTATTATGAGCAATTTCTCTTGCCCCAATTTGTGTCACATCTACTGGAGCATCATGAGCATGTATTATGACGTCACAGTATATGATGACATCATAATTAGTATGCAATATGACGTCACAATGTATTATGACGTCATAATGTATTCGCATTATGACATCACAATATAGAGCGCAATTTGCAGGTTTTATGACCATTTTCGATTACCCCAATTTGTGTCACATCTGCTGGAGCATCATGAGCATGTATTATGACGTCACAGTATATGATGACATCATAATTAGTATGCACTATGACGTCACAATGTATTATGACGTCATAATGTATCCGCATTATGACATCACAATACATTATGAGAGCGCAACATGCAGATATTATGAGCAATTTCTCTTACCCCAATTTTTGTCACATCTACTGGAGCATCATGAGCATGTATTATGACGTCAGAGTATATGATGACATCATAATTAGTATGCAGTATGACGTCACAATGTATTATGATGTCATAATGTGTCCGCATTATGACATCACAATATATTATGAGAGCGCAACATGCAGGTATTATGAGCAATTTCTCTTGCCCCAATTTGTGTCACATCTACTGGAGCATCATGAGCATGTATTATGACGTCAGAGTATATGATGACATCATAATTAGTATGCAGTATGACGTCACAATGTATTATGACGTCATAATGTATCCGCATTATGACTTCACAATATATTATGAGAGCGCTATTTGCAGGTTTTATGACCATTTTCGATTACCCCAATTTGTGTCACATCTACTGGAGCATCATGAGCATGTATTATGACGTCACAGTATATGATGACATCATAATTAGTATGCAGTATGATGTCACAATATATTATGATGTCATAATGTATCCGCATTATGACATCACAATATATTATGAGAGCGCAACATGCAGGTATTATGAGCAATTTCTCTTGCCCCAATTTGTGTCACATCTACTGGAGCATCATGAGCATGTATTATGACGTCACAGTATATGATGACATCATAATTAGTATGCAATATGACGTCACAATGTATTATGACGTCATAATGTATCCGCATTATGACATCACAATATATTATGAGAGCGCAATTTGAAGGTGTTATGACCATTTTCGATTACCCCAATTTGTGTCACATCTACTGGAGCATCATGAGCATGTATTATGACGTCACAGTATATGATGACATCATAATTAGTATGCACTATGACGTCACAATGTATTATGACGTCATAATGTATCCGCATTATGACATCACAATACATTATGAGAGCGCAACATGCAGATATTATGAGCAATTTTTCTCACCCCAATTTGTGTCACATCTACTGGAGCATCATGAGCATGTATTATGACGTCACAGTATATGATGACATCATAATTAGTATGCAGTATGACGTCAGAATGTATTATGACATCATAATGTATCCGCATTATGACATCACAATATACTATGAGAGCGCAACATGCAGGTATTATGACCAATTTCACTTACCCCAATTTGTGTTACATCGACTGAAGCATCATGAGCATGTATTATGAAGTCACAGTATGTGATGACATCATAATTAGTATGCACTATGACGTCACAATGTATTATGACGTCATAATGTGTCCGCATTATGACATCACAATATATTATGAGAGCGCAACATGCAGGTATTATGAGCAATTTCTCTTGCCGCAATTTGTGTCACATCTACTGCAGCATCATCAGCATGTATTATGACGTCACAGTATATGATGACGTCATAATTAGTATGCAATATGACGTCACAATGTATTATGACGTCATAATGTATCCGCATTATGACATCACAATATATTATGAGACCGCAATTTGCAGGTTTTATGACCATTTTCGATTACCCCAATTTGTGTCACATCTACTGGAGCATCATGAGCATGTATTATGACGTCAGAGTATATGATGACATCATAATTAGTATGCAGTATGACGTCACAGTGTATTATGACATCATAATGTATCCGCATTATGACATCACAATATATTATGAGAGCGCAATTTGCAGGTTTCATGACCAATTTCGCTTACCCCAATTTGTGTCACGTCTACTGCAGCATCATCAGCATGTGTTATGACGTCAGAGAATATGATGACATCAAAATTAGTATGCAGTATGACGTCACAATGTATTATGACGTCATAATGTATCCGCATTATGACATCACAATACATTATGAGAGCGCAACATGCAGATATTATGAGCAATTTCTCTTACCCCAATTTGTGTCACATCTACTGGAGGATCATGAGCATGTATTACGACGTCACAGTATATGATGACATCATAATTAGTATGCAGTATGACGTCAGAATGTATTATGACATCATAATGTATCCGCATTATGACATCACAATATATTATGAGAGCGCAACATGCAGGTATTATGAACAATTTCGCTTACCCCAATTTGTGTTACATCTACTGAAGCATCATGAGCATGTATTATGAAGTCACAGTATATGATGACATCATAATTAGTATGCACTATGACGTCACAATGTATTATGACGTCATAATGTATCCGCATTATGACATCACAATATATTATGAGAGCGCAATTTGCAGGTTTTATGACCATTATCGATTACCGCAATTTGTGTGACATCTACTGGAGCATCATGAGCATGTATTATGACGTCACAGTATATGATGACATCATAATTAGTATGCACTATGACGTCACAATGTATTATGACGTCATAATGTATTCGCATTATGACATCACAATATGTTATGAGAGCGCAATTTGCAGGTTTCATGACCAATTTCGCTTACACCAATTTCTGTCATATCTACTGCAGCATCAACAGCATGTATTATGACGTCAGAGTATATGATGACATCATAATTAGTATGCAGTATGACGTCACAATGTATTATGACGTCATAATGTGTCCGCATTATGACATCACAATATATTATGAGAGCGCAACATGCAGGTATTATGAGCAATTTCTCTTGCCCCAATTTGTGTCACATCTCCTGGAGCATCATGAGCATGTATTATGACGTCAGAGTATATGATGACATCATAATTAGTATGCAGTATGACGTCACAATGTATTATGACGTCATAATGTATCCGCATTATGACATCACAATATATTATGAGAGCGCAATTTGCAGGTTTTATGACCATTTTCGATTACCCCAATTTGTGTCACATCTACTGGAGCATCATGAGCATGTATTATGACGTCACAGTATATGATGACATCATAATTAGTATGCACTATGACGTCACAATGTAATATGACGTCATAATGTATCCGCATTATGACATCAAAATATATTATGAGAGCGCAACATGCAGGTATTATGAGCAATTTCTCTTGCCCTAATTTGTGTCACATCTACTGGAGCATCATGAGCATTTATTATAATGTCACAGTATATAATGACATCATAATTAGTATGCAATATGACGTCACAATGTATTATGACGTCATAATGTATCCGCATTATATCACAATATATGAAGAGAGCGCAATTTGCAGGTTTCATGACCAATTTCGCTTACCCCAATTTGTGTCACATCTACTGCAGCATCATCAGCATGTATTATAACGTCAGAGTCTATGATGACATCATAATTAGTATGCAGTATGACGTCACAATATATTATGACGTCATAATATATCCGCATTATGACATCAGAATATATTATGAGAGAGCAACATGCAGGTATTATGAGCAATTTCTCTTGCCCCAATTTGTGTCACGTCTACTGCAGCATCATCAGCATGTGTTATGACGTCAGAGAATATGATGACATCAAAATTAGTATGCAGTATGACGTCACAATGTATTATGACGTCATAATGTATCCGCATTATGACATCACAATATATTATGAGAGAGCAACATTCAGGTATTATGAGCAATTTCTCTTGCACCAATTTGTGTCACATCTACTGGAGCTTCATGAGTATGTATTATGACGTCAGAGTATATGATGACATCATAATTAATATGCAATATGACGTCACAATGTATTATGACGTCATAATGTATCCGCATTATGACATCACAATATATTATGAGAGCGCAATTTGCAGGTTTTATGTCCATTTTTGATTACCCCAATTTGTGTCACATCTACTGGAGCATCATGAGCATGTATTATGACGTCACAGTATATGATGACATCATAATTAGTATGCACTATGACGTCACAATGTATTATGACGTCATAATGTATCCGCATTATGACATCACAATATGTTATGAGAGCGCAATTTGCAGGTTTCATGACCAATTTCGCTTACACCAATTTGTGTCACATCTACTGCAGCATCATCAGCATGTATTATGACGTCAGAGTATATGATGACATCATAATTAGTATGCAGTATGACGTCACAATATATTATGACGTCATAATGTATCCGCATTATGACATCACAATATATTATGAGAGCGCAACATGCAGGTATTATGACCAATTTCGCTTACCCCAATTTGTGTCACATCTACTGGAGCAGCATGAGCATGTATTATGATGTCACAGTATATGATGACATCATAATTAGTATGCAGTATGACGTCACGATGTATTATGACATCATAATGTATCCGCATTATGACATCACAATATATTATGAGAGCGCAACATGCAGGTATTATGACCAATTTCGCTTACCCCAATTTGTGTCACATCTACTGGAGCATCATGAGCATGTATTATGATGTCACGGTATATGATGACATCATAATTAGTATGCAGTATGATGTCACGATGTATTATGACGTCATAATGTATCCGCATTATGACATCACAATATATTATGAGAGCGCAACATGCAGGTATTATGAGCAATTTCTGTTGCCCCAATTTGTGTCACATCTACTGGAGCATCATGAGCATGTATTATGACATCACAGTATATGATGACGTCATAATTAGTATGCAATATGACGTCACAATGTATTATGACGTCATAATGTATCCACATTATGACATCACAATATATTATGAGAGCGCAATTTGCAGGTTTTATGACCATTTTCGATTACCCCAATTTGTGTCACATCTACTGGAGCATCATGAGCATGTATTATGACGTCACAGTATATGATGACATCATAATTAGTATGCACTATGACGTCACAATGTATTATGACGTCATAATGTATCCGCATTATGACATCACAATACATTATGAGAGCGCAACATGCAGATATTATGAGCAATTTCTCTTATCCCAATTTGTGTCACATCTACTGGAGCATCATGAGCATGTATTATGACGTCACAGTATATGATGACATCATAATTAGTATGCAGTATGACGTCAGAATGTATTATGACATCATAATGTATCCGCATTATGACATCACAATATATTATGAGAGCGCAACATGGAGGTATTATGACCAATTTCGCTTACCCCAATTTGTGTTACATCGACTGAAGCATCATGAGCATGTATTATGAAGTTACAGTATATGATGACATCATAATTGGTATGCACTATGACGTCACAATGTATTATGACGTCATAATGTGTCCGCATTATGACATCACAATATATTATGAGAGCGCAACATGCAGGTATTATGAGCAATTTCTGTTGCCCCAATTTGTGTCACATCTACTGGAGCAGCATGAGCATGTATTATGACGTCACAGTATATGATGACATCATAATTAGTATGCACTCTGACGTCACAATGTATTATGACATCATAATGTATCCGCATTATGACATCACAATATATTATGAGAGCGCAATTTGCAGGTTTTATGACCATTTTCGATTACCCCAATTTGTGTCACATCTACTGGAGCATCATGAGCATGTATTATGACGTCAGAGTATATGATGACATCATAATTAGTATGCAGTATGACGTCACAATGTATTATGACATCATAATGTATCCGCATTATGACATCACAATATATTATGAGAGCGCAACATGCAGGTATTATGACCAATTTCGCTTACCCCAATTTGTGTCACATCTACTGGAGCATCATGAGCATGTATTATGATGTCACAGTATATGATGACATCATAATTAGTATGCACTATGACGTCACGATGTATTATGACGTCATAATGTATCCGCATTATGACATCACAATATATTATGAGAGCGCAACATGCAGGTATTATGAGCAATTTCTCTTACCCCAATTTGTGTCACATCTACTGGAGCATCATGAGCATGTATTATGACGTCACAGTATATGATGACATCATAATTAGTATGCAATAAGACGTCACAATGTATTATGACGTCATAATGTATCCGCATTATGACATCACAATATATTATGAGAGCGCAATTTGCAGGTTTTATGACCATTTTCGATTACCCCAATTTGTGTCACATCTACTGGAGCATCATGAGCATGTATTATGACGTCACAGTATATGATGACATCATAATTAGTATGCACTATGACGTCACAATGTATTATGACGTCATAATGTATCCGCATTATGACATCACAATACATTATGAGAGCGCAACATGCAGATATTATGAGCAATTTCGCTTACCCCAATTTGTGTCACATCTACTGGAGCATCATGAGCATGTATTATGACGTCACAGTATATGATGACATCATAATTAGTATGCAGTATGACGTCAGAATCTATTATGACATCATAATGTATCCGCATTATGACATCACAATATATTATGAGAGCGCAACATGCAGGTATTATGACCAATTTCGCTTACCCCAATTTGTGTCACATCTACTGGAGCATCATGAGCATGTATTATGATGTCACAGTATATGATGACATCATAATTAGTATGCAGTATGACGTCACGATGTATTATGACATCATAATGTATCCGCATTATGACATCACAATATATTATGAGAGCGCAACATGCAGGTATTATGAGCAATTTCTCTTACCCCAATTTGTGTCACATCTACTGGAGCATCATGAGCATGTATTATGACGTCACAGTATATGATGACATCATAATTAGTATGCAATAGGACGTCACAATGTATTATGACGTCATAATGTATCCGCATTATGACATCACAATATATTATGGGAGCGCAATTTGCAGGTTTTATGACCAATTTCTCTTGCCCCAATTTGTGTCACATCTACTGGAGCATCATGAGCATGTATTATGATGTCACACTATATGATGACATCATAATTAGTATGCACTATGACGTCACAATGTATTATGACGTCCTAATGTATCCGCATTATGACATCACAATATATTATGAGAGCGCAATTTGCAGGTCCCATGACCAATTTCGCTTACCCCAATTTGTGTCACATCTACTGCAGCATCATCAGCATGTATTATGACGTCAGTGTATATGATGACATCATAATTAGTATGCAGTATGTCGTCACAATGTATTATGACGTCATAATGTATCCGCATTATGACATCACAATATATTATGAGAGCGCAATTTGCAGGTTTCATGGCCAATTTCGCTTACCCAATTTGTGTCACGTCTACTGCAGCATCATCAGCATGCATTATGACGTCAGAGTATATGATGACATCATAATTAGTATGCAGTATGACGTCACAATGTATTATGGCGTCATAATGTATCCGCATTATTACATCACAATATATTATGTGAGTGCAACATGCAGGTATTATGAGCAATTTCTCTTGCCCCAATTTGTGTCACATCTACTGGAGCATCATGAGCATATTTTATGACGTCACAGTATATGATGACATCATAATTAATATGCACTATGACGTCACAATATATTATGACTTCATAATGTATCCGCATTATGACATCACAATATATTATGAGAGCGCAATTTGCAGGTTTCAGGACCAATTTCGTTTACCCCAATTTGTGTCACATCTACTGGAGCATCATGAGCATGTATTATGACGTCACAGTATATGATGACATCATAATTAGTATGCACTATGACGTCACAATGTATTATGTCGTCATAGTGTATCCGCATTATGACATCAAAATATATTATGAGAGCGCAACATGCAGGTATTATGAGCAATTTCTCTTGCCCCAATTTTTGTCACATCTACTGGAGCATCATGAGCATGTATTATGACGTAACAGTATATGATGACATCATAATTAGTATGCACTATGACGTCACAATATATTATGACGTCATAATGTATCCGCATTATGACATCACAATATATTATGAGAGCGCAACATGCAGGTATTATGAGCAACTTCTCTTACCCCAATTTGTGTCACATCTACTGGAGCATCATGAGCATGTATTATGACGTCACAGTATATGATGACATCATAATTAGTATGCAGTATGACGTCACAATGTATTATGACGTCATAATGTATCCGCATTATGACATCACAATATATTATGAGAGCGCAACATGCAGGTATTATGACCAATTTCTCTTGCCCCAATTTGTGTCAAATCTACTGGAGCATCATGAGCATGTATTATGACGTCACACTATATGATGACATCATAATTAGTATGCATTATGACGTCACAATATATTATGACGTCCTAATGTATCCGCATTATGACATCACAATATATTATGAGAGCGCAATTTGCAGGTTCCATGACCAATTTCGCTTACCCCAATTTGTGTCACATCTACTGCAGCATCATCAGCATGTATTATGACGTCAGAGTTTATGATGACATCATAATTAGTATGCAGTATGTCGTCACAATGTATTATGACGTCATAATGTATCCGCATTATGACATCACAGTATATTATGAGAGCGCAATTTCCAGGTTTTATGACCATTTTCGATTACCCCAATTTGTGTCTCATCTACTGGAGCATCATGAGCATGTATTATGACGTCACAGTACATGATGACATCATAATTAGTATGCAGTATGATGTCACAATGTATTATGACGTCATAATGTATCCGCTTTGTGACATCACAATATATTATGAGAGCGCAACATGCAGGTATTATGAGCAATTTCTCTTACCCCAATTTGTGTCACATCTACTGGAGCATCATGAGCATGAATTATTATGTCACAGTATATGATGACATCATAATTTGTAAGCAGTATGATGTCACAATGTATTATGACGTCATAATGTATCCGCATTATGACATCACAATATATTATGAGAGCGCAACTTGCAGGTTTTATGACCAATTTCGCTTACCCCAATTTGTGTCACATCTACTGGAGCATCCTGAGCATGTATTATGACGTCACAGCATATGATGACATCATAATTAGTATGCAGTATGACGTCAGAATGTATTATGACATCATAATGTATCCGCATTATGACATCACAATATATTATGAGAGCGCAACATGGAGGTATTATGACCAATTTCGCTTACCCCAATTTGTGTTACATCGACTGAAGCATCATGAGCATGTATTATGAAGTTACAGTATATGATGACATCATAATTGGTATGCACTATGACGTCACAATGTATTATGACGTCATAATGTGTCCGCATTATGACATCACAATATATTATGAGAGCTCAACATGCAGGTATTATGAGCAATTTCTGTTGCCCCAATTTGTGTCACATCTACTGGAGCATCATGAGCATGTATTATGACGTCACAGTATATGATGACATCATAATTAGTATGCACTATGACGTCACAATATATTATGACGTCATAATGTATCCGCATTATGACATCACAATATATTATGAGAGCGCAATTTGCAGGTTTCAGGACCAATTTCGCTTACCCCAATTTGTGTCACATCTACTGGAGCATCATGAGCATGTATTATGACGTCACAGTATATGATGACATCATAATTAGTATGCACTATGACGTCACACTGTATTATGACGTCATACTGTATCCGCATTATGACATCAAAATATATTATGAGAGCGCAACATGCATGTATTATGAGCAATTTCTCTTGCCCCAATTTGTGTCACATCTACTGGATCATCATGAGCATGTATTATGACGTAACAGTATATGATGACATCATAATTAGTATGCACTATGACGTCACAATGTATTATGACGTCATAATGTATCCGCATTATGACATCACAATATATTATGAGAGCGCAACATGCAGGTATTATGAGCAACTTCTCTTACCCCAATTTGTGTCACATCTACTGCAGCATCATGAGCATGTATTATGACGTCAGAGTATATGATGACATCATAATTAGTATGCAGTATGTCGTCACAATGTATTATGACGTCATAATGTTTCCGAATTATGACATCACAGTATATTATGAAAGCGCAATTTGCAGGTTTTATGACCATTCTCGATTACCCCCACTTGTGTCTCATCTACTGGAGCATCATGAGCATGTATTATGACGTCACAGTACATGATGACATCATAATTAGTATGCAGTATGATGTCACAATGTATTATGACGTCATAATGTATCCGCTTTGTGACATCACAATATATTATGAGAGCGCAACATGCAGGTATTATGAGCAATTTCTCTTACCCCAATTTGTGTCACATCAACTGGAGCATCATGAGCATGAATTATGATGTCACAGTATATGATGACATCATAATTTGTAAGCAGTATGATGTCACAATGTATTATGACGTCATAATGTATCTGCATTATGACATCACAATATATTATGAGAGCGCAACTTGCAGGTTTTATGACCAATTTCGCTTACCCCAATTTGTGTCACATCTACTGGAGCATCATGAGCAAGTATTATGACGTCACAGTATATGATGACATCATAATTTGTATGCAGTATGACGTCACAATGTATTATGACGTCATAATGTATCCGCATTATGACATCACAATACATTATGAGAGCACAGCATGCAGATATTAAGAGCAATTTCTCTTACCCCAATTTGTGGCACATCTACTGGAGAATCATGAGCATGTATTATGACATCACAGTATATGATGCCATCATAATTAGTTTGCAGTATGACGTCACAATGTATTATGACGTCATAATGTATCCGCATTATGACATCACAATATATTATGAGGGCGCAACCTGCGGGTAGTATGACCAATTTCGCTACCCCAATTTGTGGCACATCTACTGGAGCATCATGAGCATGTATTATGACGTCACAGTATATGATGACATCATAATTAGTATGCAGTATGACGTCACAATGTATTTTGCCGTCATAATGTGTCCGCATTATGACATCACAATATATTATGAGAGCGCAATTTGCAAGTTTCATGAACAATTTCGCTTACCCCAATTTGTGTCACATCTACTGCAGCATCATCAGCATGTACTATGACGTCAGAGTATATGATGACATCATAATTATTATGCAGTATGACGTCACAATGTATTATGACGTCATATTGTGTCCGCATTATGACATCACAATATAGTATGAGAGCGCAACATGCAGGTATTATGAGCAATTTCTCTTGCCCCAATTTGTGTCACATCTTCTGGAGCATCATGAGCATTTATTATGACATCAGAGTATATGATGACATCATAATTAGTATGCAGTATGACGTCACAATGTATTATGACGTCATAATGTATCCGCATTATGACATCAAAATATAATATGAGAGCGCAATTTGCAGGTTTCATGACGAATTTCGCTTACCCCAATTTGTGTCACATCTACTGCAGCATCCTCAGCATGTATTATGACGTCAGAGAATATGATGACATCAAAATTAGTATGCAGTATGACATCACAATGTATTATGACGTGATAATGTATCCGCATTATGACATCACAATATATTATGAGAGCGCAACATGCAGGTATTATGAGCAATTTCTCTTACCCCAATATTTGTCACATCTATTGGAGTATCATGAGCATGTATTATGACGTCACAGTATATGATGACATCATAATTAGTATGCACTATGACGTCACAATGTATTATGACGTCATAGTGTATCCACATTTTGACATCAAAATATATTATGAGAGCGCAACATGCAGGTATTATGAGCAATTTCTCTTGCCCCAATTTGTGTCACATCTACTGGAGCATCATGAGCATGTATTATGACGTCACAGTATATGATGACATCATAATTAGTATGCACTATGACGTCACGATGTATTATGACGTCATAATGTATCCGCATTATGAAATCACAATATATTATGAGAGCGCAACATGCAGGTCTTATGAGCAATTTCACTTGCCCCAAATTGTGTCACATCTACTGGAGCATCATGAGCATGTATTATGACGTCACAGTATATGATGACATCATAATTAGTATGCACTATGACATCACAATGTATTATGACGTCATAATGTATCTGCATTATGACATCACAAGATATTATGAGAGCGCAATTTGCAGGTTTTATGACCATTTTCGATTACCCCAATTTGTGTCACATCTACTGGAGCATCATGAGCATGTATTATGACGTCACAGTATATGATGACATCATAATTAGTATGCAGTATGACGTCACAATGTATTATGACGTCATAATGTATCCGCATTATGACCTCACAATATATTATGAGAGCGCAACATGCAGGTAATATGAGCAATTTCTCTTGCCCCAATTTGTGTCACATCTACTGGAGCATCATGAGCATGTATTATGACGTCACAGTATATGATGACATCATAATTAGTATGCAGTATGATATCACAATATATTATGACGTCATAATGTATCCGCATTATGACATCACAATATATTATGATAGCGCAATTTGCAGGTTTCATGACCAATTTCTCTTACCCCAATTTGTGTCACATCTACTGGAGCATCATGAGCATGAATTATGACGTCACAGTATATGATGACATCATAATTAGTATGCACTATGACGTCACAATGTATTATGACGTCATAATGTATCCGCATTATGACATCACAATACATTATGAGAGCGCAACATGCAGATATTATGAGCAATTTCTCTTACCCCAATTTGTGTCACATCTACTGGAGCATCATGAGAATGTATTATGACGTCACAGTATATGATGACATCATAATTAGTATGCAGTATGACGTCAGAATGTATTATGACATCATAATGTATCCGCATTATGACATCACAATATATTATGAGAGCGCAACATGCAGGTATTATGACCTATTTCGCTTACCCCAATTTGTGTTACATCTACTGAAGCATCATGAGCATGTATTATGACGTCACAGTATATGATGACATCATAATTAGTATGCACAATGACGTCACAATGTATTATGACGTCATAATGTATCCGCATTATGACTTCACAATATATTATGAGAGCGCAATTTGCAGGTTTCATGACCAATTTCGCTTACCCCAATTTGTGTCACATCTACTGCAGCATCCTCAGCATGTATTATGACGTCAGAGAATATGATGACATCAAAATTAGTATGCAGTATGACGTCACAATGTATTATGACGTGATAATGTATCCGCATTATGACATCACAATATATTATGAGAGCGCAATTTGCAGGTTTCATGGCCAATTTCGCTTACCCCAATTTGTGTCACGTCTACTGCAGCATCATCAGCATGCATTATGACGTCAAAGTATATGATGACATCATAATTAGTATGCAGTATGACGTCACAATGTATTATGGCGTCATAATGTATCCGCATTATGACATCACAATATATTATTTGAGCGCAACATGCAGGTATTATGAGCAATTTCTCTTGCCCCAATTTGTGTCACATCTACTGGAGCATCATGAGCATGTATTATGACGTCACAGTATATGATGACATTATAATTAGTATGCACTATGACGTCACAATATATTATGACGTCATAATGTATCCGCATTATGACATCACAATATATTATGAGAGCGCAATTTGCAGGTTTCAGGACCAATTTCGCTTACCCCAATTTGTGTCACATCTACTGGAGCATCATGAGCATGTATTATGACGTCACAGTATATGATGACATCATAATTAGTATGCACTATGACGTCACACTCTATTATGACGTCATAGTGTATCCGCATTATGACATCAAAATATATTATGAGAGCCCAACATGCATGTATTATGAGCAATTTCTCTTGCCACAATTTGTGTCACATCTACTGGAGCATCATGAGCATGTATTATGACGTAACAGTATATGATGACATCATAATTAGTATGCACTATGACGTCACAATGTATTATGATGTCATAATGTATCCACATTATGACATCACAATATATTATGAGAGCGCAACATGCAGGTATTATGAGCAACTTCTCTTACCCCAATTTGTGTCACATCTACTGGAGCATCATGAGCATGTATTATGACATCACAGTATATGATGACATCATAATTAGTATGCACTATGACGTCACAATGTATTATGACGTCATAATGTATCCGCATTATGACATCACAATATATTATGAGAGCGCAACATGCAGGTATTATGACCAATTTCTCTTGCCCCAATTTGTGTCACATCTACTGGAGCATCATGAGCATGTATTATGACGTCACAGTATATGATGACATCATAATTAGTATGCACTATGACGTCACAATGTATTATGACGTCCTAATGTATCCGCATTATGACATCACAATATATTATGAGAGCGCAATTTGCAGGTTCCATGACCAATTTCGCTTACCCCAATTTGGGTCACATCTACTGCAGCAACATCAGCATGTATTATGACGTCAGAGTATATGATGACATCATAATTAGTATGCAGTATGTCGTCACAATGTATTATGACGTCATAATGTATCCGCATTACGACATCACAGTATATTATGAGAGCGCAATTTGCAGGTTTTATGACCATTCTCGATTACCCCAATTTGTGTCTCATCTACTGGAGCATCATGAGCATGTATTATGACGTCACAGTACATGATGACATCATAATTAATATGCAGTATGATGTCACAATGTATTATGACGTCATAATGTATCCGCTTTGTGACATCACAATATATTACGAGAGCGCAACATGCAGGTATTATGAGCAATTTCTCTTACCCCAATTTGTGTCTCATATACTGGAGCATCATGAGCATGAATTATGATGTCACAGTATATGATGACATCATAATTTGTAAGCAGTATGATGTCACAATGTATTATGACGTCATAATGTATCCGCATTATGACATCACAATATATTATGAGAGCGCAACTTGCAGGTTTTATGACCAATTTCGCTTACCCCAATTTGTGTCACATCTACTGGAGTATCATGAGCAAGTATTATGACGTCACAGTATATGATGACATCATAATTTGTATGCAGTATGACGTCACAATGTATTATGACGTCATAATGTATCCGCATTATGACATCACAATACATTATGAGAGCGCAGCATGCAGATATTATGAGCAATTTCTCTTACCCCAATTTGTGGCACATCTACTGGAGAATCATGAGCATGTATTATGACATCACAGTATATGATGACATCATAATTAGTTTGCAGTATGACGTCACAATGTATTATGACGTCATAATGTATCCGCATTATGACATCACAATATATTATGAGGGCGCAACCTGCAGGTAGTATGACCAATTTCGCTACCCCAATTTGTGTCACATCTACTGGAGCATCATGAGCATGTATTATGACGTCACAGTATATGATGACATCATAATTAGTATGCAGTATGACGTCACAATGTATTATGACGTCATAATGTATCCGCATTATGACATCACAATATATTATGAGAGCGCAATTTGCAGGTTTCATGACCAATTTCGCTTACCCCAATTTGTGTCACATCTACTGCAGCATCATCAGCATGTACTATGACGTCAGAGTATATGATGACATCATAATTAGTATGCAGTATGACGTCACAATGTATTATGACGTCATATTGTGTCCGCATTATGACATCACAATATAGTATGAGAGCGCAACATGCAGGTATTATGAGCAATTTCTCTTGCCCCAATTTGTGTCACATCTACTGGAGCATCATGAGCATGTATTATGACGTCAGAGTATATGATGACATCATAATTAGTATGCAGTATGACGCCACAATGTATTATGACGTCATAATGTATCCGCATTATGACATCCCAATATATTATGAGAGCGCAATTTGCTGGTTTCATGACCAATTTCGCTTAACCCAATTTGTGTCACATCTACTGCAGCATCCTCAGCATGTATTATGACGTCAGAGAATATGATGACATCAAAATAAGTATGCAGTATGACGTCACAATGTATTATGACGTGATAATGTATCCGCATTATGACATCACAATATATTATGAGAGCGCAACATGCAGGTATTATGAGCAATTTCTCTTGCCCCAATTTGTGTCACATCTACTGGAGCATCATGAGCATGTATTATGACGTCACAGTATATGATGACATCATAATTAGTATGCAGTATGACGTCACAATGTATTATGACATCATAATGTATCCGCATTATGACATCACAATATATTATGAGAGCGCAACATGCAGGTATTATGACCAATTTCGCTTACCCCAATTTGTGTCACATCTACTGGAGCATCATGAGCATGTATTATGATGTCACAGTATATGATGACATCATAATTAGTATGGAGTATGACATCACGATGTATTATGACGTCATAATGTATCCGCATTATGACATCACAATATATTATGAGAGCGCAACATGCAGGTATTATGAGCAATTTCTCTTGCCCCAATTTGTGTCACATCTACTGGAGCATCATGAGCATGTATTATGACGTCACAGTATATGATGACATCATAATTAGTATGCAATATGATGTCACAATGTATTATGACGTCATAATGTATCCGCATTATGACATCACAATATATTATGAGAGCGCAATTTGCAGGTTTTATGACCATTTTCGATTACCCCAATTTGTGTCACATCTACTGGAGCATCCTGAGCATGTATTATGACGTCACAGTATATGATGACATCATAATTATTATGCACTATGACGTCACAATGTATTATGACGTCATAATGTATCCGCATTATGACATCTCAATACATTATGAGAGCGCAACATGCAGATATTATGAGCAATTTCTCTTACCCCAATTTGTGTCACATCTACTGGAGCATCATGAGCATGTATTATGACGTCACAGTATATGATGACATCATAATTAGTATGCAGTATGACGTCAGAATGTATTATGACATCATAATGTATCCGCATTATGACATCACAATATATTATGAGAGCGAAACATGCAGGTATTATGACCAATTTCGCTTACCCCAATTTGTGTTACATTGACTGAAGAATCATGAGCATGTATTATGAAGTCACAGTATATGATGACATCATAATTAGTATGCACTATGACGTCACAATGTATTATGACGTCATAATGTGTCCGCATTATGACATCACAATATATTATGAGAGCGCAACATGCAGGTATTATGAGCAATTTCTCTTGCCCCAATTCGTGTCACATCTACTGGAGCATCATGAGCATGAATTATGACGTCACAGTATATGATGACATCATAATTAGTATGCAATATGACGTCACAATGTATTATGACGTCATAATGTATCCGCATTATGACATCACAATATATTATGAGAGCGCAATTTGCAGGTTTTATGACAATTTTCGATTACCCCAATTTGTGTCACATCTACTGGAGCATCATGAGCATGTATTATGACGTCACAGTATATGATGACATCATAATTAGTATGCACTATGACGTCACAATGTATTATGACGTCATAATGTATCCGCATTATGACATCACAATACATTATGAGAGCGCAACATGCAGATATTGTGAGCAATTTCTCTTACCCCAATTTGTGTCACATCTACTGGAGCATCATGAGCATGTATTATGACGTCACAGTATATGATTACATCATAATTAGTATGCAGTATGACGTCAGAATGTATTATGACATCATAATGTGTCCGCATTATGACATCACAATATATTATGAGAGCGCAATTTGCAGGTTTTATGACCATTTTCGATTACCCCAATTTGTGTCACATCTACTGGAGCATCATGAGCATGTATTATGACGTCAGAGTATATGATGACATCATAATTAGTATGCAGTATGACGTCACAGTGTATTATGACGTCATAATGTATCCGCATTATGACATCACAATATATTATGAGAGCGCAATTTGCAGGTTTCATGACCAATTTCGCTTACCCCAATTTGTGTCACGTCTACTGCAGCATCATCAGCATGTGTTATGACGTCAGAGAATATGATGACATCAAAATTAGTATGCAGTATGACGTCACAATGTATTATGACGTCATAATGTATCCGCATTATGACATCACAATATATTATGAGAGCGCAACATGCAGGTATTATGACCAATTTCGCTTACCCCAATTTGTGTTACATCGACTGAAGCACCATGAGCATGTATTATGAAGTCACAGTATATGATGACATCATAATTAGTATGCACTATGACGTCACAATGTATTATGACGTCATAATGTGTCCGCGTTATGACATCACAATATATTATGACAGCGCAACATGCAGGTATTATGAGCAATTTCTCTTGCCCCAATTTGTGTCACATCTACTGGAGCAGCATGAGCATGTATTATGATGTCACAGTATATGATGACATCATAATTAGTATGCACTATGACGTCACAATGTATTATGACGTCATAGTGTATCCACATTTTGACATCAAAATATATTATGAGAGCGCAACATGCCGGTATTATGAGCAATTTCTCTTGCCCCAATTTGTGTCACATCTACTGGAGCATCATGAGCATGTATTATGATGTCACAGTATATGATGAAATCATAATTAGTATGCAGTATGACGTCACGATGTATTATGACGTCATAATGTATCCGCATTATGACATCACAATATATTATGAGAGCGCAACATGCAGGTATTATGAGCAATTTCTCTTGCCCCAATTTGTGTCACATCTACTGGAGCATCATGAGCATGTATTATGACGTCACAGTATATGATGACATCATAATTAGTATGCAATATGACGTCACAATGTATTATGACGTCATAATGTATCCGCATTATGACATCACAATATATTATGAGAGCGCAATTTGCAGGTTTTATGACCATTTTCGATTACCCCAATTTGTGTCACATCTACTGGAGCATCATGAGCATGTATTATGACGTCACAGTGTATGATGACATCATAATTAGTATGCACTATGACGTCACAATGTATTATGACGTCATAATGTATCCGCATTATGACATCACAATACATTATGAGAGCGCAACATGCAGATATTATGAGCAATTTCTCTTACCCCAATTTGTGTCACATCTACTGTAGCATCATGAGCATGTATTATGACGTCACAGTATATGATGACATCATAATTAGTATGCAGTATGACGTCAGAATGTATTATGACATCATAATGTATCCGCATTATGACATCACAATATATTATGAGAGCGCAACATGCACGTATTATGACCAATTTCGCTTACCCCAATTTGTGTCACATCTACTGGAGCATCATGAGCATGTATTATGATGTCACAGTATATGATGACATCATAATTAGTATGCAGTATGACGTCACGATGTATTACGACGTCATAATGTATCCGCATTATGACATCACAATATATTATGAGAGCGCAACATGCAGGTATTATGAGCATTTTCTCTTGCCCCAATTTGTGTCACATCTACTGGAGCATCATGAGCATGTATTATGACGTCACAGTATATGATGACATCATAATTAGTGTGCAATATGACGTCACAATGTATTATGACGTCATAATGTATCCGCATTATGACATCACAATATATTATGAGAGCGCAATTTGCAGGTTTTATGACCATTTTCGATTACCCCAATTTGTGTCACATCTACTGGAGCATCATGAGCATGTATTATGACATCACAGTATATGATGACATCATAATTACTATGCACTATGACGTCACAATGTATTATGACGTCATAATGTATCCGCATTATGACATCACAATACATTATGAGAGCGCAACATGCAGATAATATGAGCAATTTCTCTTACCCCAATTTGTGTCACATCTACTGGAGCATCATGAGCATGTATTATGACGTCACAGTATACGATGACATCATAATTAGTATGCAGTATGACGTCACAATGTATTATGACATCATAATGTATCCGCATTATGACATCACAATATATTATGAGAGCGCAACATGCAGGTATTATGAACAATTTCGCTTACCCCAATTTGTGTCACATCTACTGGAGCATCATGAGCATGTATTATGATGTCACAGTATATGATTACATCATAATTAGTATGCAGTATGATGTCACAATGTATTATGACATCATAATGTATCCGCATTATGACATCACAATATATTATGAGAGCGCAACATGCAGGTATTATGACCAATTTCGCTTACCCCAATTTGTGTCACATTTACTGGAGCATCATGAGCATGTATTATGATGTCACAGTATATGATGACATCGTAATTAGTATGCAGTATGACGTCATGATGTATTATGACGTCATAATGTATCCGCATTATGACATCACAATATATTATGAGAGCGCAACATGCAGGTATTATGAGCAATTTCTCTTGCCCCAATTTGTGTCACATCTACTGGAGCATCATGAGCATGTATTATGACGTCACAGTATATGATGACATCATAATTAGTATGCAATATGACGTCACAATGTATTATGACGTCATAATGTATTCGCATTATGACATCACAATATAGAGCGCAATTTGCAGGTTTTATGACCATTTTCGATTACCCCAATTTGTGTCACATCTGCTGGAGCATCATGAGCATGTATTATGACGTCACAGTATATGATGACATCATAATTAGTATGCACTATGACGTCACAATGTATTATGACGTCATAATGTATCCGCATTATGACATCACAATACATTATGAGAGCGCAACATGCAGATATTATGAGCAATTTCTCTTACCCCAATTTTTGTCACATCTACTGGAGCATCATGAGCATGTATTATGACGTCAGAGTATATGATGACATCATAATTAGTATGCAGTATGACGTCACAATGTATTATGATGTCATAATGTGTCCGCATTATGACATCACAATATATTATGAGAGCGCAACATGCAGGTATTATGAGCAATTTCTCTTGCCCCAATTTGTGTCACATCTACTGGAGCATCATGAGCATGTATTATGACGTCAGAGTATATGATGACATCATAATTAGTATGCAGTATGACGTCACAATGTATTATGACGTCATAATGTATCCGCATTATGACATCACAATATATTATGAGAGCGCAATTTGCAGGTTTTATGACCATTTTCGATTACCCCAATTTGTGTCACATCTACTGGAGCATCATGAGCATGTATTATGACGTCACAGTATATGATGACATCATAATTAGTATGCAGTATGATGTCACAATATATTATGATGTCATAATGTATCCGCATTATGACATCACAATATATTATGAGAGCGCAACATGCAGGTATTATGAGCAATTTCTCTTGCCCCAATTTGTGTCACATCTACTGGAGCATCATGAGCATGTATTATGACGTCACAGTATATGATGACATCATAATTAGTATGCAATATGACGTCACAATGTATTATGACGTCATAATGTATCCGCATTATGACATCACAATATATTATGAGAGCGCAATTTGAAGGTGTTATGACCATTTTCGATTACCCCAATTTGTGTCACATCTACTGGAGCATCATGAGCATGTATTATGACGTCACAGTATATGATGACATCATAATTAGTATGCACTATGACGTCACAATGTATTATGACGTCATAATGTATCCGCATTATGACATCACAATACATTATGAGAGCGCAACATGCAGATATTATGAGCAATTTTTCTCACCCCAATTTGTGTCACATCTACTGGAGCATCATGAGCATGTATTATGACGTCACAGTATATGATGACATCATAATTAGTATGCAGTATGACGTCAGAATGTATTATGACATCATAATGTATCCGCATTATGACATCACAATATACTATGAGAGCGCAACATGCAGGTATTATGACCAATTTCACTTACCCCAATTTGTGTTACATCGACTGAAGCATCATGAGCATGTATTATGAAGTCACAGTATGTGATGACATCATAATTAGTATGCACTATGACGTCACAATGTATTATGACGTCATAATGTGTCCGCATTATGACATCACAATATATTATGAGAGCGCAACATGCAGGTATTATGAGCAATTTCTCTTGCCGCAATTTGTGTCACATCTACTGCAGCATCATCAGCATGTATTATGACGTCACAGTATATGATGACGTCATAATTAGTATGCAATATGACGTCACAATGTATTATGACGTCATAATGTATCCGCATTATGACATCACAATATATTATGAGACCGCAATTTGCAGGTTTTATGACCATTTTCGATTACCCCAATTTGTGTCACATCTACTGGAGCATCATGAGCATGTATTATGACGTCAGAGTATATGATGACATCATAATTAGTATGCAGTATGACGTCACAGTGTATTATGACGTCATAATGTATCCGCATTATGACATCACAATATATTATGAGAGCGCAATTTGCAGGTTTCATGACCAATTTCGCTTACCCCAATTTGTGTCACGTCTACTGCAGCATCATCAGCATGTGTTATGACGTCAGAGAATATGATGACATCAAAATTAGTATGCAGTATGACGTCACAATGTATTATGACGTCATAATGTATCCGCATTATGACATCACAATATATTATGAGAGCGCAACATGCAGGTATTATGAGCAATTTCTCTTACCCCAATTTGTGTCACATATACTGGAGCATCATGAGCATGAATTATGACGTCAAAGTATATGATGACATCATAATTAGTATGCAATATGACGTCACAATGTATTATGACGTCATAATGTATCCGCATTATGACATCACAATACATTATGAGAGCGCAACATGCAGATATTATGAGCAATTTCTCTTACCCCAATTTGTGTCACATCTACTGGAGCATCATGAGCATGTATTACGACGTCACAGTATATGATGACATCATAATTAGTATGCAGTATGGCGTCAGAATGTATTATGACATCATAATGTATCCGCATTATGACATCACAATATATTATGAGAGCGCAACATGCAGGTATTATGAACAATTTCGCTTACCCCAATTTGTGTTACATCTACTGAAGCATCATGAGCATGTATTATGAAGTCACAGTATATGATGACATCATAATTAGTATGCACTATGACGTCACAATGTATTATGACGTCATAATGTATCCGCATTATGACATCACAATATATTATGAGAGCGCATTTTGCAGGTTTTATGACCATTATCGATTACCGCAATTTGTGTGACATCTACTGGAGCATCATGAGCATGTATTATGACGTCACAGTATATGATGACATCATAATTAGTATGCACTATGACGTCACAATGTATTATGACGTCATAATGTATTCGCATTATGACATCACAATATGCTATGAGAGCGCAATTTGCAGGTTTCATGACCAATTTCGCTTACACCAATTTCTGTCATATCTACTGCAGCATCAACAGCATGTATTATGACGTCAGAGTATATGATGACATCATAATTAGTATGCAGTATGACGTCACAATGTATTATGACGTCATAATGTGTCCGCATTATGACATCACAATATATTATGAGAGCGCAACATGCAGGTATTATGAGCAATTTCTCTTGCCCCAATTTGTGTCACATCTCCTGGAGCATCATGAGCATGTATTATGACGTCAGAGTATATGATGACATCATAATTAGTATGCAGTATGACGTCACAATGTATTATGACGTCATAATGTATCCGCATTATGACATCACAATATATTATGAGAGCGCAATTTGCAGGTTTTATGACCATTTTCGATTACCCCAATTTGTGTCACATCTACTGGAGCATCATGAGCATGTATTATGACGTCACAGTATATGATGACATCATAATTAGTATGCACTATGACGTCACAATGTAATATGACGTCATAATGTATCCGCATTATGACATCAAAATATATTATGAGAGCGCAACATGCAGGTATTATGAGCAATTTCTCTTCCCCTAATTTGTGTCACATCTACTGGAGCATCATGAGCATTTATTATGATGTCACAGTATATAATGACATCATAATTAGTATGCAATATGACGTCACAATGTATTATGACGTCATAATGTATCCTCATTATATCACAATATATGAAGAGAGCGCAATTTGCAGGTTTCATGACCAATTTCGCTTACCCCAATTTGTGTCACATCTACTGCAGCATCATCAGCATGTATTATAACGTCAGAGTCTATGATGACATCATAATTAGTATGCAGTATGACGTCACAATATATTATGACGTCATAATATATCCGCATTATGACATCAGAATATATTATGAGAGAGCAACATGCAGGTATTATGAGCAATTTCTCTTGCCCCAATTTGTGTCACGTCTACTGCAGCATCATCAGCATGTGTTATGACGTCAGAGAATATGATGACATCAAAATTAGTATGCAGTATGACGTCACAATGTATTATGACGTCATAATGTATCCGCATTATGACATCACAATATATTATGAGAGAGCAACATTCAGGTATTATGAGCAATTTCTCTTGCACCAATTTGTGTCACATCTACTGGAGCTTCATGAGTATGTATTATGACGTCAGAGTATATGATGACATCATAATTAATATGCAATATGACGTCACAATGTATTATGACGTCATAATGTATCCGCATTATGACATCACAATATATTATGAGAGCGCAATTTGCAGGTTTTATGACCATTTTTGATTACCCCAATTTGTGTCACATCTACTGGAGCATCATGAGCATGTATTATGACGTCACAGTATATGATGACATCATAATTAGTATGCACTATGACGTCACAATGTATTATGACGTCATAATGTATCCGCATTATGACATCACAATATGTTATGAGAGCGCAATTTGCAGGTTTCATGACCAATTTCGCTTACACCAATTTGTGTCACATCTACTGCAGCATCATCAGCATGTATTATGACGTCAGAGTATATGATGACATCATAATTAGTATGCAGTATGACGTCACAATATATTATGACGTCATAATGTATCCGCATTATGACATCACAATATATTATGAGAGCGCAACATGCAGGTATTATGACCAATTTCGCTTACCCCAATTTGTGTCACATCTACTGGAGCAGCATGAGCATGTATTATGATGTCACAGTATATGATGACATCATAATTAGTATGCAGTATGACGTCACGATGTATTATGACATCATAATGTATCCGCATTATGACATCACAATATATTATGAGAGCGCAACATGCAGGTATTATGACCAATTTCGCTTACCCCAATTTGTGTCACATCTACTGGAGCATCATGAGCATGTATTATGATGTCACGGTATATGATGACATCATAATTAGTATGCAGTATGATGTCACGATGTATTATGACGTCATAATGTATCCGCATTATGACATCACAATATATTATGAGAGCGCAACATGCAGGTATTATGAGCAATTTCTGTTGCCCCAATTTGTGTCACATCTACTGGAGCATCATGAGCATGTATTATGACATCACAGTATATGATGACGTCATAATTAGTATGCAATATGACGTCACAATGTATTATGACGTCATAATGTATCCACATTATGACATCACAATATATTATGAGAGCGCAATTTGCAGGTTTTATGACCATTTTCGATTACCCCAATTTGTGTCACATCTACTGGAGCATCATGAGCATGTATTATGACGTCACAGTATATGATGACATCATAATTAGTATGCAGTATGACGTCAGAATGTATTATGACATCATAATGTATCCGCATTATGACATCACAATATATTATGAGAGCGCAACATGGAGGTATTATGACCAATTTCGCTTACCCCAATTTGTGTTACATCGACTGAAGCATCATGAGCATGTATTATGAAGTTACAGTATATGATGACATCATAATTGGTATGCACTATGACGTCACAATGTATTATGACGTCATAATGTGTCCGCATTATGACATCACAATATATTATGAGAGCGCAACATGCAGGTATTATGAGCAATTTCTGTTGCCCCAATTTGTGTCACATCTACTGGAGCAGCATGAGCATGTATTATGACGTCACAGTATATGATGACATCATAATTAGTATGCACTCTGACGTCACAATGTATTATGACATCATAATGTATCCGCATTATGACATCACAATATATTATGAGAGCGCAATTTGCAGGTTTTATGACCATTTTCGATTACCCCAATTTGTGTCACATCTACTGGAGCATCATGAGCATGTATTATGACGTCAGAGTATATGATGACATCATAATTAGTATGCAGTATGACGTCACAATGTATTATGACATCATAATGTATCCGCATTATGACATCACAATATATTATGAAAGCGCAACATGCAGGTATTATGACCAATTTCGCTTACCCCAATTTGTGTCACATCTACTGGAGCATCATGAGCATGTATTATGATGTCACAGTATATGATGACATCATAATTAGTATGCACTATGACGTCACGATGTATTATGACGTCATAATGTATCCGCATTATGACATCACAATATATTATGAGAGCGCAACATGCAGGTATTATGAGCAATTTCTCTTACCCCAATTTGTGTCACATCTACTGGAGCATCATGAGCATGTATTATGACGTCACAGTATATGATGACATCATAATTAGTATGCAATAAGACGTCACAATGTATTATGACGTCATAATGTATCCGCATTATGACATCACAATATATTATGAGAGCGCAATTTGCAGGTTTTATGACCATTTTCGATTACCCCAATTTGTGTCACATCTACTGGAGCATCATGAGCATGTATTATGACGTCACAGTATATGATGACATCATAATTAGTATGCACTATGACGTCACAATGTATTATGACGTCATAATGTATCCGCATTATGACATCACAATACATTATGAGAGCGCAACATGCAGATATTATGAGCAATTTCTCTTACCCCAATTTGTGTCACATCTACTGGAGCATCATGAGCATGTATTATGACGTCACAGTATATGATGACATCATAATTAGTATGTAGTATGACGTCAGAATCTATTATGACATCATAATGTATCCGCATTATGACATCACAATATATTATGAGAGCGCAACATGCAGGTATTATGACCAATTTCGCTTACCCCAATTTGTGTCACATCTACTGGAGCATCATGAGCATGTATTATGATGTCACAGTATATGATGACATCATAATTAGTATGCAGTGTGACGTCACGATGTATTATGACATCATAATGTATCCGCATTATGACATCACAATATATTATGAGAGCGCAACATGCAGGTATTATGAGCAATTTCTCTTACCCCAATTTGTGTCACATCTACTGGAGCATCATGAGCATGTATTATGACGTCACAGTATATGATGACATCATAATTAGTATGCAATAGGACGTCACAATGTATTATGACGTCATAATGTATCCGCATTATGACATCACAATATATTATGGGAGCGCAATTTGCAGGTTTTATGACCAATTTCTCTTGCCCCAATTTGTGTCACATCTACTGGAGCATCATGAGCATGTATTATGATGTCACACTATATGATGACATCATAATTAGTATGCACTATGACGTCACAATGTATTATGACGTCCTAATGTATCCGCATTATGACATCACAATATATTATGAGAGCGCAATTTGCAGGTCCCATGACCAATTTCGCTTACCCCAATTTGTGTCACATCTACTGCAGCATCATCAGCATGTATTATGACGTCAGTGTATATGATGACATCATAATTAGTATGCAGTATGTCGTCACAATGTATTATGACGTCATAATGTATCCGCATTATGACATCACAGTATATTATGAGAGCGCAATTTGCAGGTTTTATGACCATTTTCGATTACCCCAATTTGTGTCTCGTCTACTGGAGCATCATGAGCATGTATTATGACGTCACAGTACATGATGACATCATAATTAGTATGCAGTATGATGTCACAATGTATAATGACGTCATAATGTATCCTCTTTGTGACATCACAATATATTATGAGAGCGCAACATGCAGGTATTATGAGCAATTTCTCTTACCCCAATTTGTGTCACATCTACTGGAGCATCATGAGCATGAATTATGATGTCACAGTATATGATGACATCATAATTTGTAAGCAGTATGATGTCACAATGTATTATGACGTCATAATGTATCCGCATTATGACATCACAATATATTATGAGAGCGCAATTTGGAGGTTTCATGACCAATTTCGCTTACCCCAATTTGTGTCACATCTACTGCAGCATCATCAGCATGTACTATGACGTCAGAGTATATGATAACATCATAATTATTATGCAGTATGACGTCACAATGTATTATGACGTCATATTCTGTCCGCATTATGACATCACAATACAGTATGAGAGCGCAACATGCAGGTATTATGAGCAATTTCTCTTGCCCCAATTTGTGTCACATCTACTGGAGCATCATGAGCATGTATTATGACGTCAGAGTATATGATGACATCATAATTAGTATGCAGTATGATGTCACAATGTATTTTGACGTCATAATGTATCCGCATTATGACATCACAATATATTATGAGAGCGCAATTTGCAGGTTTCATGACCAATTTCGCTTACCCCAATTTGTGTCACATCTACGGCAGCATCCTCAGCATGTATTATGACGTCAGAGAGTATGATGACATCAAAATTAGTATGCAGTATGACGTCACAATGTATTATGACGTCATAATGTATCCGCATTATGACATCACAATATATTATGAGAGCGCAACATGCAGGTATTATGAGCAATTTCTCTTACCCCAATTTGTGTCACATCTACTGGAGTATCATGAGCATGTATTATGACGTCACACTGTATGATGACATCATAATTAGTATGCACTATGACGTCACAATGTATTATGACGTCATAGTGTATCCACATTTTGACATCAAAATATATTATGAGAGCGCAACATGCAGGTATTATGAGCAATTTCTCTTTCCCCAATTTGTGTCACATGTACTGGAGCATCATGAGCATGTATTATGACGTCACAGTATATGATGACATCATAATTAGTATGCAGTATGACGTCACGATGTATTATGACGTCATAATGTATCCGCATAATGACATCACAATAGATTATCAGAGCGCAACATGCAGGTATTATGAGCAATTTCACTTGCCCCAAATTGTGTCACATCTACTGGAGCATCATGAGCATGTATTATGACGTCACAGTATATGATGACATCATAATTAGTATGCAATATGACGTCACAATGTATTATGACGTCATAATGTATCCGCATTATGACATCACAATATATTATGAGAGCGCAATTTGCAGGTTTTATGATCAATTTCGCTTACCCCAATTTGTGTCACATCTACTGCAGCATCATCAACATGTATTATGTCGTCAGAGTATATGATGACATCATAATTAGTATGCAGTATGACGTCACAATGTATTATGACGTCATAATGTATCCGCATTATGACATCACAATATATTATGAGAGCGCAATTTGCAGGTTTCATGGCCAATTTCGCTTACCCAATTTGTGTCACGTCTACTGCAGCATCATCAGCATGCATTATGACGTCAGAGTATATGATGACATCATAATTAGTATGCAGTATGACGTCACAATGTATTATGGCGTCATAATGTATCCGCATTATTACATCACAATATATTATGTGAGCGCAACATGCAGGTATTATGAGCAATTTCTCTTGCCCCAATTTGTGTCACATCTACTGGAGCATCATGAGCATATTTTATGACGTCACAGTATATGATGACATCATAATTAATATGCACTATGACGTCACAATATATTATGACGTCATAATGTATCCGCATTATGACATCACAATATATTATGAGAGCGCAATTTGCAGGTTTCAGGACCAATTTCGTTTACCCCAATTTGTGTCACATCTACTGGAGCATCATGAGCATGTATTATGACGTCACAGTATATGATGACATCATAATTAGTATGCACTATGACGTCACAATGTATTATGTCGTCATAGTGTATCCGCATTATGACATCAAAATATATTATGAGAGCGCAACATGCAGGTATTATGAGCAATTTCTCTTGCCCCAATTTTTGTCACATCTACTGGAGCATCATGAGCATGTATTATGACGTAACAGTATATGATGACATCATAATTAGTATGCACTATGACGTCACAATATATTATGACGTCATAATGTATCCGCATTATGACATCACAATATATTATGAGAGCGCAACATGCAGGTATTATGAGCAACTTCTCTTACCCCAATTTGTGTCACATCTACTGGAGCATCATGAGCATGTATTATGACGTCACAGTATATGATGACATCAAAATTAGTATGCAGTATGACGTCACAATGTATTATGACGTCATAATGTATCCGCATTATGACATCACAATATATTATGAGAGCGCAACATGCAGGTATTATGACCAATTTCTCTTGCCCCAATTTGTGTCAAATCTACTGGAGCATCATGAGCATGTATTATGACGTCACACTATATGATGACATCATAATTAGTATGCACTATGACGTCACAATGTATTATGACGTCCTAATGTATCCGCATTATGACATCACAATATATTATGAGAGCGCAATTTGCAGGTTCCATGACCAATTTCGCTTACCCCAATTTGTGTCACATCTACTGCAGCATCATCAGCATGTATTATGACGTCAGAGTTTATGATGACATCATAATTAGTATGCAGTATGTCGTCACAATGTATTATGACGTCATAATGTATCCGCATTATGACATCACAGTATATTATGAGAGCGCAATTTCCAGGTTTTATGACCATTTTCGATTACCCCAATTTGTGTCTCATCTACTGGAGCATCATGAGCATGTATTATGACGTCACAGTACATGATGACATCATAATTAGTATGCAGTATGATGTCACAATGTATTATGACGTCATAATGTATCCGCTTTGTGACATCACAATATATTTTGAGAGCGCAACATGCAGGTATTATGAGCAATTTCTCTTACCCCAATTTGTGTCACATCTACTGGAGCATCATGAGCATGAATTATTATGTCACAGTATATGATGACATCATAATTTGTAAGCAGTATGATGTCACAATGTATTATGACGTCATAATGTATCCGCATTATGACATCACAATATATTATGAGAGCGCAACTTGCAGGTTTTATGACCAATTTCGCTTACCCCAATTTGTGTCACATCTACTGGAGCATCCTGAGCATGTATTATGACGTCACAGCATATGATGACATCATAATTAGTATGCAGTATGACGTCAGAATGTATTATGACATCATAATGTATCCGCATTATGACATCACAATATATTATGAGAGCGCAACATGGAGGTATTATGACCAATTTCGCTTACCCCAATTTGTGTTACATCGACTGAAGCATCATGAGCATGTATTATGAAGTTACAGTATATGATGACATCATAATTGGTATGCACTATGACGTCACAATGTATTATGACGTCATAATGTGTCCGCATTATGACATCACAATATATTATGAGAGCTCAACATGCAGGTATTATGAGCAATTTCTGTTGCCCCAATTTGTGTCACATCTACTGGAGCATCCTGAGCATGTATTATGACGTCACAGTATATGATGACATCATAATTAGTATGCACTATGACGTCACACTGTATTATGACGTCATACTGTATCCGCATTATGACATCAAAATATATTATGAGAGCGCAACATGCATGTATTATGAGCAATTTCTCTTGCCCCAATTTGTGTCACATCTACTGGATCATCATGAGCATGTATTATGACGTAACAGTATATGATGACATCATAATTAGTATGCACTATGACGTCACAATGTATTATGACGTCATAATGTATCCGCATTATGACATCACAATATATTATGAGAGCGCAACATGCAGGTATTATGAGCAACTTCTCTTACCCCAATTTGTGTCACATCTACTGCAGCATCATGAGCATGTATTATGACGTCAGAGTATATGATGACATCATAATTAGTATGCAGTATGTCGTCACAATGTATTATGACGTCATAATGTTTCCGAATTATGACATCACAGTATATTATGAAAGCGCAATTTGCAGGTTTTATGACCATTCTCGATTACCCCCACTTGTGTCTCATCTACTGGAGCATCATGAGCATGTATTATGACGTCACAGTACATGATGACATCATAATTAGTATGCAGTATGATGTCACAATGTATTATGACGTCATAATGTATCCGCTTTGTGACATCACAATATATTATGAGAGCGCAACATGCAGGTATTATGAGCAATTTCTCTTACCCCAATTTGTGTCACATCAACTGGAGCATCATGAGCATGAATTATGATGTCACAGTATATGATGACATCATAATTTGTAAGCAGTATGATGTCACAATGTATTATGACGTCATAATGTATCTGCATTATGACATCACAATATATTATGAGAGCGCAACTTGCAGGGTTTATGACCAATTTCGCTTACCCCAATTTGTGTCACATCTACTGGAGCATCATGAGCAAGTATTATGACGTCACAGTATATGATGACATCATAATTTGTATGCAGTATGACGTCACAATGTATTATGACGTCATAATGTATCCGCATTATGACATCACAATACATTATGAGAGCACAGCATGCAGATATTAAGAGCAATTTCTCTTACCCCAATTTGTGGCACATCTACTGGAGAATCATGAGCATGTATTATGACATCACAGTATATGATGCCATCATAATTAGTTTGCAGTATGACGTCACAATGTATTATGACGTCATAATGTATCCGCATTATGACATCACAATATATTATGAGGGCGCAACCTGCGGGTAGTATGACCAATTTCGCTACCCCAATTTGTGTCACATCTACTGGAGCATCATGAGCATGTATTATGACGTCACAGTATATGATGACATCATAATTAGTATGCAGTATGACGTCACAATGTATTTTGCCGTCATAATGTGTCCGCATTATGACATCACAATATATTATGAGAGCGCAATTTGCAGGTTTCATGAACAATTTCGCTTACCCCAATTTGTGTCACATCTACTGCAGCATCATCAGCATGTACTATGACATCAGAGTATATGATGACATCATAATTATTATGCAGTATGACGTCACAATGTATTATGACGTCATATTGTGTCCGCATTATGACATCACAATATAGTATGGGAGCGCAACATGCAGGTATTATGAGCAATTTCTCTTGCCCCAATTTGTGTCACATCTTCTGGAGCATCATGAGCATTTATTATGACATCAGAGTATATGATGACATCATAATTAGTATGCAGTATGACGTCACAATGTATTATGACGTCATAATGTATCCGCATTATGACATCACAATATAATATGAGAGCGCAATTTGCAGGTTTCATGACGAATTTCGCTTACCCCAATTTGTGTCACATCTACTGCAGCATCCTCAGCATGTATTATGACGTCAGAGAATATGTTGACATCAAAATTAGTATGCAGTATGACATCACAATGTATTATGACGTGATAATGTATCCGCATTATGACATCACAATATATTATGAGAGCGCAACATGCAGGTATTATGAGCAATTTCTCTTACCCCAATATTTGTCACATCTATTGGAGTATCATGAGCATGTATTATGACGTCACAGTATATGATGACATCATAATTAGTATGCACTATGACGTCACAATGTATTATGACGTCATAGTGTATCCACATTTTGAAATCAAAATATATTATGAGAGCGCAACATGCAGGTATTATGAGCAATTTCTCTTGCCCCAATTTGTGTCACATCTACTGGAGCATCATGAGCATGTATTATGACGTCACAGTATATGATGACATCATAATTAGTATGCACTATGACGTCACGATGTATTATGACGTCATAATGTATCCGCATTATGACATCACAATATATTATGAGAGCGCAACATGCAGGTCTTATGAGCAATTTCACTTGCCCCAAATTGTGTCACATCTACTGGAGCATCATGAGCATGTATTATGACGTCACAGTATATGATGACATCATAATTAGTATGCACTATGACGTCACAATGTATTATGACGTCATAATGTATCTGCATTATGACATCACAAGATATTATGAGAGCGCAATTTGCAGGTTTTATGACCATTTTCGATTACCCCAATTTGTGTCACATCTACTGGAGCATCATGAGCATGTATTATGACGTCACAGTATATGATGACATCATAATTAGTATGCAGTATGACGTCACAATGTATTATGACGTCATAATGTATCCGCATTATGACCTCACAATATATTATGAGAGCGCAACATGCAGGTATTATGAGCAACTTCTCTTACCCCAATTTGTGTCACATCTACTGGAGCATCATGAGCATGTATTATGACATCACAGTATATGACGACATCATAATTAGTATGCACTATGACGTCACAATGTATTATGACGTCATAATGTATCCGCATTATGACATCACAATATATTATGAGAGCGCAATTTGCAGGTTCCATGACCAATTTCGCTTACCCCAATTTGGGTCACATCTACTGCAGCAACATCAGCATGTATTATGACGTCAGAGTATATGATGACATCATAATTAGTATGCAGTATGTCGTCACAATGTATTATGACGTCATAATGTATCCGCATTATGACATCACAGTATATTATGAGAGCGCAATTTGCAGGTTTTATGACCATTCTCGATTACCCCAATTTGTGTCTCATCTACTGGAGCATCATGAGCATGTATTATGACGTCACAGTACATGATGACATCATAATTAATATGCAGTATGATGTCACAATGTATTATGACGTCATAATGTATCCGCTTTGTGACATCACAATATATTACGAGAGCGCAACATGCAGGTATTATGAGCAATTTGTCTTACCCCAATTTGTGTCTCATCTACTGGAGCATCATGAGCATGAATTATGATGTCACAGTATATGATGACATCATAATTTGTAAGCAGTATGATGTCACAATGTATTATGACGTCATAATGTATCCGCATTATGACATCACAATATATTATGAGAGCGCAACTTGCAGGTTTTATGACCAATTTCGCTTACCCCAATTTGTGTCACATCTACTGGAGTATCATGAGCAAGTATTATGACGTCACAGTATATGATGACATCATAATTTGTATGCAGTATGACGTCACAATGTATTATGACGTCATAATGTATCCGCATTATGACATCACAATACATTATGAGAGCGCAGCATGCAGATATTATGAGCAATTTCTCTTACCCCAATTTGTGGCACATCTACTGGAGAATCATGAGCATGTATTATGACATCACAGTATATGATGACATCATAATTAGTTTGCAGTATGACGTCACAATGTATTATGACGTCATAATGTATCCGCATTATGACATCACAATATATTATGAGGGCGCAACCTGCAGGTAGTATGACCAATTTCGCTACCCCAATTTGTGTCACATCTACTGGAGCATCATGAGCATGTATTATGACGTCACAGTATATGATGACATCATAATTAGTATGCAGTATGACGTCACAATGTATTATGACGTCATAATGTATCCGCATTATGACATCACAATATATTATGAGAGCGCAATTTGCAGGTTTCATGACCAATTTCGCTTACCCCAATTTGTGTCACATCTACTGCAGCATCATCAGCATGTACTATGACGTCAGAGTATATGATGACATCATAATTAGTATGCAGTATGACGTCACAATGTATTATGACGTCATATTGTGTCCGCATTATGACATCACAATATAGTATGAGAGCGCAACATGCAGGTATTATGAGCAATTTCTCTTGCCCCAATTTGTGTCACATCTACTGGAGCATCATGAGCATGTATTATGACGTCAGAGTATATGATGACATCATAATTAGTATGCAGTATGACGCCACAATGTATTATGACGTCATAATGTATCCGCATTATGACATCACAATATATTATGAGAGCGCAATTTGCTGGTTTCATGACCAATTTCGCTTAACCCAATTTGTGTCACATCTACTGCAGCATCCTCAGCATGTATTATGACGTCAGAGAATATGATGACATCAAAATAAGTATGCAGTATGACGTCACAATGTATTATGACGTGATAATGTATCCGCATTATGACATCACAATATATTATGAGAGCGCAACATGCAGGTATTATGAGCAATTTCTCTTGCCCCAATTTGTGTCACATCTACTGGAGCATCATGAGCATGTATTATGACGTCACAGTATATGATGACATCATAATTAGTATGCAGTATGATGTCACGATGTATTATGACGTCATAATGTATCCGCATAATGACATCGCAATGGATTACGAGAGCGCAACATGCAGGTATTATGAGCAATTTCACTTGCCCCAAATTGTGTCACATCTACTGGAGCATCATGAGCATGTATTATGACGTCACAGTATATGATGACATCATAATTAGTATGCAGTATGACGTCACAATGTATTATGACGTCATAATGTATCCGCATTATGACATCACAATATATTATGAGAGCGCAATTTGCAGGTTTCATGACCAATTTCGCTTACCCCAATTTGTGTCACATCTACTGCAGCATCATCAGCATGTATTATGACGTCAGAGTATATGATGACATCATAATTAGTATGCAGTATGACGTCACAATGTATTATGACGTCATAATGTGTCCGCATTATGACATCACAATATATTATGTGAGCGCAACATGCAGGTATTATGAGCATTTTCTCTTGCCCCAATTTGTGTCACATCTACTGGAGCATCATGAGCATGTATTATGACGTCACAGTATATGATGACATCATAATTAGTATGCACTATGACGTCACAATATATTATGACGTCATAATGTATCCGCATTATGACATCACAATATATTATGAGAGTGCAATTTGCAGGTTTCAGGAACAATTTCGCTTACCCCAATTTGTGTCACATCTACTGGAGCATCATGAGCATGTATTATGACGTCACACTATATGATGACATCATAACTAGTATGCACTATGACGTCACAATGTATTATGACGTCATAGTGTATCCGCATTATGACATCAAAATATATTATGAGAGCGCAACATGCAGGTATTATGAGCAATTTCTCTTGCCCCAATTTGTGTCACATCTACTGGAGCATCATGAGCATGTATTATGACGTCACAGTATATGATGACATCATAATTAGTATGCAATATAACGTCACAATGTATTATGACGTCATAATGTATCCGCATTATGACATCACAATATATTATGAGAGCGCAATTTGCAGGTTTTATGACCATTTTCGATTACCCCAATTTGTGTCACATCTACTGGAGCATCATGAGCATGTATTATGACGTCACAGTATATGATGACATCATAATTAGTATGCACTATGACGTCACAATGTATTATGACGTCATAATGTATCCGCATTATGACATCACAATATATTATGAGAGCGCAATTTGCAGGTTTCATGACCAATTTCGCTTACCCCAATTTCTGTCCCATCTACTGCAGCATCATGAGCATGTATTATGACGTCACAGTATATGATGACATCATAATTATTATGCACTGTGACGTCACAATGTATTATGACGTCATAATGTATCCGCATTATGACATCACAATATATTTTGAGAGCGCAATTTGCAGGTTTTATGACAATTTTCGATTACCCCAATTTGTGTCACATCTACTGGAGCATCATGAGCATGTATTATGACGTCACAGTATATGATGACATCATAATTAGTATGCAGTATGATGTCACAATATATTATGACGTCATAATGTATCCGCTTTATGACATCACAATATATTATGAGAGCGCAACATGCAGGTATTATGAGCAATTTCTCTTGCCCCAATTTGTGTCACATCTACTGGAGCATCATGAGCATGAATTATGACGTCAGAGTATATGATGACATCATAATTAGTATGCACTATGACGTCACAATGTATTATAACGTCATAATGTATCCGCATTATGACATCACAATATATTATGAGAGCGCAACTTGCAGGTTTTATGACCAATTTCGCTTACCCCAATTTGTGTCACATCTACTGGAGCATCATGAGCATGTATTATGACGTCACAGTATATGATGACATCATAATTAGTATGAAGTATGACGTCACAATGCATTATGACGTCATAATGTATCCGCATTATGACATCACAATATATTATGAGAGCGCAATTTGCAGGTTTCATGACCAATTTCGCTTACCCCTATTTGTGTCACATCTACTGCAGCATCATCAGCATGTACTATGACGTCAGAGTATATGATGACATCATAATTAGTATGCAGTATGACGTCACAATGTATTATGACGTCATATTGTGTCCGCATTATGACATCACAATATAGTATGAGAGCGCAACATGCAGGTATTATGAGCAATTTCTCTTGCCCCAATTTGTGTCACATCTACTGGAGCATCATGAGCATGTATTATGACGTCAGAGTATATGATGACATCATAATTAGTATGCAGTATGACGTCACAATGTATTATGACGTCATAATGTATCCGCATTATGACATCACAATATATTATGAGAGCGCAATTTGCTGGTTTCATGACCAATTTCGCTTACCCCAATTTGTGTCACATCTACTGCAGCATCCTCAGCATGTATTATGACGTCACAGTATATGATGACATCAAAATTAGTATGCAGTATGACGTCACAATGTATTATGACGTGATAATGTATCCGCATTATGACATCACAATATATTATGAGAGCGCAACATGCAGGTATTATGAGCAATTTCTCTTACCCCAATTTGTGTCTCATCTACTGGAGTATCATGAGCATGTATTATGACGTCACAGTATATGATGACATCATAATTTGTATGCACTCTGACGTCACAATGTATTATGACGTCAATGTATCCACATTATGACATCACAATATATTATGAGAGCGCAACATGCAGGTATTATGAGCAATTTCTCTTACCCCAATTTGTGTCACATCTACTGGAGCATCATGAGCATGTATTATGACGTCACAGTATATGATGACATCATAATTAGTATGCAGTATGACGTCACAATGTATTATGACGTCATAATGTATCCGCATTATGACATCACAATATATTATGAGAGCGCAACCTGCAGGTATTATGACCAATTTCGCTTACCCCAATTTGTGTTACATCTACTGAAGCATCATGAGCATGTATTATGAAGTTACAGTATATGATGACATCATAATTAGTATGCACTATGACGTCACAATGTATTATGACGTCATAATGTATCCACATTATGACATCACAATATATTATGAGGGCGCAACCTGCAGGTATTATGACCAATTTCGCTACCCCAATTTGTGTCACATCTACTGGAGCATCATGAGCATGTATTATGACGTCACAGTATATGATGACATCATAATTAGTACGCAGTATGACGTCACAATGTATTATGACGTCATAATGTATCCGCATTATGACATCACAATACATTATGAGAGCGCAACATGCAGGTATTATGAGCAATTTCTCTTACCCCAATTTGTGGCACATCTACTGGAGAATCATGAGCATGAATTATGATGTCACAGTATATGATGACATCATAATTTGTAAGCAGTATGATGTCACAATGTATTATGACGTCATAATGTATCCGCATTATGACATCACAATATATTATGAGAGCGCTACTTGCAGGTTTTATGACCAATTTCGCTTACCCCAATTTGTGTCACATCTACTGTAGCATCATGAGCATGTATTATGACGTCACATTATATGATAACATCATAATTTGTATGCAGTATGACATCACAATATATTATGACGTCATAATGTATCCGCATTATGACTTCGCAATATGTTATGAGAGCGCAATTTGAAGGTTTCATGACCAATTTCGCTTACACCAATTTGTGTCACATCTACTGCAGCATCATCAGCATGTATTATGACGTCAGAGTATATGATGACATCATAATTAGTATGCAGTATGACGTCACAATGTATTATGACGTCATAATGTGTCCGCATTATGACATCACAATATATTATGAGAGCGCAACATGCAGGTATTATGAGCAATTTCTCTTGCCCCAATTTGTGTCACATCTACTGGAGCAGCATGAGCATGTATTATGACATCACAGTATATGATGACATCATAATTAGTATGCACTATGACGTCACAATGTATTATGACGTCATAGTGTATCCACATTTTGACATCAAAATATATTATGAGAGCGCAACATGCCGGTATTATGAGCAATTTCTCTTGCCCCAATTTGTGTCACATCTACTGGAGCATCATGAGCATGTATTATGACGTCACAGTATATGATGACATCATAATTAGTATGCACTATGACGTCACAATGTATTATGACGTCATAGTGTATCCACATTTTGACATCAAAATATATTATGAGAGCGCAACATGCCGGTATTATGAGCAATTTCTCTTGCCCCAATTTGTGTCACATCTACTGGAGCATCATGAGCATGTATTATGACGTCACAGTATATGATGACATCACAATTAGTATGCACTCTGAGGTCACAATGCATTATGACGTCATAATGTATCCGCATTATGACATCACAATATATTATGAGAGCGCAATTTGCAGGTTTTATGACCATTTTCGATTACCCCAATTTGTGTCACATCTACTGGAGCATCATGAGCATGTATTATGACGTCACAGTATATGATGACATCATAATTAGTATGCAGTATGACGTCACAATGTATTATGACGTCATAATGTATCCGCATTATGACATCACAATACATTATGAGAGCGCAACATGCAGATATTATGAGCAATTTCTCTTACCCCAATTTGTGTCACATCTACTGGAGCATCATGAGCATGTATTATGACGTCACAGTATATGATGACATCATAATTAGTATGCAGTATGACGTCAGAATGTATTATGATATCATAATGTATCCGCATTATGACATCACAATATATTATGAGAGCGCAACATGCAGGTATTATGACCAATTTCGCTTACCCCAATTTGTGTCACATCTACTGGAGCATCATGAGCATTTATTATGATGTCACAGTATATGATGACATCATAATTAGTATGGAGTATGACATCACGATGTATTATGACGTCATAATGTATCCGCATTATGACATCACAATATATTATGAGAGCGCAACATGCAGGTATTATGAGCTATTTCTCTTGCCCCAATTTGTGTCACATCTACTGGAGCATCATGAGCATGTATTATGACGTCACAGTATATGATGACATCATAATTAGTATGCAATATGATGTCACAATGTATTATGACGTCATAATGTATCCGCATTATGACATCACAATATATTATGAGAGCGCAATTTGCAGGTTTTATGACCATTTTCGATTACCCCAATTTGTGTCACATCTACTGGAGCATCCTGAGCATGTATTATGACGTCACAGTATATGATGACATCATAATTATTATGCACTATGACGTCACAATGTATTATGACGTCATAATGTATCCGCATTATGACATCTCAATACATTATGAGAGCGCAACATGCAGATATTATGAGCAATTTCTCTTACCCCAATTTGTGTCACATCTACTGGAGCATCATGAGCATGTATTATGACGTCACAGTATATGATGACATCATAATTAGTATGCAGTATGACGTCAGAATGTATTATGACATCATAATGTATCCGCATTATGACATCACAATATATTATGAGAGCGAAACATGCAGGTATTATGACCAATTTCGCTTACCCCAATTTGTGTTACATTGACTGAAGCATCATGAGCATGTATTATGAAGTCACAGTATATGATGACATCATAATTAGTATGCACTATGACGTCACAATGTATTATGACGTCATAATGTGTCCGCATTATGACATCACAATATATTATGAGAGCACAACATGCAGGTATTATGAGCAATTTCTCTAGCCCCAATTTGTGTCACATCTACTGGAGCAGCATGAGCATGTATTATGACGTCATAGTACATGATGACATCATAATTAGTATGCACTATGACGTCACAATGTATTATGACGTCATAGTGTATCCACATTTTGACATCAAAATATATTATGAGAGCGCAACATGCCGGTATTATGAGCAATTTCTCTTGCCCCAATTTGTGTCACATCTACTGGAGCATCATGAGCATGTATTATGACGTCACAGTATATGATGACATCATAATTAGTATGCACTCTGACGTCACAATGTATTATGACGTCAAAATGTATCCGCATTATGACATCACAATACATTATGAGAGCGCAACATGCAGATATTATGAGCAATTTCTCTTACCCCAATTTGTGTCACATCTACTGGAGCATCATGAGCATGTATTATGACGTCACAGTATATGATGACATCATAATTAGTATGCAGTATGACGTCACGTTGTATTACGACGTCATAATGTATCGGCATTATGACATCACAATATATTATGAGAGCGCAACATGCAGGTATTATGAGCAATTTCTCTTGCCCCAATTTGTGTCACATCTACTGGAGCATCATGAGCATGAATTATGACGTCACAGTATATGATGACATCATAATTAGTATGCAATATGACGTCACAATGTATTATGACGTCATAATGTATCCGCATTATGATATCACAATATATTATGAGAGCGCAATTTGCAGGTTTTATGACAATTTTCGATTACCCCAATTTGTGTCACATCTACTGGAGCATCATGAGCATGTATTATGACGTCACAGTATATGATGACATCATAATTAGTATGCACTATGACGTCACAATGTATTATGACGTCATAATGTATCCGCATTATGACATCACAATACATTATGAGAGCGCAACATGCAGATATTGTGAGCAATTTCTCTTACCCCAATTTGTGTCACATCTACTGGAGCATCATGAGCATGTATTATGACGTCACAGTATATGATTACATCATAATTAGTATGCAGTATGACGTCAGAATGTATTATGACATCATAATGTGTCCGCATTATGACATCACAATATATTATGAGAGCGCAACATGCAGGTATTATGAGCAATTTCTCTTGCCCCAATTTGTGTCACATCTACTGAAGCAGCATGAGCATGTATTATGACGTCACAGTATATGATGACATCATAATTAGTATGCACTATGACGTCACAATGTATTATGACGTCATAATATATCTGCATTATGACATCAGAATATATTATGAGAGCGCAACATGCAGGTATTATGACCAATTTCGCTTACCCCAATTTTTGTTACATCGACTGAAGCATCATGAGCATGTATTATGAAGTCACAGTATATGATGACTTCATAATTAGTATGCACTATGACGTCACGATGTATTATGACGTCATAATGTGTACACATTGTGACATCACAATATATTATGAGAGCGCAACATGCAGGTATTATGAGCAATTTCTCTTGCCCCAATTTGTGTCACATCTACTGGAGCATCATGAGCATGTATTATGACGTCACAGTATATGATGACATCATAATTAGTATGCAGTATAACGTCACAATGTATTATGACATCATAATGTATCCGCATTATGACATCACAATATATTATGAGAGCGCAACATGCAGGTATTATGACCAATTTTGCTTACCCCAATTTGTGTCACATCTACTGGAGCATCATGAGCATGTACTATGATGTCACAGTATATGATGACATCATAATTAGTATGCAGTATGACGTCACGATGTATTACGACGTCATAATGTATCCGCATTATGACATCACAATATATTATGAGAGCGCAACATGCAGGTATTATGAGCAATTTCTCTTGCCCCAATTTGTGTCACATCTACTGGAGCATCATGAGGATGTATTATGACGTCACAGTATATGATGACATCATAATTAGTATGCAATATGACGTCACAATGTATTATGACGTCATAATGTATCCGCAATATGACATCACAATACATTATGAGAGCGCAATTTGCAGGTTTTATGACCATTTTCGATTACCCCAATTTTTGTCACATCTACTGGAGCATCATGAGCATGTATTATGATGTCACAGTATATGATGACATCATAATTAGTATGCACTATGACGTCACAATGTATTATGACGTCATAATGTATCCGCATTATGACATCACAATACATTATGAGAGCGCAACATGCAGATATTATGAGCAATTTCTCTTACCCCAATTTGTGTCACATCTACTGGAGCATCATGAGCATGTATTATGACGTCACAGTATATGATGACATCATAATTAGTATGCAGTATGACGTCAGAATGTATTATGACATCATAATGTATCCGCATTATGACATCACAATATATTATGAGAGCGCAACATGCAGGTATTATGACCAATTTCGCTTACCCCAATTTGTGTTACATCGACTGAAGCACCATGAGCATGTATTATGAAGTCACAGTATATGATGACATCATAATTAGTATGCACTATGACGTCACAATGTATTATGACGTCATAATGTGTCCGCTTTATGACATCACAATATATTATGACAGCGCAACATGCAGGTATTATGAGCAATTTCTCTTGCCCCAATTTGTGTCACATCTACTGGAGCAGCATGAGCATGTATTATGACGTCACAGTATATGATGACATCATAATTAGTATGCACTATGACGTCACAATGTATTATGACGTCATAGTGTATCCACATTTTGACATCAAAATATATCATGAGAGCGCAACATGCCGGTATTATGAGCAATTTCTCTTGCCCCAATTTGTGTCACATCTACTGGAGCATCATGAGCATGTATTATGACGTCACAGTATATGATGACATCATAATTAGTATGCAGTATGACGTCACGATGTATTATGACGTCATAATGTATCCGCATTATGACATCACAATATATTATGAGAGCGCAACATGCAGGTATTATGAGCAATTTCTCTTACCCCAATTTGTGTCACATATACTGGAGCATCATGAGCATGAATTATGACGTCACAGTATATGATGACATCATAATTAGTATGCACTATGACGTCACAATGTATTATGACGTCATAATGTATCCGCATTATGACATCACAATATGTTATGAGAGCGCAATTTGCAGGTTTCATGACCAATTTCGCTTACACCAATTTGTGTCACATCTACTGCAGCATCATCAGCATGTATTATGACGTCAGAGTATATGATGATATCATAATTAGTATGCAGTATGACGTCACAATATATTATGATGTCATAATGTATCCGCATTATGACATCACAATATATTATGAGAGCGCAACATGCAGGTATTATGACCAATTTCGCTTACCCCAATTTGTGTCACATCTACTGGAGCAGCATGAGCATGTATTATGATGTCACAGTATATGATGACATCATAATTAGTATGCAGTATGACGTCACGATGTATTATGACATCATAATGTATCCGCATTATGACATCACAATATATTATGAGAGCGCAACATGCAGGTATTATGACCAATTTCGCTTACCCCAATTTGTGTCACATCTACTGGAGCATCATGAGCATGTATTATGATGTCACGGTATATGATGACATCATAATTAGTATGCAGTATGATGTCACGATGTATTATGACGTCATAATGTATCCGCATTATGACATCACAATATATTATGAGAGCGCAACATGCAGGTATTATGAGAAATTTCTGTTGCCCCAATTTGTGTCACATCTACTGGAGCATCATGAGCATGTATTATGACATCACAGTATATGATGACGTCATAATTAATATGCAATATGACGTCACAATGTATTATGACGTCATAATGTATCCGCATTATGACATCACAATATATTATGAGAGCGCAATTTGCAGGTTTTATGACCATTTTCGATTACCCCAATTTGTGTCACATCTACTGGAGCATCATGAGCAAGTATTATGACGTCACAGTATATGATGACATCATAATTAGTATGCACTATGACGTCACAATGTATTATGACGTCATAATGTATCCGCATTATGACATCACAATACATTATGAGAGCGCAACATGCAGATATTATGAGCAATTTCTCTTATCCCAATTTGTGTCACATCTACTGGAGCATCATGAGCATGTATTATGACGTCACAGTATATGATGACATCATAATTAGTATGCAGTATGACGTCAGAATGTATTATGACATCATAATGTATCCGCATTATGACATCACAATATATTATGAGAGCGCAACATGGAGGTATTATGACCAATTTCGCTTACCCCAATTTGTGTTACATCGACTGAAGCATCATGAGCATGTATTATGAAGTTACAGTATATGATGACATCATATTTGGTATGCACTATGACGTCACAATGTATTATGACGTCATAATGTGTCCGCATTATGACATCACAATATATTATGAGAGCGCAACATGCAGGTATTATGAGCAATTTCTGTTGCCCCAATTTGTGTCACATCTACTGGAGCAGCATGAGCATGTATTATGACGTCACAGTATATGATGACATCATAATTAGTATGCACTCTGACGTCACAATGTATTATGACATCATAATGTATCCGCATTATGACATCACAATATATTATGAGAGCGCAATTTGCAGGTTTTATGACCATTTTCGATTACCCCAATTTGTGTCACATCTACTGGAGCATCATGAGCATGTATTATGACGTCAGAGTATATGATGACATCATAATTAGTATGCAGTATGACGTCACAATGTATTATGACATCATAATGTATCCGCATTATGACATCACAATATATTATGAGAGCGCAACATGCAGGTATTATGACCAATTTCGCTTACCCCAATTTGTGTCACATCTACTGGAGCATCATGAGCATGTATTATGATGTCACAGTATATGATGACATCATAATTAGTATGCACTATGACGTCACGATGTATTATGACGTCATAATGTATCCGCATTATGACATCACAATATATTATGAGAGCGCAACATGCAGGTATTATGAGCAATTTCTCTTACCCCAATTTGTGTCACATCTACTGGAGCATCATGAGCATGTATTATGACGTCACAGTATATGATGACATCATAATTAGTATGCAATAAGACGTCACAATGTATTATGACGTCATAATGTATCCGCATTATGACATCACAATATATTATGAGAGCGCAATTTGCAGGTTTTATGACCATTTTCGATTACCCCAATTTGTGTCACATCTACTGGAGCATCATGAGCATGTATTATGACGTCACAGTATATGATGACATCATAATTAGTATGCACTATGACGTCACAATGTATTATGACGTCATAATGTATCCGCATTATGACATCACAATACATTATGAGAGCGCAACATGCAGATATTATGAGCAATTTCTCTTACCCCAATTTGTGTCACATCTACTGGAGCATCATGAGCATGTATTATGACGTCACAGTATATGATGACATCATAATTAGTATGCAGTAAGACGTCAGAATCTATTATGACATCATAATGTATCCGCATTATGACATCACAATATATTATGAGAGCGCAACATGCAGGTATTATGACCAATTTCGCTTACCCCAATTTGTGTCACATCTACTGGAGCATCATGAGCATGTATTATGATGTCACAGTATATGATGACATCATAATTAGTATGCAGTATGACGTCACGATGTATTATGACATCATAATGTATCCGCATTATGACATCACACTATATTATGAGAGCGCAACATGCAGGTATTATGAGCAATTTCTCTTACCCCAATTTGTGTCACATCAACTGGAGCATCATGAGCATGTATTATGACGTCACAGTATATGATGACATCATAATTAGTATGCAATAGGACGTCACAATGTATTATGACGTCATAATGTATCCGCATTATGACATCACAATATATTATGTGAGCGCAATTTGCAGGTTTTATGACCATTTTCGATTACCCCAATTTGTGTCACATCTACTGGAGCATCATGAGCATGTATTATGAAGTCACAGTATATGATGACATCATAATTAGTATGCACTATGACGTCACAATGTATTATGACGTCATAATGTATCCGCATTATGACATCACAATACATTATGAGAGCGCAACATGCAGATATTATGAGCAATTTCTCTTACCCCAATTTGTGTCACATCTACTGGAGCATCATGAGCATGTATTACGACGTCACAGTATATGATGACATCATAATTAGTATGCAGTATGACGTCAGAATCTATTATGACATCATAATGTATCCGCATTATGACATCACAATATATTATGAGAGCGCAACATGCCGGTATTATGACCAATTTCGCTTACCCCAATTTGTGTTACATCGACTGAAGCATCATGAGCATGTATTATGAAGTCACAGTATATGATGACATCATAATTAGTATGCACTATGACGTCACAATGTATTATGACCTCATAATGTGTCCGCATTATGACATCACAATATATTATGAGAGCGCAACATGCAGGTATTATGAGCAATTTCTCTTGCCCCAATTTGTGTCACATCTACTGGAGCAGCATGAGCATGTATTATGACGTCACAGTATATGATGACATCATAATTAGTATGCACTATGACGTCACAATGTATTATGACGTCATAATGTATCCGCATAATAACATCACAATATATTAAGAGAGCGCAATTTGCAGGTTTCATGACCAATTTCGCTTACCCCAATTTGTGTCACATCTACTGCAGCATCATCAGCATGTATTATAACGTCAGAGTATATGATGACATCATAATTAGTATGCAGTATGACGTCACAATGTATTATGACGTCATAATGTATCCGCATTATGACATCACAATATATTATGAGAGCGCAACCTGCAGGTATTATGACCAATTTCGCTTACCCCAATTTGTGTTACATCTACTGAAGCATCATGAGCATGTATTATGAAGTTACAGTATATGATGACATCATAATTAGTATGCACTATGACGTCACAATGTATTATGACGTCATAATGTATCCACATTATGACATCACAATATATTATGAGGGCGCAACCTGCAGGTATTATGACCAATTTCGCTACCCCAATTTGTGTCACATCTACTGGAGCATCATGAGCATGTATTATGACGTCACAGTATATGATGACATCATAATTAGTACGCAGTATGACGTCACAATGTATTATGACGTCATAATGTATCCGCATTATGACATCACAATACATTATGAGAGCGCAACATGCAGGTATTATGAGCAATTTCTCTTACCCCAATTTGTGGCACATCTACTGGAGAATCATGAGCATGAATTATGATGTCACAGTATATGATGACATCATAATTTGTAAGCAGTATGATGTCACAATGTATTATGACGTCATAATGTATCCGCATTATGACATCACAATATATTATGAGAGCGCTACTTGCAGGTTTTATGACCAATTTCGCTTACCCCAATTTGTGTCACATCTACTGTAGCATCATGAGCATGTATTATGACGTCACATTATATGATAACATCATAATTTGTATGCAGTATGACATCACAATATATTATGACGTCATAATGTATCCGCATTATGACTTCGCAATATGTTATGAGAGCGCAATTTGAAGGTTTCATGACCAATTTCGCTTACACCAATTTGTGTCACATCTACTGCAGCATCATCAGCATGTATTATGACGTCAGAGTATATGATGACATCATAATTAGTATGCAGTATGACGTCACAATGTATTATGACGTCATAATGTGTCCGCATTATGACATCACAATATATTATGAGAGCGCAACATGCAGGTATTATGAGCAATTTCTCTTGCCCCAATTTGTGTCACATCTACTGGAGCAGCATGAGCATGTATTATGACATCACAGTATATGATGACATCATAATTAGTATGCACTATGACGTCACAATGTATTATGACGTCATAGTGTATCCACATTTTGACATCAAAATATATTATGAGAGCGCAACATGCCGGTATTATGAGCAATTTCTCTTGCCCCAATTTGTGTCACATCTACTGGAGCATCATGAGCATGTATTATGACGTCACAGTATATGATGACATCATAATTAGTATGCACTATGACGTCACAATGTATTATGACGTCATAGTGTATCCACATTTTGACATCAAAATATATTATGAGAGCGCAACATGCCGGTATTATGAGCAATTTCTCTTGCCCCAATTTGTGTCACATCTACTGGAGCATCATGAGCATGTATTATGACGTCACAGTATATGATGACATCACAATTAGTATGCACTCTGAGGTCACAATGCATTATGACGTCATAATGTATCCGCATTATGACATCACAATATATTATGAGAGCGCAATTTGCAGGTTTTATGACCATTTTCGATTACCCCAATTTGTGTCACATCTACTGGAGCATCATGAGCATGTATTATGACGTCACAGTATATGATGACATCATAATTAGTATGCAGTATGACGTCACAATGTATTATGACGTCATAATGTATCCGCATTATGACATCACAATACATTATGAGAGCGCAACATGCAGATATTATGAGCAATTTCTCTTACCCCAATTTGTGTCACATCTACTGGAGCATCATGAGCATGTATTATGACGTCACAGTATATGATGACATCATAATTAGTATGCAGTATGACGTCAGAATGTATTATGATATCATAATGTATCCGCATTATGACATCACAATATATTATGAGAGCGCAACATGCAGGTATTATGACCAATTTCGCTTACCCCAATTTGTGTCACATCTACTGGAGCATCATGAGCATTTATTATGATGTCACAGTATATGATGACATCATAATTAGTATGGAGTATGACATCACGATGTATTATGACGTCATAATGTATCCGCATTATGACATCACAATATATTATGAGAGCGCAACATGCAGGTATTATGAGCTATTTCTCTTGCCCCAATTTGTGTCACATCTACTGGAGCATCATGAGCATGTATTATGACGTCACAGTATATGATGACATCATAATTAGTATGCAATATGATGTCACAATGTATTATGACGTCATAATGTATCCGCATTATGACATCACAATATATTATGAGAGCGCAATTTGCAGGTTTTATGACCATTTTCGATTACCCCAATTTGTGTCACATCTACTGGAGCATCCTGAGCATGTATTATGACGTCACAGTATATGATGACATCATAATTATTATGCACTATGACGTCACAATGTATTATGACGTCATAATGTATCCGCATTATGACATCTCAATACATTATGAGAGCGCAACATGCAGATATTATGAGCAATTTCTCTTACCCCAATTTGTGTCACATCTACTGGAGCATCATGAGCATGTATTATGACGTCACAGTATATGATGACATCATAATTAGTATGCAGTATGACGTCAGAATGTATTATGACATCATAATGTATCCGCATTATGACATCACAATATATTATGAGAGCGAAACATGCAGGTATTATGACCAATTTCGCTTACCCCAATTTGTGTTACATTGACTGAAGCATCATGAGCATGTATTATGAAGTCACAGTATATGATGACATCATAATTAGTATGCACTATGACGTCACAATGTATTATGACGTCATAATGTGTCCGCATTATGACATCACAATATATTATGAGAGCACAACATGCAGGTATTATGAGCAATTTCTCTAGCCCCAATTTGTGTCACATCTACTGGAGCAGCATGAGCATGTATTATGACGTCATAGTACATGATGACATCATAATTAGTATGCACTATGACGTCACAATGTATTATGACGTCATAGTGTATCCACATTTTGACATCAAAATATATTATGAGAGCGCAACATGCCGGTATTATGAGCAATTTCTCTTGCCCCAATTTGTGTCACATCTACTGGAGCATCATGAGCATGTATTATGACGTCACAGTATATGATGACATCATAATTAGTATGCACTCTGACGTCACAATGTATTATGACGTCAAAATGTATCCGCATTATGACATCACAATACATTATGAGAGCGCAACATGCAGATATTATGAGCAATTTCTCTTACCCCAATTTGTGTCACATCTACTGGAGCATCATGAGCATGTATTATGACGTCACAGTATATGATGACATCATAATTAGTATGCAGTATGACGTCACGTTGTATTACGACGTCATAATGTATCGGCATTATGACATCACAATATATTATGAGAGCGCAACATGCAGGTATTATGAGCAATTTCTCTTGCCCCAATTTGTGTCACATCTACTGGAGCATCATGAGCATGAATTATGACGTCACAGTATATGATGACATCATAATTAGTATGCAATATGACGTCACAATGTATTATGACGTCATAATGTATCCGCATTATGATATCACAATATATTATGAGAGCGCAATTTGCAGGTTTTATGACAATTTTCGATTACCCCAATTTGTGTCACATCTACTGGAGCATCATGAGCATGTATTATGACGTCACAGTATATGATGACATCATAATTAGTATGCACTATGACGTCACAATGTATTATGACGTCATAATGTATCCGCATTATGACATCACAATACATTATGAGAGCGCAACATGCAGATATTGTGAGCAATTTCTCTTACCCCAATTTGTGTCACATCTACTGGAGCATCATGAGCATGTATTATGACGTCACAGTATATGATTACATCATAATTAGTATGCAGTATGACGTCAGAATGTATTATGACATCATAATGTGTCCGCATTATGACATCACAATATATTATGAGAGCGCAACATGCAGGTATTATGAGCAATTTCTCTTGCCCCAATTTGTGTCACATCTACTGAAGCAGCATGAGCATGTATTATGACGTCACAGTATATGATGACATCATAATTAGTATGCACTATGACGTCACAATGTATTATGACGTCATAATATATCTGCATTATGACATCAGAATATATTATGAGAGCGCAACATGCAGGTATTATGACCAATTTCGCTTACCCCAATTTTTGTTACATCGACTGAAGCATCATGAGCATGTATTATGAAGTCACAGTCTATGATGACTTCATAATTAGTATGCACTATGACGTCACGATGTATTATGACGTCATAATGTGTACACATTGTGACATCACAATATATTATGAGAGCGCAACATGCAGGTATTATGAGCAATTTCTCTTGCCCCAATTTGTGTCACATCTACTGGAGCATCATGAGCATGTATTATGACGTCACAGTATATGATGACATCATAATTAGTATGCAGTATAACGTCACAATGTATTATGACATCATAATGTATCCGCATTATGACATCACAATATATTATGAGAGCGCAACATGCAGGTATTATGACCAATTTTGCTTACCCCAATTTGTGTCACATCTACTGGAGCATCATGAGCATGTACTATGATGTCACAGTATATGATGACATCATAATTAGTATGCAGTATGACGTCACGATGTATTACGACGTCATAATGTATCCGCATTATGACATCACAATATATTATGAGAGCGCAACATGCAGGTATTATGAGCAATTTCTCTTGCCCCAATTTGTGTCACATCTACTGGAGCATCATGAGGATGTATTATGACGTCACAGTATATGATGACATCATAATTAGTATGCAATATGACGTCACAATGTATTATGACGTCATAATGTATCCGCAATATGACATCACAATACATTATGAGAGCGCAATTTGCAGGTTTTATGACCATTTTCGATTACCCCAATTTTTGTCACATCTACTGGAGCATCATGAGCATGTATTATGATGTCACAGTATATGATGACATCATAATTAGTATGCACTATGACGTCACAATGTATTATGACGTCATAATGTATCCGCATTATGACATCACAATACATTATGAGAGCGCAACATGCAGATATTATGAGCAATTTCTCTTACCCCAATTTGTGTCACATCTACTGGAGCATCATGAGCATGTATTATGACGTCACAGTATATGATGACATCATAATTAGTATGCAGTATGACGTCAGAATGTATTATGACATCATAATGTATCCGCATTATGACATCACAATATATTATGAGAGCGCAACATGCAGGTATTATGAACAATTTCGCTTACCCCAATTTGTGTTACATCGACTGAAGCACCATGAGCATGTATTATGAAGTCACAGTATATGATGACATCATAATTAGTATGCACTATGACGTCACAATGTATTATGACGTCATAATGTGTCCGCTTTATGACATCACAATATATTATGACAGCGCAACATGCAGGTATTATGAGCAATTTCTCTTGCCCCAATTTGTGTCACATCTACTGGAGCAGCATGAGCATGTATTATGACGTCACAGTATATGATGACATCATAATTAGTATGCACTATGACGTCACAATGTATTATGACGTCATAGTGTATCCACATTTTGACATCAAAATATATCATGAGAGCGCAACATGCCGGTATTATGAGCAATTTCTCTTGCCCCAATTTGTGTCACATCTACTGGAGCATCATGAGCATGTATTATGACGTCACAGTATATGATGACATCATAATTAGTATGCAGTATGACGTCACGATGTATTATGACGTCATAATGTATCCGCATTATGACATCACAATATATTATGAGAGCGCAACATGCAGGTATTATGAGCAATTTCTCTTACCCCAATTTGTGTCACATATACTGGAGCATCATGAGCATGAATTATGACGTCACAGTATATGATGACATCATAATTAGTATGCACTATGACGTCACAATGTATTATGACGTCATAATGTATCCGCATTATGACATCACAATATGTTATGAGAGCGCAATTTGCAGGTTTCATGACCAATTTCGCTTACACCAATTTGTGTCACATCTACTGCAGCATCATCAGCATGTATTATGACGTCAGAGTATATGATGATATCATAATTAGTATGCAGTATGACGTCACAATATATTATGATGTCATAATGTATCCGCATTATGACATCACAATATATTATGAGAGCGCAACATGCAGGTATTATGACCAATTTCGCTTACCCCAATTTGTGTCACATCTACTGGAGCAGCATGAGCATGTATTATGATGTCACAGTATATGATGACATCATAATTAGTATGCAGTATGACGTCACGATGTATTATGACATCATAATGTATCCGCATTATGACATCACAATATATTATGAGAGCGCAACATGCAGGTATTATGACCAATTTCGCTTACCCCAATTTGTGTCACATCTACTGGAGCATCATGAGCATGTATTATGATGTCACGGTATATGATGACATCATAATTAGTATGCAGTATGATGTCACGATGTATTATGACGTCATAATGTATCCGCATTATGACATCACAATATATTATGAGAGCGCAACATGCAGGTATTATGAGAAATTTCTGTTGCCCCAATTTGTGTCACATCTACTGGAGCATCATGAGCATGTATTATGACATCACAGTATATGATGACGTCATAATTAATATGCAATATGACGTCACAATGTATTATGACGTCATAATGTATCCGCATTATGACATCACAATATATTATGAGAGCGCAATTTGCAGGTTTTATGACCATTTTCGATTACCCCAATTTGTGTCACATCTACTGGAGCATCATGAGCAAGTATTATGACGTCACAGTATATGATGACATCATAATTAGTATGCACTATGACGTCACAATGTATTATGACGTCATAATGTATCCGCATTATGACATCACAATACATTATGAGAGCGCAACATGCAGATATTATGAGCAATTTCTCTTATCCCAATTTGTGTCACATCTACTGGAGCATCATGAGCATGTATTATGACGTCACAGTATATGATGACATCATAATTAGTATGCAGTATGACGTCAGAATGTATTATGACATCATAATGTATCCGCATTATGACATCACAATATATTATGAGAGCGCAACATGGAGGTATTATGACCAATTTCGCTTACCCCAATTTGTGTTACATCGACTGAAGCATCATGAGCATGTATTATGAAGTTACAGTATATGATGACATCATATTTGGTATGCACTATGACGTCACAATGTATTATGACGTCATAATGTGTCCGCATTATGACATCACAATATATTATGAGAGCGCAACATGCAGGTATTATGAGCAATTTCTGTTGCCCCAATTTGTGTCACATCTACTGGAGCAGCATGAGCATGTATTATGACGTCACAGTATATGATGACATCATAATTAGTATGCACTCTGACGTCACAATGTATTATGACATCATAATGTATCCGCATTATGACATCACAATATATTATGAGAGCGCAATTTGCAGGTTTTATGACCATTTTCGATTACCCCAATTTGTGTCACATCTACTGGAGCATCATGAGCATGTATTATGACGTCAGAGTATATGATGACATCATAATTAGTATGCAGTATGACGTCACAATGTATTATGACATCATAATGTATCCGCATTATGACATCACAATATATTATGAGAGCGCAACATGCAGGTATTATGACCAATTTCGCTTACCCCAATTTGTGTCACATCTACTGGAGCATCATGAGCATGTATTATGATGTCACAGTATATGATGACATCATAATTAGTATGCACTATGACGTCACGATGTATTATGACGTCATAATGTATCCGCATTATGACATCACAATATATTATGAGAGCGCAACATGCAGGTATTATGAGCAATTTCTCTTACCCCAATTTGTGTCACATCTACTGGAGCATCATGAGCATGTATTATGACGTCACAGTATATGATGACATCATAATTAGTATGCAATAAGACGTCACAATGTATTATGACGTCATAATGTATCCGCATTATGACATCACAATATATTATGAGAGCGCAATTTGCAGGTTTTATGACCATTTTCGATTACCCCAATTTGTGTCACATCTACTGGAGCATCATGAGCATGTATTATGACGTCACAGTATATGATGACATCATAATTAGTATGCACTATGACGTCACAATGTATTATGACGTCATAATGTATCCGCATTATGACATCACAATACATTATGAGAGCGCAACATGCAGATATTATGAGCAATTTCTCTTACCCCAATTTGTGTCACATCTACTGGAGCATCATGAGCATGTATTATGACGTCACAGTATATGATGACATCATAATTAGTATGCAGTAAGACGTCAGAATCTATTATGACATCATAATGTATCCGCATTATGACATCACAATATATTATGAGAGCGCAACATGCAGGTATTATGACCAATTTCGCTTACCCCAATTTGTGTCACATCTACTGGAGCATCATGAGCATGTATTATGATGTCACAGTATATGATGACATCATAATTAGTATGCAGTATGACGTCACGATGTATTATGACATCATAATGTATCCGCATTATGACATCACAATATATTATGAGAGCGCAACATGCAGGTATTATGAGCAATTTCTCTTACCCCAATTTGTGTCACATCAACTGGAGCATCATGAGCATGTATTATGACGTCACAGTATATGATGACATCATAATTAGTATGCAATAGGACGTCACAATGTATTATGACGTCATAATGTATCCGCATTATGACATCACAATATATTATGTGAGCGCAATTTGCAGGTTTTATGACCATTTTCGATTACCCCAATTTGTGTCACATCTACTGGAGCATCATGAGCATGTATTATGAAGTCACAGTATATGATGACATCATAATTAGTATGCACTATGACGTCACAATGTATTATGACGTCATAATGTATCCGCATTATGACATCACAATACATTATGAGAGCGCAACATGCAGATATTATGAGCAATTTCTCTTACCCCAATTTGTGTCACATCTACTGGAGCATCATGAGCATGTATTACGACGTCACAGTATATGATGACATCATAATTAGTATGCAGTATGACGTCAGAATCTATTATGACATCATAATGTATCCGCATTATGACATCACAATATATTATGAGAGCGCAACATGCCGGTATTATGACCAATTTCGCTTACCCCAATTTGTGTTACATCGACTGAAGCATCATGAGCATGTATTATGAAGTCACAGTATATGATGACATCATAATTAGTATGCACTATGACGTCACAATGTATTATGACCTCATAATGTGTCCGCATTATGACATCACAATATATTATGAGAGCGCAACATGCAGGTATTATGAGCAATTTCTCTTGCCCCAATTTGTGTCACATCTACTGGAGCAGCATGAGCATGTATTATGACGTCACAGTATATGATGACATCATAATTAGTATGCACTATGACGTCACAATGTATTATGACGTCATAATGTATCCGCATAATAACATCACAATATATTAAGAGAGCGCAATTTGCAGGTTTCATGACCAATTTCGCTTACCCCAATTTGTGTCACATCTACTGCAGCATCATCAGCATGTATTATAACGTCAGAGTATATGATGACATCATAATTAGTATGCAGTATGACGTCACAATGTATTATGACATCATAATGTATCCGCATTATGACATCACAATATATTATGAGAGCGCAACATGCAGGTATTATGAGCAATTTATCTTACCCCAATTTGTGTCACATCTACTGGAGCATCAGGAGCATGTATTATGATGTCACAGTATATGATGACATCATAATTAGTATGCACTATGACGTCACAATGTATTATGACGTCATAATGTATCCGCATTATGACATCACAATACATTATGAGAGCGCAACATGCAGATATTATGAGCAATTTCTCTTACCACAATTTGTGTCACATCTACTGGAGCATCATGAGCATGTATTATGATGTCACAGTATATGATGACATCATAATTAGTATGCAGTATGACGTCAGAATGTATTATGACATCATAATGTATCCGCATTATGACATCACAATATATTATGAGAGCGCAACATGCAGGTATTATGACCAATTTCGCTTACCCCAATTTGTGTTACATCTACTGAAGCATCATGAGCATGTATTATGAAGTCACAGTATATGATGACATCATAATTAGTATGCACTATGACGTCACAATGTATTATGACGTCCTAATATATCCGCATTATGACATCACAATATATTATGAGAGCGCAATTTGCAGGTCCCATGACCAATTTCGCTTACCCCAATTTGTGTCACATCTACTGCAGCATCATCAGCATGTATTATGACGTCAGTGTATATGATGACATCATAATTAGTATGCAGTATGTCGTCACAGTGTATTTTGACGTCATAATGTATCCGCATTATGACATCACAGTATATTATGAGAGCGCAATTTGCAGGTTTTATGACCATTTTCGATTACCCCAATTTGTGTCTCGTCTACTGGAGCATCATGAGCATGTATTATGATGTCACAGTACATGATGACATCATAATTAGTATGCAGTATGATGTCACAATGTATAATGACGTCATAATGTATCCGCTTTGTGACATCACAATATATTATGAGAGCGCAACATGCAGGTATTATGAGCAATTTCTCTTACCCCAATTTGTGTCACATCTACTGGAGCATCATGAGCATGAATTATGATGTCACAGTATATGATGACATCATAATTTGTAAGCAGTATGATGTCACAATGTATTATGACGTCATAATGTATCCGCATTATGACATCACAATATATTATGAGAGCGCAACTTGCAGGTTTTATGACCAATTTCGCTTACCCCAATTTGTGTCACATCTACTGGAGCATCATGAGCATGTATTATGATGTCACAGTATATGATGACATCATAATTTGTATGCAGTATGACGTCACAATGTATTATGACGTCATAATGTATCCGCATTATGACATCACAATATATTATGAGAGCGCAATTTGGAGGTTTCATGACCAATTTCGCTTACCCCAATTTGTGTCACATCTACTGCAGCATCATCAGCATGTACTATGACGTCAGAGTATATGATAACATCATAATTATTATGCAGTATGACGTCACAATGTATTATGACGTCATATTCTGTCCGCATTATGACATCACAAAACAGTATGAGAGCGCAACATGCAGGTATTATGAGCAATTTCTCTTGCCCCAATTTGTGTCACATCTACTGGAGCATCATGAGCATGTATTATGACGTCAGAGTATATGATGACATCATAATTAGTATGCAGTATGATGTCACAATGTATTTTGACGTCATAATGTATCCGCATTATGACATCACAATATATTATGAGAGCGCAATTTGCAGGTTTCATGACCAATTTCGCTTACCCCAATTTGTGTCACATCTACGGCAGCATCCTCAGCATGTATTATGACGTCAGAGAATATGATGACATCAAAATTAGTATGCAGTATGACGTCACAATGTATTATGACGTCATAATGTATCCGCATTATGACATCACAATATATTATGAGAGCGCAACATGCAGGTATTATGAGCAATTTCTCTTACCCCAATTTGTGTCACATCTACTGGAGTATCATGAGCATGTATTATGATGTCACACTGTATGATGACATCATAATTAGTATGCACTATGACGTCACAATGTATTATGACGTCATAGTGTATCCACATTTTGACATCAAAATATATTATGAGAGCGCAACATGCAGGTATTATGAGCAATTTCTCTTGCCCCAATTTGTGTCACATCTACTGGAGCATCATGAGCATGTATTATGACGTCACAGTATATGATGACATCATAATTAGTATGTAGTATGACGTCACGATGTATTATGACGTCATAATGTATCCGCATAATGACATCACAATAGATTATGAGAGCGCAACATGCAGGTATTATGAGCAATTTCACTTGCCCCAAATTGTGTCACATCTACTGGAGCATCATGAGCATGTATTATGACGTCACAGTATATGATGACATCATAATTAGTATGCAATATGACGTCACAATGTATTATGACGTCATAATGTATCCGCATTATGACATCACAATATATTATGAGAGCGCAATTTGCAGGTTTTATGATCAATTTCGCTTACCCCAATTTGTGTCACATCTACTGCAGCATCATCAGCATGTATTATGTCGTCAGAGTATATGATGACATCATAATTAGTATGCAGTATGACGTCACAATGTATTATGACGTCATAATGTATCCGCATTATGACATCACAATATATTATGAGAGCGCAATTTGCAGGTTTCATGGCCAATTTCGCTTACCCAATTTGTGTCACGTCTACTGCAGCATCATCAGCATGCATTATGACGTCAGAGTATATGATGACATCATAATTAGTATGCAGTATGACGTCACAATGTATTATGGCGTCATAATGTATCCGCATTATTACATCACAATATATTATGTGAGCGCAACATGCAGGTATTATGAGCAACTTCTCTTGCCCCAATTTGTGTCACATCTACTGGAGCATCATGAGCATATTTTATGACGTCACAGTATATGATGACATCATAATTAATATGCACTATGACGTCACAATATATTATGACGTCATAATGTATCCGCATTATGACATCACAATATATTATGAGAGCGCAATTTGCAGGTTTCAGGACCAATTTCGTTTACCCCAATTTGTGTCACATCTACTGGAGCATCATGAGCATGTATTATGACGTCACAGTATATGATGACATCATAATTAGTATGCACTATGACGTCACAATGTATTATGTCGTCATAGTGTATCCGCATTATGACATCAAAATATATTATGAGAGCGCAACATGCAGGTATTATGAGCAATTTCTCTTGCCCCAATTTTTGTCACATCTACTGGAGCATCATGAGCATGTATTATGACGTAACAGTATATGATGACATCATAATTAGTATGCACTATGACGTCACAATATATTATGACGTCATAATGTATCCGCATTATGACATCACAATATATTATGAGAGCGCAACATGCAGGTATTATGAGCAACTTCTCTTACCCCAATTTGTGTCACATCTACTGGAGCATCATGAGCATGTATTATGACGTCACAGTATATGATGACATCATAATTAGTATGCAGTATGACGTCACAATGTATTATGACGTCATAATGTATCCGCATTATGACATCACAATATATTATGAGAGCGCAACATGCAGGTATTATGACCAATTTCTCTTGCCCCAATTTGTGTCAAATCTACTGGAGCATCATGAGCATGTATTATGACGTCACACTATATGATGACATCATAATTAGTATGCACTATGACGTCACAATGTATTATGACGTCCTAATGTATCCGCATTATGACATCACAATATATTATGAGAGCGCAATTTGCAGGTTCCATGACCAATTTCGCTTACCCCAATTTGTGTCACATCTACTGCAGCATCATCAGCATGTATTATGACGTCAGAGTTTATGATGACATCATAATTAGTATGCAGTATGTCGTCACAATGTATTATGACGTCATAATGTATCCGCATTATGACATCACAGTATATTATGAGAGCGCAATTTCCAGGTTTTATGACCATTTTCGATTACCCCAATTTGTGTCTCATCTACTGGAGCATCATGAGCATGTATTATGACGTCACAGTATATGATGACATCATAATTAGTATGCAGTATGATGTCACAATGTATTATGACGTCATAATGTATCCGCTTTGTGACATCACAATATATTATGAGAGCGCAACATGCAGGTATTATGAGCAATTTCTCTTACCCCAATTTGTGTCACATCTACTGGAGCATCATGAGCATGAATTATTATGTCACAGTATATGATGACATCATAATTTGTAAGCAGTATGATGTCACAATGTATTATGACGTCATAATGTATCCGCATTATGACATCACAATATATTATGAGAGCGCAACTTGCAGGTTTTATGACCAATTTCGCTTACCCCAATTTGTGTCACATCTACTGGAGCATCCTGAGCATGTATTATGACGTCACAGTATATGATGACATCATAATTAGTATGCAGTATGACGTCAGAATATATTATGACATCATAATGTATCCGCATTATGACATCACAATATATTATGAGAGCGCAACATGGAGGTATTATGACCAATTTCGCTTACCCCAATTTGTGTTACATCGACTGAAGCATCATGAGCATGTATTATGAAGTTACAGTATATGATGACATCATAATTGGTATGCACTATGACGTCACAATGTATTATGACGTCATAATGTGTCCGCATTATGACATCACAATATATTATGAGAGCGCAACATGCAGGTATTATGAGCAATTTCTGTTGTCCCAATTTGTGTCACATCTACTGGAGCACCATGAGCATGTATTATGACGTCACAGTATATGATGACATCATAATTAGTATTCACTCTGACGTCACAATGTATTATGACATCATAATGTATCCGCATTATGACATCACAATATATTATGAGAGCGCAATTTGCAGGTTTTATGACCATTTTCGATTACCCCAATTTGTGTCACATCTACTGGAGCATCATGAGCATGTATTATGACGTCAGAGTATATGATGACATCATAATTAGTATGCAGTATGACGTCACAATGTATTATGACGTCATAATGTATCCGCATTATGACATCACAATATATTATGAGAGCGCAACATGCAGGTATTATGACCAATTTCGCTTACCCCAATTTGTGTCACATCTACTGGAGCATCATGAGCATGTATTATGATGTCACAGTATATGATGACATCATAATTAGTATGCACTATGACGTCACGATGTATTATGACATCATAATGTATCCGCATTATGACATCACAATATATTATGAGAGCGCAACATGCAGGTATTATGAGCAATTTCTCTTACCCCAATTTGTGTCACATCTACTGGAGCATCATGAGCATGTATTATGACGTCACAGTATATGATGACATCATAATTAGTATGCAATAAGACGTCACAATGTATTATGACGTCATAATGTATCCGCATTATGACATCACAATATATTATGAGAGCGCAATTTGCAGGTTTTATGACCATTTTCGATTACCCCAATTTGTGTCACATCTACTGGAGCATCATGAGCATGTATTATGACGTCACAGTATATGATGACATCATAATTAGTATGCACTATGACGTCACAATGTATTATGACGTCATAATGTATCCGCATTATGACATCACAATACATTATGAGAGCGCAACATGCAGATATTATGAGCAATTTCTCTTACCCCAATTTGTGTCACATCTACTGGAGCATCATGAGCATGTATTATGACGTCACAGTATATGATGACATCATAATTAGTATGCAGTATGACGTCAGAATCTATTATGACATCATAATGTATCCGCATTATGACATCACAATATATTATGAGAGCGCAACATGCAGGTATTATGACCAATTTCGCTTACCCGAATTTGTGTCACATCTACTGGAGCATCATGAGCATGTATTATGATGTCACAGTATATGATGACATCATAATTAGTATGCAGTATGACGTCACGATGTATTATGACATCATAATATATCCGCATTATGACATCACAATATATTATGAGAGCGCAACATGCAGGTATTATGAGCAATTTCTCTTACCCCAATTTGTGTCACATCTACTGGAGCATCGTGAGCATGTATTATGACGTCACAGTATATGATGACATCATAATTAGTATGCAATAGGACGTCACAATGTATTATGACGTCATAATGTATCCGCATTATGACATCACAATATATTACGGGAGCGCAATTTGCAGGTTTTATGACCATTTTCGATTACCCCAATTTGTGTCACATCTACTGGAGCATCATGAGCATGTATTATGACGTCACAGTATATGATGACATCATAATTAGTATGCACTATGACGTCACAATGTATTATGACGTCATAATGTATCCGCATTATGACATCACAATACATTATGAGAGCGCAACATGCAGATATTATGAGCAATTTCTCTTACCCCAATTTGTGTCACATCTACTGGAGCATCATGAGCATGTATTACGACGTCACAGTATATGATGACATCATAATTAGTATGCAGTATGACGTCAGAATCTATTATGACATCATAATGTATCCGCATTATGACATCACAATATATTATGAGAGCGCAACATGCCGGTATTATGACCAATTTCGCTTACCCCAATTTGTGTTACATCGACTGAAGCATCATGAGCATGTATTATGAAGTCACAGTATATGATGACATCATAATTAGTATGCACTATGACGTCACAATGTATTATGACCTCATAATGTGTCCGCATTATGACATCACAATATATTATGAGAGCGCAACATGCAGGTATTATGAGCAATTTCTCTTGCCCCAATTTGTGTCACATCTACTGGAGCAGAATGAGCATGTATTATGACGTCACAGTATATGATGACATCATAATTAGTATGCACTATGACGTCACAATGTATTATGACGTCATAATGTATCCGCATAATAACATCACAATATATTAAGAGAGCGCAATTTGCAGGTTTCATGACCAATTTCGCTTACCCCAATTTGTGTCACATCTACTGCAGCATCATCAGCATGTATTATAACGTCAGAGTATATGATGACATCATAATTAGTATGCAGTATGACGTCACAATGTATTATGACATCATAATGTATCCGCATTATGACATCACAATATATTATGTGAGCGCAACATGCAGGTATTATGAGCAATTTCTCTTGCCCCAATTTGTGTCACATCTACTGGAGCATCATGAGCATGTATTATGACGTCACAGTATATGATGACATCATAATTAGTATGCACTATGACGTCACAATATATTATGACGTCATAATATATCCGCATTATGACATCACAATATATTATGAGAGCGCAATTTGCAGGTTTCAGGACCAATTTCGCTTACCCCAATTTGTGTCACATCTACTGGAGCATCATGAGCATGTATTATGACATCAGAGAATATGATGACATCAAAATTAGTATGCAGTATGACTTCACAATGTATTATGACGGTATAATGTATCCGCATAATGACATCACAATAGATTATGAGAGCGCAACATGCAGGTATTATGAGCAATTTCACTTGCCCCAAAATGTGTCACATCTACTGGAGCATCATGAGCATGTATTATGACGTCACAGTATATGATGACATCATAATTAGTATGCAATATGACGTCACAATGTATTATGTCGTCATAGTGTATCCGCATTATGACATCAAAATATATTATGAGAGCGCAACATGCAGGTATTATGAGCAATTTCTCTTGCCCCAATTTTTGTCACATCTACTGGAGCATCATGAGCATGTATTATGACGTAACAGTATATGATGACATCATAATTAGTATGCAGTATGACGTCACAATGTATTATGACGTCATAATGTATCCGCATTATGACATCACAATATATTATGAGAGCGCAACATGCAGGTATTATGAGCAACTTCTCTTACCCCAATTTGTGTCACATCTACTGGAGCATCATGAGCATGTATTATGACGTCACAGTATATGATGACATCATAATTAGTATGCAGTATGACGTCACAATGTATTATGACGTCATAATGTATCCGCATTATGACATCACAATATATTATGAGAGCGCAACATGCAGGTATTATGACCAATTTCTCTTGCCCCAATTTGTGTCACATCTACTGGAGCATCATGAGCATGTATTATGATGTCACACTATATGATGACATCATAATTAGTATGCACTATGACGTCACAATGTATTATGACGTCCTAATGTATCCGCATTATGACATCACAATATATTATGAGAGCGCAATTTGCAGGTCCCATGACCAATTTCGCTTACCCCAATTTGTGTCACATCTACTGCAGCATCATCAGCATGTATTATGACGTCAGTGTATATGATGACGTCATAATTAGTATGCAGTATGTCGTCACAATGTATTATGACGTCATAATGTATCCGCATTATGACATCACAGTATATTATGAGAGCGCAATTTGGAGGTTTCATGACCAATTTCGCTTACCCCAATTTGTGTCACATCTACTGCAGCATCATCAGCATGTACTATGACGTCAGAGTATATGATAACATCATAATTATTATGCAGTATGACGTCACAATGTATTATGACGTCATATTCTGTCCGCATTATGACATCACAATATAGTATGAAAGCGCAACATGCAGGTATTATGAGCAATTTCTCTTGCCCCAATTTGTGTCACATCTACTGGAGTATCATGAGCATGTATTATGACGTCACACTGTATGATGACATCATAATTAGTATGCACTATGACGTCACAATGTATTATGACGTCATAGTGTATCCACATTTTGACATCAAAATATATTATGAGAGCGCAACATGCAGGTATTATGAGCAATTTCTCTTGCCCCAATTTGTGTCACATCTACTGGAGCATCATGAGCATGTATTATGACGTCACAGTATATGATGACATCATAATTATTATGCAGTATGACGTCACGATGTATTATGACGTCATAATGTATCCGCATAATGACATCACAATAGATTATGAGAGCGCAACATGCAGGTATTATGAGCAATTTCACTTGCCCCAAATTGTGTCACATCTACTGGAGCATCATGAGCATGTATTATGACGTCACAGTATATGATGACATCATAATTAGTATGCAATATGACGTCACAATGTATTATGACGTCATAATGTATCCGCATTATGACATCACAATATATTATGAGAGCGCAATTTGCAGGTTTTATGATCAATTTCGCTTACCCCAATTTGTGTCACATCTACTGCAGCATCATCAGCATGTATTATGTCGTCAGAGTATATGATGACATCATAATTAGTATGCAGTATGACGTCACAATGTATTATGACGTCATAATGTATCCGCATTATGACATCACAATATATTATGAGAGCGCAATTTGCAGGTTTCATGGCCAATTTCGCTTACCCAATTTGTGTCACGTCTACTGCAGCATCATCAGCATGCATTATGACGTCAGAGTATATGATGACATCATAATTAGTATGCAGTATGACGTCACAATGTATTATGGCGTCATAATGTATCCGCATTATTACATCACAATATATTATGTGAGCGCAACATGCAGGTATTATGAGCAACTTCTCTTGCCCCAATTTGTGTCACATCTACTGGAGCATCATGAGCATATTTTATGACGTCACAGTATATGATGACATCATAATTAATATGCACTATGACGTCACAATATATTATGACGTCATAATGTATCCGCATTATGACATCACAATATATTATGAGAGCGCAATTTGCAGGTTTCAGGACCAATTTCGTTTACCCCAAATTGTGTCACATCTACTGGAGCATCATGAGCATGTATTATGACGTCACAGTATATGATGACATCATAATTAGTATGCAGTATGATGTCACAATGTATTATGACGTCATAATGTATCCGCATTATGACATCACAATATATTATGAGAGCGCAACATGCTGGTATTATGACCAATTTCGCTTACCCCAATTTGTGTCACATCTACTGGAGCATCATGAGCATGTATTATGATGTCACAGTATATGATGACATCATAATTAGTATGCAGTATGACGTCACAATGTATTATGACGTCATAATGTATCCGCATTATGATATCACAATATATTATGAGAGCGCAACATGCAGGTATTATGGGCAATTTCTCTTGCCCCAATTTGTGTCACATCTACTGGAGCATCATGAGCATGTATTATGACGTCACAGTATATGATGACATCATAATTAGTATGCAATATGACATCACAATGTATTATGACGTCATAATGTATCCGCATTATGACATCACAATATATTATGAGAGCGCAACATGCAGGTATTATGAGCAATTTCTCTTACCCCAATTTGTGTCACATATACTGGAGCATCATGAGCATGTATTATGACGTCACAGTATATGATGACATCATAATTAGTATGCAGTATGATGTCACAATGTATTATGACGTCATAATGTATCCGCATTATGACATCACAATATATTATGAGAGCGCAACATGCTGGTATTATGACCAATTTCGCTTACCCCAATTTGTGTCACATCTACTGGAGCATCATGAGCATGTATTATGATGTCACAGTATATGATGACATCATAATTAGTATGCAGTATGACGTCACAATGTATTATGACGTCATAATGTATCCGCATTATGATATCACAATATATTATGAGAGCGCAACATGCAGGTATTATGGGCAATTTCTCTTGCCCCAATTTGTGTCACATCTACTGGAGCATCATGAGCATGTATTATGACGTCACAGTATATGATGACATCATAATTAGTATGCAATATGACGTCACAATGTATTATGACGTCATAATGTATCCGCATTATGACATCACAATATATTATGAGAGCGCAATTTGCAGGTTTTATGACCATTTTCGATTACCCCAATTTGTGTCACATCTACTGGAGCATCATGAGCATGTATTATGACGTCACAGTATATGATGACATCATAATTAGTATGCACTATGACGTCACAATGTATTATGACGTCATAATGTATCCGCATTATGACATCACAGTATACTATGAGAGCGCAATTTGCAGGTTTTATGACCACTTTCGATTATCCCAATTTGTGTCTCATCTACTGGAGCATCATGAGCATGTATTATGACGTCACAGTACATGATGACATCATAATTAGTATGCAGAATGATTTCACAATGTATTATGACGTCATAATGTATCCGCTTTGTGACATCACAATATATTATGAGAGCGCAACATGTAGGTATTATGAGCAATTTCTCTTACCCCAATTTGTGTCACATCTACTGGAGCATCATGAGCATGAATTATGATGTCACAGTATATGATGACATCATAATTTGTAAGCAGTATGATGTCACAATGTATTATGACGTCATAATGTATCCGCATTATGACATCACAATATATTATGAGAGCGCAATTTGCTGGTTTCATGACCAATTTCGCTTACCACAATTTGTGTCACATCTACTGCAGCATCATCAGCATGTACTATGACGTCAGAGTATATGATGACATCATAATTAGTGTGCAGTATGACGTCACAATGTATTATGACGTCATATTGTGTCCGCATTATGACATCACAATATAGTATGAGAGCGCAACATGCAGGTATTATGAGCAATTTCTCTTGCCCCAATTTGTGTCACATCTACTGGAGCAGCATGAGCATGTATTATGACATCACAGTATATGATGACATCATAATTAGTATGCAGTATGACGTCACAATGTATTATGACGTCATAATGTATCCGCATTATGACATCACAATACATTATGAGAGCGCAACATGCAGATATTATGAGCAATTTCTCTTACCCCAATTTGTGGCACATCTACTGGAGAATCATGAGCATGAATTATGATGTCACAGTATATGATGACATCATAATTTGTATGCAGTATGACGTCACAATGTATTATGACGTCATAATGTATCCGCATTATGACATCACAATATATTATGAGAGCGCAATTTGCAGGTTTTATGACCATTTTCGATTACCCCAATTTGTTTCACATCTACTGGAGCATCATGAGCATGTATTATGACGTCACAGTATATGATGACATCATAATTAGTATGCAGTATGACGTCACAATGTATTATGACGTCATAATGTATCCGCATTATGATATCAAAATATATTATGAGAGCGCAACATGCAGGTATTTTGAGCAATTTCTCTTGCCCCAATTTGTGTCACATCTACTGGAGCATCATGAGCATGTATTATGATGTCACAGTATATGATGACATCATAATTAGTATGCACTATGACGTCACAATGTATTATGACGTCATAATGTATCCGCATTATGAAATCACAATATATTATGAGAGCGCAATTTGCAGGTTTCATGGCCAATTTCGCTTACCCCAATTTGTGTCACGTCTACTGCAGCATCATCAGCATGCATTATGACATCAGCGTATATGATGACATCATAATTAGTATGCAGTATGACGTCACAATGTATTATGGCGTCATAATGTATCCGCATTATGACATCACAATATATTATGTGAGCGCAACATGCAGGTATTATGAGCAATTTCTCTTGCCCCAATTTGTGTCACATCTACTGGAGCATCATGAGCATGTATTATGACGTCACAGTATATGATGACAACATAATTAGTATGCACTATGACGTCACAATGTATTATGACGTCATAGTGTATCCGCATTATGACATCACAATATATTATGAGAGCGCAACATGCAGGTATTATGAGCAACTTCTCTTACCCCAATTTGTGTCACATCTACTGGAGCATCATGAGCATGTATTATGACGTCACAGTATATGATGACATCATAATTAGTATGAAGTATGACGTCACAATGTATTATGACGTCCTAATGTATCCGCATTGTGACATCACAATACATTATGAGAGCGCAAGAGGCAGATATTATGAGCAATTTCTCTTAACCCAATTTGTGTCACATCTACTGGAGCATCATGAGCATGTATTATGACGTCAGAGTATATGATGACATCATAATTAGTATGCAGTATGTCGTCACAATGTATTATGACGTCATAATGTATCCGCATTATGACATCACAGTATATTATGAGAGCGCAATTTGCAGGTTTTATGACCATTTTAAATTACCCCAATTTGTGTCTCATCTACTGGAGCATCATGAGCATGTATTATGACGTCACAGTACATGATGACATCATAATTAGTATGCAGTATGATGTCACAATGTATTATGACGTCATAATGTATCCGCTTTGTGACATCAAAATATATTATGAGAGCGCAACATGCAGGTATTATGAGCAATTTCTCTTACCCCAATTTGTTTCACATCTACTGGAGCATCATGAGCATGAATTATGATATCACAGTATATGATGACATCATAATTTGTAAGCAGTATGATGTCACAATGTATTATGACGTCATAATGTATCCGCATTATGATATCACAACATATTATGAGAGCGCAACTTGCAGGTTTTATGACCAATTTCGCTTACCCCAATTTGTGTCACATCTACTGGAGCATCATGAGCATGTATTATGACGTCACAGTATATGATGACATCATAATTTGTATGCAGTATGACGTCACAATGTATTATGACGTCATAATATATCCGCATAATGACATCACAATACATTATGAGAGCGCAACATGCAGATATTATGAGCAATTTCTCTTACCCCAATTTGTGGCACATCTACTGGACAATCATGAGCATGTATTATGACATCACAGTATATGATGACATCATAATTAGTTTGCAGTATGACGTCACAATGTATTATGACGTCATAATGTATCCGCATTATGACATCACAATACAATATGAGGGCGCAACCTGCAGGTATTATGACCAATTTCGCTACCCCAGTTTGTGTCACATCTACTGGAGCATCATGAGCATGTATTATGGCGTCACAGTATATGATGACATCATAATTAGTATGCAGTATGACGTCACAATGTATTATGACGTCATAATGTATCCGCATTATGACATCACAATATATTATGAGAGCGCAATTTGCAGGTTTCATGACCAATTTCGCTTACCCCAATTTGTGTCACATCTACTGCAGCATCATCAGCATGTACTATGACGTCAGAGTATATGATGACATCATAATTAGTATGCAGTATGACGTCACAATGTATTATGACGTCATATTGTGTCCGCATTATGACATCACAATATATTATGAGAGCGCAACATGCAGGTATTATGAGCAATTTCTCTTGCCCCAATTTGTGTCACATCTACTGGAGCATCATGAGCATGTATTATGACTTCAGATTATATGATGACATCATAATTAGTATGCAGTATGACGTCACAATGTATTATGACGTCATAATGTATCCGCATTATGACATCACAATATATTATGAGAGCGCAATTTGCAGGTTTCATGACCAATTTCGCTTACCCCAATTTGTGTCACATCTACTGCAGCATCCTCAGCATGTATTATGACGTCAGAGAATATGAAGACATCAAAATTAGTATGCAGTATGACGTCACAATGTATTATGACGTGATAATGTATCCGCATTATGACATCAGAATATATTATGAGAGCACAATTTGCAGGTTTCATGGCCAATTTCGCTTACCCCAATTTGTGTCACGTCTACTGCAGCATCATCAGCATGCATTATGACGTCAGAGTATATGATGTCATCATAATTAGTATGCAGTATGACGTCACAATGTATTATGGCGTCATAATGTATCCGCATTATGACATCACAATATATTATGTGAGCGCAACATGCAGGTATTATGAGCAATTTCTCTTGCCCCAATTTGTGTCACATCTACTGGAGCATCATGAGCATGTATTATGGCGTCACAGTATATGATGACATCATAATTAGTATGCACTATGACGTCACAATATATTATGACGTCATAATGTATCCGCATTATGACATCACAATATATTATGAGAGCGCAATTTGCAGGTTTCAGGACCAATTTCGCTTACCCCAATTTGTGTCACATCTACTGGAGCATCATGAGCATGTATTATGATGTCAGTGTATATGATGACATCATAATTAGTATGCACTATGACGTCACAATGTATTATGACGTCATAATGTATCCGCATTATGACATCACAATATATTATGAGAGCGCAACATGCAGGTATTATGACCAATTTCTCTTGCCCCAATTTGTGTCACATATACTGGAGCATCATGAGCATGTATTATGACGTCACAGTATATGATGACATCATAATTAGTATGCAGTATGACATCACAATGTATTATGACGTCATAATGTATCCGCATTATGACATCACAATATATTATGAGAGCGCAATTTGCAGGTTTCATGACCAATTTCCCTTACCCCAATTTGTGTCACATCTACTGCAGCATCATCAGCATGTACTATGACGTCAGAGTATATGATGACATCATAATTAGTATGCAGTATGACGTCACAATTTATTATGACGTCATAATTTACCCGCATTATGACATCACAATATAATATGAGAGCGCAATTTGCAGGTTTCATGACCAATTTCGCTTACCCCAATTTGTGTCACATCTACTGCAGCATCATCAGCATGTACTATGACATCAGAGTATATGATGTCATCATAATTAGTATGCAGTATGACGTCACAATTTATTATGACGTCATAATTTATCCGCATTATGACATCACAATATAATATGAGAGCGCAATTTGCAGGTTTCATGACCAATTTCGCTTACCCCAATTTGTATCACATCTACTGCAGCATCCTTAGCATGTATTATGACGTCAGAGAATATGATGACATCATAATTAGTATGCAGTATGACGTCACAATGTATTATGACGTCATAATGTATCCGCATTATGACATCACAATATATTATGACAGCGCAATTTGCAGGTTTCATGGCCAATTTCGCTTACCCCAATTTGTGTCACGTCTACTGCAGCATCATCAGCATGCATTATGACGTCAGAGTATATGATGACATCATAATTAGTATGCAGTATGATGTCACAATGTATTATGGCGTCATAATGTATCCGCATTATGACATCACAATATATTATGTGAGCGCAACATGCAGGTATTATGAGCAATTTCTCTTGCCCCAATTTGTGTCACATCTACTGGAGCATCATGAGCATGTATTATGACGTCACAGTATATGATGACATCATAATTAGTATGCACTCTGACGTCACAATGTATTATGACGTCATAATGTATCCGCATTATGACATCACAATACATTATGAGAGCGCAACTTGCAGGTATTATGAGCAATTTCTCTTACCCCAATTTGTGTCACATCTACTGGAGCATCATGAGCATGTATTATGACGTCACAGTATATGATGACATCATAATTAGTATGCAGTATGATGTCACAATGTATTATGACGTCATAATGTATCCGCATTATGACATCACAATATATTATGAGAGCGCAACATGCTGGTATTATGACAAATTTCGCTTACCCCAATTTGTGTCACATCTACTGGAGCATCATGAGCATGTATTATGACGTCACAGTATATGATGACATCATAATTAGTATGCAGTATGACGTCAGAATGTATTATGACATCATAATGTATCCTCATTATGACATCACAATATATTATGAGAGCGCAACATGCAGGTATTATGACCAATTTCGCTTACCCCAATTTGTGTTACATCTACTGAAGCATCATGAGCATGTATTATGAAGTCACAGTATATGATGACATCATAATTAGTATGCACTATGACGTCACAATGTATTATGACGTCATAATGTATCCACATTATGACATCACAATATATTATGAGGGCGCAACCTGCAGGTATTATGACCAATTTCGCTACCCCAATTTGTGTCACATCTACTGGAGCATCATGAGCATGTATTATGACGTCACAGTATATGATTACATCATAATTAGTATGCAGTATGACGTCACAATGTATTATGACGTCATAATGTATCCGCATAATGACATCACAATAGATTATGAGAGCGCAACATGCAGGTATTATGAGCAATTTCACTTGCCCCAAATTGTGTCACATCTACTGGAGCATCATGAGCATGTATTATGACGTCACAGTATATGACGACATCATAATTAGTATGCAATATGACGTCACAATGTATTATGACGTCATAATGTATCCGCATTATGACATCACAATATATTATGAGAGCGCAATTTGCAGGTTTTATGACCATTTTCGATTACCCCAATTTGTGTCACATCTACTGGAGAATCATGAGCATGTATTATGACGTCACAGTATATGATGACATCATAATTAGTATGCACTATGACGTCACAATGTATTATGACGTCATAATGTATCCGCATTATGACATCACAATATATTATGATAGCGCAATTTGCAGGTTTCATGACCAATTTCTCTTACCCCAATTTGTGTCACATCTACTGGAGCATCATGAGCATGAATTATGACCTCACAGTATATGATGACATCATAATTAGTATGCACTATGACGTCACAATGTATTATGACGTCATAATGTATCCGCATTATGACATCACAATACATTATGAGAGCGCAACATGCAGATATTATGAGCAATTTCTCTTACCCCAATTTGTGTCACATCTACTGGAGCATCATGAGCATGTATTATGACGTCACAGTATATGATGACATCATAATTAGTATGCAGTATGACGTCGGAATGTATTATGACATCATAATGTATCCGCATTATGACATCACAATATATTATGAGAGCGCAACATGCAGGTATTATGACCAATTTCGCTTACCCCAATTTGTGTTACATCTACTGAAGCATCATGAGCATGTATTATGACGTCACAGTATATGATGACATCATAATTAGTATGCACTATGACGTCACAATGTATTATGACGTCATAATGTATCCGCATTATGACATCACAATATATTATGAGAGCGCAATTTGCAGGTTTTATGACCATTTTCGATTACCCCAATTTGTGTCACATCTACTGGAGCATCATGAGCATGTATTATGACGTCACAGTATATGATGACATCATAATTAGTATGCAGTATGACGTCACAATGTATTATGACGTCATAATGTATCCGCATTATGATATCAAAATATAGTATGAGAGCGCAACATGCAGGTATTATGAGCAATTTCTCTTGCCCCAATTTGTGTCACATCTACTGGAGCATCATGAGCATGTATTATGACGTCAGAGTATATGATGACATCATAATTAGTATGCAGTATGACGTCACAATGTATTATGACGTCATAATGTATCCGCATTATGACATCACAATATATTATGAGAGCGCAATTTGCAGGTTTCATGATCAATTTCGCTTACCCCAATTTGTGTCTCATCTTCTGCAGCATCCTCAGCATGTATTATGACGTCAGAGAATATGATGACATAAAAATTAGTATGCAGTATGACGTCACAATGTATTATGACGTGATAATGTATCCGCATTATGACATCACAATATATTATGAGAGCGCAACATGCAGGTATTATGAGCAATTTCTCTTACCCCAATTTGTGTCACATCTACTGGAGCATCATGAGCATGTATTATGACATCACAGTATATGATGACATCATAATTAGTATGCACTATGATGTCACAATGTATTATGACGTCATAGTGTATCCACATTTTGACATCAAAATATATTATGAGAGCGCAACATGCAGGTATTATGAGCAATTTCTCTTGCCCCAATTTGTGTCACATCTACTGGAGCATCATGAGCATGTATTATGACGTCACAGTATATGATGACATCATAATTAGTATGTACTCTGACGTCACAGTGTATTATGACGTCATAATGTATCCGCATTATGACATCACAATATATTATGAGAGCGCAACATGCAGGTATTATGAGCAATTTCTCTTACCCCAATTTGTGTCACATATACTGGAGCATCATGAGCATGTATTATGACGTCACAGTATATGATGACATCATAATTAGTATGCAGTATGATGTCACAATGTATTATGACGTCATAATGTATCCGCATTATGACATCACAATATATTATGAGAGCGCAACATGCTGGTATTATGACCAATTTCGCTTACCCCAATTTGTGTCACATCTACTGGAGCATCATGAGCATGTATTATGATGTCACAGTATATGATGACATCATAATTAGTATGCAGTATGACGTCACAATGTATTATGACGTCATAATGTATCCGCATTATGATATCACAATATATTATGAGAGCGCAACATGCAGGTATTATGGGCAATTTCTCTTGCCCCAATTTGTGTCACATCTACTGGAGCATCATGAGCATGTATTATGACGTCACAGTATATGATGACATCATAATTAGTATGCAATATGACGTCACAATGTATTATGACGTCATAATGTATCCGCATTATGACATCACAATATATTATGAGAGCGCAATTTGCAGGTTTTATGACCATTTTCGATTACCCCAATTTGTGTCACATCTACTGGAGCATCATGAGCATGTATTATGACGTCACAGTATATGATGACATCATAATTAGTATGCACTATGACGTCACAATGTATTATGACGTCATAATGTATCCGCATTATGACATCACAATATATTATGAGAGCGCAACATGCAGGTATTATGAACAATTTCTCTTGCCCCAATTTGTGTCACATCTACTGGAGCATCATGAGCATGTATTATGACGTCACAGTATATGATGACATCATAATTAGTATGCACTATGATGTCACAATGTATTATGACGTCCTAATGTATCCGCATTGTGACATCACAATATATTATGAGAGCGCAATTTGCAGGTTCCATGACCAATTTCGCTTTCCCCAATTTGTGTCACATCTACTGCAGCATCATCAGCATGTATTATGACGTCAGAGTATATGATGACATCATAATTAGTATGCAGTATGTCGTCACAATGTATTATGACGTCATAATGTATCCGCATTATGACATCACAGTATATTATGAGAGCGCAATTTGCAGGTTTTATGACCACTTTCGATTATCCCAATTTGTGTCTCATCTACTGGAGCATCATGAGCATGTATTATGACGTCACAGTACATGATGACAACATAATTAGTATGCAGTATGATTTCACAATGTATTATGACGTCATAATGTATCCGCTTTGTGACATCACAATATATTATGAGAGCGCAACATGTAGGTATTATGAGCAATTTCTCTTACCCCAATTTGTGTCACATCTACTGGAGCATCATGAGCATGAATTATGATGTCACAGTATATGATGACATCATAATTTGTAAGCAGTATGATGTCACAATGTATTATGACGTCATAATGTATCCGCATTATGACATCACAATATATTATGAGAGCGCAATTTGCAGGTTTCATGACCAATTTCGCTTACCCCAATTTGTGTCACATCTACTGCAGCATCATCAGCATGTACTATGACGTCAGAGTATATGATGACATCATAATTAGTGTGCAGTATGACGTCACAATGTATTATGACATCATATTGTGTCCGCATTATGACATCACAATATAGTATGAGAGCACAAAATGCAGGTATTATGAGCAATTTCTCTTGCCCCAATTTGTGTCACATCTACTGGAGCAGCATGAGCATGTATTATGACATCACAGTATATGATGACATCATAATTAGTATGCAGTATGACGTCACAATGTATTATGACGTCATAATGTATCCGCATTATGACATCACAATACATTATGAGAGCGCAACATGCAGATATTATGAGCAATTTCACTTACCCCAATTTGTGGCACATCTACTGGAGAATCATGAGCATGAATTATGATGTCACAGTATATGATGACATCATAATTTGTATGCAGTATGACGTCACAATGTATTATGATGTCATAATGTATCCACATTATGACATCACAATATATTATGAGAGCGCAATTTGCAGGTTTTATGACCATTTTCGATTACCCCAATTTGTTTCACATCTACTGGAGCATCATGAGCATGTATTATGACGTCACAGTATATGATGACATCATAATTAGTATGCAGTATGACGTCACAATGTATTATGACGTCATAATGTATCCGCATTATGATATCAAAATATATTATGAGAGCGCAACATGCAGGTATTATGAGCAATTTCTCTTGCCCCAATTTGTGTCACATCTACTGGAGCATCATGAGCATGTATTATGATGTCACAGTATATGATGACATCATAATTAGTATGCACTATGACGTCACAATGTATTATGACGTCATAATGTATCCGCATTATGAAATCACAATATATTATGAGAGCGCAATTTGCAGGTTTCATGGCCAATTTCGCTTACCCCAATTTGAGTCACGTCTACTGCAGCATCATCAGCATGCATTATGACATCAGAGTATATGATGACATCATAATTAGTATGCAGTATGACGTCACAATGTATTATGGCGTCATAATGTATCCGCATTATGACATCACAATATATTATGTGAGCGCAACATGCAGGTATTATGAGCAATTTCTCTTGCCCCAATTTGTGTCACATCTACTGGAGCATCATGAGCATGTATTATGACGTCACAGTATATGATGACAACATAATTAGTATGCACTATGACGTCACAATGTATTATGACGTCATAGTGTATCCGCATTATGACATCACAATATATTATGAGAGCGCAACATGCAGGTATTATGAGCAACTTCTCTTACCCCAATTTGTGTCACATCTACTGGAGCATCATGAGCATGTATTATGACGTCACAGTATATGATGACATCATAATTAGTATGAAGTATGACGTCACAATGTATTATGACGTCCTAATGTATCCGCATTATGACATCACAATACATTATGAGAGCGCAACATGCAGATATTATGAGCAATTTCTCTTACCCCAAATTGTGTCACATCTACTGGAGCATCATGAGCATGTATTATGACGTCACAGTATATGATGACATCATAATTAGTATGCAGTATGACGTCGGAATGTATTATGACATCATAATGTATCCGCATTATGACATCACAATATATTATGAGAGCGCAACATGCAGGTATTATGACCAATTTCGCTTACCCCAATTTGTGTTACATCTACTGAAGCATCATGAGCATGTATTATGACGTCACAGTATATGATGACATCATAATTAGTATGCACTATGACGTCACAATGTATTATGACGTCATAATGTATCCGCATTATGACATCACAATATATTATGAGAGCGCAATTTGCAGGTTTTATGACCATTTTCGATTACCCCAATTTGTGTCACATCTACTGGAGCATCATGAGCATGTATTATGACGTCACAGTATATGATGACATCATAATTAGTATGCAGTATGACGTCACAATGTATTATGACGTCATAATGTATCCGCATTATGATATCAAAATATAGTATGAGAGCGCAACATGCAGGTATTATGAGCAATTTCTCTTGCCCCAATTTGTGTCACATCTACTGGAGCATCATGAGCATGTATTATGACGTCAGAGTATATGATGACATCATAATTAGTATGCAGTATGACGTCACAATGTATTATGACGTCATAATGTATCCGCATTATGACATCACAATATATTATGAGAGCGCAATTTGCAGGTTTCATGATCAATTTCGCTTACCCCAATTTGTGTCTCATCTTCTGCAGCATCCTCAGCATGTATTATGACGTCAGAGAATATGATGACATAAAAATTAGTATGCAGTATGACGTCACAATGTATTATGACGTGATAATGTATCCGCATTATGACATCACAATATATTATGAGAGCGCAACATGCAGGTATTATGAGCAATTTCTCTTACCCCAATTTGTGTCACATCTACTGGAGCATCATGAGCATGTATTATGACATCACAGTATATGATGACATCATAATTAGTATGCACTATGATGTCACAATGTATTATGACGTCATAGTGTATCCACATTTTGACATCAAAATATATTATGAGAGCGCAACATGCAGGTATTATGAGCAATTTCTCTTGCCCCAATTTGTGTCACATCTACTGGAGCATCATGAGCATGTATTATGACGTCACAGTATATGATGACATCATAATTAGTATGTACTCTGACGTCACAGTGTATTATGACGTCATAATGTATCCGCATTATGACATCACAATATATTAAGAGAGCGCAACATGCAGGTATTATGAGCAATTTCTCTTACCCCAATTTGTGTCACATATACTGGAGCATCATGAGCATGTATTGTGACGTCACAGTATATGATGACATCATAATTAGTATGCAGTATGACGTCACAATGTATTATGACGTCCTAATGTATCCGCATTATGACATCACAATATATTATGAGAGCGCAATTTGCAGGTTCCATGACCAATTTCGCTTACCCCAATTTGTGTCACATCTACTGCAGCATCATCAGCATGTATTATGACGTCAGAGTATATGATGACATCATAATTAGTATGCAGTATGTCGTCACAATGTAATATGACGTCATAATGTATCCGCATTATGACATCACAGTATATTATGAGAGAGCAATTTGCAGGTTTTATGACCATTTTAAATTACCCCATTTTGTGTCTCATCTACTGGAGCATCATGAGCATGTATTATGACGTCACAGTACATGATGACATCATAATTAGTATGCAGTATGATGTCACAATGTATTATGACGTCATAATGTATCCGCTATATGACATCACAATATATTATGAGAGCGCAACTTGCAGGTTTTATGACCAATTTCGCTTACCCCAATTTGTGTCACATCTACTGGAGCATCATGAGCATGTATTATGACGTCACAGTATATGATGGCATCATAATTTGTATGCAGTATGACGTCACAATGTATTATGACGTCATAATGTATCCGCATTATGACATCACAATACATTATGAGAGCGCAACATGCAGATATTATGAGCAATTTCTCTTACCCCAATTTGTGGCACATCTACTGGAGAATCATGAGCATGTATTATGACATCACAGTATATGATGACATCATAATTAGTTTGGAGTATGACATTACAATGTATTATGACGTCACAGTATATGATGACATCATAATTAGTATGCACTATGACGTCACAATGTATTATGACGTCATAATGTATCCGCATTATGACATCACAATATATTATGAGAGCGCAATTTGCAGGTTTCATGACCAATTTCGCTTACCCCAATTTGTGTCACATCTACTGCAGCATCATCAGCATGTATTATGACGTCAGAGTATATGATGACATCATAATTAGTATGCAGTATGATGTCACAATATATTATGACGTCATAATGTATCCGCTTTATGACATCACAATATATTATGAGAGCGCAACATGCAGGTACTATGAGCAATTTCTCTTACCCCAATTTGTGTCACATCTACTGGAGCATCATGAGCATGTATTATGACGTCACAGTATATGATGACATCATAATTAGTATGAAGTATGACGTCACAATGTATTATGACGTCATAATGTATCCGCATTATGACATCACAATACAGTATGAGAGCGCAGCATGCAGATATTATGAGCAATTTCTCTTACCCCAATTTGTGTCACATCTACTGGAGCATCATGAGCATGTATTATGACGTCACAGTATATGATGACATCATAATTAGTATGCAGTATGACGTCAGAATGTATTATGACATCATAATGTATCCGCATTATGACATCACAATATATTATGAGAGCGCAACATGCAGGTATTATGACCAATTTCGCTTACCCCAATTTGTGTTACATCTACTGAAGCATCATGAGCATGTATTAGGAAGTCACAGTATATGATGACATCATAATTAGTATGCACTATGACGTCACAATGTATTATGACGTCATAATGTATCCACATTATGACATCACAATATATTATGAGGGCGCAACCTGCAGGTATTATGACCAATTTAGCTACCCCAATTTGTGTCACATCTACTGGAGCATCATGAGCATGTATTATGACGTCACAGTACATGATGACATCATAATTAGTACGCAGAATGACGTCACAATGTATTATGACGTCATTATGTATCCGCATTATGACATCACAATACATTATGAGAGCGCAACATGCAGATATTATGAGCAATTTCTCTTACCCCAATTTGTGGCACATCTACTGGAGAATCATGAGCATGAATTATGATGTCACAGTATATGATGACATCATAATTTGTAAGCAGTATGATGTCACAATGTATTATGACGTCATAATGTATCCGCATTATGACATCACAATATATTATGAGAGCGCAACTTGCAGGTTTTATGACCAATTTCGCTTTCCTCAATTTGTGTCACATCTACTGGAGCATCATGAGCATGTATTATGACGTCACAGCATATGATGACATCATAATATGTATGCAGTATGACGTCACAATGTATTATGACGTCATAATGTATCCGCATTATGACATCACAATACATTATGAGAGCGCAACATGCAGATATTATGAGCAATTTCTCTTACCCCAGTTTGTGGCACATCTACTGGAGAATCATGAGCATGTATTATGACATCACAGGATATGATGACATCATAATTAGTTTGCAGTATGATGTCACAATGTATTATGACGTCATAATGTATCCGCATTATGACATCACAATATATTATGAGGGCGCAACCTGCAGGTATTATGACCAATTTCGCTACCCCAATTTGTGTCACATCTACTGGAGCATCATGAGCATGTATTATGACGTCACAGTATATGATGACATCATAATTAGTATGCAGTATGACGTCACAATGTATTATGACGTCATAATGTATCCGCATTATGACATCACAATATATTATGAGAGCGCAACATGCAGGTATTATGACCAATTTCGCTTACCCCAATTAGTGTCACATCTACTGGAGCATCATGAGCATGTATTATGTTGTCACAGTATATGATGACATCATAATTAGTATGCAGTATGACGTCACAATGTTTTATGACGTCATAATGTATCCGCATTATGACATCACAATATATTATGAGAGCGCAACATGCAGGTATTATGAGCAATTTCTCTTGCCCCAATTTGTGTCACATCTACTGGAGCATCATGAGCATGTATTATGACGTCACAGTATATGATGACATCATAATTAGTATGCACTATGACGTCACAATGTATTATGACGTCATAATGTATCCGCATTATGACATCACAATATGTAATGAGAGCGCAATTTGCAGGTTTCATGACCAATTTCGCTTACACCAATTTGTGTCACATCTACTGCAGCATCATCAGCATGTATTATGACGTCAGAGTATATGATGACATCATAATTAGTATGCAGTATGACGTCACAATGTATTATGACGTCATAATGTGTCCACATTATGACATCACAATATATTATGAGAGCGCAACATGCAGGTATTATGAGCAATTTCTCTTGCCCCAATTTGTGTCACATCTACTGGAGCATCATGAGCATGTATTATGACGTCAGAGTATATGATGACATCATAATTAGTATGCAGTATGACGTCACAATGTATTATGACGTCATAATGTATCCGCATTATGACATCACAATATATTATGAGAGCGCAATTTGCAGGTTTCATGATCAATTTCGCTGACCCCAATTTGTGTCACGTCTACTGCAGCATCATCAGCATGTATTATGACGTCAGAGAATATGATGACATCAAAATTAGTATGCAGTATGACGTCACAATGTATTATGACGTCATAATGTATCCGCATTATGACATCACAATATATTATGAGAGCGCAACATGCAGGTATTATGAGCAATTTCTCTTACCCCAATTTGTGTCACATCTACTGGAGCATCATGAGCATGTATTATGACGTCACAGTATATGATGACATCATAATTAGTATGCACTATGACGTCACAATATATTATGACGTCATAGTGTATCCACATTTTGACATCAAAATATATTATGAGAGCGCAACATGCCGGTATTATGAGCAATTTCTCTTGCCCCAATTTGTGTCACATCTACTGGAGCATCATGAGCATGTATTATGACGTCACAGTATATGATGACATCATAATTAGTATGCAGTATGACGTCACAATGTATTATGACATCATAATGTATCCGCATTATGACATCACAATATATTATGAGAGCGCAACATGCAGGTATTATGACGATTTTCGATTACCCCAATTTGTGTCACATCTACTGGAGCATCATGAGCATGTATTATGACGTCACAGTATATGATGACATCATAATTAGTATGCACTATGACGTCACGATGTATTATGACGTCATAATGTATCCGCATTATGACATCACAATATGTTATGAGAGCGCAATTTGCAGGTTTCATGACCAATTTCGCTTACAGCAATTTGTGTCACATCTACTGCAGCATCAGAAGCATGTATTATGACGTCAGAGTATATGATGACATCATAATTAGTATGCAGTATGACATCACAATGTATTATGACGTCATAATGTGTCCGCATTACGACATCTCAATATATTATGAGAGCGCAACATGCAGGTATTATGAGCAATTTCTCTTGCCCCAATTTGTGTCAAATCTACTGGAGCAGCATGAGCATGTATTATGACGTCACAGTATATGATGACATCATAATTAGTATGCACTATGACGTCACAATGTATTATGACGTCATAGTGTATCCACATTTTGACATCAAAATATATTATGAGAGCGCAACATGCCGGTATTATGAGCAATTTCTCTTGCCCCAATTTGTGTCACATCTACTGGAGCATCATGAGCATGTATTATGACGTCACAGTGTATGATGACATCATAATTAGTATGCACTCTGACGTCACAATGTATTATGACGTCATAATGTATCCGCATTATGACATCACAATATATTATGAGAGCGCAACATGCAGGTATTATGAGCAATTTCTCTTACCCCAATTTGTGTCACATCTACTGGAGCATCATGAGCATGTATTATGACATCACAGTATATGATGACATCATAATTAGTATGCAGTATGATGTCACAATGTATTATGACGTCATAATGTATCCGCATTATGACATCACAATATATTATGAGAGCGCAACATGCAGGTATTATGACCAATTTCGCTTACCCCAATTTGTGTCACATCTACTGGAGCATCATGAGCATGTATTATGATTTCACAGTAAATGACGACAACATAATTAGTATGCAGTATGACGTCACGATGTATTATGACGTCATAATGTATCCGCATTATGACATCACAATATATTATGAGAGCGCAACATGCAGGTATTATGAGCAATTTCTCTTGCCCCAATTTGTGTCACATCTACTGGAGCATCATGAGCATGTATTATGACGCCACAGTATATGATGACATCATAATTAGTATGCATTATGACGTCACAATGTATTATGACGTCATAATGTATCCGCATTATGACATCACAATATATTATGAGAGCGCAATTTGCAGGTTTTATGACCATTTTCGATTACCCCAATTTGTGTCACATCTACTGGAGCATCATGAGCATGTATTATGACGTCACAGTATATGATGACATCATAAT